>NW_027094109.1:3917092-4518618 GCF_029207755.1 Chamaea fasciata
TCTGGGCTATGATGTGGCGTATCACCCTCATTTGAGCAAATTGACTCCGGGGAAATGAATGGTGCAGATTAGAGGGGTGAGGAAAGGGGGGGAAAAAAAAAAGACAAACAGAGGAAAGACCAAAAAAAAAAAAAAAAAAAAAAAAAAAAAAAAAAAAGTGTTGGCGCAACAGAGAGCGGGGAAGGGACGGGAACAAAACCGTGGTGGGATGAGAGAGGAGAGGGAAGGGAGAAGCTGCGTGCGCGGGGACAGGTTGGGAAAGAACCGCTGGTTTATATTCACCCAAGTTTTATTCTATTTTTTCTTTTCTTTTTTTTTTTCTTTTTTCTTTTAAAATTTTTTTATTTTTCTTTTTTAAATTTTTTTTCTTTATTTTCCCCTTTCTTCTTCTTTTTTTTTTTTCCTTGTTTTTTTTCTTTTTCTCTTCTTTCTTTCTTTTTTTTTTCCTTTTATTTTTTTTTTTCTATTTTAAAGGGGGAAAAAAAGGAGATTTTCCCCGCGGTGTTTGGGAAAACTCCTCAAGCGCGGCGCTGGGAGCGGAGCGGTGCTCGGGGGAAGCTGCGGAGCGGCTCCCGGCCCCCTCCTCGCCCCCGGGGTGGTTGGGGTGGCCCGGCAGGTCCGTCCTCCCCCCGCTCGCCATTGGCTCAGCGCGGATCCCCCTTCCCAGCGCGCCTCAAATGCGCCCCGCGCATCCCCTGCCTCGCCTCCCCCGGCTCCGCCAGCTTCGTTCCGGCTGGGGGAATTAATTTTTAAAAAGAACAAAAAAAAATATTATTTTTATTTAATTTTGTTTATTTTGACTGGGGGTCAAAAACAAATATATATATATTTATTTTCATCGTGATTTTTTTTTTTTTCATTTCTTCCCCTTCTGCCGGCCCCGGGGGGTGCAGCCGGCCGCCCCCTCTCTCTGTCCCCGCAGCTCCGAGGGGCTCCGAGCCGCGATGAACATCAACTTCACGGCGCCCGTGCACCCGGTCTCCACGGGCAGGCCCACGTCCTTCTTCATCGAGGACATCCTGCTGCACAAGCCCAAAGCCCTGCGGGAGCTGCCCCCCGAGCACTTCCCCGGCTCCCTGGCCTCCCGCGTGCCCCTCCTGGACTATGGGTACCCCCTGATGCCCACCCCGACCCTGCTGGCGCCGCACCCGCACCCCGCCCTGCACAAGCCGGAGCATCATCATCATCACCAGCCCTATTTCCTCACCGCCTCGGGTAAGTGCGGCGGCACCTGCCGGATTTGGGGCGTCCGGGTGGGGACGGGGGCGAAAGAGCCGCTCTGGGGCCGTCCAGGCATCTCTTTGCAGCCCTCATCATCACCCCGGGGCAGGAGCCGCTCGCCCCGGGGCAGCGGATGCCCGAAACCTTGAGGGTTTCCCTCTCTTTGCCTTTAATTTTAATTTATTTTAATTTTAATCGCTTTTATTTCGGGACCGATAAGCTCTGTTTTCCCTCCCGTTGTCCATGCGGGTTTCGCTGTCCCGGCTGGGGCTGCGCCGCTCCTCTCCCGCACCCCGGGGCTCTGCCCTTCCCCGGGCCCGTTCCTTGCTCTGCAAGGAGAAAATTCCCAAGTTTCCCAAGCCGTGTGTCCGCGGGATCGCTTCCCCCATCCCGGTGTTTTCCAGGGCTCTCCCGGTTTTTTCCATGCCCTTTTCGTTGTGGTTTCCTCGCCGGGAGAGTTCAGGTGTCGGCGCCAGCCTCGGGTCCTCTCCGGTGTCAGTTCTCCCCGGGCTCCCTTCACCTTCCCGGGGTGAGAATCCCCTCATTTTCAGCCCAACAAAACCCCCAAACCAAAATCAACCGAGCTCCAAAACGAAATAAACGAAAAAACAACGAAAAATTACCAGAGGCCGGAGGGAGAGCCCACCGCGAGCCGAGGCAGGAAAACTCCGACATTCCGGGGGGGGTTTGGCGGCTCCTGCCCCACGGCAGCGGGGTGTCCCCCTGTGTCCCCCCAGGAATGCCGGTGCCGGCGCTGTTCCAGCACCACGCTCACGCCGAGCTGCCCGGGAAGCACTGCCGCCGCCGCAAAGCCCGCACCGTCTTCTCCGACTCGCAGCTCTCGGGCCTGGAGAAGAGGTTTGAGATCCAGCGGTACCTGTCCACGCCCGAGCGGGTGGAGCTGGCCACGGCCCTCAGCCTCTCCGAGACGCAGGTACGGGCAGCGGGGACTGGGGCTGGCACAGGTCAGCACCCCTCAGCCCGTCCAGCGTCCCCACAGCCCGAGGAGAATCCCCACAGCCCATCCTTTCAGCGTCTCTCGGATCACTTCCAGCATCCTTCATAGCACATCCCCTCTGAATCCCGACATCCCATCCACTCAGCATCCCCCGGATCACTTCCAGCATCCTTCATAGCACATCCCCTCTGAATCCCGACATCCCATCCACTCAGCATCCCCCGGGTCACTTCCAGCATCCTCACATCCCCTTCAGCATCCTCACATACCCTTCAGCATCCTCACATCCCATTCAGATCCCCACATTCCATCCACCATCCCCACATCCATCACATCCACCATCCTTCTCCCTTTAATTTTTACCACTTTTCCCCCCCTTCCTTTATTTTTTTTTCCCCCCAATCTTTCTCCCGCTTTCCCTCCTCCCGCCAGGTGAAAACCTGGTTCCAGAACCGCCGCATGAAGCACAAAAAGCAGCTGAGGAAGACTCAGGACGACCCGAAGCAGGCGGGCGGGGAGGAGAGCCGGGAGCAGAGCTCCCCCGAGCCCGAGCTGCCCGAGCCGGCCGGCGCCGAGCCCCGCAAGGGTCCCGCCGGTCCCTTCGTGCTGCAGGACCCCGAGGACGAGGTGGACATCCTGGAGGACGGGGACATGTGCCCCCACCGCCTCTAGGACAGCCGGGGCTCTGCTGCCTCTCCTTGGCTCTGCCCCGGCCCCGCGGGTCGCCCCCGCCTCCCCACCTCGGGCACGGCCCGGGAAAAGGGGCTGTGGATGCGGGGGGAGCCCCCTCCCCTCCCCGGGGAGAAGGTGGCGATGCTCCCGAGGGGGCCGGGACCCCGCGGTGCCCCCCCGGCGTCACCCCAAGGCCGGGCTTTGCTCGGAAATTGGGGGCGGAGGGGAGAAAAACGAGCCGGGTTTGCTTTAGGTTCCCCCTTCCCTCACAAGTGTCGGACTTTTCCTCGTTCCCCGAACTTTCCTCGGGTGTCAAATAAATGTCTACTCGTGGCAGCATGTTGTGGTTCCTGGGAGCGGCAGGCAGGGCGAATTTCACCCTTTATTCCATGAATCCCTAAATCCTCGCCGCTCTTTCCACGCTCTCCCTCTCCATGCCCAGCGCGGGAGGTCGGGCAGAGCTTCCAAGCCCGGCACAAATAAAAAGAATCGTGAGAAAAACCCTCCGAAGAAACACAGGTAAGGCCAAAAAAAAAAAAAAAAAAAAAAAAAAAAAAAAAAAAAATCGGTTTATTCCATTCGCTCCGGGGAAGGGAAGGGGCAGCATCACCGAGAACTCGATCCTACCACGGCTGCACGGAGCAAACGGCGCTCCCAGCCTGCGAAAAAGGGATTTTCTACAGCTTGGAGAAGTGTCGGCAGCCTGTTTCCCGTCCGGCTTCCAGTGTGGATCCCGGAGAATTCCCTTTTCCTCTGAAACAGCCCCGGAGCGGGTCCCGGTTTGGTTTCTGACCCCCCGCCCGCGTCCCCTCCCTTCTCCCCGCTCCGCTGGAGCGGCCCCGGCCGCGCTCGCTTTGCCTTTACCTCCCTGCCAGGGAAATGGGCTTCATTGCCAGGTAAATTCCGAGTTTTAGAGTTTATTTTTTATTGGTTTTGGGCTGAGCTGCTGGCTGGGAAACGCGCCGGGAGCGCGGCGGAGGCTCAGCATCTCTCCGGGGGAGAAGATGTTGGGATTGGGAATTTCCCCGGGAGAAGCCTGGAGCGGGGGCTGTGCTGGCTCAGATATTTATTCCCTGCTGCAGCAGCAACACGGTGTCTCGTTAGGTTATTTAATTTATTTCTATTATTTTTTTTTTTAATCGGAAAATTCATTCGGTTGTCTTGGCGTTCTCAGCACTTTCAGGGCGTTTTGGATTATGGGACACGTCGTTCTGTGGGGGGGGAAAACGTTTAATTTTCCTGTTTAATATATAAAATACAGATGATTGAAATGTGTGTGTTTGCTTCCTTTTTTTTTTTTTTTTTTTTTTTTTTTTTTTTTTTTTTTTGCGAGTCTGCCTTTCTGTTTTCTTACATGTAAAATAAAGATCACGCACTGTGCGTAGAGGAAAACCCCCCAATATCCATCCAATATCCAGGAAAAGCTGCTTGTCTCTAATAAATCCTTTCAGGACAATCATTTCCACCCACAAAATGCCACTCACCTCTTTAAAAATTAGGATTTAGAAGGCAAAGAGATCGCTTTGCTCCTGAAATCTCGGCGAGGTTTGAGGCAGCGCCGGCTGGAGATGCCGCTCCCAGCTCCGGGCTCTCCCCTTCTCCCAAATCCCGGGGCAGGGACGCGATGGGAACAGAAAAACCTGGAATTTTCACACTTTTTCCGGGCCACCCGCAAGGTGTTTTGTGCTGTGATTATTGCCAGCCTCCCCCGAGCACGCGTTTCTTTGGGAATTATTAAAAATAACATCAGAGAAAAGCTCCACATGATATTTATGGGATAATTTAATAATAATTTATGGGATAATTTTTTTTCCCGTGTCTGCCGCTGGTGTTCCCGGGATCGGGAATGGCTCGGGGCTGGCCTGGCTCTGCTCTGGGCTGCCAGATCTGTGAGAAAAGGTCAAAAGATGACTCAAAGAACCCTCAAACCTCTGCTGTTCCTCCCCCGTCGCTCCAGGAACTCCCTTCCCGAAGTGTTTCTGCCGATCAATAAAACAAACCCCACAACCCTCTTCACCTCCGGGCGGTTTTAGGCACCTTGGCTGACAATTAAAGCTACAAATCAAATTAAAACCCGACCCCTGGGTGACAAACTCAGGCAGAATGTGAATATTCCCAGTCCGGGGATGTCCCCACCCCAGTGCCCCGCACGGAGCCCTGCAGGGAACAGGAAGATTTTGGGATTCTGCTCATCCCACAAAGTTTGGTGCCAAAAAAACCCCCAGAAACTGAGACAGATGAAGGAAACACTCACAGAGAAATCCTCTGTGTCACCTGCCCAGCTGGAGATGGAAAAATGGAATTTCCAGAGTCTGGGAAACGTTTTGGGAACGGGTTATTGGAGAATGGAGATGGTCCTGGGAAAAAGGAAGGGCTGGGCAGGCAGATTTTTTTTGTTTGTATCAGAGATTTTTCACTTGGAATAAATGAAATGAGGTTTTATTTGTGGATCCTGCCTCAGCCCGTGACAGCAGCCGACTTTTCCCTGCTCTTCCCCAGGAGCTTGAGGGGTAGGGGAGAGATTTAGAGCTGCTCTCACTCTTTTTCTTTTTTTTAAACTCTTAACGTGTTCATTTGGGGAATGCTGGAGTGGAAGTGACTTGCAAGGAAATAATCGCTGGAAACAGGAAATGCCGGTGGATTTCCTATTTTTTTTAAGCAGATTGATTTTCATCAAAACCCTCCAGTGGATTTTTCTGAAATGAAATTGTGACTAATTTAAGACCCAAGTGGTTAATGCTTTCTTTGTTGTTGTTGTTTTCATTACAGAAAATCAAAAACCAATCTATAAAATCCTGCCGTGAACCTTTGCTTTCTGTTTTGACTTCGAGCATTTTCCTGCGCGCTGCCTTAAACATCCTGAACTTTAATGGGTGTGGAAAGCAGTTCCAACCCCAATTCTTTCCTTCCATGGCCAGAGCTCCATAAAGTCAGATCAGATCTAGGTCGCAAGGGCAGTTATGGAGCAAATAATTTGAATTTCTTGCTGTTGCACACACGTGGAGGGTCAGTACTGTGGGGAAGGTGTAAATATCCCATGGCCAAGCCCAGCAACGACCTGGGCATGATGCGAAATTCTTTCTGTGATTCCTCTCCTCATTTCTCTCTGCTGACTGCTGGACTCAGTGCATTTTTTTATCACTGACGTCCTGAAGTGAAGCTCCTGCGGGTGTGAGCCCCATGCTGAGGAGCTTTTCCTCCCTTCTCCTCACGACAACAAACAGCATCACCTTAATCACCTGCAAACTCCTGCTTGGATGGTCTTGGCTTAAAAAGTGGCTGAATTTGGTCTTGGATACATCCTGCTTCTAGATTTCTCATTTCTTGGATTTATCCGGTTTCTAGAGCTCTTCTTTCTTGGATTAATCTTGTCTCTAGATTTCTTGTTTCTTGGATTCATCTTTTTTTTTCTAGACTTCTTGTTTCTACAGCTCTTGTTTCTTGGATTAATCTTGTTTCTAGATTTCTTGTTGCTTGGATTTATCTTGTTTCTGGAGTTCTCATTTCTTGGATTTACCCTGTTTCTAGATTTCTTATTCCTTGGATTTACCTTGTTTCTAGATTTCTTGTTTCTTGGTTTTATCCTGTTCCTAGAGTTCTTGTGTCTTGGAGTCATCCTGTTTCTAGAATTCTCATTTCTTGGATTCATCTTGTCTCTAGATTTCTCATTTCTTGGATTGATCTTGTTTCCAGAGCATGGACGAGCTGCTGGTGGCTGCGCTGCAGGGATGGGGAGAGCTGCTCCCAGCATTAGTGCTTGGCAAGGCAGGAGGGTGTCAATGTGAGATCATGGTCCCACAGGTGGCTTTTCCACCTGTGAGGGTGTGGTTTTTCACGGAAGAAGTTGGTCTGAGGTTTTAAGACCCAGGTTTGGGATTGCAGGAGTGAAGAGGAGTTGGTCCCACATTTCAGCTGTTCCTGAACCCACTCCAGGTGCTGCCCCAGGCTGGGGTTCTCTGCTGTGGTGCATCCTGTTGGCTTTGCTGGGCTGCAGGACAAACCCTGCAGAGCTCCCAGGACACAAACCCAGGTCTGAGCACCACCTGCAGCTCCTCACTCTGCACCTGGGCTTGTGCCAAGCTAGAGATCACAGAACCCCAGAATTCACAGAACCCCAGAATCACCAGGTTGGAAGAGACCTCCAAGATCATCGAGTCCAACCCAGCTCTGACACCTCAACTAAACCCTGGCCCCGAGTGCCACATCCAGTCTGTCCTTAAACACATCCCGGGATGGCGACTCCACCACTCCCCGGGCAGAGCATTCCAGTACTTTATCACCCTTTCTGTAAAAAACTTTTTTCCTGATATCCAGCCTGTACTTCCCTGAGACTGTGTCCTCTCGTTCTGCACCTTTAGCTCCAGGATTTTGGCTCAGCATCACCTCTGGCCCACCAGGATGACCTGCTGCAGCTCCTGCCCTTCCCCATCGCTGGGTTCTGTGTCTGCAGCTCCTCCTCACACCAGAGCTGCTCCTCTCCCCACATCCCAGCTTTTGTCTCACATGGAAAATGTAGCCCTGGTGCCGTGCCTGAGGTGTTCTGGTTTTCTGAAATTCCTTCCTCAGGGAATTTTCTGTAAACAGGAGAAATGTTTCTGTAACTGTACCTTGGTTATTCATTCCTTTCCCTAGGAGGGACTTCTCCTTGCTGTCCCTCTGCTCAGACCAATGTGAGTGAAGAGGTTTTGCCTTTGTGTCACCAATCCAATTGGTCTGTGTGAAATAGTACAAAAGGGAGACACATCCCCAAAATCAAGGAGTCCTTTTCAGTCTTCTGAAGCTCAGAGTCTGTGTCATTGTGGTGTAAATTATTAAAATAATAATTTAAAAATGTTAAAAAATGTGCTCCTCCAGATGCAGCATCATATCTAAATGTCGCACAGGTTTAGTATTTAAATGTTTCCTAAACAATCGTTGCTTTATTTAAAAAAGACCCCAAATGAACATGTTTCTCCCCTAATTCCTGGGAGGAGGATGCCACCAGGACAAACAGAATTTCTGAATGGTTTGTGAGATGATAATTGTTTATTTGAAAAAAAAAAAGTGGTTGTTAAAATAATAATAAAAATATAAAGAATATGCTCCTCCAGACGCAGCATCACATCCAAGTGTCACTCAGGGTTAGTATTCAAATATTTCCTAAAAATTCATTGTTTTCTTTAAAAAAAGACCCCAAATGAAGACATTTCTCCCCTAATTCCTGGGAGGAGGATGCCAGCGAGGGAGGAAGGGGGATCAATTAAGACATTAAGCATTTTGCACCACATGGACACATCTGCATGGCAGCCAAATAATGCAGCCATCAGCTCATTTTCAGGGGGCTGCTGCCTACTTCAACTCAGCCCTCAGATCAAAGAGAAAATGTCTGCTTGCATTTTCTCGTCAGAAAAGGGATGCTAATTTCGCTTCCTTAATGTGTGGTGATAAGAGACTTCTTCAATTAACTGAATTCTATGGGCCAGGAAAGCAAAAAAAAAAAAAAAAAAAAAAAAAAAGGGAGGGGGGACAGTGGGATACAAAGGGAGTCAGGCTGGAAAGGCAGAAGTTCTCATTAAATCAAAGGTCCAATATTCATTACCTCCAGCATCTGGGGCTAAACACGGAGCATGGAGCTCATCAAAGGGGGTTTAATGGGTTAAATTGAGAATATAATCTAATTAAAATATTAGATACGAGTAAATAGCTCTTTGATATTCATCTGAAGGTTTCATTAAAACAGGCACTTGAGGTTTGGATTAAGGCGGGGGGATTATCATTTTTAAGCAGGAACAACAAGTTTGAGGTGGCCTGGGCAGAAAATGCCTCGAAGTGTTGTGGTTTGGTTTAAAGAAAATAAAAGTGGGAAAGCAGAGCATGGAACTGTTTCCCAGCCTGGCAGTGCCCAAAGGAGAGGGGAAGAGGCTGAGGAAGAGGAAGGTTCTGCTCCAGACGCTGGACTTGGAGGCTGTAAGTGACAAAAATGTCGTGGAAAACATTCCCCCTGCAGCCTGAGTCACGTTCCCATGTTGGACAATGCTTCTCCCACCAAGGCATCCCAAAATATTCTTAATATCTCTCAATATTCCCCAGAATGTCCTGAATTTCCAGAGAGTCCAAGAGGCTGCTCCAGCAGTGCAGAGGAGGTTCCTGCCCCTCAGGAGGGTTTGAAGCCCCAGGTTCCTTTTCCCATGAGGAAGGGCAGGATGGAGATCACTTCTCCCCACATTAAATTGGGAGCCTTCCATAAAAAAGAGACCAAATAAATTGGATAAAGCAACTCCACGTCATCACAAAGTGGTTGGGGTTCGTCTCAATGTTCCCCCAAATGTCCTGAACTCCCAGCTGTGAGTCCCAGGGGCTGATCCAGCAGTGCAGGGCAGGTTCCTGCCCCTCAGGAGGGTTCAAAGGCCCAGGTTCCTTTTTCCCCAAAATGAAATTGGGAGCCCCCATAAAAAAAGAGACCAAATAAATTGGATAAAGCAATTCCTCATTATCACAGGGTGGTTGGTTTTTGTTTTTTTTTTTTTTTCCTTTTATCCAGCCTGTTTTCCAGGAGATTTTAGCCCAAATTCCCTCGCTGTGTGCTCTAATCACATTTCATATGGTGACTTAATTCATAATTTGCTAAGTTAAAGGAATGGAACCATCCTAAGAAACCCATCTGTTTGTTGTTATTTTTACAGCCTTAATCTGTTAAAAGCTGTTCCCTCTCAAACATGCAGCTCTCAATTATCCTCAGTTACCCAATATATTTTCCAACTGCTCCTGGCTAATCCCAGATTGTCTGCAGGCTCAGCCACGACTTGTTTGGAATTTTCTTGTCCCAGATGAAGCTTCAAAATTTTGACCTTTTTGTGGAAACTCTTCCCTAAGAGATAACAATTACATAATTAGCAGTGGGTCATTACCAACTGCTGCGTTTGGAGCATATTTTTATTCCCTTTTTTAGTAGCAGTGGATCCTTTTTGCTTTTATTTCTGGCCAAAAGTCTCTCCTGCCCTTCAGAAAGAGGAATATTGTTGGTGCTAAGATCATCAGATGAAACAGAAGTTTATTTTCAATGTTTTGTAGATGTGTCTGTCTGTTTTTTTGGTGTTTAAAAATGATCCAGCAGCTCCAAGCCAGGAGCTGGTTGGTCTGAAAGCTGCAACTGTCAGATCACTGTTTTCAAAAGAAAAGAGCAGAGGAACTACATTTAAAGTGCTATAAATGCAAACAGTCAATTTATTAAACAAAACAGGTACAAGTGGAACCAACTCTATTTAAAAATAATTCACCTCAAGCCAGTTTAAATTCCAGCGGGCTGGGGAATCGAGACGTGACTGTCACAGCTGAAAATAAACCAAATTCAGGCATTTTTCTTGCCTTGATCCTTGAGATTCCCCCAATACCTATAAGATATGAAGGGTTTTGAAAGCAGCCACGAGTTCCTTCTCCTTCTGGTGCCTGCTCCACAAACATTCCAGGGATGGCAGTAGGGGCAAGCTGGGGCCAGCTGGGGCCTGGGCCACAACCTCCTTCACTTCTCGCTCTGGTTGCTTCGTGATGAAAGTCTTTGGTCTTGGGATCTTCTTGGCATATTCCAGAGCCTAAAACCAGCAAAACTGAGGTGACTGAGGGAGAGGAAAACCTCAAAGGCCAGTATTTCCAAGAATATTTAGGTGGGTTGAGTAGGATATCTCTGAATTCCTGGTTCTGACAGAATTCAATCCCAGTGGTGACTGCAACACGACCCAACCCAAGATTTGCTTCCTGACACCACTGGAAGCCACCTCAGACACTGAAGAGGTGTTTTGATTTTCAAAAAGAAAGAGCAACACAAAGCTATTGAATTTATAAACATTTCTCTTTCCATTTCCATCTTCCTCATTAAGCTCTTGCCCTCAGGCAGGGGGTTTTGCAGGTTAACAGGACCAAGCTCAGGTTCTCCTGCACGATGCACAAAATTAAGAAGCCGAATGATGCCTGGAACACGGGAGGCTGTTTTGGAGAGGGAATGGAAAGAGTTTTACAGAAATCCTGGAGCTGGCAGAGCCCTGCTTGAAGCTGGGATGGGCTTTGGCATGGATTTGGGAACACCTCGTGTCTGCAGTGGAAGCTGCAATCACCTCATGTTGTAAAGGAACCCAAACCCCTTTTTGACATCCAAACCATAAGGTTTTGTCTCTTAGTGGTTTATGTTTGGGAATAAATGCAAGGAACTGAGGAATTGTGACAAAACTCCCAGCTTTGTCCTGGAGCCTGCAGTCCTCAGCCTGCAGAAACACCCAGTGAGGGCAGCCAGCTCTTACCTTCTGCCTGGACACTGAAGACACCTGGGGTTTTGCAGGCAGCCTCTGAACCACAGTGATATTTTTCATGTTATATTCCTTGATTTGCCTGGAATATTCCTTTTGCAGCTTTAGCTTCTCTTTCTGAGAAGAGCAGAAAAGGGGACTGGAGTTCAATGGCTCAGGGGATCCATCAATGAAACCCTTTTCCCACCAATATTCCATTTCCACCTCTGCCACTCTCCAGCCTGGCCTGGCCATTGATCCTCCCTCAGCAACACAACAGAAGCCCCTGATAAATGGCACAGCTTTTTTTAGCTGCTTTTCCCTTTTAAGAGCTTTTCCCCGGGCTGAATAGAGGATGGAGCTCAGCAGAGATGTGCCAGGTCCGTCTTTATTCCGAATGTCTCCGTTTCACCTGAGTGCAGCCAGACATTTCCTTGTGTTTACACAACTTTTCCTTCCACTTTGAACACTTGGTGGATCTTCAGGCTGGGAATGACAACTCAGCCACCTGAGTGTGTCATTTCCTGATGTGCAATTCGCCCTGATTCATTCCTATTTCTGGATTTAAAATTTATGGGAGTAAAACTATCCCCAGGACAGCTGTCTTGGTTTTTGATTTGAATTTTCCCATAGGATCTCCAGCTATAAGGATATAAAGTCCCAGCTAAACATAAATTACGATTTCTCTGCCACTCTCCCCTGCTTAAATTCACTTTTGGTTTACTCACTTTCTCTTTGATTGTTTCATAGTCAGGTCCAAGGCCTCCAAGCTTCATGTTCAGATTCATGTAGGGTTTGGAGCTACTCAGCTGAAAAGCGAACAGATTTTCCTTGATATGATTTCACAGAGAGAATAATCCAAGAAAGTCTTGTGGTGGAAGCCTCAGGATTTAATTTGCAATCTCAGTCCTACCCCTGGCACGTCTCATTTTAAATAAGTGACCGACAGGACTGAGTTAATGGCAAAAGTCAAATGACACAGAATTTCCTTCGGATCCAGGTGGGAAACGGCCAATTATCCCAATGACAAAGTGATATTTTCTCAGTCAAAAATGACCTTTTCTGAGCTTTATTTTGAAAAGCTTAAACCCACTCATTTGACTGTGATCGGAATGAGACTCCAAAGAAATTCTTGTAAGAGAAACAGATAAAATCACCTGATTTTGGTGGCAAAAATCACGCAAATGATGTTAGTGACAATAACCTTTCCTTGTTCTCAAAGCTGCACTGGAAAATTGTCCACAGACAGCTGAAAAATCCATGTTTTGCTGCTCAGCAAAGGTTTTACACGTGCACAGTGACGGCAGGAGTGGTGGGTGATGCCACTCCAATACTTCAGGGCATCACACAAAGACCCCAATGCCTCCAGAATAATTTTATTCTCCTTCAAGGCCACTGGATTATTTTTTAGGAGGGAATTATGTTTTAAAATCTTGTCAGTGAAGCTCATTATGACCATCTCTGTGGCAATATCAAGCAGAGAATAGCACAGGAACACCCATTTCTCTATGGAAACAAAAACGGGCGTTTCTTCAAGACACAGGTTCAAGTTAAATGCAGAGAAATTACTTCTATGCACTACATTTCCTATTTGAGGTTTCTTTGTGTCAGCCATCCCTGTTCTGACACGCCATAACTCCCTAACTTTTCGTTTGAGGCACGGTGAGGAGTGAATTTCGCTGTGTCCCACCAGATCAGGGTTTTCCTACTTCTCGCAGAGAGCACGAGTGCATTTGTTTACCAGGGAAAGCTGGATTTCCCTGGGAGACACAACCAGCCTGATCCTCTGTGCATTCCTCACATGTGGAGCGTGAGAAAACTGCTGCAAACCCAGCACAGGCAACAACGGTCTGAAGAGAAAGGGAAGGAAATCTGCCCTCCAGTTACCACCATAATCCTAATTCTTCTTAGAGGCACTCAGGCAGCAATACCCAAACTGGATGGAATAATTATTCCAGCTTAGTTTGTCTGCCCTGAGACCTGGAGCCAACCCCTCAAACGTTGAATTTGTCATGGGCAGCTTTCCGCTGTGCCCCTGCAGCTGTGCTAAGTGGTGACACCAGGAGAAGTGGGCACACAGGAGACAAAGGGATCCAAGCTTTAATCAGGACCATCAGGAGGTTTGGGATGGTGTTTATGCCGTTAGCTTTACAAATCCCCCAAGTTTTGGGGTTGGAATCCCTTTAGGAAAGCAGGAGATTTGAGCTGGACAATAAATGAGCATGAGGAGGATAATGGCTGGCTCACATCTGAGGCTGCCCCTGCTGCTCCACACAAACAGCCCGAGCCGGAATAACTTTATCTGTGGATAAACGACGGGACAAACACTGCTCTGTGTGTCCCTGGAGCTAAACCAGACTGATCCACGTGGAGCCCTTTGCTCTTTGGACTAAAATGAGCATCTCAAAGAGAATCTACAATGATTTCAGTGTCTAAAACGATTTCGGTGTCTGTTTCTACCTCTGTTCCATGATTTTTAATGCTCTGCTGTGTGTCCATGTGCTTTTACAACAACAAAATATTTCTCAGTCCTTGTTTATATTAAAAACAAACAAACAAAACACCAAAACTTTGGATTATTAAGAAAAAACATTAGAGGGGGAATAGAAATGCTCAACCACCCAACCCACTTTTATTTTCTCACCTTCTTCCTGGCTTTGGCCTGGCTTTGCTCTTCCATTTGCAGGAGAGATCCTTCGGAGTTGCTTCGTCTGGTTTTCCTTGGATTTCCTTCAGCTCTTCCCCAATCTCCCTGTGAACCCCTCTTCACCCGGGGCAGGGCAGGAGGGAACAAACCCCACAGCCACGTGCCAGCAAAATCATCTCCAGAATCAGAGATTCCTGGCTGGTGCTGCTTCTTCTTTTCTGTAAGACGGGAGGTTCTGCAAGAAGCCATCGGTGGACTGGGAACAAAACACGGAAAAAGCCTTTAAAAAGTGAAGGGGAAAGAGTAAAAAAAATCTTAATTTCCACACAGCAGGGAGCTCAGCAAACAACCTGAGCATGGAATACGGGAGCAGGGAGATGGGGAGATGAGCATTTCACAATAAATGACTTTGCTTACACCCAAGTGTATGGAAAATAAATGGAAAAAAAAAAACCACCCACAAATGGGGAAATTTCAGCCTGATGCAAAAGCAGCTGAAGCCAGTGAAAAGCTTTGGATGAGAAATATTTTTATACTTCAGACTTTAAAGCATTTTCTTGTCCATTTATTTGTTTTCTGGGCATCACAGGGTTGTGAAAATATTATTTTATCACTTTAAATCCTTCCCACCAGCTGTTCTGATACCTGTTATCCTCATGAATATGATTTTTGAAGCCTTGAAGTGGTGCTTGATCCTTCACCACCTTTTCTTGAAAAACTGCATTAAAATCAGACGAAATATTCCCCAGTTCCGGCTGTGCCTGGCCACTGCTGCTGCTGTTCTTGGAAAAGTGCTGCCCAGGGATGGCATTGGCTGAGTGTTGATGTGGAATTCCAGCTGGAGAGTCGTGCTGGTATTTCTTGCTCTCCTTACTGGGATCCTCTGGATTTAAAACCTCAGCTGGGTAAAAATTCTGGAATATTGGGAGGGAATGATAGGTAGATGAGGTGAGGATTGAATTAGGGAAGTTATTGAAGCCACTCTGGGATTTTTCTGCTGGGTCAGGGCCAAGAGAAGAGCTTGGATTCAGATATCCCTTCAGTGCTGGGCTGTGATCCTGCTCCACTGCAGGGGGAGCAAATCCTGGGATTTGCTGGTGCCGAGGCTTTGCTTCTGCTGCTCCTCCTGGGGGTTCTTGGCCATCATCCCTTGGGAAAGCTCCTCCACTGAGAGTCTGGCTGGATTCTGTTTGATCTCTCTGGAGGAACTTGTGCTGCTCCTGAAAGAAGTCACCAACAGCCGGGTGAATTTCATGGTGGATATTTCAGATTTTCATTTGGAACTTTCATCACTCACGTCAAAATCCCTCTGTGCTGCTTGGATCTAACCCTGCTCATGGATTTAACCCTTAACCCAAACCCAAACCCTTAACCCAAAATTCAAATATGGAGAAACCCTCAGTCCAGAACAGAAGCAAAGATGTTTTTCAGGTGCTGCACGATGAATAATTCAGCATCAAAACTTGCCTTAATGGCCTGAAACAAATTCTGCAGCGTTGGACTTTAGATTCAGGTCCTTGCAGATGCAAACCAGATGTGGGAAATGTGGATTGAGGGAGTTTCATATGAGGTGCAAAAATGGTGCCCTAAAGTGCACAGATCTAACCCTGTGGATAAGTGATACCTCCTCTGTCAACCACCTGGAAAAAATCCTGCAAAACTCCAATCAGTCCTTGCTTTTTATGTGCCAAATTTCAGGGGGAAATGGCTTTGTACACACTATTAGACTGGCCCGTGGTAGAACAACCTGATGCCAATTACATAAATAATCTTATGTCTAAACCAAGCACTCCTCCCTGCAAAACACAATCCAGAATTCAAGGATTCAAGCACACCGGCACTGCTGTTTCGAGCCAAACCACCGCACACTGAACCCGAAATTCATTTCAATCTATCACCAACGACAGCATCAGGTGTTGCCCACTCGGAGGAAAGACTCAGATTTCCTTCCAGGGAACCCACAAATCCATTCCCAGCCCATTAAATATCTCTGCCAGGGCTGAAATTCTCCTCCTCACCCTCTCTTCTCTCTGGGGTTCTTTTGTGAGCAAGCCCTGCAGTCAGCACGTGGCAAATGCACTCAAACCACCGATTAATTGGAGGTGTGAAATCCACACAGTTCCGGGAGGTTTTGGGAAAAGCTTTAGCCCTGGGAATCAAATCATTGATCAATGTAGGTGTGAAATCCACACAGTTCCGGGAGGTTTTGGGAAAAGCTTTAGCCCTGGCAATCCTGGCTCCTGCAGTTTCATGCCCTGGCACAGTGCAGAATTATCTATTTTGGCCTGCTCCCAGTTTGGCTGTCCAAATTATTCTCTGTTTAGGAGATGATTTGGTCGATAATCTAAAATCAAATCATGGTTTGGGAGTTCCCCAGTTACTCTCTGTGCGCTGCAAGGATTTGAAGTGGTCCAGGAGCTGGTAAAATTCTGGAATTCAAAGACTGGGAGCTGCACTGCTGTGAAATACAACCAGGATTTTATGCTGCTGCTCATTGGGAGAGATTTGCTTTCTGCCTGGAATTTCAGAATGAGGAATTTATTTATTTGTTTATTATTTCATTGTTTAAATGGGGAAACATTGGTCTGCTCCCAGTTTGGCTGCTGCCAAAATTATTCTCTATTTAGGAGATGACTTGTTTGATAATGTAAAATCATAAACTAGTACATGGTTGAGTTTGATGGTTTGGGGGGATTCTGAGCCAGAACTTATTTAGGAGATTATTTGGCTGCTTTTCTGGTTTGTGGCAATTAATTAACTCCCCCTTAATTTCGGGGGTGAAATCAGGCAGAAATAGCGAAGTTCTGGCTCAGAATCCTTAAATTTATTCAGTACACAGAGCACACACACATTAAATTACAGTGCTGATGTACTGATATATATTTAAGGATTTAGTGTCAGTAATAGTTACTTTTAAAGCAAAACTTGAAAAGCAACAGGATGACAGCTTTAAACGGTCAAATTCAGTGCATTTAAAGCCATATTTCAACTATGAAATTCTATTGAATTTCAATTACTAAATTCTCTCAAAAAGGAACCTTGAGCTGCTGTCCTTTTGGGTACCATTTGTCTTCAGGCTTCATTTTCCCAGCCTGGAATGTTGGGACGTTCTGGAGTGATTCTTCATCAACTGGTGTAGGATCTATGACCTGAAAACCAGGAATGTTCGTGGTCACAGCAATCTGCTGAAGGGATTTTAAAATCTTGGGGGAAAATAATGAGAAATCATTTGTGGCCTGTTAAAATTAAAATGCTGAAGTTTGGTATTACAGAACAGATGTCAAGGAGAGAAATGGTTAAAGGAGAAAAAGCAGCAAAACCCAATTAATGGCAGGGAGAATTCCTCCTACTTTTAAGAGGAAGAAAAGAAAGGAAAATTGCAGGAAGTGTGCAGCACAGAAACTCTCAAATGCCTGGGCTCCTCCATTTCCATGAGAGCCACTGGATGCACCTAATGACAGCAAAATAACCAGAAACCATCCCTGGCCAGGCAATCACACACATCCCGGGCCTCAGCAAGAGAGGCTCGCAGGAAAAGCTGGCAGAACACAATAATGGGGGTGAAAAGCACAGGGGGAGCTGCAGAAATGAAGCCTGGAGTGCACAGAGCCTGGCAAAACAAGCTCACAAACAAGGCTGGCTCCACACAACCACAGCTCTGGGATAACCACGGCTGCAAATCGATCTGCAGCGAGTTTTTGAGGGTGGCACTGCACAAAGCCAGGTGATACCCTTGTAAATACAGCAGTAATTAATTTTTTTCTTGAAATAACCTTTTTTTAATCTATAAAACTGCAGGAAATCAAATTTTTAGCTTTTTTTTAAAATTTTATATGGGTTTTTTTTTGTTCCAAACTATCCTGCTGAGTATTTCAGTTGACGAAGTGTGTTGGGCAGTGTCACTGTGACAGGAATCTCTGCTCCCCTGCAGAGTGGTCCCACAAGGGAACTGGGGAAGATATTCATGACCAAGAAGTCATTAGATCAATGAGAAGATATTTATGACCCAGAGAATTATCCACTGAAAATCATCAGTGGGAAGAAAATGTGGGAAGCTGAGCCTCTCACTTTTAGGGAAAGAAATTAGGGCAGCTAAGAGAAGGTGGGCAGGGTTTATTGCTGGGTTTACGGGTGATCTCATGGCTCCAAACTCAACGTAAATCCCTGGGGGAAAAAAAAAATCACAAGAAAATTAAAAAATACCACGGAGGTTTTCCTGAGCTGTGCACAGACACAGCTTCGCAGCGAATAAGACGTTTTTGGTGGAACCAAGTGACTGAGAGCATCGATGGAGTGCTGGGCAGGTAAAACATACTTCTACATTATCTCTTTGAAAGAGGAACAGGACACAACCTCTGCCAGCATTCTTTTTTTTTTTCTTTTTTTTTTCTTTTTTTTTTTTTTTTTGTGAACCATTCTATTAATACCAATCAAATCGAGCAAATGATCAAATGAAATTGCATTTTGAGAACCATAAGCTGCGTAATGCCTATTCTGTTAAATTGAGGCCCATAATTGCTTCTCCACTGAAAAAGATACAACAAAGGCAGCAATCATGGCATGTCATTATCCCAGACTGGCAAACCAGCCTTTGCAGGGAGGACTTCAAAGCCTTGTGGTTCTCGAATTGCATTTGGCTGCTATTGTTGAAGCCCGGGCAATCTTGATTAGGTGTTTACACCGAGGGAAGGCTCGGTGCACACACAGTCTGAGTGCCTTGCTCTAGAGCCATTAAAAAATTGTACATTATGTTCCTGGCTTTGAAGTAAGGGGCTTGGAGGTAGGGAAGCAACTCGGATGGAGCACAGCTGAGCTAGATTGGGCCACTGCTTCTCCTCCTGCCTCTCTCTCTCAAAGAAACTCATCATGGGGTTCTTTAAGAATCAGGCAACGCTGCGAAGAACTCGATGCTGTATAAAATGCCGTAGAAATTAGTGAATGTACACATCAGCACGGGTTTGTGGCGGGCTTTGGTACCTCCAGCACAGAGAGAATCTGTAATGTGTAAATCTACACCTAGCAGAGCGAGGCTGGAAATGTTTTAACTCGCGTTATGTCAGCTGCGCACAAAGTCCTGCCCTCAAAGCAAACACAGCCCCTGGCAGCCAGCAGAGATCAGATCAATAAATTCAGCTTCAACCCCCTGCAAAGCCCAGATTAATCAGTTTGGGAAAGCACAGTTTGATTGGTGACGTGTGGCTCATTTGTTTCTTCACACACCCGGTGGTTTTGCGCTTTGGATGGAGCTTTCCAGGTGAGGCGAGCAAAGTTGGCTCCTGACCGACACTGCTCCCCTCAGGACTTTTTTTCACTCCTTCCAACAAGACTGAGCCATGGATATGTTGGTTAGGAAGCAGTAAATTAATGGTAAATTAATAGTAAATCAATCAGTGACTTCTGCCTGCCCTGCAGCAGATCCAGAGGAGGCTGAGAGCAGCTGCTGAGGCAGCTCATGGAGTCACAGAATTCTGGAAGGGACCTCAAAGCTCATCTTGTCCCAGCCCCTGCCACAGGCAGGAACACCTTCCACTACCCCAGGCTGCTCCAAGCCTTGTCCTGGAACACTTCCAGGGATGGAAGTTCACAGCTTCTCTGGACAACAAGCAGTTGCAGCTGTATTAACGTGTCTTGGTTAGGAGCACAGTGTCCCACACACCTGCTGTGTCACCTCTCTGCTGTCCCTACAGCCACTTCAAGAAAATCTTATCCCACATCCCTGATCTTAACAGATTCCTTTGCCTGTCCCATGGCTTTGAACAGTGTCTGCACAATGAAGTCCTGATCCCTGGCTCCAACACTTAGACAGGGAAGATTTCCAGAATTCCCTGAATAGCAAACATAATCATATCAACATAGCTCTAATTAGCATCCATCTACACTCATTATTTTTACCATCATCCAAATTAGAACTGAAAAAAAACCACCAACGAACAAGTGCTCTTAATAGCTCTGCTAGAAAAAAAAAATAATCCTGTCCATCATTCCTGGGCCTGGAATGAAGTCAGAAAATTCCCTCTAACGTTGTGTCAACTCTTCATTAGCCTTGGCAGAGGTGTCACTTGAAGCACGAGGTCCCTGGAGCTTTCCAAGGGAAGAATTTTCTGTGTGGAGTGATTCAGTGACTCCCCCCTTCCCATTAAGTGTAAGTAGCAAGGAAAAGCAATAAACTCCTTTCTAATGGTTCATTAGGAACTGTAATTACATTTCTACTCCAACCTTGCCACAACTTGGCTGTGACTGCGCAGCCGGTCAGGGCTTCCAGACACAGCTGCTGATGTCCAACCTCAAATCTCCTCTGGGGTCCTGACAGGCCTGGGACATCAGCCCATGGAAATCTCATGGAGATAAAGGCCAAGCACAGTCCAGGGGAAACCCTGGAGCCCCTCTGGAGCCAGGCTGGGAGAGCTGGGGGTGCTCACCTGGAGAGGAAAAGCTCCAGGGAGAGCTCAGAGCCCCTGCCAGGGCCTGAAGGGGCTCCAGGAGAGCTGGAGAGGGACTGGGGACAAGGGATGGAGGGACAGGACACAGGGAATGGCTTCCCACTGCCAGAGGGCAGGGATGGATGGGAGATTGGGCAAGAATTGTTCCCTGGGAGGGTGGGCAGGCCCTGGCACAGGGTGTCCAGAGAAGCTGTGGCTGCCCCTGGATCCCTGGAGGTGTCCAAGGCCAGGCTGGATGGAACTTGCAGCAGCCTGGGACAGTGGAAGGTGTCCCTGCCCATGGCACTGGATGAGCTTCAAGGTTCCTTCTAACCAACTCTGCATTTGCTCCATTGAGAAGAATCTGGAACGAGGCAGTAGCAGAGAAAATCGTTATCCAACTCATGTTGGCCAAGCAGAAAAAAACGAGAGGCAGCATAAAAAGAGCCACTGAAAAGGGGCGGTGCAGATGACAGGAAAGAAGACAGAATCTCCTTAGCATCAAGATTAAAAAACATTGTGAGATCTGTGACACTTCCCTGGCCAGGAACAGAATGTGGCCACCACTGGGCTTGGGAGTACCTGGAGCTTTGTCAATTATTCCATCAAAGATTCTCCCTGGGAATCCAAAGTTGTCACTCACACGACAGATTCCAAATCTGCTTCTCTCCTCTGCAAAGCTGAGGGTTCACCACCAGGCAGACCTCACCTATAGAAATCAGGGAATTTATCAATTTACCCACCTGCCCTTGGAGAACCTGCTGCTTTTTGTTGTGCAGCTCAAGATAGGAATTCATCTTCCTTGACCGGAACCCCAAAGTCCGCTTGTTTCTTTTCACAAAGTCTCTTTTTGCTCTTTGGGGTGGATCCTGTTGATTCTGAGCAGGAAAAGCACGGCCAGGATTAACTTTGGGATGAAATCCATCTGCAGGTTCCTTCCTTTTGGCTTGTGGCCCAACAGGTTCGTTGCTGGCCACATTTGCTCCATAAAATCTGATTAATTCTGGATCAAACTCAGGGAGTGAATCCTGGGTCTTTGCCTCCTGGGGATTATTTTCCGAGGAGCCATCAGAATGGAGATGAAATGAATCCAGTGAAAAGTCCCCACTGCTTCCTCCAGAAATTTGGGATGCTTCCTCTGCCGTAAAAAATTCTGCTCCCTTTATTGTACTCTTCCAATGAGGATTGTACCTCAGGCTGGAGTATTTGTCCACAGGCGGTTTTCTCCTAATTAAAAAACAAACAGCGAATTATTTCTGCATAAATTGTACAAGTTCTGTGTTATTTCAGGGCGCAAACAGAAGTCCTGCTGTGGCCAAATGAATTATTTCAGATGGATTATTCCGGATGGGATCAGGATCAGAACAGTTTTATCAAAGGTTTTTTAGTAGAAAATGTAGGCAGGGCTTCCTCTTCCTTTTCAGTTTTCATCATCAGTGAATGATAAATTGGTCTAACACTCAGATCGCAGTGGAACACAATCATCATAAATTTGGCACAGAAATGTTTAAATCCTAGTAGAATCAACTAAAAAGTGAAATGATAAATTGCATTTTTCTGTTGCCTCCTTAAAACTTATATCATCTACAAAAGGCAGTTTGTGTTGTTGCTTCTTCAAAGGCTCTGCTGAGCGAAATAAAAGTGAAATTCCTGCTAAAATCAGTTTTTCAAGTGTCCTTTCGAGACTGTCCAAGCAAGAACAGCCTCCAGCTCTGTGTTATTTTCTCTCCTCACACCCATGAAACATCATGATGCTTTGATTAAAAAAGCTCTGTATATAAAATATTTTAAAATCACTTCTTATTAAAAAACAGGCAGTGATTAGAGAAGAGTAGAAAAGCACAAATGAAAAGTCTGTGTGCTTGACAATTTTTTTTTTAACAAGTGGCCAAATTATTGCTCTGAGTTACATTTGTCATAGAGCAAAGCCAGATGCTCTGCCTTACGAAAAAAATCCACAATTGATCCAATTTCTGATTTAAGATCTGATGCAATGGGAGGAAAAACCAACTGTAGGAATCAAATCCATCCAAACAGGCTTCCAGGAGATGTGCAGGCAGGGGCAGGAGGAAGGAATGGGGGAGAAAAAAAGCTTTTAACACAATTTTTTCTCCAGTACAGCCCTGTTTTTTTGGTGACTGTGCCAGAGGAACATTTACAGGCACTGAGACCTGGTTGATTCTTCAACTCCTGTTAAAGAAAGCCAACCAGTGGCCTAAATAATGATATTAACACTTCCACAAATCATTTATTCATCCTTTCCCAACAGAGTTCCATCCCTCTGCCTCTATTTCAAGTGGCTCCTAATAACAAAACAGGATTGTTATAGACAGTTGTTTGTCTATAACGATTTGTCTATAACAGTTTGTCTATAACATTTTGTTTGTCTGTAACATTTTTTTATGTCTATAACAACGGATTGTTAAAGACAAAAGTTTGTCTATAACATTTTGTTTGTCTATAACATTTTGTCTATAACATTTTGTTCATCTATAACAATTTTTTTTGTCTATAACCACTGATTGTTAAAAGACAATAGTTTGCCTATAACATTTTGCTTGTCTATAACATTTTTGTTTGTCTATAACACTTCATTTTTGTCTATAACAACTGATTGTTAAAGACAATAGTTTGTCTTTGCTCTCCAGGTGAGTGCGGGTGCCACGCTCTCCTGGAGCAGATTTCCACCAGGGAAAACATCTTTATTCCCAGCTGGAAAGGGGGCTGCAGGTAAACAGCACGAGGTGAGGCTGTTTGGAAGTGAGTACAGAAATATGTGAGCTAATTGCAATGATTGAAATGGCAGAGGATGATGCTGAAGGGTCCCTTTGTGCTGAAATGTGTGCACGGGACCCAACTGCGGGACTCAGCCCAGGTCACTGCCGCGGGGACAAAATGAGTGTGAAGAGCTCCTTCATCCCTAATCATCCCCAGACAAAAAGGGCACCTTTTATTCCTGCCCCCAGCTCCGCGGGGAGGTTGGATGGACTCTGTGCTCCTCAACAAAAGTGTGGCGGAGCAGACAACAGCTGCAGCATTTCCTCTTCAAATTCCGAGGTTGGTAATGGATGTAGAGAGGGGGTTTCATGTGTGTGTGCTGTGATATTTGCTCTGCTTAATGGACTGCACTGGAGTGCTTACTGGGCTAAGTTCAAACAAAATAAAATCAAATTTCCATTTAATGAAGAGCCTCACATTCAGCACAGTATTCAGTCCAAAAAAATTACTAAAAATTAGAGCATGTTTCTAGTACAATTAACATCATTTGCACTCACAATAAAATATTCAATAACTGGCCATTTTGCTTGTTGAGGAGGTGAATAAAAGCATGCTATTAATCATTTAGCCTTCATTTGTTTGTCATTTTATTTTAAGTAGACTATTAAATTGAAACTGCACATTGTTATTACTTGGGGTTTAATGTAATCCCTTTAAACTCGAGAATTATTCCCAATTTATCCAGGGTTAAACCTTCCACGCATATGACAGGATATTCAATTTTATTTGATGCACCCAGTTAATGCTTTCTGAAGGATGTTTAAACGTGGCCTTGAGGAACATCAGGTTAAAAGTGTCAGAATTATTCTACTCCACTCAAGTTTTTGCCTTACCTTCCACTGCCATAAATCTTTTGCCTTCCTTTCTCGTTTGTGTCACACTCAGCTCCTTTCTCATCAGAGCTCATCTCCTCCAAGCTGTCCTCTTCCAAGCTGTCATCCTCCAGGCTGTCACCAGCATCCTGCCCTGCCAGCTCCTGATTTTCCAGGATCCTCTGCTGGAGTCCCAGCTGCTCCTGCCTCTCCTTTCCCAAGCTCTTGGAGTCGCATTCCTGGGAATCCTCCAGGCTGGAGGCAGAGCTCCTTTCCCTCTCCCAGCTGGCAGGTTGGAAAACGGGTGGCACGAGGATTTTTGGGGGGACGTGGATGTTATTCCCGGTGTGAGTGTGTGGGGAAGAGACCAAAATGTATTTCATGTTTGAAGGATTCATCCCATGGCTCGCACTGACGGCTCACACCAGCCCTGTTTTTGGGGAACACATAAACATAAAACATTGTAATCAAATTTGAAAGCTGCATTTTGGGGGCTGCCATTGGCTCAGGCCCAGAATTTGACCTTCTGTTGTTCAAACAATTCTCTATTCTCATCTGTCCCACTGATTTTCCTCTAGGCAATAATGTCAAGGCCTCCTACATATCAAATACAGGGTTCATTGCTATGAAATCTCAACTATTGGTGGTAATAAATTATGCAAAAAAACAGCTTGTGACAAAGAAAATGAAGCTGAGACAAAGCATCTGTTACCTGTTAACTTCTGAGAGTTAAAATGAATTTTTTGTTTCCTTCATGCAACTTTACACCCCCTGGACATGTAAAATGAGCAGGAAGGTGTGACAGGGAACACAGTGAGGACTGGAGCTCTTTCCCAATTAGGATGAGAGTTTCTTTACACTGGGTTGAAGCGTTCAGAAGTCGTTGGCACTGCCAGGTATTCACAAGCTGAAGTGGCAGGGAGGAAGAGGAGCGTGCTGTGCTGAAAAGCGCGTCAGCCACAGCACAGCCTGGGGGCCAGCACGGTTGGAGGTGCACAGGCAGCGTCACTGCAGTACCTGGGGATAAATAATTTTGGGTATTTCAGCCCTGTTGGTCACACCCGAGGTGACCCTGGCACCTGGACAGTCCCCTGTGTCCCCTGCGTCCCCTGCTCCCGTCAGTGAGCACTGTAGGGCCTGGGATGGGCAGGGAAGGTGGCTTGGAGCAGGACCTCAGCCCCCAGAGGAAAGCCACCGTGTCCCCTGTCCCCAGGCCTCCCCTGTCCCCAGCTCCCTGTCCCTGCCCCCTCTCCTATGTCCCTTCTTCCATGTCCCTCACCCAGCCCTATGTCCCCTGTCCCCAGCGTCCCCACTCCCAATCCTACACTCCCTGTCCCTTCACCTGGTCCCCTGTCCCTGCTCCCTATCTCTCATCTCCTGTCCTGGTCCCCATCCCCATGTCCCCTGTCCCCACTCCCACTTCCCCTGTCCCCATCTCCTCTCTCATGTCCCAGTTCCCTGCCCCTTTCCATCACTCCCTGTCCTTGTCCCCATCCCTGCTCCCTGTCCCCATGACTGTTCCCTCTCCCATGTCCTCTGTCCCAGTCCCCTCCATCCCAGTCCCCTGTCCCTGCTCCCGTCATCCCTGGTCCCCTCTTCCATGTCCCCTTACCTGGTGCCCTGTCCCTGATCACCTCACCACTGTCCCTTCTCCCAGTCCCACATCCCCTGGTGCCATGTCCCATGTCCCTGTCCCCTCTCCCATGTCCCCATCCCTGTCTGGTGTCCCTGGCCCTCTCACCCCACTGTTCCCGGCCCACCCCCAGGCCTGTGTCCTTGTCCTATTCCTCTGTCCCTGTCCCTATTCCTGTGTCCCTGTTCCCCTGTCCCTATCCCGTGTCCCAGTCCCGTGTCTCTGTCCCTGTTCCCGTGTCCCTGTCCCAGTTCCTGTGCTCTCACCCTGCTGTTTCCATGTCCCTGTCCCGTGTCCCTGTTCCCGTGTCCCTGTCCCTATCCCGTGTCCCTGTTCCCGTGTCCCTGTCCCCATCCCGTGTCCCTGTCCCCATCCCGTGTCCCTGTCCCGTGTCCCCATCCCGTGTCCCCATCCCGTGTCCCTGTCCCCATCCCGTGTCCCCATCCCGTGTCCCGTGTCCCTGTCCCGTGTCCCCGTCCCGTGTCCCCATCCCGTGTCCCTGTTCCCGTGTCCCTGTCCCTCTCCCGTGTCCCCATCCCGTGTCCCGTGTCCCCGTTCCCGTGTCCCGTGTCCCCGTTCCCGTGTCCCTGTCCCCGTCCCGTGTCCGTGTCCCCATCCCGTGTCCCGTGTCCCCGTGTCCCGTGTCCCTGTCCCGTGTCCCCGTTCCCGTGTCCCCGTTCCCGTGTCCCTGTCCCCGTCCCGTGTCCCTGTC
Organism: Chamaea fasciata; assembly: GCF_029207755.1. Lineage (NCBI taxonomy): Eukaryota > Metazoa > Chordata > Aves > Passeriformes > Sylviidae > Chamaea > Chamaea fasciata. The sequence goes on from NW_027094109.1 coordinate 3,943,200, forward strand.
CCCATCCCGTGTCCCGTGTCCCCGTTCCCGTGTCCCTGTCCGTGTCCCCGTTCCCGTGTCCCTGTCCGTGTCCCCATCCCGTGTCCCGTGTCCCCGTGTCCCGTGTCCCTGTCCGTGTCCCCGGCTCTCACCCGCGGTTCCCGGCCCGTTCCCGGCGCGGCCCGCTCCGTTGTCACGGCAACCCCGAGGACGCGGCCGCTCGCACCGGCGGGGGGGGCTCGGTTCCCCCCGGCCCGCGGGCGCTGTGGTAGCGCCCGGGAGCGGCCGCTGGGCGCGGACAAGCGCGCTTATTCCCATTGAAATAGGGATTTATTTCCATTCAACCGCGGCTTTATTTCCGTTGGAAAACGGAATACGCAGGGCCTTTTATCTCATTCGGTATTCAAACCCCGGTTTTCATCATTTTTTTCGTACTTCCTGCGAGAAGTAATAGTCTCGAATGAGTTTTATTTAATGAGATTCACGAGATTTACAGTGTCCGGCTTTGGGCTTGTCGGTGCAGGAAAAACAGGGAGGAACTGGAGAGGAAGAACTTCCGTCCACGGAGGTGGCAGAGCCCTGGAACAGCTGCCCAGGGAGGTTTTGGATCCATCCCCACCCCACCTGGATGTGTCCCTGTGTCCCTGCTCCAGGTGACCCTGCCTGGCCAGGGGGGTTGTTCTGGGTGATCTCCAGAGCTCCCCTTCCCGCCCCAATTCTATTCTGTGAGTCTGAAAATGACAAAAAAAAAAAAGTTGTAATTCACATTTCCTTTATTTTAGGGATTGGCTTTCACCCGTCTGGAACAGGAAGGGTTCCTGTAAAGTCCTGGAGAGCTCCCAGCTTTCCTGCTGCCCCCATTCCGGGATTTGGGCGGGCCCATGTGGAACGTCCCCTTCACAGAATCATCAAATCATAGAATATTTTGGGTTGGATCTCTGGGGTCTTTTTAACCCTTTGGACATCAGGCTGCTTCCCAGCTTGGTTAAATCCAGCTGGAAGTCCAGGTTTGGGGTCTCAGGGAGAAAAGAAAAGTCACAGTTGGTTTGCAGCATCTGAGATTCCCTGCTCAGCCCCGCGGTCACAGAGGAGGTGACAAAATCAGTCCTAAATATCTTCATTTGGGGTGTCCTCACAGGGCCCTGATTGCTGCTGGGGGCGATGAGCTCTTTGTGGCAGTGGCTCCTGAATTCCCTGAGAGTTCCAGGAGGGTCAGTCCAGGTTTCCAGGAACACCAGTCCCATCTCCCTGTCCTGCCGGGTGACAAAACAATCCCCAGGTGGTTTTGGGACAGAGCTCCTTGTCCCTTCTGCTCCTTGAAATCAAGATCCCTGAAAACTTTGAAACAAATATCAGGAAACCTGCAGATTCCTGCAGCTTCTCCACAGTTAGACATCTGTCTCTCTTCCACACTCGAACATTTTCTCACTCATTGCCAGGTTTTTGTCACCTGGAATCTTCTCTGGCGTTTCCAGATTCTTCTCTGGCGTTTCCAGATTCTTCTCTGGGGTTTCCAGATTCTTCTCTGGAGTTTCCAGATTCTTCTCTGGAGTTTCCAGATTCTTCTCTGGGGTTTCCAGATTCTTCTCTGGAATTTCCACATGTCCTTCTGTTATATACTGCACGCTGGATTTGGGATTCGCAGCTAAAACACAACACATATTTATTATTTATCGTTAATAGCTGCCACCTGCTCTGGCCACGGTCAGCAGCAATTAAATGAAACAAGAATTATTTACGTGAATTAAAGCTTTTTACCTTGTCCATTCTTCTCATGGCCTGGGCTGTCTTCGTTAGATCTGGATTTGTAACTCTCCAGCGTCTGCTCTGAAACATCATTTTCTGGGGGAAAAAACCAAATTTAATTACGAGAATGAATTATTTTTTTCCATGATCCTTTGCCTTGAGCATAAAAATCCTGAGAGAAGAGTTGCAAAATGGGGATTTCATCAGCCTGACCACCTCAGGCATGGGATTGAGCCCGCAATTCCAAGGCCAGCCCTCACCTCTCTTCCACACCCTGTGGGCTTTCTTCAGCTTAATCATGAAAAACAGGACAATGATGAGCAGCACGAAAATCAGAGCAGCCACCAGGATGGGCAGCAGGAGGTTCTTCTCCTTCTTCACCATGCCTTTGGATTCAGGGTTTTGCTCTGGAACAGAGGTTTGTGTTGTTAAACATCCTGTGAGTCCCTGGTAATTAAGAATGATTTCGCCTGGATGAACGTGGTGGGAGAGCAGAATTCACCCAAGGGATTGGGAAGAATTCACCTTCGTGAATGTCAATGATTAATTCACACTCGTTGTGTGAATAATGATTTCACACTCATTCCGTTTTGGACTTCGTTTTAGGATGTGAGGTCAAGATTTTTGTGGCATGAACAAGAAAAACTGATTGAACCGGGTGGCCTTGTGCTTTGGCCCAGCAAATAGTAAAATTGAGCTTTTATTATTTTTGGTTTTGGATGATACGAATGGTTGTGCTCCTGTGGCCTCCCCCAGGGTTGGAGCATTAACCTGTCAGAGGATTTGGAGGGGGTTTGTGGTCAGAGGGAATCAGAGAGGTTGGGAATTCAGAGAGAGTCGTGGCAGGTTTGGAAACTCCCTGAAGTGTTCCTACCGAGGATGAGGGTGGGAATCATCGTTCTGTTTTCATGCGCTGGTGGCACCTCTGTCCTGGGAGGTTCCTGCTCGGTGCCATTTCCACCAGGTGCTGCTCCAGTCCCTGGAGGAAGGGAAAGGAGAACAAAATTTCTCTCAAGGGATGTTGAAGAAATGCTCATTTCCCCAGCAGCTTCAGGGCACCAGGTACTGCCTCTGATGTCAGGTCTGCGCTCACTTTCCTAACTCTGTGTTTAATTTTATTCTTCATATTATTATTTATTCTTTGTATTTTATTATTTTAAAATATTTTGTATTTTATTATCTTAAATATTTCGTATTTTATTTTATTTATTATTTAATTGTATTTATAATTTTTTAAATATTTATTAACACTTTGTTAGAGAAACAATTTACAGCCAAATTTAAACCAAGCGGAGCTCGGTCATTTTGGAACTTCCCCTGCCCATTAATTTGCTCCTCCTGCCTGAAAAACCAGCAATGGGCAGAAATCCTCCTGCTTGCAGCAGGTATTTTGGTATTCATGTCCTCGAGCCCTCCTTTCCTGCCCTTTGCCACCACCCCCAGTGTCTCACGAGGGAATTTCTCACCATTGAAACCCCCAGGAGTCGATGAACCTCCCAATTCTCCTGCCGTTGTTGTTTCTTCAGTCCCTGTGCAGACAGAGAGGTGAGCTCTGATTTCTTGTGGACACAGACAGCACATCCTCACGTGTAATTACACATAATACATAAATATATATAATAATTAACTTGGTTTTGCAATGCTGAAATGATGGCGTGTACCAAAATTATTAAGAGATTTATTTTGCATTAGTAAAAGATTTCCCTTTAATTTTAAATTTGCATTAAAAAGGGATTTTTCCTTTCCTTTTCACACCCAGTAAAAGCCACGGAACTGCAGCGTGGTTTGCGTTGGAAGGGACCTGAAAGCCCCTCTGGTTCCATCCCCTCTTAAAAATATTCAGGAAAAATTCAGGAAAAAAAAAAATCCCTTTCCACGGGTGTTGTCCTGACACGCGTCAGGATTTATCAGACGAGGGTTTATCAGCATTTATTAATTTTGTGCTGTTTGCCATCGCTGATACATCACTTTTAAACCTATAGAAACGAAGATTCGGGGCGTTTCTAAAGCACCAGTTTTGTCACTGCAGGAGGGCACTGTCGTGCTAAGGAGGTGCAAAACCTTCGGTGGGGTTTTTGGGGCGATTTATTTGGGCTGTGGAGCTTTTCATTGCTCTGGAAAACAAACAAACAAACAAAAAAACCTCCAAAAATGCCCCCAAAAGAACTCCTGAGTTGGGGAAGCGCAGGCTGGTGCCAGCAGGGATGAAGGAAGAGTTGATGCACAGTGCCATCTAGTGCAGCCCATCCAGAGCATCCCAGCCTGGCTCCTACCCTGCTTGTGCCTTTCTCCCTCCAAAGGAAAGGGATTTTGGCTGGGAAATGAGGGAACAAGCAGGGAACGCTGTGCCCTGTGCCCCACTCTCCTGTGCCCGGCAGCATGGCTGCACTCGTCATGTCAGGTTTGATAAATTCAGGTGGCTGAGAACAAACTGACCGTTAGCTGTGACATCTGTGGGGTTTGGCTGGGCTGGTGCTGAGCTGGGAATGGCCGGAGCTTCTGGGGATGTAGAGGAGCTGGGAACTTCTGGATTCTCTGGGGATGCAGGGCTTGAAACTTCTGGATCTTTTGGAGATGCAGAGGGGTTGGTACCTGCTGGATTCTCTGGGGATGCAGAGGGGCTGGAAACTTCTGGATTCTCTGGAGAGCTGGGAACTGTTGGATTCTCTGAAGGGTTGGGTACTTCTGCATCTTTTGGAGATGCAGAGGGGCTGGAAACTTCTGGATTCTCCGGGGATGCAGAGGGGCTGGAAACCTCTGGATCATTTGGGGATGCAGAGGGGCTGGAAACTTCTGGATCTTCTGGGGATACAGAGGGGCTGGTACCTGCTGGATTCTCTGGACAATTGGGAACTGTTGGATTCTCTGAAGGGCTAAGAACTTCTGCCTCCTCTGCCAGCCTCCTTGGTTGTTTGCAGCCTAAACAACCACCCCCCAGAATTGACAAAAATCAGAAGAGGCTTTGCCACCGAGCAGATCCTTGAAAATCCACCCTGCCCTGCTCCATGCCGCCGGTGGTTTGGGGTTTTTGTCTGATCAAGGGTTTCACTTTCAGTCCCATCCTCCCACCCACAGCTTTCCTGTCCCCGGGATGTATTTGCTGCTCCGAACTGAGGACTAAAATGAGCCACTGCTGGCTTGGGGCAGGTGCTGCTGCTCAGATCTGCCCCCAAGGGACAACCCCAACTCCTTTTTGCGCCAGGTTCCTCGTTTAAAAGCAGATCCCACACTCGGGGCTGCAGACTCTGGGCTTCTGTGTGAATTTTCAGCACCTCAGGGCAGTAAAATGGGAGAGGTAGAGCTGGAGGAGCTGCAGTACCTGTGCTGGGGAGGTCCTGGAAGGCGAAAGACGCCACCAGCCCCTCTCCCCCGAGTGCAGGGTGCTGGATGATGCAGCTGGCTGTCACTTTGGGGCTGTAGCTGAGGATCCTCAGGGTGCTGCTCGTGCTCCACTTCCCATCAGCTCCCAGCTGGTGCCCGGTGTCACCTGCACATCGGGAGAGAAAAAAATGTGAGGGTTTCTAGTCCAGAGCGATAAATAAAATCATTTACATCACCCTAAGATCGTGTTCTCCATCGCTCCTGCAGCACAGGTTGGACTCTTCCCCTTTTCCAGCTGCTGGAATTAAACATGAGGATTCCTTGCCTTGCCACAAGGAATTAGGGGGAGTCTGATGTGACTCCCAGCCCTCCAGGCAATCCTGATGATACGGAAAAATAAAGTTGGGTTCGATGTGCCCAGAGATGTGTTTGCCAGCCCTGGTGGAGAGGGAGGCGCTTCACGTGTTTACCTGAAGGGCACAAAGATTTCTGTTCATAATGCAGAGCCTCTGATGCCTCCCCTTGCTCTGTTACCTTTAAACGAAAGAAATCCCCCATTTCCAAACGAACCTTTGCAGATCAGCACCTCTCAACCCTCCTTCCGTCCCCGGCAGGGCCAGGTAGGAGCTCCAAAAGGATTTCAGAGTGGTTTTGCAGGGAAGGAAATGATCTTTGTCAGCACCAGCTCAGTAATTACAGCTGGTTTGCCCCTGCTGAGCCCGGGTGCCACTGAGGTGTTACCCGTAATTAAGATTTATTAACTATTTTCTGATTAGTGTAAATATTTGCAGGAAGTGATTAAAGCTGGGAATGGAAGGGAGAGGAAGGAAGGAGGGAGGGTTACTCCAAGCCTTCAAAAAAAAAGGAGAAAAAACAGATGCAGAAATTTGAGAAACAGCGGATTAGGGCAATGGCATTTTATCTTTCAAACAATTAAATTCATGCAAATATTGCTGCTCTGAAAGGCAGCCCCAGAGAAACCAACCCAGCAGACACAGCTCAGGTGTTTCCTCTGCTCCAGAGGCAAGGAGGAGATAAAGATAAGCAGAGGGGGGGTTTTTGTTAAAATATTGGAGAAATGCATTGCAGGCTTGAAGGAGGCGTTTAGTGCCTGAACTGTGCGTTGTGATGTCACAAATAATTCACTTTATCAGCGTGGCCTCAGGCTGGGGGAGCCCCCTGGTTTTAGAAAAAACACTGTGAGACACAGAGATAAAAAAATCAGGGAGGAAATACTGAGGGTTGTATGACTTCCCAGCTGGTATTCCCCAGGTCCTGACACACAGCCCAGCTCTTCCCAAACGCAGGAATTAAAATCCTGCTTTTCCACCGTCCATGCACTGCTCTAGAGCACCTTTTTTTTTTTTAGCATTAATAACTGTTTATCTGCCAACCTGATTATTTTTTATTATTAACTCTCTATCTATATTCAGGCCACAAAACACAATTCTCTGCTGTTTTCTAGAGCTCTCATTTAAAAATAAACCATCTTGGGGCAGGGGAGGTTACAGGTTCAGCTTTAAATACGTTGCTTGATGATGCAAAACACAAGTAAGAGCTTGCTGGTGTGTGAAAGAAAAGACATTTGCATCCCTGAGTGTTTTTTTTTCTCACATTTTCGATGCAGATGTGCACTGGAGCTGATAAAGGCAGTGATTTTTTAGAATAATGCTATTTATGGCACTGTTAGAACAGCAGTTACTGGTGCAGCAGACAGGTTGAAGGAGAAGAAAGGCTGCTGGGGCTTTGGAAATCCAGGGTTTGGGGTTGTTTTATCCCATTTTTATCCCTTCTGGTGCTGAGGTTTCGGGGGTTTGGACTAATTTTATCCCGGTGGAATTCAGTGCTGAGGTTCCAAGACTCCGGGTTCGTTTTACCCCTGTGGAATTTAGTGCTGAAATTCCAGGGGTTTGGGTTTATTTTATTCCACTGGAATTTAGAGCTGAGGTTCCAGGGGTTTGAACTAATTTTTATCCCAGTGGAATTCAGTGCTGAAGTTCCAGGGGTTTTTGGTTCATTTTATCTCTGTGGAATTTCGTGCTGAGGTTCCAGGATCTTGGCTTTATTTTATCCCACCGGAATTTCATGCTGACTGTTCCCCAGACCTGCACCACACTGTAGGGCTGAGTGACAACCCCAGCTGATATTTCACCCTCTAGTATCTTTAAACCACCCAAAACTGATAAAAACCCCAAATTTTAGTGCTCAATCCTTGTTTTTTGAGCTCTTACCTGGGAGTTCTATCCCGTTGTCCAACAGCCAGGAGATCTGGGGCTGGGGTTTGCTCCCCTGGGTGTGGCAGGAGAGTTTGATGCCTCTTCTTGAGTCCTGGGATACCTCCAGCACTGGGTGGGAAGGAGCAGCTGCAGCAGGAAGATTTAGATCAGTTTTGGGGCATTTTTAACTCATTTTTTTAATGAGCATAATTGGAGGGGACTGTGTTGTGTTTTATCTTCTTTTTGCCAGGGTCTGGATTAAACGCTTGAGATGGCTGGATTAAATGTTCGGACTCAGATGTTTATCAATTGTTATCTATGTTACAGTCTCACAGACTGTGAGTTCTGCAGCACCTGGAGCTAACAAACTAAAAATGGCCCCAATCTCTGTCTCTACAAGGCCTTTTAAGGATGAATTGTCCAATTATGAAATGACACCTCAATTATTTTTACTTTTAACCCAATAACCAACCACCCGTGGCCGCAATGTGGGTTTTTCTACCCAATTACAAAAGCCCACCCAGACCATGAAGGAGAAGGTGAAAAAGAAGGACTCAGCCAATGCCCTAAATCCTCCATCTTGCTTTATATCTATATTACTGTATTCTAAACCCTTAAACTCTGAGTTTTCCCCCCTGTGATATCCCACACTTCTATCCAAACCCCACACCCACAATCCCAGCGCTGTCACTCCATTTTGGGAGCCTTTTCCACGGCCTCAGGTCAATGCAGTGTTTGCCTGGGGGTCAGTGCCTGTGAGCACAGAAAGTCTGGAATTCTCAGTGCCCAGGGCTCCATCAGGACTGAGCTAAAAGCCAAACGCTGTGTTGAGCACCAAATGCAGGTCTGGATTTGAGGAGCTGACTCTGTTCTGCTCCTCTGGAGAAACGAAACAAAACAGTGGAGGGAACTCACCCAAAATCTCAACATCCTGTCTCTTGATTTTGAAGTTGCTGCCGTAGGAGAAGCAGCTGTAAATTCCTGCGTCCTGCACTGTCACGTTGGACAGCTGGATGAACAATTCATCCTTGGAGTAACGGAGGAGTTTGTACCTCTGGTCTCTTAAAACTGCCAGGAAAAGAAAAGCCAGCACGTCATGGGGTGGTCAAGAAGAGGAAGTCAAAGCATGAGGAGAGTTTTTATTTTTGAAATTTTTAAAATGTCAAGTATTTAATGAAAGCATCTCCTAGGGCACCTCTGCTCTCCTTTCTCCCTCTTGACTTTCTAATCTTTAATTCTTTCCTGCTGCTGTGTAATTTACAGGAGTCCTCAGGGTCAGCCCAACAAGTCCATGAACTTTTCCCACAACTGCAGCACAGAAAATGCAACTTTCTGCCCTTGAATTGAACTGAAACTGGGGGTTTGTACAATCATCGGGGGATGGAGGCCTCAAAACCTCTCTTTTTATTTAATTTTTTTTTTTTTACCTGAGGTTTTGACAAAATACTGAGCTGGAAGGAAATCCCAGCAATTTCTGGATTAAATATGAAAGGATTTTGGTGTAAGACTCATAACTGAGCTGTCATATTTGTAGATAAATCTGGAGGGAACTGATTCCCAAAGTGGTTCATTGGAGAAACAACGTGACAGAAGCTGCCAGTGGTGACTCAGATGAAGAATGAAAACCTTCAGTGCAGTGCCAGCTTTGGTTTCTCCCTCAACAAAGGGGACAAACCTTTCTTTTGTATTAAAAAGGAAAATATTCAGTGTGTTTGAACTTCTCCAGGATCCAAATGCTTTGGCAGCTCCAGTCCTTGTGGGAGTTGCTCCAATGGATACTCAGCTCCTTCCCCACCCCTGATAAATTTCCTGCCTCTATGGTAATAAATACTGAGAGCAAAAAATATTAAGAATATAAATATATGTCAAAAAATGGACATAATTGATGGAGGGGGGATTTCCTCCAAGGTCCTGTGACTAAATAATCAGATTATTTGACTGCAGCAGGAGAGAGGAACTCCTACCAGTTGGGGAGCAATCCTGCCTGCTGGGGATTTGGGGGAGTCAGGATTCCCAGCAGCATGGGGTGGGTTGTAATAACCCCGTTTCCCCATGGATCTGCCCCATTTCCCCATGGATCAGCCCCATGGATCTGCCCCATCTCCTCCATGGATCAGCCAATGGACCAAACTGATCAAAGTGTGCAAAGCCGTGCCCATTGTCCATTTGGGGTGCAGCCCCTGGGGGGCTTTGTCTGCCCTGAATGTACCTGAAGGCCCTTCAATAAACAGAACTGCTTTTTATTCTCTTAGTTCTGTCTGCCCTCTGTTTTTAGGCAGCCCCCAAAGGCCTCAGATTCTGGTGACCACGGAGGGACAGGAGGCCTCTGAAGGATCCTCTGGACCGAGCAGGACCCAGCTCCAACCCCAACACCACTGGGAATTTTGGCATCAGGGTAGCCATGGTGACAGCAGGGCCAGCCCAGTGTCCCCAGCCCTGGTGGGAGGTGCCACCAGGCTGGGGCGTCACACTTACCCTGCTGGGAGTTGAAGAAAATGGTGAAACCCTGAGGGTTTGACCACTGCAGGGTAGAGTTGTTGCTGGGGGTGCTGAAGGTGCAGTGAAGATTTAGGTTTTCTCCTTCCTTCAGGGTCACAGAGCCACTGGCAGCCCCTGGAAACGCCCCTGCCACGCACCGGGGGGGGGGAAAAAAACAACAAGTGAGAAATGGTGACATGAAGCAAAGCAGCGACGGTTTGCACACAGCAACGTGTTGATTTTCCTTTTTCTCAATGAGTTTTACATGTTTCTACATTGCCAGTATGGTTGTAGGGAGATAAATGAATCATAGTCATTGGAGAGGTCATCACAGGCGCTGTGGGGCAAAGGTTTGGGATCTACGCCTGCCGGCACGACCGGATTTAATTATTAAGCCAGTTTTTTAGTTATTAGCCAGGAAAGTATTCCATTATCAGCCAATAAAGAACTGAAGCAGACCCATTTCATGCACTCTCTCCTTCAATTTAACCACAAACATTCCATTTTCAATTATTCCATTATTATAACTAAATAATATTTAAGGTCTCTTTCAACCCAAGCCGTTCTCTGATTTCATGTCCCATTCTGGAGCTGCTGAACCTGATTTGCTCAGTGTGTAGCTGAGCAGTGACTGATTTCCCAACACCTCTGAAAAATGAGGCTTTTTTTTATTCAGAAATGAAACTTCTTTTTGAGAAAAAAACCCCAAAACCTGGCCTGGCACAGGTTGCTAAAATGAAATTTCATTGTCTCATCTCCCAGCTCACTTCACAGGCAGGCAAAAAAAATGTGTTTTTTTCTCTCCAGATAAAACACTTTGTGAAAATATTTGATGACCTGGAATGAATTGCCTTCTCCAGATAAAATCCATGCCCTGGAGAATACAAAGACTGGTGCCTGGCTTGGAGTTAAGTGAACAGGCAGCGGGAGAGTTTTGTTTTCATTCCTGTTTTCAGCGTTTTGATTTGATTTTCCAGGTAGCTGCCGGCCGCCAGTTCCCACTGCAGTTTGGGGAAATGAACCTTTCTGGGCTTCGGGGAAGATTTTCACCTTCTTAAAAATTTGAAGTTGCTCAGAAATGTTGGTTTTTGGTTTTTTTTTTTTTGCTGGAGCCGATTTTTGTACCTCTAGAATCAGCTTTGTCTCCTTGCGAGACAGCAGCTCCCCGTGGGGATTGTGGCTGTGCGTGTCCTTGAGAGGAGCTGCGGCAGGAGGTGAGAGTTGTTGAGAGGCAGCCGGGGGCTGGCTGTGGTTTTCCACAGGTCCCTCGGGTATTTCTGTCCCCGAGCTGGTTTCCTGTCACCACCAGCAGCGTGGGGTCTGGCACATCACACCTTTTGGGGGTGAGAGCGCCGAGGCTGAGCGAGAAGAGGTGGGGTTGACTTAGAAATGGAATTTCCAAGGGAGACCACTGGAAAATGGGTTCCAGTCAGGGCATGACTCACAGGGCAGCTCTTCCCTGCACAGGGGCTCTGCTCTGCAGCCACCGTGGCCACTAAAAGTGACCATTAAATGGTCCCCAGGGCAGGGGATGGCGACTTTTGTACCGTGTGGAGCCCAACTGGAAAAGCCACTCTGCCATCAAGTGATGGATCCACCTTCTTGGTGAGAAAGGGCAGCAGATTTGGTGCTGGAAATTGCAGGATTCACCCAGCAGGGCGGTTCTACTCTGGCTGCTATTCTTGGAGCCCCCAGGAAGTGGCTGAGAGCTCCTTGCACTGAGACTTGCACTGAGAGCATCGGTGCAGAGTTATCTGTGACCCTGTAACCCTCACTCACCCTGTTTAAATAAGTGAGTTTTAGTTTTGGTGCAGAGTTACGTGTGAGCCTGTAACCCACAATTACCCCATTTAATGTGTTCGTTTTGGTGCGGAGTTCTCTGTGAGTCTGTAAGTCACACTCACCCTATTTAATGTTAGTTTTGTTGCAGAGTTAGTTACCTGTCAGCCTGTAACCCACGCGCACCCCACTTAATGTGTTCGTTTTGGCGCAGAGTTATCTGCGACCCTCTAAGCCACACTCACCCCGTTTAATGAGTGAGTTTTGGCGCAGAGTTATCTGTGAGCCCGTAACACACACTCACCCCGTTTAATGAGTGAGTTTTAGTTTTGGTGCAGAGTTATGTGCGAGCCTGTAACCCCCAGAGCCAGCCCCTTTGATGAGCTTTGTCCTGGCTGCTGGCCTGTGGATGGAGCTGCATTAATTCTGCAAGCCGAGGCAGCAGCTACAAACCCATCCTGCAGGAGTCTCTGGCAAAATGGGAGAGAGGGGCTGTACTGAGAATTAGCAAATTGTCAGCAACAGCCCTGCAGTGGTTTCTGCTCCAGTGCCTGTCAGGGAGGGGAGGGAATATTGCTCCATCCCCGGGATCGTGCATCCATTTCTCCTGCAAAGCTCAGGAGTGAGGCCTGCAGGATCCTGGGCAGGGATTGCTGCCTTGCTCCTTCCTTCCCTGGATCTTCTGTTAGATCCTTCTTAGATCCTCTGACTGTTTGACACGGTCAAAATGAACCTGTCACACTCTCCTGTGTCTGAACGGCAAAGGAGAGCTAAATAAGCTGGCTCCTCTAGCAGGAGTGAGGAGGTGGAGCACCCAAAGCTTTTCCAAACTACTGTGCAAGTTCTCCCTAAGCTGCTCTGACTTCCATCAGCCTCTTTTTTCACCACGCATGAACAAAGCCACACCTGGATTCCTGACCCAGCAAAGCCAGCAGTGACCCTCTGTCCAAATTTAAGGCAGAACCTTTTGCCACCCCGGTGCTTTGTCCCCTCAAGGTGCCGGAGACCGGGTCTCACTGATCCTGGGTTTAGGTGTCAGAGTGCTCTGGGAACGGGGTGACAAAACGTTTCGTCACTGAGAGACCAAGGGCTGTGCCGGAGTTCTGGGAAGAGCTTTCCCATTAGGAAAAGGAGAGGCGGAAGGAGAGGAGGCAGTCTTACCTTGCAGCAGGAGCAGGGGCACGGTGAGCAGCAGCACTCCGGGGACGCTCATGCTGCGCTCGGCCGGGCTCGGTTTCCTCTCTCCGCGGGGCCGCCGCCGCCTTTTCAGCGCGGGGGGAGCGATCCACTGTGACCTCAGCCCCGGGGCTCTGCCCCAGCGCGCCTTGCCTCCGCCTGGCACTGCGGCCGCATCAGCGACCTCGCGGCTCCCCGGCGGGCGACAGCGCGGGGGACTCGGCGCTGCACCGCGCCACCTCCGCCCCGGCGCAGCTCCGGGACTGACACGAATATATGTGCAAAGAGAGATCAGTTATGGATGTATTTTTATTTATATGTTGTATATAGATTCTTAACATGCATATGTGAAACGAGCTTTTCGCAATTATTAAGATGAATGCTGTATGCAAAATGTTAAAATAACTCTGTTATAAGGATATCATGGGTTTTTTCTTAGACATTATATATAATATAATACAGTATAATAGAGTATAATATAGTATAATATATGTTAAAATATAATATGCTATATCTAATATATTATATGTATTATATATTATATATTATAAACATAATATATATAACATAATATATAACATTATATTAAAATATGTCATATATAACATTACAATATATATAATATATAATATATGAGACATAATATCCTATATATTATATAGGATGTACTATATATTACATAGTTATTATATTATATTATATTATATTATATTATATTATATTATATTATATTATATTATATTATATTATATTATATTATATTATATTATATTATATTATATTATATTATATTATATTATATTGATGCTGCAGGGATGCTGGAGAAATGGGCAAAAGGGAATCGCTGCCTGTGGTTTGTGTCTCTGAGGGTGCTGGGGACATCAGCAGGTCCCAGGGGACACAGTTCTGCTTTCCCCTGTCCCCTCCCAGGTTTGATTATTCCACCTTTGTGTCCCCCCAGGGGTGTGATAACCACTGACATCACATTTATCCAAGTTTGTCTCGCGGTTTGTGATTTCCAAAAAGGAATTTCTTGGCAGATCCTCTTCTGGCTCTCCTTTGCAACCGCTCAAAATACGGTGAGGGCAACTATTGCTGTCAAAATAAACTGAATTTAGTAAGATAATGATGGCCTAAAACCCGTGTGTGCTCGAGTGAAGTGGACAAAGTGGTTAATTATAAACACGGTGTGTGTTTCATTCCTGATTTATTAGGACCTGTTTCCATGAAACTTTCAGGTGCAGGGAAGTGCATCACTCAGTGGATATTTGGCTGATAAAAGCTGTGGCTTTTGTGTTCATCATCATTAATCAATTTTACTGGAAAACAGAGCTGCGGGTCATGGATTTAAAGCAGCTGGGTTTAAGATAAAATGCTTGCTGGATTTAAAAAAAAAAAAATCCAAATTAAAAAACGTAAGTTTGGTTTGGAAGTTGTGCCTTCAGTTCCACACATCCAAACCTGAGAGTGAAATAACTCCGGGTTAAAAAAACCGGAATCCAGAGGGAAAATCCCATCCCTGAGCACGGAAAAACCGGAGTCGGGAGAATTTTGTGCCATCTGCTGTCGAGAGAACGAATTTCAGCCTCAGAAAAAAAGGAAAATGCAGCTCAGAATTCCACCACCGCACTCCAGAGGAAATCCGAAATTAGGAAGGGTGCTCGGCATCTTTATTAAATCACCTACGAGATACTCTTGTCTGACTTCCGAGAATTCCGTTTAATGTGAGAAGCAAATTAAAACGCAGTGGTTGTTTTAACAGTTGTTAGGGCTCAAAACTGAGATTAAAAACAACCACCCACCCCCCGCCCCTGCCTGCCCCATCCCCAAAATAAAAAAATACAGATGTCACAGGTAATTACAGCTATTTTTGGCAATACAATTATTGGTTTGTTGTTTTTTTTTTTAACAGCAAACTTTTTTTTTTTTCCTCAAATAAATACAATCTGCTCACACTAAATTAAAAAAAAAATAATAAAACAGAATGATACAACAGGTTGAAAATGAAACAAACAAACAAAAAGTTGGTAACATCAAGTCTGAAGAGACGTCATGGAGAGAAAGTTCAGAAAAGACATTTTTAATGGGAAATAATAAAGGAACCGGCTGAGGATTTTCTGTTGTGGGTCATGAAGATTCGCTGGGGAACGAATTTGAGGAAGTGGGGAGCAGCGAGAGGTGATTTAGGGCCTTTGCAGCCAATCACAGCCACGGTTAATTACAATTATTTTGCTCTTTGATCGCCATCCCAAGCACGTCTGCTCCCCCATCACTCCCATTTGGGACTTCCAAATCATTTCCTCTCTGCCTCTTTTGAGAGAAACGACCCCAAACCACAAACCAAAGCCGTTATTTGGGGACAAAAATTACCATTTTCATGGAAAACTCGCTGAAATTTCATAGCAGGAGGAGACTCCTGGCCTCAGCCAACTTCTGTCTGAAACTGCTCGCTCGGGGCGAAAAGGGAAATACCGAATTTTGACTGAAGTTATCACGGTCTGCATCCTCATTTTGCATAAACAAGCAAAGCTCTGTTGATTGGGGTGTAATGTCAATTTAATTCTTGTCTTTTTCTAGGCCAGACATCGCAAATTATGAAAATTAACCGTTTATTCTTGGCAGGTTTGAAGCTTTTTTTTTTTTTTTCCCTTAATTGCGGAGAGAAGGAAAAACCTGGGAAGTGGTGGTAGAATAAAACCTGGGGTCTGATGCAGCTCGCAGCGAAGGAAAGGATTTCGGTGAGCTGAAGTTTGGGGATTCAAGTTTTTTTATCCCCAAGTTTAACGTTCTGGGACAAAACACTGGAGTGACATTAAATCCACATTCATGAGCAGCAATGGGGTGAAAGTGAAGCAGCAATTCTTTTGTCTTCTTAACCTCTCAATTAATAAATTTAAAAGGAACGACGCTTCTTCTCTTTTTTTTTTTTTTCTCCCAAAAAACCTTTTCTGCTTGACACAAAACCCCCAAGAAAACTCAAAATGCCGAAGAAAATAAGATTTTCCTCCCTGTGGTTCCTGACACCTAATTCGAGACAAGACTACAATTGCCAAAATATTTCCCAAACATCCAAAAATATATATATATATATTTTAAAGAAGAGTATTTTAACATCTACCTCCTCAACCAGAACACTTTTTTTTTTCTCTATTACTATATCAAAGAGCAGCTAAAACCACTCAAATTGTGCATTCAGCTTTTGCTCCCTCTCTGTTTCCTGCCTCTAAAGAAACTCCTTTTAAAGTCACTCAAATCAAACCGGATCTGAGCAGCCCTCCACTCTTTCTACAGGCAATAAATATTAGAATATAATGATATTTCTTGCCCCAATTTACACCTGGCTGGCACGAAACAAAAAAATCCAGAGAATTCACACGCCTCAGCAACCAAAGAAAAATTTTTTTTTCCTGTGTGATTGTCAAATATTTAATTTTAATCTTTTTGCACGGAGGGAAACAAGCCAGAAATGCTCTTGAGAATGTCTGCACACAGCCAAAAAGAGCTGAAATGACAATTAAAAATTCACCTGACAGCAATAAAACCACTCAGGGGCAGTTTTTTTTTCTTTCTTCCTGCCCTGTCCTAAATTTTCTCCCTGGCTTTTCAATTCCATCCCTGGAATAAAGCACTTATGAGTGTGTTACACAGAAGGCAGATATAATGGGATATTCCTATGGATTGTGGGAATTTCTGGGATATTTCCCCCAGGATGGGCTCCGTGCTGCCTGTGAGGATGGACAGGATGTGCTGGCCTCAGTGTTACACAGCCCTAAAGGCAGAAATAAGGGAATATCCCTATGGATTATGGGAATTTCTGCCCTGTGAGTGTGGACGGGATGTGCTGGGCTCTCCCTGTTGAGCTCCAAACTGAGCTCAGCCCCTGTGGATTGGTTCCATCCCGATTGTTTCGCCTCTCTTGGGAACAGGGAATTTTGCAGTTTGTCACTGCTCGGTTGCTGCGGCAGCTGGGGGCAGGTGACACCAGCCCTGCCCAAGGGGAAAACCCACCAAAACACCCCCAAAACTTGATTTTCCTGCGATTAATGAACACCAGTTTGGCCGGGGCTGATTTCTGTGCCTCTCACCCGTTTCAAACGAGCTTTCATCCCGGGCAGGGATGGTACAAAATCTTTTTGCTTTATTATTTGGTGTTTTCTCATTTGCTGCCCACAGCAGCTGTGGCTGCCCCATCCCTGGAAGTGCCCGAGGCCACCCTGGTGTGTCCCTACTCATGGATGAGCTTTTCCAGTTTTTCCAACCCAAACCGTTCTGGGATGATTCTGTTCCTGGGAATACTCAGACTTGTGGCCCAAACTAAGAAAGGAGCGTGCCTGAATCTCTTTCATCCCATTTAAACTCATTTTTTTATGAGTTTAATTACCTGCTGACAGCAAGCCTGCACTGCTGAAGTGTCTGCAACAACTTTTGGACCCAAGGCTGATGATTTTTAGGTAATTCTGATCCTAAAACTCCTGCTCTGATGTCACTTCATGTTACAAATACCCACTGCGGTATATTTTGGGATGCAGCTGCTTTTGGCATCCTGCAGGCTCTGGCACCAAGAGGATCCCCCCCTGTGATCCCAAACATCTTGGTTAGAGATGGAAACCCTCCTCTTCCACTTTCCCCCAAATCCCAACCCTTCCCTCCCTGGATAAACAGCATCAAATGTTGTTCCTGAATCAAAGTGTGCTGGGGTTTTTTTAGCTGCTATGTCTTTGTGGCAGATGGCATTTGGGAATTGAGGGTAAAGGAAGCAAAGCACTCAGAATTCCAGCTGAATTCCAGCAGATTTTTCCTCCCATCAACCTCACCAGGACTGCCAAAGGGACACAAAGCCACTGCTGGGTGAATGGCCAGCACAAAAAATCCCAGTATAGAAAGAGAAAAGCCCCTTTTCCAAACCTCCTGAAGGGAACTCAACTGGCACAAACCCTTCAGGCTGTGTCTGGGCACACAGGTGGATTTCAATAACCAAAGGAAAAGGAATAAAACCCCCAAATCTGAACTTCCCAAGTGGCTCAGGTTTGGCTGGAAAAGGCTTCTTTTATCTCCACTCCAAAGAAATCCCTCCCAGCTTTTGCTGAGCCGACTTTTGACGCTCGAACTTCACCTGTGACTGATGTGAAACTCGGCGTTTTCCCCTGATTCGGGATTTTCCCCAGCACCAACCAACCTCTGCACAACACCTGACACATTCTGAGCACTCCCATCCCTGCCTGCTCAGGAATAACCTGGAGCAGCCTGCAGAGGCCTCATTTCCAGCCTTGGCGGGGAGGGGAACACACACTTTTTATTTTTATGGCAGGTGCTGAAGGCTTTGGGGGGCTGGGAGAGGAGCAAGCACGAGGTGCTGAACAAGCCTGCAGAGAGGCTTTGCAAAAATAGCAGTGAGAAAACCAACCCCAGCATCCTGCCTGACACAGGGCTCGTTGCTCCACGTGGGGCAGGGGGCAGTGAAAGTGTCACCAGAGCTCCCTCCGAGGCGAGGAAACCAACCCCGAGCTCACTCAGTCCTGTGCAAGAACCTCAAGCTGTATTCTAATTTTTTTTCCCCCTTCAATCAGCCTTTTTTTGTTGTAAATGAGATTTTTTTTGTTGTTGTTGTTGTTGTAAATGAGATTTTGTTGTTGTTGTTGCTTTTTGCAGGGCTGTGGCTGTGTGAGATATGCTTTGAGTGACCCACTGGACAGATGATGAGGGTTTGTTTGTTTGTTTGTTTTTTTTCCCAACTGTCAATAAAACACAAGGAAGAAGAGACATTCTCCAAGGCTGGGAAAGGCTGTCCTTGCTGGGGTTTTCCCTACTCCTGCAGGAGGGTTTCTCTCCAGTTAAAGCCTCCAGTTGGTCCGTGTGTGAGGGGGAGGATGGGAGGGTCTGTCAGCTGCCAAACTCCAGTGTCCCCCAGCTCTTCGCAGGAGCAAAACCCCAGGTAGGGAATCTGTGAGGAGAGAGATGGGAATTAAGGCAAAAAAAAAACCAAGGACAGAGCTGGGAAACCCCAGCAGATGAAGCCCTGCTGTGCTACTCCAGGATTTCACCCTTTTTTTTCTCTCTTTCCCTCTCCTAAAATCCATTTTCAGATGGTGGTTGACAAACTGTGCGCCACTGCAAAAACACTGGGGAAAACGCAGATTACACCCTGGGAATGGGGGGTTCAAAAGGCAGTTCTGAATGGAGTGCAGCTTTAAATGGGACGAAGTTTTAAAACTGTGGCTTTGGATGGAATAGAGTTTTAAATGGAATTAAGTTTTTAAAATGCAGTTTTGAATGGAGTGTAGTTTTAAACGGGATGTAGGTTTAAAAGCGTAATTTTAAATGGAATAAACAGTAGTTTTCAATAGGGACCAGCTCAAACCAAATGTGGTCCCAAACCAGCCCAGCTATGGGGGAAATACGGATGTTCCTGCAGCTCAGGGGGTCCCAGATCAGCCCTGAATATCCCAGGGAGCCTCTGCAAGGCTGGCAGAGGGCAGGAAAGGAGAGGAAGTCAAAAAACGCATTATAATTTCCAGCCTTTTGGTGGTTGGCATCTCTTTAGAGGAGAAGGGGAAGTGCTGTAGGGCTGAGGTGCCCTGCTGGCTGTGCTGAGGGGGCTTGGGGCTCTCTGCACAGCCCCTGGTACCCGAAAAACACCCAACAGTCCCTACAAACCCATCTCAGGTGTGCACCTGACCCCAAAAAACACCAAACAGTCAACACAAACCCATTTTTGGTGGACATCTGATCCCACAAAGCACCAAACAGTCCCCACAAACCCATTTTAGGTGGGCACTTGACCCCAAAAAGCATAAATGAGTCCCTGCAAACCCATTTTAGGTGGGCACCTGACCCCAAAAAGCATGAATGAGTCCCTGCAAACCCATTTTAGGTGGGCACCTGACCCCAAAAAGCATGAATGAGTCCCTGCAAACCCATTTTAGGTGGGCACCTGACCCCAAAAAGCATGAATGAGTCCCTGCAAACCCATTTTAGGTGGGCACTTGACCCCAAAAAGCATGAATGAGTCCCTGCAAACCCATTTTAGGTGGGCACCTGACCCCAAAAAGCATGAATGAGTCCCTGCAAACCCATTTTAGGTGGGCACCTGACCCCAAAAAGCATGAATGAGTCCCTGCAAACCCATTTTAGGTGGACACCTGACCCCAAAAACCACCAAATAGTCCCCACAAACCCACCTCAGGTGTGCACCTGACCCCCCACCCTGCCCCAGCCTCTCAAACCCTCCTCCTTCAGCCTCCTGAACTCCTGAAACGAGCAGAACTCAGCACAAAGCCTCGCTCCAGCAGATTGCAGGTTGTTTTTGTCTCTGCAGAGCCAGGGCTGTGCTCCTTGCTGGCAATTACCTTTCGGACCATCTGTACAAAATCCTTGGAGTTCTGAGGTGACAGCCCCTGGAGCTGGCAGGTGCAGGCCTCCAGGGAGGAGGCATGAGCCACGATCAGGATGTTATTTCCTGCAATGAGAGGACAAACACGGGCTGGGGAGGGAGGTAAAGCCAGATTTGAGGGCTTGGTGCCCAAGATCATGCAGCCATTTAAAATGCTTCGTCCTATAACAACACATCCAACTGTGAATTCGGGGGAAAATGTGATTTGTTAATAAATCCAGAGCGTTTCTCAATTTTCAGGGTGATGGTTAACTCACTCCTGCTTCGCCTCAAAACCGCTTTCTGGAGAAAACAAGAATTCCAGCGAGATTTCAGCTGCGTTGGGAAGCAAAAAAAAAATGAATTCCTATTACAACAAACACTTTAATTTCACTCGCTGGCTTTCCACAGCGGCAGCTTTACGGTTCCATTTCCAGGATCCTTTACGACCAATGCCCCACTGTGCTTCCGAATTCCGTGTGCAAACCATTCAAAGCAGAGCTCGGAACGCAGAGAGGGGTCAGCGAGACGACATCAGTGAAAACAGCAGAATTCAGGAATTCTCAGAGTGTTGCGGCTGGACAACAGCAGGTTGTATTCTTTTTTTAAAAAAAATCAATATTGTGTTTGGAGGAATGTTCTAAGGTGTTTATGGGCCATATAATTTGGAGGGAAAATGCTCCATTTAATGCTGAGGGCAAATAACTCATTTATTCCCTTGGGAAAGAAACAGCTGGGTCGGGATCCCTAAAATAATTAAGTTAAACTATATTGATGTCTCTTGTATCTGAAATTACAGCTCTGGTGCAGGGCTTTTCTTCTGGGAGAGAGGAGGAGGGATTCAGGGGTGGGAAATCATGCCCTGAGAGGGAAGGATTGGTCAGGAATATTGGAATTCCCATCCCAGCCTGCCTGCCTTGGTTTTCAGCCCCCCTGCAGCGCTCACCTTTGCCTTTACATTCACTGATGATTTCCTTTGTTACTTGGTAGCTCCTGCTTATGTAGGTATCGTAAGACTCAGAAACCACCAACTTGCTGACAGGAATATGAGGTCTGTGAGGAGAAAAACGCATCCAGTAAATTGTAAAAATAAAGATTTCTGAGTGCAAGGCCTGCGAGCAGAAAAACACGTCCATTAAATGATAAAAGCCAAAATGTTCTAAGTGCAAACTGTGATTCATCTGGAAGTATCTGTTCTGAAACTCAATCCCCAGAACTGGGAGCTGCTCTGTGATCTCTAAACTCCAAGAATGATTTGTTCACCATTCCTGCACGGAGATATTTGGGAAAATGAGAACAGGACCAGTCCGTGGAGGCAGCCCATGACACGCTGAGTGTGCCCGTGTTCCCTCTGCACTGGGGATGCTCCTCTGTGCTCATCTGAGCTGGTTTGTGGGAAAAATTCCCTCCTGGGAGGGTGGGCAGGCCCTGGCACAGGGTGTCCTGAGAAGCTGGGGCTGTCCCTGGATTCTGGAAGTCTCCAAGGCCAGGTTGGAGCACCCTGGGACAGTGGGAGGTGTCCCTGGCCGTGGGATGAGCTTTAAGATCCCTTCCATCCCAAGCTGTTGAATGATTTTTCGATTCTCGAATTAACAATAATTAATTTGATTCTCTGTGTCCTTTGTTAGAGGATTTCAGAGCTCTCCCACCCACATCAACCCAGGGAGAGGCAGGAGAAGCTGTGTTAGTTGAGCCCAAACTCCAAAGTTTTAGGAAAAGTGTTAAAAATCCTTTGGGAGTTCCTTGGAAACCTGAAAGATCCCAGGACAAGGACTGCTGGAAAGAAAAAAACCTCCACGATCAGGAGGAATTGCCAGTGATGCGGGAAACCTGGTTTATAACAAGCCAAATTTTATTTTATACGTTTTATTTATATATTTTTTGATTATTTTTAAATATTTATTATATATTTTATATATAATGCTCAGGGCAGCATGGCAGCCTCGAGCCTCCTCCGAGTTTATTTTGGGAGCCTCGGCAGCTCTTCCAGTCGGCGCCTAAACCTCAAACCTCAGCAGGGCTTGGTGCTGAACCATCAAATGAGCAGCCCCGGAGTGTCTGAGCCCCGTTTTGAGGTACCTGTAGGTTGTATCAACGCTTAGAGTGGCCGCAGCCAAATCCACGGGCGGGATCCAGGCTGGCAGGGAGCTCCCGGACACCCACTTGGTCCACTCAAACAAGCCCGGCTCCACCCGGATCTTCAGGTTGTTCTCCTGCTGCATCCCTGCAAAACAGAGGGGAGAGGAGGCCAGGTGGTTTTGGGAGCAGCTGGGAAGGAAGGGAGCAGCCTTAATGCTTCAGTTGGATTGGTAATTTCTTTATTTTCCATGGGAAATTAGAGTGTTTAATGGATTTATTTCATGCGTGCCAGGGAATGTCAAGCTCTGGCTGGCAGCTGGTGCAATTAGAAAAGGGTTCCTTGTGGATTGGGCTAACAGGAAAGATATTCCTATGGAAATCCTAATTATCATTCACTTAATATGTGATAATAATTAAAAAATAAAAACACAATATAAATATTATAAATAATATAAACTGGATACTATATATGATATATTAAATATACCATACAACAATATATTATATATTAAACATATCATATAATCGTATTATATATCACATATTATATATTTAATAGATTATATAATATATATCGTACATTAGATAAATATCATATAAAATAATATTAAATAAATATTATATGATGATGATATAATGCAATACAATGTACTGCAGTATAATGTAATGTAATGATAACACAATGTAATGGAGTATAATGTAATATAATGATAGTAATTAATTCAATAATAAAATTAATAATAATTACCATTCACCGCGGACTTAGGTCCGTGGGTTTTTTTCTGCTTGTCATTGTTTTCTGCAGAAGATGAGGAGAATTCCGCCTGAGTTTCTTACCTTTCAGGATGTTGTGAGCTGTCTGCACACACCGCAGGGATGGGGAGCTGTAGATGTAGTCTACAACGGTGTTTGTTTCCAGCAAGGCTTCACCTGCAAGAAAGTTTTGATTTTTGGGAATAAATCCAGGTAAACGGCGTTGCAAGGAGCCGCTGCTCGTGGGTCTGGCCAAAAAAAAAAAAAAAAAAAGCAGCCAGAAAAAATTGTAAAGGTCTCGGATTTAATTTCACTTCATTTGTAAGCTGTAAATGAAATGATTCAACACAACCCAAACCCGGCTTAATTGAATTGGCTGGATTCTCTGCTGGCATAAATCAGCATTTCATTACACAGGTGGGAGATCACGGCAAACGAGATAAGAATCAACTCCACTGGCAGGGCTGTTAATAAATATTCCTGCAGCAGGGCTGTTAATATTCCTGCAGCAGGGGTTTGAATATTCCTGCAGCAGGGGTCTGCAGTGCCCGAGGGAACCCAGGGAGAGCAGGGATCTGCTCAGGCTTGCAGGGAGGAGCAGCCACATCTTCCTTCTGTTGGAAGAGCGGGACAAAGGAGGGGACATTCACCCCTGACAGTGGCTGCCACCATTTCCAGGCTGACCTAGAAATGCCTCGAGAGAAGTGCGGTCATTCAGGAGAGGGACATCCACCAGCCCTGTGTCACAGGAGCTGCTCAGGGGCTTTGCTCAGCACAGGAATTATGTGAAGGTCACACGGTGCCACCACAGCTGCAGCAGTGTCCTTGGACCCTTGGGTGCCACAGCAAAACGTGTCCTCAGACCTCCTCAATGCCACCAGCAAAATGCGTCCTTGGAAGCTTTTAATGCCACACAAAATGCGTCCTTGGAAGCTTTTAATGCCACACAAAATGTGTCCTTGGAAGCTTTTAATGCCACCAGGAAAGCGTGTCCTCAGATCCCCCAAATGCCACCAGGAAAGTGTGTCCTCAGACCCTTTTAATGCCACCAGCAAAGTGTCCTCAGACCCCATTAATGCCACCAGCAAAGTGTCCTTGGACCCCTGAATGCCACAAATTGTGTTTCCTTGCACCCCTTTACTGCCATTAGCAAAGTGTGTCCTTGCAGCCCCGAAAGCCACAGCAAAACGCGTCCCTGGACCTCTCTAATGCCACCCAAAGCGTGTCCTTGTCCCCGAGTGCCACCAGCAGTGTGCTGTGACACTGGCAGCCTCCCTCCTGTCCTGTGCAGATTGCAAACCCTGCTGCCATGTGGCCAAGCATCTGAGCATCCTGCTGCTGCTGCTGCTGCTGCACGGTGATTTATTTGTGCTCAGAAAGGCCAGGATAATTTTAGCTGCCCTAGTTTTGGATGTGACCAGCAAGGAGCGCTCGGAAGGATTGGAGTGGGAGCTCAGCGCAGGAGCTCGTGTCTTTAAGGGGCTGGGCTGCCCTCATCACAGCTCTCAGGACGTGATGGCAAAGGATTTGTGTCTGGACACAACCCAACAGGCTCAGAAGTCGTCAGGGATGAGGATGGGGAGGGTGGGAGAACACTGGGAGCGATTTGAGCCGTGTCTGTGACAATACAAAGCCAGGCACACTGATGAAAGGATGCTGCTGTGGCAAACTGGATGACAAAAGCCTGTTTTGCAAGAGGTGACAGCCACAGTGCTGCATTTCTCCCCAGCGTGGAAAATAACAAAACCTTCCCAAGGCACCCCTCCTCTGATGGCTCTGAGGTCACCCCACGTCCCACATTGCTGCCTGGCAGCAGCTGAGGGAGCTGAGGTTTGCTTTGGAGGAGGGAAATTGCTGGGGAGGGGGAAGGGACTTTGCAAAGTTCCTTGAAAGATTTAAATCCCGTTAGCTCAGGGCATCCAACCCATCTTTTCCTGCCTTGCGCTTTTCCTTTCTCTGATGGGGGGTGTGGGAGGAAGACAACCCTGGGCAGGATTTTCATGGAATCATGGAATGGTTTGGGCTGGAAAAAACCAAAAACCCCATGGGCAGGGACACCTCCCACTACCCCAGGCTGCTCCAAACCCTGGCCTCGGACACTTCCATGGATGGACAACCCGTGCCAGGGCCTCCCCACCCTCCCAGGGAACAATTCCCACCCAAATTCCCCGTGTTTCAGCTGGAAGCTTTGCCTGCAGAGCAGCACTTACCCACGAGCCTGGCCTGGGTGCAGCCCAGCACGGTGATGGGAGCGTCCTTTTCGTAATCCCTGAAACCACCACTCCTCTGAGGTAAGTTGTGAGGCATATTCAGGTTACTGCGCATGTACCTGCCTGCAGGGAGAGGGGCCAAGCCGCAATTAGTCCCTCAGGCAGAGGATTTTCCCCTCTGATTTGTTTTTCCCCCAATTTTTCCCCTCTCCCACCTCCTCAGCTGTGCTTTGCAGGTCCTGCCTGGGCCTGGCTCTTGTGAGGTTTTTTTTCCCCCCTGTAAACCCATCAGGAATCTCACAAAATTAAATAGAACACTTCTCACCAGCTCAAAATCAGCACACAATGTTGCCAAAGTTCTAAAAAAACTTTTTAGGACTGATTTCTCCATGGGAAAGTCATTTCTATCCCACAACAAACTTTTACACTTTTACAGGAATGTCAGAGCTCTTCAGGCAGAGTTTAGAAAGAAGGGAGTTGTGAAATCATCCTTTCACTACAAGGTATTGGTGTTTTTGAATAGAAGAAAGACTTTTAGGACAGATTTCTGATCAGCCCTAAAGCCAACAGAGCCTAAAGTTATAATTTGTTCACTATAGTCTGAAACCTGAGCATAATACTGGATTGAAAACACCAATTTCTGCCCCAAAACCCACTCTGAGCAGCGTTATCTCCATTTAGGACTGAGAGCCAGCAGTGCAAGTTCTTTTTTCTTGATGGCAGCAAATGTTTGCACTGGACACTGAACACTACCAACGTCACGACTGCATTTTCTCTTCGGTGATGTAACTGTGGTCATCACCTGTGGGCCTGATATTTCTGGGTCTGAGAGATTTCAGCCTGCTGGCAGCTGCTGACTTTTTCCCAAGGAAAAATTTCTCAAGAAAGCTTCTTCTCAAAACCATCCTGGCAAACAACTCTCCTTTCTCCAAACGATCTTTCCCCAGGTGGTGTTTTGCTGTTTCTCTAGTTAATCAATGGGATCAGAGAGGTGTCGTTCCTATTCACCAACCATGTTAAGTCTGTATGGGAACACCCTATAAAAGGTAGTGAGCATTTGACAATAAAGCCTTTTTTCTGTGCTCTTTGCCTTCTGAAATATTTGGAGTCTCTCATCTTTCTTTCATGTCCTACAGCGACAATCACCCCGGCAGTATTTTCCCAAATACTGGCAAACAAAGGGAGTATTCCCTCCCTGCATGACTTCCTGCTGCACAAACAGCATCGTTTTCTGTTCAAACCCACAGCTTCCACCAGGCAGTGGCCACTTCTCCTCCCTCCAGATCCTGGGACACCCCCAGGGCTCACCTTTGGCATCGAAGCACTGGGACAGCCAGTACTTCCCAAACACCACGTCCATCCTCTCGCCGTGCCTGCAGACAAACAGGCAGCGCTTCTGGGGGCCCGGCTGGCTGCTCATCCTCAGGGGCTGCAAGGGAAGTCGGTGCCTTAATTCTTAGTTTTCACGTTTTCCAGATTCTGCGCTGCACTGGCAAAGAATTCTGAATTTCATATAAAGTGTGAGCAGGCTCTCCTCACAGTTTAGACAAAACAATCCTCTTCCAGCCCCAGAGCCAAGGGCACCGCTGCAGCTTCCAGCCCAAAAAGTGCAAACAGGGAATTGAGGGGAGCAAACCGGGAGGGTGGGACTGCATCACCTGGAGCTGTAATGGGACAATTAAACCCAATATGGAAACGGACCAAAACTTATAAAAAAATGTGAAAATTCAGGACCATCTTGGGCGTAGCCTTGGCCAGGCTCTTGCACTGCCCAAGGTGTGTCCTTTAAAATCCTTTTAATAAATCCCCGCTTCATTCCTTTAACTCTGTCCAGCCTCTCGAGGCATCAAAGTGACAGCAGCTTTGACCTTCACCAGAGGGGAGGGACATCTGAGCAAGCCACAGGAGCCAGCACCAGGCTCCTCCTGCTTTACCCTTGTGCAAACATCACAGGGAAGGCTGCAGGATTTATGGCTTTTATGGGTTTGGGGATTTTTAACCCTGGTAAATTTGTGGTGGTATAAAGCTGCTGAAGGGGGCAGAGGATGGGCTGGAGAGACACTTTGGGGATGGGGTTGTGTCATCCAAAAAACTTTGTAACTTGTGCTGCAGGGAGTGAAAAGATGATTTTTCTGGGGGAAATCGATTCACTGGAAGCTTGTCCCCAGTGATTGCTGCCTGTGGGGTCCCTACCTGCACGTTCTGGCAGATGATGGTGAGTGGCCCAGCGTCCCCTGGCCCTTGCTCCTCCTGCTGCCTTCTCTCCAGAGCTCCATCAGCAAAGGCTTGGAGGGACGGGGAAAATGTGGTGTTCAGGATGGAGTAGGACCTGCCAAAACCAGAAAAGGATTGTCTTTGGGAATGCTTTTCGTGCTCAGGCTGCTCTCAGGATGTTCCTGTAGCTTTCAGGAGCCGGTGGTAATTACTGTTGCGATGTTATTTCATTATGATTTGGGTTTTAGTGCTGCCCTGAGAGCTCCTTGCCAGGTGATGCGCACACGTGAGGAGACAAATCCCATCTCCACGGGCCGTTTCCTTAGCAACAATCTACAGAACAATTCCCAAACTCTGGGAGTCTGGGCGGCTCTCTCCGCCCTGGAATATTCTCATGGAAAATGCCAGGGCCTTCCTGATGCCCACCAACATCACCTGGGGACAAGCCCACGTCACTGACCACGGACTTGTGGTCCCAAATTTGGGAATTAACACCTACAGGGAGCTTCACCCACCTTTGTAGCACAAGCTGTGGCTCCAGCAGAAAGCTGAGGCCTCTCCCTGGGCAGTCTCCAGGGTTCCTGTGCCCAAAACAGCTCCTGCTCCTAGCCCTGGCAGGGGCCTGGCACACTCCGCCCTGTTGTTCCTGCATTTTTCAGTGCTGCCTATTCCCCTTCCCACCCGCTTGGGAATTTATTCCCCCCAGGGCTTCCTGCTAAGTGCAGCCAAAGGGATTTAACAGAGCCCACTCTCCCTGGAGGGCCTTGCCTGATGACGGCCCCTCTGAATAAAGCTCTTATTCCCTGATATTCAAGGACTTTGACCAAAACCCTGGGGACTAAACTGTGACAGGCAATTCCAGAAGCTGCCTCGGCCCTCTGCTGACTCAGTTACCTCTGCCTAGTCATTAAAAAAAAAAAAACGAAAAAAAACCAAAAGGCCATTATCAGCTAATGGATGTGGTCATTTACTTGGACAGAAAGAGTTGGCAGAGCTGGCACTTTTCAGTGCCTTAAATATTCCAGGAGCTGCTTCCTGACAGCAGCCAGTCAGGATAAAATCCCAGAGGGGTTTCACAGCTGTTAAAATAACCCCGAGTGACTCTGCCAGCGGGACAAAAATAGGTCACCTGCGCGATTTATATCATTTAAAGGAGGAAAAAACTCACTGTGATGGTGGCCCTGATCTATTATCTGGTGGATTCAGGGTGCAAGGACGACACTGAGCTAGTGGGTTACTCCTGAGCTCCCAACAAGGGCTGGCCCTGCCCTGAGGAATTGTTCCCCTCCGTGCCCAAACGCAGGTGGAGCACTGGAGTCAGCACAGACCCAGAACTCGGATATCTCCATGTGAACAGAACCCCAACGTGAACAGAACCTCAGGACCCATCTCTATTTCTGCACAAACTGAATTTCCTCCAGCTGTCAGCCCTTCCTCCCATTTATCCCTTATTTTTAATCCCTTTCCTGCCTTGCCCACATGACATTTTTTAAGGACACTGGTCTGGAGGATACCAAGGATTTTTTGGTCACCCCACACTTCCCTTTGCCCCCAGGAGCTGCCACACAATTTCTGAGCCTTTCTTTCTCTCCAAGCCTGTTTAGTAAAGGCCACAAACGCTTCACCATCTATTTATAGAGGGCAGGATTTGCTGGGAATGGGGATGAGGCAGAGGCAAAGTCTCAGTGTGCCTGGAGAAGAGCCACCAGCCTGTCTCCAGTGCTGCTGGAGAACACAAACTGTTCCAGCTTAGTCATCCCCTAAGGACAGGTCGTTGTTTGGAAGCTTTCCCCCCAAAATCCTGGTTCCGTCTCCTGTCTTCTGGATGCTCCCCTGCTCTGGCAGGGATAAATGAGGGGTTACATGAGCGATTGCAGGACCAGCAGCCTGTTTAATGAATTCCCACCAAAATCAAGGGGCACACTGAAGCCAACTGCAGGCTGCTAAAAATCTTGCGAAATATCCGAAGAAATGTTGCTGATCCCAAGTCCTTTTCAGCACATTCACGCACAGAAGACGTTTCTTCCCAAATTAACGCTGAAATTTGCACCCTCCTGACCCCAGAGGTGCCTGCACAGCAGTGCCTCCAGCAGCCATCTGCTCCAGCAGCGAAATCCTGGGAGTCAGAAAGAGCTGCTGCAACATCTCAGCTAAAAAAAAAAAAAATAATAATCACCTTGTCCTCTAATCCCACGCCAAGGGAGAGCATCTGCTGCTCCTTGGCTGAGGAGATGAGGCTCTGTGTGCCAGCTCCTTCCCCTCAGTGCCCTTCTCAGCATTCCCTCCTGAGGAAATCCCAGCTGCTGAGCCCCTCTCTGCAGCCCTGGAAAGGGCAGGGGGCTGTTGTAGGGCACCCCCACACTTTAACAGGTCTTTCCGGATTAGGAAAAGAGTTTCAGCTTCACCCCTGAACTTTTAAGGAAGAAAAACCAGAAACTTCCACGCTTCTCTCACTGCAATTGTGCAATTGTCCCAGCGCCAGGACAAAGGCACCAAAGTTGGACCCTTTGAATGAGAGGACACGGCCTCACGCTGTGCCAAGGGAAGTACAGGCTGGGTATCGGGAAGAAGCTTTTTACAGCAAGGGTGATGAAGTACTGGAATGCTCTGCCCGGGGAGTGGTGGAGTCACCATCCCGGGATGTGTTTAAGGACAGACTGGATGTGGCACTCGGGGCCAGCGTTTAGTTGAGGTGTCAGGGCTGGGTTGTACTCCATGATCCTGGAGGTCTCTTCCAACCTGACGATTTTAATTCTCATTCTGATTCTTTAGCTGTTCCTCAAGGAATGTCCAATTTCTATTGGGCAGCAAGGCAAAAATTCCTCCTAGATCGCTGAATACTTAAGAGACAGCACAGAGTATCTCGGGGCTTTTTAGGATGTCTTAGCAGGTGTAAGGGGCCTCCCTGCACCGTGCACGGCTTTCATTCTTTTGTTCTGCAGAGTTTGTTGTTTTCCCTTTAATTAAAACCTTTTTGCTTTTTCCAAACACACCCAACCAAGCCATCTCACTGGTTATTCTTAAGCCATTTCTGGGAGGTTGCTGGTCAACCCTCAGAGCTTGATACACCCTCACGGAGCTAAAAACCACTCTGGCCTCACACGGAACAGTGTCAGGGAGCAGCTGGACCTACCCATGGAACACCCAGGTGCCACATTCATCCGCCTTGGTGATGTAGTTCTCAGGCAGCAGCCCCGAGCAGCCAGTGGCCAGGGAAATGCCGTAAATCCAGCCCTCACTCGTGCTGGTTTGCTCCACTGGGGACATGAAAATGAAATCCCCCGGCACCAGCTCCAGCTCGTCGTCGTTCTGGGGGGTGTAGGGGTAGATCACCTGCAGAGTCTGGGGGAGGAAAAAAAAAAAAGCACAAGAGGGTTGTTCGTGGCCAGGGATCTTCAGCAGAGTGGGGATTTTTTTTGAGGGATGAAACTGTGGAAAAAACTAAAGGTAAGAAGGCTTTCAGAAAGGTGTGAAAGCAGGCCTGAGAAACAGGAAGAGCAGAAGAACTTGGGATTAACTGCAGAGTTTGAAAGTAGGAGAAAATGCAATGCAAGGACATGAAACAACAGTTTTGAGTTTTTAGGCTTGGCTAGAATAGACCTTAAGACTGCAGAAAAACATGTTTAGCAAGATGGTAGAAGGCTTTAAGCTTAATAATGGAATATTGTGAATTTTTAATAGAAAACACACAAGCAAGCATTGCTTGAAGCAGGTGTAGCTTTTAGTGGTTGACAAATTGAATGTCCAAAACCTCCAACACAGAAACAAGTCCCAGAGCTTTACCTTGTGTTTGACGCAGTGAATGCCCACAACCTCCAACACAAAAAAAAACAGACTCCAGAACTTTCCCTTGTGGTTGACAAAGTGACTACCCACAACCTCTGTGGGCGTGATATTTCTGGGTCTGAGAGATTTCAGCCTGCTAGCGGCTGTGAACTTTTTCCCAAGGAAAAATTTCTCAAGAAAGCTTCTTCTCAAAACAATCCTGGCAAACAACTCTCCTTTCTCAGAGCAATCTTTCTCCAGCTGGTGTTTTGCTGTTTCTCTAGTTTATCAGTGGGATCAGAGAGGTGTCGTTCCTATTCACCAACCATGTTAAGTCTGAATGGGAACACCTCATAAAAGGTAGTGAGAATTGGACAAAAAAAGCCTTTTTTCTGTGCTCTTTGCCTTCTGAAATATTTGGAGTCTCTCATCTTTCTTTCCTGTCCTACAACAACACAACCTCCAACCCAGAAACAAGCCTCGGAACTTTTCCTTGTGTTTGTCGAAGTGAATGCCCACAACCCCCAACAGAGAAACAAGCTCCAGAACTTTTCCTCGTGGTTGACAAATCCGACACAGAAACAAGCTCCAGAACTTTTACCTCGTGGTTGACGAAGCGAATGTCGCGGGAGAAGATCGCGGCCACCCAGTCGCAGCCCAGCTTGACGTCGATGCTCTGGGCCAGCTTCTCCAGCGTGGGCAGGTGGCTGCTCTGGAAGTGATAGGCCAGGGTCACGTGCAGCTGCTTCTTGTGGGGCTCCACGTGGACATCTGCAATGGGGAGAGGAGGGTTAAAAACCCCGTCCTGCCGGGTTGGACACTGTGGTCTCAAATGGGAGCTGGGCTTGCAGAGATGCTCAAGTGGAATTGAGCATCATCATCATCATCATCATCAACAAATTGGAGTTCAGATGGAAATGCTGCGAGTGTGAGGTCTAATATTCCACCCTGGATCAAATGATCAGAGATTTTTTTAGGGTTTCTTTGGGGCCTGATTCAGCCCCGAGTCACAGCAGGGCACCAGACAAGGCGTCCCTGCAAACTGCCAGACAGTGCGTGCTGTGACAACCGTTACTGCAGCTCTGGACACGCAGGATCTCCTGCCAACAACAAAAAAAGACATTTTTCCAGGTAGGAAAACCCAGCAGGATTTCATGAGCAGCTTTTCAAAAATAAGCAGGTTAAAAAGCATAATTTGTACTCTCCCTCCATTGTTCTCTCTGCTGCATTAAATTACAAATCCATGGGATTTGCAGGTTTGTGCAAGTTGATTAAATCTTTTCCCTGGACATTCGTTGGATTTATCAGTTTAGCCACTGAGGGTGAGGTATTCCCAAACTGTGGAAACATAATAATGACTCAAAATGATCCTGCAGAAGAAAAAAAAAAAAAAAAGAATCTCCATCAGGAGATGATTCCAGGTGAAAATATGTGAAATGCTGGGGCTCTTCCAGTAGATGTGGAAATCGCAGGATACATTGTTTGCTTGTGATTTATTCTTGCTTATTCAACCAAAAATTGCAATTGAATTTGACTGATTTATCAGTCACAATTGCGGCTATTCAGAGACTTGGCTCCAAACGCCAGCCAGGGGTAGCTTTGCAAGCTCATCCATCTTTTTTTGTCGTCGTTGTTGTTGTTTTTCATCAGCAATAAAAAACACGTTCAAGATCTCTGAAAAAAACCCCAGAGACTTTAATGTGCTAACCTGACCAAGCTGTGGCTGCAATGCAGCAACTGCCTTCCCCTAAAAAACCCCAATTTGGCCTGAATTGGAGCAGCCTCAGGGGCAGCAGGTTGTTGGAAGCCACCGATGCTTCTTTATTCTGGGTCAGTGGGGGTTTTTTTGGATTAAAAACTGATGACAGACTGAATGAGCTGAGCTACCCACAGCAGAAACCTTCTAAATTTACCATCTCGCTTCAAACTTATATTATTCTTTCCTTATGCTTGCAAGCACTTTGTTCATTAAATAAATAGTTTCTTTTCCACGTTTCTCTGAAGAGATTTCTCTCCCTGAGCAGTTAAAAGAAAGTTTACTTCCCAGAAAGACCCTGTTCAAAAGATTTCTCCCTAAACCAAGACACAGCACTCCAGGGTGCCGTGAATTCCCAGTTTGGAGGGGCCTGGAAGACACTCAGCGAGGTTGTTCAGGAGACCATGGGAGGACGAGGATCTGCTCATTCCCGCTCCAGAAGCAGGAGAAGATCATGGAAACAGCCCTGCGAGCACTGAGGTTGGAAAATGCACTCAGGGTCTTTTCTCAGAGCCCTCTTCACACCTCAGAAACGCAGTGACAAAACAACCAGGGCCCTGAAATGGCCGGGGAAAGTTCTGTGGTGGTGGCTGGAGGGGGCAGGAAACGCCGAGCCTCGCTCAGAGCAGCCCCGTGAAAGGTTGAAGAACCACCAAATGTCAGCTTCCCTTCCAGAAACAGCACTGACAGCTCGGGGGGAGACATCTCCCAGCTGAAAGGCCAAAGCACCCCGTGTTCCATGAGTTTTCATTTAAAAAATCAGGGGTTTGCTTTTGAGCTTCACTTCTTGGTGGCATCAGAGCTTTGGGGTTCTGAAAAGATCCAAACCGTGAGCCTTGGCAGCTGCTTTGCTTCTTCATGGCTTTGGATTTTCTGATAATGCCCAGGCTGGGCTCCTTGATGGCATCCAAACTTTGGATTTTCTGACAATGCCCAAACTGGGTTCTTTCATGACACCAAAATTTGGGTTTTCTGACAGTGCCCAAACTGGGTTCTTTCATGACACCAAAATTTGGGTTTTCTGACAGTGCCCAAACTGGGTTCTTTCATGACACCAAAATTTGGGTTTTCTGACAGTGCCCAAACTGGGTTCTTTCATGACACCAAAATTTGGGTTTTCTGACAATACCCAAACTGGGGTCCTTGACAGCATCCAAACTTTGTGCTTTCTGACAATGCCCAGGCTGGGCTCCTTCACGACACCAAACTTTGGATTTTCTGACAGTGCCCGCCCAGGAGCTGCTGGCAGCAGCCAGAGCAGTCACTCACCTGCTTTGGAAGCCGCCTCCGCAGCGAAGTCTGCAGCAAACTTCTTGAGCACCTCAGCACTTTCCTCCTTGACGAAGAGGCCGATGAAGTTGGAGGAGGTGTAGAGCTCCAGGGGCAGCGGGGCGGGGAATTTGCATTTCCAGCGCATCACCGTGGCCTGCAGCGCCTCCGTGAGAGCATCCACCTTGCTGTCCTCACACTGCCAAGGAAGCAGGACAGGCTCAGGGAAGGAGAGGATGTGGGTGGGTGTCAATGGTCTACCCTTCCCCTCATGCAGTGAGAAAAAGCACAGGGGAATGGGGAAAAAAAAAAAATAATCTATGTTTAGAAATCCTGGGCCCCTCCCTTGTCCTCAAAGCAGGATCAGCTATCCCCAAATAACCTTCCCAACCTTCCCCCACCCATTCTCAGCCTGAGGATCTCTGGAGAGAATGAGAATCCCGTCTTCTGCTGCTGCTCTTCCCTGGAAACAACAGCTTCAAAAACCAATCACCTCCTCCAGAAGCCCAGGCACCAGCACCAGGGCAAAGCCCCCTCAGCTCCCCCCTCCACCAGGGTGATGTCTCCAGGCAAAGGAATGGCTGGAGGAGAGAGGGGAGCGGCGCTTTACCATGAAGAACTGGCAGAGGGTGATGTGTGGGAAGATGTTGTGAGCTTTGTTCTTGCCACAGATCTGCTTGGACTGCTGCCAGAACTCGGAGAGCTTCTGCGCCAGGGGCCCGGTGGGGCGCAGGTACAGGACGTACTCCCGGGGCAGGGTGTCGTCCAGGAACGGGTCACCCACGTGGGAGAAGAGCCTGGCAGGCACAAAGAGATGGTGAATTCGGAGATAATGACAGATTTTTTTTTTCTTTCCCCCCAATAAAACCAGTTTTCCCCGTGCTAGCTCCCATTCATTGTCCCCTTGTGGGGAAAGCAGCTCTGGGGGTCAGGCACTGCCTCGCTCGCAGCGCATTAGCACCGCCCAGTAATGCAGAGAATTGGCGTTTGCTTTCAGGCTGATGCTCTGAAGATCTAACCCAGGTCACTGCTTCTGCCTTTCAGAGCGCAGAACACAGGGAGGAGAGCACCAGGAATGGCCCCACGTCCCTCAGAAGGCAGCTCCCAGCTTTTCTGCTCAGCTTTTCTCTCGCCTGTTCTTGCATTTCCTGCAGATCACAAACCCTCTCAGACCAGGCTCATTCCTGGATTGCTTATTTCCAGCACCTCACTAATTCTACAGGCGCTTTTCAGACAACACCCCCGTTGTTTAAACATTCCGCGTTCTAAAGGCTGAAACCCTAAATTCACCACTCCTTCTACTTTTGAACATTTATTACTTCATACCAACCAGTCGCATGCTGCTTGAACACTCCTTCCACCTGTCGACGCCAGCGCTTTTTGCCTGCAGAGAGGGCAAAAAAAAAAGAGAATTTCAGCGCTGCTGGGTCTCAGTGCTGGCTGCTTGGACACTCTGGGATGCCCTTTCCAATTCTCCAACCCCCGGGGTTATTTTGTTTAGGATGTGCCACCTATCAAATCCCGATAAAGTGTTTGAAGGGCAAAGTCACACAGCCAGCACAAAATATGAAATACGGACCTCGGGGGTTTCCCACTTCCCCACTTTCTCTGGACACAGAAACACCAGCATTTCAAGGGAATTTCAGCATCAAACACCAGAGAGTTGGCTCTGCAAGCGAAGGAGTTGCATTGAGGAGAAGAAAAATTCAATTGCCACGAGAGGGCACAAACCAGAGATTTCCCAGCTTAGAAAAGTTCCCTTCAGTCCTTGCTGTACTCAAAGAGATTTTTGCTTCTTTCCCTTCAGGATGCCTCGAAATCCCTTTTCACCCCAGCTGGGAGCCCCCAGCTCTCCCGTTTCGCAAGTTTTCCAGAGCAGCCCAGCACAGACAACAGCTTTAAACGTGGAATTGTGTTTTCCAAACGCTCCACACCAGCACGGGAAGGCAGCCGTGGATCAGCTCAGCTCTGTGGCAGCCAAAGGGAGGGATTCACCCAGAACCCAAATGGAGCAAGAATTACGAGTGGAGAAGGCAGAAAACGACAGAAGTTTTGGGGTTATGGGGCAGAAACAGGTGCTCAGTTGGGGAAGGTGAGAAATTCGCCATGAATTGGGGATTTCACCCATGAACTGGGGATTTCACCCATGAATTGGGGATTTCACCCATGAATTGGGGATTTCAGAGCTTCCTACTTAAGGGAAAGGGAGCAGACCCAGGGTCCAGCCCGTGGGACCCTCCAGGACTTGTGACAGTGCTTGTGCCACCCCTTCTGTCCACAGCGATGACTTCCAAAACGCCTCGACAACCACTGAGGATATTCCTGCACGTTCCCCCCGCAGCCCTCAGCCATGTGCTGTTGACTCAGCTGCGCCTCAGCTCTGCCCCTTGCCTTCCCCACCCCTTTGAACACACACGGTTTTGTTCCTTTGGAGGGCAAGAGGAAGGCAGAAAGATAACGCTGCAAAAAAAAAAAATAAAATTAAAATTAAAATAAAAGGGCTGTGTTGCAAACGTGCGGCGGTGAACACACTTCCTCCCCAAGTGGTTTGGCTGCCCCGACGTGGCAGAATTCCCCGGGGATCTGCAGAGGGCTGGGCCCAGCACCTGCCCCCGGGGAGGATGGATCTGGGGTGCTGAACACCGCGGGGTTGGTGTTTCTGCCTTGCTGACCTCGCTCCGCTCAGGAAAAGGTTCTGTGCAAAGCAGCCGCTGCTTTGCTTTGGAAAGCAGCTCGGGAAAAGGAGCTGAAAGATACGGGGGACTTCTCTAAAAGATAAGGGGGGAACTCTCTAAAAGATAAGGTGGACTTCTCTAAAAGATAAGGGGGACTCTAAAAGTTAAGGGAGTTCTCTCTAAAAGATAAGGGGGACTCTAAAAGTTAAGGGAGTTCTCTCTAAAAGATAAGGGGGACTCTAAAGGATAAGGGATCTCCCCAAAATATAAGGGGGGACTTCTCTAAAAGATAAGGGGTTCTCTCTAAAAGCTAAGGGGGATCTCTAAAAGATTAACGGGCCCTCTCGAAAGGATGAGGGGGACCTCTCTGGGAGCAATTCCTGGGGATTTTTCCTGCCCTGCTCCCATCATTTGTTGTGCTGCCCTCGCTCAGTTCAGTTCACCGCCCCTCCTGCCCGGGCTGTTTCTGCTCCCTCGAACACACCCACAGAGACGTGACTCTGCAAAAGTCTCCTCTGAGACCTGTGAGTGGAAAGGGCCCTCCCAGAACAGCTCTGGCTCTGAAATGAGCGGTTTCTCTGGGATTTCCTCCGCCCAGACACCAGCACAGCCCTCAGAGGAGCTGTGCACAGCCCAGGTTCCATCACCCACCCTCAGGGACTCTTCTCCTTCATCACCTGATGATTCCTGGGAACAAATCACACGGAGGAGCCGTGCTGGAATGAGCTGCAGCTCCCGCAGTGCTTGGGGACCCCGAAGGGCAGCAGAGAACACGAGGCTGGACCCCCACGTTTGCTCAGGTGGGATTTCCAGAGCTGCCTCCACCATCCACAGGGACAGCCAACTCCCTTTTCAATTTCGTTTTCAGTGTGAGGAGGAAATGCTGCATTAAAGCAAACAAAGCCAAAGGGTATTTTTATCCCAGGACCTGCAGCTGAGAGATTTCTTTCTTTCCCCCCCCCCCCCCCCCCTTTATTTTTTAATTTAGTGTAAGGAATGCTGCTGATGACTGATAAGTCTCTGCTTCCAACCTGGAGAGGACCCATCCTCCAGCCCCCAGGCCAAAATCAGCTTTTTTAGAAGTTGAGTGCTCAAACCTGGTCACAGCCACGCAAAAGTGGCCTGATTTTCACAACTGCTGAGTGCAGTGGGAGCTGGAAAACACATCCTGCTCCCGAGAAAATCAGGTCACTTAATTAGGTGACAAATTATGGCTTAGGTGCTCACATTTCCTCACGCTGGGTTAGCAAGTGTTGGCTGGAGCATTGTAGAACGAAAAAAAATGGTGACTCAGATGAACCAGAAAAGAGGAAAAAGTAAAGAAAGTAACCTTTTCTTTTTTTTTTTTCTTCAGAATTTACCAGATGATATCACACAATCACCGTTTCTGGGGATGCAAAATGAGTTCAGGTAGGGCACGAGCAGCTTTGTGCAGCACTGCTGGTCCCCTGAGGCACCCAATTCCTCCATCTCTTGGCTCCTGAGATGGAGCGCAGGGAAATAATTTAACAGCACCCAGCAACATGGAATAATCATTGTGAACAGACAGCGAGGCAGAGGTTCTGTGGTTCTGTGCAGCTGCAGGTCTGGAGAATTGGGGGAAGGGGAAAGCAAATCCTAACAGCAATGTCTTCCAAGTGCACAGCAGGAATTGTATTCAGCAGGAGGAATTAAATGTGTTTCATTCCTCAGCCTCGAAGCCCTCCCCGTGACACTCTTCAGCCTCAAGGCCCAAGGAAAACCTCTCCCCACTCAATCACTGGTTAAACAGGATGAAATATTCCCAGCTAAACAGCTGACCCCTTGGCCTGAAATATTTCAGCAGAATCGGTGTTGGTGCCCTGGCCCACACACTGATGTGTAAATGGTGCCCGTTTTTAACCCTGTCCCACTTAATGGCAGAGCACAGAGCTCTGAGTGCTGCTCTGAGAACTCCACTCCTGCCTGCCGAAGGATTTTTTTGGCTTCCTGTCACTCCTGGCTGGGAAAAGAAAAAAGGGGGATGTCAATTCAGCTCGGAAATGTACATCAATAAACATAAAATATAATGGCCAAGTCCCATTTGCTTCAGAGGAAATGGCTGTAATGGGGAATGAGGCATTAACTGTAACGGGAACCTTCGGCCTCAGCACACAAAAATCCTCCCTCTGCTGAGTGCTCAGCCTTCTGCTGCTAGTCCAGATTAAAAATTGTTCATTTTCATCCAGGCCCAGCTTAAAAAAGGAGGGGCTGCCAGTGGCTGTGAACTCTAAACAGCAAGAGCAAGGCGTGGGGGGGACTATTGTGAGATGAAATATAATGCAGATAAAGATAAATCAGTTAAAAAGTGTGCAAACTTCAGGGGGTTGGTGCCCCAGCAGGGATTTCCATTGGCTCTTCTTTAATTTCACTAATTGTGCCCTCGGCAGAGCTCTGGACCCGGCTTTATTTGGGATTCCTGCTCTCAGAAAACGCCAGCAGCAGCCTCTGCCTCAGCCCCAGCTCCACAGGCACCCAGGGATTTGGGAATGAGCCCCGGCGGGATGGAGGGGAGAGAGGGAACGACCAACTCTGCCCTTTCATCCCACCCCTCAAACCCACACCAACTCCTTCCCGCTGAGCAAAACCCCTCCCAGGGATGAATTCATCACCTGAGTCTTTGGCCCATCAAATATTCCACTCTGTAAATACATTTTATTTTATTTTTATATATATATGATGGAAGTCTTTGGCTCTCCTCATCAGGTCCCACTCACAGGCCTGCCTGACGGGGTAAAATAGGAATTACAGCCCATAATTTATGCCAAATAAGTTAGAAAGAAGGATGCTGTCAAACAGAGCGTTTTCCCTCCGGAATACAAAATAAGCACCTTCATTTTTGCTTGTTTGCGCCTATGAAACGTATTTATATAAACATATATTCAACCAGCTCTGTGTGTCTATTTAAAGCTTGGTTTTTTCCATCTCTCTTGGTTTCTGGTGAAAGAATAGAAAGCAAAATGCTGGCTGGCTCCAGGGAATGGGAAAAAAACTAGGAATTTTCTGGCTGCAGCTGCTGTTTGAAGCAGATCTGTCAGGGCAGGTACAGGTCAGGAGCCCAATATTTAAATTTCTCCTTGCCTCACGTGTCAAAGTCATGGCCTGGGAGGTCCTGAATTCACACTCTGCTCTATAATCAACAGGAAAGCTGTTAAAAATTCTCCACAAACAGTAAAACTCTCAGTATTTTTTGTGTTTTTCCAAAGTGACCTTTGCAGATCCCTGAATTTTTGCAGCTTTCATCAATTGTTTATTAACAGTCCAACAAGGGGAATGTGCCTGGTTTGGCCTTTCACTAAACACATTGAGGAACGGTTCTGCAAGGAAAAATTTCTGTGCATTTAATGACTTGGTTACGTGAAGTAAGGGGGAAAAACACCCAAATTCCCGAGTGCCACGAATTTCTTAATTATATTTCTTAATTATTCTGCCCACAAAAATGCCCACAGTGAGGCTGTTCTCCCTGAGTCCTCAACACGCAGAATTCACTAGTCCCCCCCCCCCCCAAAAAATAATCGTATCTTGCTGCTCGTGTTCTTATTTGGGTGACCTTCCTGCTTTAAATAGGGACAGAACAGGAAGATATCACCAGGGATCCAGTTCCTGTTTAGGGCAGGAGGGTTGGGGGATGTTCCTTTTCTGTGAAGGGAAAAAAAAAACCCAACAAAAATCGCCCGGTGTTTTCGCCAGGAGAACGGCTCCGACCTGAGGGCGTGGCAGGATTATTAATTCCTCTCCCTTCATTGAGTTTCACCTTAATTTCTGCCGTTTTCCTGCCTGCTGACTGAGATAAATCCCCGCTCACGTTGAATTCTCGGACTTTAATTGCAGTTTAATTGTAGTCACGTCCCTGAGCTGGTTGTGCGCCCCAAAATTCCCTTTGGGAACTCGCTGTTCCCAACCACTGAGGTCAGCAGGGGCCACCAGCGGATCCCAGCAGTGGGGAACACCCAGGTCCTGCCTGGAATACAGGGACTTCCAGAGGAAAAAATCCTGGGAATGTGGGGACTGTGAGATCTCTGGGTCCTGCCTGGAATACAGGAACTTCCAGAGGGGAAATTCCTGGGAACGTGGGGACTGTGAGATCTGTCCGGCCGTGCTGCTGCATCCTGGAGGTCACGTCAATGTTTATGGAAGGTGCCTGGTGGGGCTGGAAATTCCCTTCCTCCCTCTTCCCAAGGGCTGGCTGCTTATTCCCAGCTCTGGAATAGCAAGCTCTGGCAGCAGGGAAGAGAGGGAAAAGGGAAATGGGATCAGGAATAAATCCGGGAAACACGCTGCTGTGTATTTGTAACCTCCACAATTTCAAATGTTCCTTTTTTCTTTTTTTTCAGAGGACAAGCAAACTGCAGCCTGGCCACAGGAGGAGGAGGAGGAGGATGAAATGATGATTTTTTTTTTTTTTAATGTGCAAAAAATGAAGGCCTGGGCATGTGTCTCTTGCCTTCTGGAGTTATGTAAGATTTGGAAGGCGGATTTCTCTCCCCACCAAGTCATCCCCTAATCCCCTGCTCAGCCAGCTTGTTAAAGCACGAGGAGAGGGAAGTACAGGCTCGTAAAAAGTGGCCGGGATAAAGGCAGGAATGCAGCAGCCGCTCAGCATTTTCAAGGAGATAGAGGGTTTAAAAGGAAGCAGGATATTCCCTTCCTCACAACAACAACAACAGCGCAGCTTTTTCATGAGGCGTGGGCTCGGCTGTCCAGCTCCTGCAGCCTCCCCATGGCCCTGCAGGAGGGAGGAGGAACAAGGCTCAGGCTTTTGGGGCTCATTTGAATCCGTCACACCCCATCAAAATTCCTCCTGGCCTTTCATTCTCCCCTTCGGCTGCAGAGCCCTGTCGTCAGGTTTGCTCATAATCCTGATATTGGTTTCCTTTTTAATTTCTGTTTTGGATGACATTTGCTGTCTGGCTTCCTGGTTCACTTCCTTTCGCTTCTCTCCCCATGTGCTAATCTAAAAGTGCTGCTCAAACAAGCTCTGAAAATAGCAGGAGGCCCGAAGCTGGGAATTGAAGAGAACGACGTCTCACAATTCCCTAATAAACCCACAAAAATTGGCAGCACCTCAGCTGCCTGGTTCAGATTCAGAACTCTGATTGCAGGACTGGGTTAAGGGAGGTGAGAAATGACTGCTGCCGTTAAAGGCTCTGCAGAATTGTGCCCATTAGCAAAGCAGACAGGGTTAACGGGAAGAAATTCACACAGAACTGGAGCCCGTTCAGCAGGGGCCCTTCAAACACCTGATTTTAACCGAGTGACCACGAGCTCATCACTCACAGGCAGCAGCTTTCATCTCAGGGCTGCTCATCCATTTTTAGCCAGCCAGGAAGACAATGTCCTTGCAAGGAGCCAGGCTGGAGGTTTAAGGATGCTCCAATGCACCATCTGGAGGCTCGGCGATAGCCAGGAAAGGAAGCGGTTGTCACGCTGGTTGGGGCAGAAATGCAATCCCTCCTTCGAGGCAAACGCGGCACTTTCTTCTCCCTAATTGCTCCTCTCCCTGTCCAGGAGGGAGATTTGCCGCGGCTCTGCTTTGTTTCCGAGGTGCTCCCTGTTCCCACAGCCTGGAACTTGTTCCCACATTCCCTTTCTCCCACCAGGAGCCGGCTCCAGGCTGCTGGAATGGGCAGCGGGGCCAGGTGGCTGCTGCTGGCACCCTGCGTGTCCCCAGTGTGGCGCTGCCACCTCTCCCGTCCATCTGTCACAGCCTGGCTGCCCCGTCCCCAGTGGCCTGCCCCACACCTGAGTGCCCCCCACACCCCAAATCAGGCTCCCCGTCCTGCCCCCGGACCTCCAGCCCCGCTTTGCTCCTCGGCACATCGAATTTTTCAGAGTTTTAGGAAGGGAGGAAAAAAAAAAAAAAAAAAAGAAACAAAAAGAAAGAAGAAAGAAAAGCCACCAGCAGCACTTTAAAGTGCCAGTGTTAACATTTTCCAGCTCCTTGGGGTTTCGAAAACAGGAAGTTTGGGGGCGGCGCAGTTGCACAATTCGGCAGAAGCTGGCTGTTGTGTGAAGCCGGTGACACGGCGCTGTCCCGGGGAGCCCGGGGATGGGACCTTCGGGGACTGCTTCTCAGCGGGGTCTGCTGGGCTGCCGCCCTCTGGAGCAGCCCCGTGTTATCTGCGAGCACGGAGAGCACAGCCCCGTGTGAAAAACCAGCTGGCCTTTCTTAGGAAAAAAAAAAAAAAAAATTGTAAGCGTAATGAAAGTTAAAAATAGACAGTTAGGAGGTAGGAAGGGAAAAAGTTTTGGCTGGGGTGCCTCACTAGAAAGCACACATTTCTCCTTCAACTGCTGTGTTTTGAGGATTGCTGGTTTACATGTTCAATAGATATTAAAACTTGTTGTTGTTGTTTCAAGTATTCCCAATCATCTTATTTGATGCATTTATTTGTGGGTGCCTTTACTCTGTCTGGTAACATGGGTCTTATAAATTTTTTTTTTCTTGAGGTTTTTGGTTGTTTTCATTTTGATAAAAAACCCAGAAATTTAGCAGTCTTTATGCAGGGTTACAAGGTGATGACCTTTCCCCCGTACTTTACGGCTTGGTCAGTTTAAATGTTACAAAGAAGAAAAAGTCTTAGTCTTTTTACTATTTCCATTATGTCACAATCGGAAAATACATTCATCATTTTTCTAAACTCTATTAATAAATCATAATATATAATTATACATATAGTATTCATACTCATACTTGCGAAAAGCCAGCTTTATAATCGGCTGTTTCAGCCCCTTTCTGTCCAGTGAAAAAGGGAATATCTTGTGCTCCCCAAAAACGGGGGAGTTCAGAAATGGGCGAGTTCAGAATTCAAAAATGAGTGACAAAAAGTGCAGGGAAAGGGATCAAAACTTGCCCAATGAATCCTCATTGAAATGGCAAGATTTCATTCCCTTTCCTGAAAGGAAATTCCTCCATATTTTCCTGAAATTCTTTCCTTTCAGAAAAGGGAATGAAATCTTGAAATCAGAGAGCAAAGTCTAACCAACGCTCTGGAAAGGAGATATGACCAAATAAAATGCAATTGAAAAAAAAAAAAATTGGAAGTGGAGTGATTACAACAAGCAACGGACTGAGATGAAATGAGGGGCAGTGAAAAGGATCAAAACTCGCCAAAATTACTCCAGTTAAATCCTGGAATCGGGGAAGGATTGTAAATAAAGAGACAGGAGAAGAAACTACAGAAATGAAATCTTAAAAACACACAAAGGAAAAATCCCCAAAGTCCCGTCCCAGCATCTGCACTCAGCTTATTTTGCTGTTCTTTGCCCTGATCAGTTTTTGCATTATTTCCTGCAAAAAAGGAAACATATATCAATGTGTATATATATATATAAATATGTATATACAATACATATATATATACACACACGATGTATATCAATGAAATACTTCTGCAGTGTTCATTTTGACCCCTCAAGTGCTGATTTTCCCTTCTTTAGGGGCAGCGTCTCCCCATCCTGGGGGCTCTCAGAGGTTCTGTGTGCTCGTGGGCCCACAGCTCTGCTGAAAAGGCAAACCCCAGAGCTGGAAAATGGGAAGTGGAGGCCTGGCGAGAAGCTAAGGCTGCTCTCACACCTAAAATAGACTCAGGCAAAGCAGCAAGAAGGAAGTCTAAGAAATTAAGGAAGGTGGAAGGAAGAAGA
Organism: Chamaea fasciata; assembly: GCF_029207755.1. Lineage (NCBI taxonomy): Eukaryota > Metazoa > Chordata > Aves > Passeriformes > Sylviidae > Chamaea > Chamaea fasciata. The sequence goes on from NW_027094109.1 coordinate 3,987,647, forward strand.
AGGGTGGGGTGCTGAAATAGTTGGGTCAAAGGCAAAAAGAGAAGCTCAAAATAGCCTCCTGCTCTAGACAGCTCTGTTCAGGAAATTTTTGAAGCTTTGTTGTTTTCCTCGTTGTTCTTTCTTTCAGGAACACACGAAATTCACAATATTCCAAATCAGCATTCCTCACTTTTTTTTTTTTTTTTTTTTTCTTTTTTTGTCACTTAGAGAAGACCAATATTCGCTATGTCAGCATCAATATTCACATGGGAGATCTGGCCAGGAAGCCCAAAATGCTGCAGGAAAAGGGGGAAAAGAGGGTAAATGCGGCAGATGGTGAGGGACATTTGCCAGTGACTAAAACATCCCCCAGGACAGAACTGGGGCTGGGAGTCCCCTGGTGCTACAAGCTCCATTTGAGGGGTGAGAAAACACGCTCAGGGCTGGCTCAGCCTCTTGCCTCAGAGGTTGTGCAGCGTGTGGTTACAGATAAAGTCAGAGTTTCCACCGGGGGAAGGAGAAAACAGGCGAGACAGCAAGCTCTGCGCTGAATTTCGCTTTGGGGAGCTGGGTTTGGGCTCCTTCAGGTCACCCAGGTGATCCAAAAGCTGTAAAAATGTACAATTCTTTTGCTGTTATAATCATGGTAAGTTGTGAACTCGTGGTCAGGCTTTAAAGTCTAATACCAGAATAAATATTAAAAATGACCCTGCAGTGTCTGGCTCAGTAATCTGGATTTTTTTTTTTTTTCACATGAGGTCTAACCAAGAGATTCCAAAAAGTTTCAGCCCTCACAAGGGAAGGGTTAAAAAAAAAATCCTCACATTAAAAAATAAACATGTTTGAAGCCTAAAAGGGAACAGGAAATGAAGAATTGTGATAAACTGAGAAACAATGAGATAAAGAAGGATCTAAGGCTCTAATGAGAAAACTTCACCACGGACTGGGAAGATTTCCCTGCACACTTTCCTGATTTTGTTCTGGCCTGTCAGCTCTAAGCCTTTCTATTCCTCTATCTGATCCTGCCAAGAGTGTGTCAGTGAATTCCAAAAAAAAAAAAAAAAAAAGGCGATAGGAAGGCTTTAATGAGACCTGGATTTAGTAATTATCCCCGCACCAAAGAGTACTTATGCATCTCTTTAACTCCGAGCGTGTACTTACAGACTCCAGCCCTGCTCTTATGCAAAGCAGGTGCTGCAAGGTTATTACTGCAAATCGAGGCTTTGCTTCACTTCTTCCCCCCCTCCCCAGCACAATTTTCCAAGGATTTTAAACCAAGTGTTTGCCGTGATAAAAGGAACTTTGTTCAGCTCCCTGAAAACCTGGGGATTTGATGCTGGCAGGAACACTTGGGTGTGTTTTCTTTGCTGTTTGCTCACAAAAAAATCCCCTCCAGCAGCAAAGGTGTGGCAAAACCCTCAGCCCAGCACATCCCCTCAGTCTCCTTGACCCACTTCATTTAATCAAAGACTCCCCGGTCCAGCAGGTATCACAAAGCACTGGTTGGTTACTCCAGGGCTTAATTCTTGTGGTTTTTTTGGGAAAATCTTCACCTTCCCATGCCCCCAAATGTCTGTTTGACACTAAAATGGTTCTGCAGCTGTCACAGACCTCAACAGGGCACAGCCATGGTAAAATCATAAAATATCAGCTCAGCAGGTCTGTCCCCCCATCATTTCAGTCTCTGCTGAGCCACCTGGGTAAACACAAGCAGTGTGAAGTCTTAAAGTGTGCCCAGCACAGGGTTTGATCGGAGCACAGGGGATGGGAATTCCCAGAGCTGAATTCCTGCCGGTTTAACACAAAGGTGTTCAGCCCCAGTTCCGTGGGCTTGTGTCCAGAATCAGCGTGATGTGGGTACTCCTATCGAATTAAATCTCCTTTTCCCCCTCCTCTCACCGTTATCATTTTAATTTTGGATGCCTCAGAGGTGGCAGCAGCAGTAGGGTGGGAATAGATGAGGACAGAGTCCTCATTCCTTTTCCCTGAGAAAAGCTGCTTGTGTGTGAGGATCAGAGGCACAGCCAGGCCTGGGACATCTCCAGGGATGTTCTGGGATTGTTTGGGTACCTAAATCGTGGGAGATTTGGGGCTTCCCTTCAGTTCAAGCCCTTTGCCCACGAGGATTCCCAGCTGAGCTGTGCTGCCTGAGCATGAAGTGCCTTTCCCCACGGGGTTTTTTTTTCCCACCAAGCACAGCTCACACCTCATCCCATCACGGGGGACACATCTCCTCCCCTTGCCAGGGCTGGGGATGCTCGCCTGGGCGCCCTCGTTATCCCTCTGCAGGCAGGCAGGCAGACAGACAGACAGACACGCCCCGCCAGGAGCACCACCTCATTTCCAGAGCTCAGCTCTCCCCCGCACCTCGGCGGGTGCTGCTGTGGGGGTGTGCTGCTAAAATTATTCATGGGGGAAAAAAAAAAACCCCAACAACAACAAAAAAAGCCTTTTACAACTGAGAACTGAGCCCCATCTCCTCTGGGTTCTCGTGTGTGGCTGGTGTCTGGAGAGCAGCCTGGGAAGTGCAGCTTTTCTTTCCTAAACACAGAAGGAACCTCTTGTTCCATCTGTTCCATCTCTCTTTCCATCCTGCAGCCTGTCCTGGGATGGAATCACTGATCCAGGGGCAATGCCAGCCAGGCACTCCCACTAACAGCAGCATCAGGAAGGAGGAGAACACTTTGCACTGTTGCTAATTCAAAAAATTACCGTGCACTTCCAGCATACCCATCCCTCCACCGGGCAGAGTGGGGAGCTGGGACAAGAAAAAGGAATAAATGAAATGAATGGCAGGTGCTCACACAGGTTGGTCGTAAAGGCCTCTCTGTTTTTGAAGATGACTTTGCTCTGCAGGCCCCTGTGATCATGGTGAAGGACCTGGACTCATGCAAGCTTTCCTTTTGGTGAGTATTTACGAGCTGCCTCGTGAAAAACAGGCAAGAAAGGAGAAATCTGTCAGTTGAGAGGAATCCTTTGCAGTGAATTTCAGGGGCTGATAGAGCAAGGCAAGTCACAGAATGATGGAATCCCAGGTGAGTTTGGGTCGGGAGGGACCTTAAAAATCATTTCATCCACGCCCTGCCATGGGCAGGGACACCTTCCACCACCCCTGGGTGCTCCAGCCCCTGTCCAACCTGGCCTGGAGCACCTTCCACCCTTTCCTGTGCACTGAGGCCTCTCTCAGGCCTGGTTCTCAAAGGAGCTCAGGCTCCCAGGGCTGAGCTGCACCCCTGGGTCTCTCCAACCTCCTCCAACAACTCCTGAGCTTGTCAGGATAGCTAAACCCAGCGTGGCAGAGATGCAGAGCTGGCAAGGGTGTTTCACGTCTTGCAGCTTCTGTGTGATAGAAAATGAATAAAAATAGGTTCTTGTGATAGAAAAGAAATAAAAATAGGTTCTTGTGATAGAAGAGAAATAAAAATAGGTTCCTGGATAGCTGCAGGAGTGCCCCATCCGGAGAAGCCTGGGAGGTTATCCGGATTATCAGCATCAGAGGACCCTGCCGGACACAAGCCCTAGGACAGGGAAAGTGTCATCCCCCAGACAGGACAAGGCTTTGGGAGAGCTCCTGGCACTCCCCGAGCTGCTGTTCCAATCCAGGGCAGCTCCAGAGGCAGCTCCACACGTTCTGCCGCGCTGGGTGCAGCAGGGGAGGCAGGGCTGTGCTCACACAGGGCTCAGCCCTGAGCACAAACCACAGCAGCACTGACACAGCTGCACAGGGAGCGGGGATGTTTTGTAGGAAATGCCGTCCCGGGAGAGCCAGAAGAGCAGAATGTGTGTTCCAACAGCAAAATCAAAGCGTCGGGTCCAGCAGCTGAGGCTCTGAGCAGTGAGCCAGCAGTGCAGGTAAAGGGCTCCCTGCAGGACCCTGCCCTGCCAGGACCTGCAGCTGCTGCTCAGGGTGTGCGCAGACACAGCAGAGAGCACGGCCGCTCCTCGCCCCGCTCTGCTCCCACCTCCCAGCCATCCCACCCGGCACAGATGAGGAGGCTCCATGCAATAAAGCTTGCCCTGTGTGCGGGCAGGCGTCCCTCCCGTGTGTCCCCACATCCCCGCGGCCGCACAGGATTTCAGGCTGCAGCCGAAACCCTTCCTTTCACTCAGCGCAATCCTCTCTGTCCTGCAGTCCAACACTTCACGCTTTCCCCCAGCAAAGCACTGTCGGCAAATAAACCCTGCGGAGTGAACATCAGGGCAAATCCCACGCCGGCAGACCTTGGCACCACCTGGGGGTTTGGGGGAATTTTTTTGGGGATGCTGAGCCCAGCTCTGCCTGGATTCCTGGGTGGAAATGACTCCATCCTGCCTGGCAGGTGAGCGTGCTGCACAGAGACCACGAGGCTTTCACAGGAGCTCAGCATCAGCCTCATTTTGCTCCCAGTGGCTTTGAATGAGGCAGAATCAGGCTGGAGCCGAGCTGCTGAAAGCTGTATCCCATCTTCCTCTTGCTGGAGTTGCCTAAAAATAAGGAGTCCAATTAAATCTACAGCAGTACAAAGTACGAGGGAATGTATAATTAATTTAAAAAATCAAAGGCTGTCTTACAGCGCTGATCAGCATTTAGCAACGCTGCCACCAGCTCTTACTCCCTTCATTCTTCCTTTTTTAATCAGTGATTATTGTTGCATCTCCTGACAGTGTGATCACATATTCTGCTGGTATTTCAACAACTGCATTCCCTGGGAGCTGCAAACATTTCCCACAGGAGGAGAACGAGAGAGGGAAGGATTCATTACCCAGCCCAGCCCTGGCCCTGACATTTAACTGGAGCCCTGATATTGGTGAGGGATAAAAATTTGCTCGCTGTGACAGTCAAGGCTTTCATTTTCAGCACAGCCCTGGCGAGAAACTAAAAGCAGAGAGAAGAAATTGCATGGCCAAGGTCACCCCCCAGAGTTACCACTCTCCTTTATTGCTGTTTTTCTGTATCCAGCACCCCCAAAAACAAAAAAGGGTTTTTTGGAGGGGGGTCTACCAAGGTGAGCCAGGGTTTTGTCACCTCCCAAACAGGAGTTTCACACCTGCAGTGTCCCCGTGGAGCTGAGGGAGCTGGGGAGGAGCTGCTGACACTTCTCCTGGCAGCAATCCCCAGGAGCTCAGCTGGATTCTCAGCAGAGCTGCTCTGGCTCCAGCTGGGCCCCCCAGAGCAGAGTCTGCCTTGTATTTGGGGTGCCAGCTGCTCACAGTGGGACAACAGCCAGCGGGGTTTGTGTCACCCCTTCCTGCAGCCTCTTCCCTGGGTCACGCCCAAATTTCCCCACTTTCCCCATTCCTGGCAGCATTTCAGGCTGAATCCCTTCCTTTGAGGCACAGTTCAAAAACCTCCTGCTGCAGCAAGGACAAGCTTTTTTTTTGCCTGGAGGAAATTCTGAGTGGAAATCACTCCAAAGCCAGCAGTGACGGCTCACTGTGTGAGGTGAATGAGCCCCGTGCTGGTGGCATCACTCCCTGTGCACAGAAACCTGTCCCCGGCCCCGGCAGGGCCCTGCAGGGCACGTTGGCTGAGCTGGGGGAGGATTCTCAAAGAGTTCAGATGATTCACAGGGACTGGGAAAAGAGGGAGATGCAATCCAGACCTGGAGATCACCTGCTGCCACGTCAGGTTACAGAGAGGACAGAACAGAGAATGCAGAATTCAGAACAGAGAATTCAGAATAGGGAATACAGAATAAAGAGTGCAGAATAGAGAATACAGAATTCAGGATTCAGAATACAGAATACAAAATACTGACTATTGAATTCAGAATAGAGAACCACAGAATCCAGACTCACAGAATCCAGAATCCAGAACCACAGAATTCAGAATCCAGACTCACAGAATCCAGACTCACAGAATTCGGACTCACAGAATCCAGAATCCCAGAATTCAGAATCCAGACTCACAGAATCCAGACTCACAAAATGCAGAATTCAGAATCCAGAATCCCCAGGTTGGAAGAGACCTCCAAGATCATCGAGTCCAATCCAGCCCTGACACCTCAACTGAACCCTGGCAGTGAGTGCCACATCCAAGGAAAAGGAATAAATGAAAGGAATGGCAGGTGCTCACACAGGTTGGTTGCAAAGGCCTCTCTGTTTTTGAAGATGACTTTGCTCTGCAGGCCCCCGTGGTCATGCTGAAGGACCTGGACTCGTGTGAGCTTTCCTTTTGGTGAATATTTAAGAGCTGCCTCGTGAAAAACAGGCAAGAAAGGAGAATCTGTCTGTTGAGAGGAATCCTTTGCAGTGAATTTCAGGGGCTGGTAGAGCAAGGTAAGTCACAGAATGATGGAATCCCACGTGGGTTTGGGTCGGGAGGGTTCTTAAAAATCATTTCAGTCTTTTTTTATGTGCAATTCCTCCTTCCCTCTGCCTTTTCCCTGCCTCTGGCTGTGCCCCGTCCTTTTTTCCTGCATATTTAGCCCACGGATTCCCCCTGGCACTGCCAGTTCCTGCAGTGGGTGATGTTATCCCAGGGCTCCTTCCCCAAAATCACCCTGCCAGGCTCTCTAACCACCCCAATCAGGCAGAAAACAAATTGTGAGAGGTGAACTATCCCCAGCCTGGTCCCTGCACTGCCCAGGGACCAGCAGCTTTTACATCTGACTCACCAGGTCTTTATCCTCAACTAAATACCTTTTGTAAAAAAAAAAAAATAAAAAAAGTAAAAATTAAATATGATAAAAATGTAAAGATGATGATGATGATGATTAAAAAATCCCCTGATAAAAAGTTATTAATGGAAAGATCAGCCACCCCTAAGTGAAATTCAGGTGGAAGGTCTGTCCCTGCTGTAGGCTGGTGTAGAGCAGCTCAAGGAGGACAAAAAGGGATCTCGGACATCTCAAGGGACTTTCATTTGTACAAACATCAGCCCTGGGCTGCGTTGAGGGTTTTTCTGTCTGTTAAACAGAAAAAAAAACCCCACTTTTCTTTTCTGTTTGAACCGTAATTTCCTGCCTTATTTAATACTCTGTTCAGTGCATTTCTGAATCAGTAGATTCAGGGTTCCAGGATCCAGCTCTGCTGCTGTCAGATTTAAAAATAAAAGATCTCCACAAGAGTTATTTTATGTCAGGAAGGGTAATTTTGACTTCTGTGCTGCCTTTGCTGCCTGGGCACTGCTTCCCAGCTATAGGCTGCCGCTCCGAACGACGCAGTTGAAGTTATTTTTGAAATGTGTTATTACCCTGAAGTTGCATCTCTCCCTTTTTGATGCATAATTTAGATTTTAGCCTCTCATCAATTACACGCCCAAGGAGCTGCTGATGCTTCTGGGAAAGAAGGAGGAAAAAAAAAAAAAACCCCAAAAACCAAACTCCAACAACAATAATACAAAGTATTCTTTGTGGAGAGCGCTCTGGATATGAACACATTTATGCTTCTGGGAGTTTTTCCCCTATTTTTGTCTCTGGGATGTTTACACAAACACAGAACCTCTATTGTTGGGTGGTTTGATGAATTCTCCGTCATCTGCAGCATGAAATCACGGCCCTCTGTGGCACCCAGATGGATGGATGGAGCAGAAAAGAAATGAAAGGAAAATTTGCTCTTTTTTCCCCCTAATGGAGGATGTTCTTCCTTGCAGAAAATCTCAAGGAAAAGCAGGATTATTAAATCCTGTGAGGGGGTTTGAGTAACTCAAACTCGTGCTGGATTTGGTTCCCATTCTGCTGCTTGATGTTGACAAATCTATTTATTTTTGGGTGCATTTTTATCCTCTGCTCAAAATAGAGGTAGGGAGGTCTTTGCCTGTTGCTGCTTTTCTTTTAGGTTACCATAGAATTTCTTCCAAAAGCTCCTGAAAAAAATTCCCAGTGGCTTCCAAATGGCTCTGGCCTTCCCATTTCATTAATTAAAGGTGTGGGCATGTTGGACAAGCGTACGAAATGCCACAGCTCCCTGCCGAACCTGCCTTCAAATTAGTTGATGCCGGGTGTGAAGTTCATTAAAAGCAGGGAAAATAAACTTTCTGTTGCAAAACAAACTGAAGGTTCCTGAAGGCTCTGCCTTGTACCTGAGTAATTGTAACTCGGGTTCATCTGCTGCTCCCGAGGTTAAAAAGAAATTATTGCCTGAAATGATCTCTCCGACAAAATCTGAGGTATTGTGGGGATGGGGGGGGAAAAAAAAGAAGTCAAAAATGAGATTTTTTTTCTAAGTATTGGAGGCAACATCAGCAGGTTTTTAGGTGTGTAATTGATAAGGGAAGCGATTCAAATGAAATTAGGCACTTAAAAAAAATCAGCACAGTGTTGAGGACATAATAACCCTTGAGGAATTTTAAAAGCCTTTTCACACCGCTGTTATCCGAGCTCCTCACTCCTGCAATTTCACCCTTTTTTATTTTGCTGTTGTCGTTCCAATGGCACCCAGCTCCTAAGAGCAAGGGATTATTTCAGAATCAACGGGTTTCAACAGGAAAGGCAAAGTCAATCCAATATCCTTCCCGTCTGGCTGAGAAAAGCTGGAGAAAACAAGTTCAGTGTGTCCTAAATGCTTACAGGAACAAAAAGAAATCTCGAGTTTTAGTGTTCTGATAATTAAATTCCAGTGTCTTTAAGCCAGGCCCAGGAGTTTCTGTCCTTAGTCAAACTTCGAGTTTTGCAGAATTCTTTTGGAGTAGGTACGGGATGGAGAGGAAAAGAAGCTCTCCAGCCCTAAAACTTTGTGGCAGTTCCCCCAAGTTATTAAAAATTTGGGTGTTTTTTTTTTTTAACATTAAAAATGGCAGGTTTTGGTGAGGGTGTGGCTGATTTTCTGTGTCTCTTCATTCACAGGAGAACTCCAAGAACACTTTTGGGGGCAATCCACCACCACGGAAAAACCTCCTCATTAAAGTTCCCAGCATTTTTCCTCCTCTCAAATCAACGTGAATCGAATTATTTCCAACATTTCCCACACAGAAAAAAAAATCTTCCTTGAGGTTGGTGGTTTGTTTTTTTTTTTTTTTTTTTTTTTAAAGCCTTTGGCCTCCTGCAGCAGCTGTAGGACCTTGGCTAAAACCAGGAACACAAAATCCTGGGTAAACGCCAAACCAGCCTCACACCTTGTCCAAATCCATGAGGATTAAGGACTTTACGAAGCCTGAAAAAATCAACTTTTTTTTTTCCTTGCGAGCTGCACATTTCCAAACCCGACACGCAAATTTTGTCAGCGTGGAGAAGAGGTGAAAATTTCCAACCGGGATTTATTATTTTGGGGGGATTGAGGTGTTTGGTTGACAATAGAAAAGCTCTGCTCAAACCTCCTGCTGGATATTTCACCCTCTACCTTCGTGTGAGGGAAATTTGGCTTTGCTGGGAGCTCACCTGGAGCCAGGTCGGGTTTATTATCCCTCAGGTTGGGTTTATTACCTGTTACAAATACACATCATAAAGTTGGCTTTTGGCAAATATTAGAACGAATACTCTATGTGTAATTGTACCGTATTAATGTTTTATTAATAGTTGTACTGTGTTGTGTTTTATTAAGGGAATTTAGAAAAGTGAGGAGTGTAGTTTCTGACTGTGGTAAGAGGACTATTTTTTTTTTCTTTCTTTTTGACGTCTGGACTGACCAAAGCCAAAAGTGATGGAGGAGAAGTCATCATCACCTCGTAGCCCTGCAAGAAAGCTGCTTAGATTTCTGGGGGGTCTTTTAAATCAAAATAAAACCAGCCAAGACCCACGTTATCAGACAAAGTGGAGCCGCCCACAAATAAATCTATCCAATAAGGTGATTGGGGATACTTGAAACTGAAAAGAATGTTTTATTATCTATTATTAGATATTAAAGATTAGATAATATTACTGGATATTTTAATACTGTTTCAATAATATTTTATCGTTTAATTTAATATTATTTATTAATATATTTATATGATAATAATATATTGATATTAGACATTTAAATATCTATATCTGTCGAATAGATATCAAACAGCAATCCTTAAAAACACTGCAATTGAAAGAGAAAGGGTGTGCACCCCAGCTGGAATGTTCACTCCCATGTCTCCCAATTGTCTCATTTTATTTCTTATTAAACTTGTCAGTTCTAAAGGAGAGTGGAACTCGTTTTTCACATTACCCCTCAGGCTGATAATCCGGTTTATTATCAAACCTCACCTGGAGGCAGGTTGGCTTTTATCACCCCGCGGGGAAAGGTAACAACCTCCCCCAAACTCCAAGAGAAAGGGCTGGAATTCTCTTCAAAAGGCGCCCGAACAACAATGGAGTGGATTCCATCACTTCCCTCACCAGCCAGCCGCGCTTCCCTGCCGGGTTTATGTGGGTGCCAAGCGCTGGGCCGGCCCCACAATGCCGGCATTGTTCCTGCGGGATAGAGTGGATTTTGGGGAACTGCGGCTCTCCAGAACACAATTGTCTGCTGACACTGCTCCCAGCCGGGATTTAACTCCTTCCAGCCATGGGAACCTCTGACAAAAAGGCTGTGGGGTTTTTTGGTGGTTTGTTTTTTTTTTTTTTTGGTTTTTTGGTGGGTTTTTGTGTGTGTGTGTGTGTGTGTATTATTTTTTTAAATTTATTTTATTTTTTTTTAAGAAAATAATTGTCTGCTGACACTTCTTCCAGGAGAGATTTCACTCCTTCCAGCCCCAGGAACCTCTTCCAAAAAGGTAAATTTTTTTTTGTGTGTGTGTGTGTGTTTTTGTTTGTTTGTTTTTTGTTTTTTTTTGTGTGTGTTTTTTGTTGTTGTTGTTTTTGGGTTTTTTGTTTTGGGATTTTTTTTTAGTTTTGGGATTTTTTTTTTGTTTGTTTTTTTGGGGTTTTTGTGTGTGTTGTTTTTTTTGGTGATTTTATATTCTTTCATTTTCATTTTTTTTTTTATTTAGAAAATAATTGTCTGATGACAGTTATTCCAGCAGGGCCTTAACTCCTCCCAGCCACAGGAACCTCTTCCAAAAAGGTAATGGTTCTTTTCTTTTCATTGGGTTTCTTGTGGCTTTTTTTGGTGGGTGGTGTTGTTGCGTGTGTTTTTTTTTTTTTAATTCTATTTTTTTAATTAAGAAAATAATTGTCTGCTGACACTTATTCCAGCAGAGCTTTAACTCCTCCCAGCCACAGGAACCTCTGCCAAAAAGGCTTTTACATTTTTTTTTCCCCCCCCCACGAAGAACAGAAAGGAACCTAAACCTGCGACTCTCAGTGTTAGATAACATGTAAATGCTGGTGAGTCATCGTGGAAAACCGTAGATAAAAATTGCACAAAGGCTTATTTCAGCACCATCTCATGATTCCCTGCCTGCGCCGCAGCGTGTGAGATGTACTCACACACACGCTCCAGAATAATGCCGCTGTTTGTCCGTCCCTCTGCCCCGCAGCTGCCTTGGGACAGAGGAGATCCAGAATGAAAACGTCCTTTCCTATCCACAGTCGCATTTTCATCTCCACGTTCCCCACCGAGGCACCAATGAACCCTGGAGCAGCTTTAATCCCCGCTACGTTTGTGACAGACCCCCCGATTTCCCCCACAGTTTTTCTCCTGGGAAAGCTTGCTGGGTTAGGAATGGGATATTCCCAATTTATTTTCCTTAGTCTGGAAAACCAGGCAGCTGCTGGGTGATCCCAAGAACTATGGGATGGATTCCAAGGGATGCTTTCCCAGATTTCACTCCAGGAACCACACAAGAACCGCTCGGAAAGAAGGTCGGGAGAGGCAGGAGATCTGGTTTGTGGCAGGAAACCCCGAGAACAAGGTGCTGGGAGGTTTTTTTTCCCCCTCTGTGCATGTGGTATTTCTGTAACTCGAGCTGCAGCAGCAGCAGCCAAGCTCTGAAAACAAACTCAAAAGAAGAGCCAAATGTGTCAGTAGGAGCTGGAGAGCAATTCCAGCAGTGCCTGAGAGTTGAGGGATGGGAGATGTTCCTTTCTCCTGAATCAGAAACCTGTGCTGAGGAAACATCCAGAGAGGAGACACAAAACAGCCTGGCCAAAAGAAGAGATTTCATTTCCTGAAGGGTTCACAATTAAGAGCCAGAAAGCGTGGCTGGACTTCTGGGGAGAGGCTGAAAAAGTGCATTATGCTGTAGAGAAGGAGTTTCCATCTTACTCATCCTGCCCAGCTCCCCGCAGCCCAGAATTGTTCCCAGTAGGATCCTTTTATTTCCCTCTCCAGCCCAGCTCGGGGAGGCTGAAGGAACAGGGCCAGCCGACCTCACAATTAGCAATGTTCCTCCTAATGCTCGCCCGTAATTTGTCTGCTGATTGTCGTGCATTAGCCTTTATGAGCTTCCCGAGGCCACCTTAATTGCATTCCCTTCTGCCTGCTCAGGAAAGGGATTTTTCTCTCCTTTTTTGTTTTTGCATGGATTGAAAGCAGGGTTTGGAGCCAGAGTCCTTGGAGCAGAGAGCTCTGGCATGGCCCATCATCATCATCATCACAGCCCTGTCACCCACACAATGCCCATTTTATTCCTTCAATTTCTGCATTTCCCTGCTTTGCCCACAGCTCCCTCCTGGAGGTGCCTCAGAGGAGTTTTGGCCATTCTTTCCTCCCTGAGCACCTCCGGCTGGGATTTCCACAGGCACCCTGATCCCAAATCAGGGATCCCAAATCCCAAATCGGTTTCCCAAATCCCGAGCACCTTGGCTTTGCCTCCTCAGCCTCCTCTGAAAACCCCTTCCCTGCAAGAACTCCTGAGTTCAAGCTCACTTTGGACATCCACGCTGGAATACGGAGCTCAGTAACTTCCAGAGGGAAATAACCTGTCACCAGGGCTCATATTCCTGGGTTTTTTCAGGAATGCTATGGATGGACAGGGTGCAGGATGAGGAAGCAGCCAGTGCCCCCCCCATGCCTCACTCTGTGCCCACGCAATCCCTGTGTGGAGGGGTTTTTTATTTCAGCAAAGGGCATCGATAACTGCCTGGGCAGAGCTGAGGAGCCTGCGACCCTGCTGGCAGGAAGAGGATTTTTAGTTCCGCCGGAATTTTGCATTATTAATGCAAGAATCAGAACGGGTTGTGAGGAGCCTGAATTTTCCTCCTTTGTATCGCTGTCTGTGAGGATGGATTGAGCTGCTTTGTTTGGGTTTAAGGAGCTGGAGCTCCTTGTGACACTGGCCTTTTCCAAATTTCAATAGATTTTCTAATTAACCTGAGAAATTGCTTTGAAAACAACGAACATTTTGTATAATGAGGCTGCAAACCCTGATTGTGGCCGTGCTGGATGGTTCCCCGTGCTCAGCAGAGCGTGGGGAAAGGCAGAAAATGCATCCTGGGCTCGGGTTAGGTTTGAGGGAGGCAACTCATCCCCAAATACACACCAGGAGCCACGGACGGGAATGACAAATTCACTTTTCACAGTGATCCGGCTCTTCTTGGTCCTGGTTTCTGAAAACACCCCAAAAAATACCTGCGCATAGGCAGAGGAGCTGAAAAGACCTAAAAAACGCCTATGCACAGGTACGGGAGATGAAAAGACCCAAAAGGTGCCTGTGCAGAGGCAGAAGAGGCAAAAAAAGACCCCAAAAGTGTCTGTGCAGGGGCAGAGGAGCTGAAAGGCCCCAAAAGAGCTGAAAAGACCCCAGCAGTGCCTGTGTGGAGGCAGAGGGGGTAAAAAGACTCCCAAAGTGTCTGTGCCCAGGCAGAGGAGCTGAAAAGACCCCAAAAGAGCCGAACAGACCCCGGCAGTGCCTGTGCAGAGCAGGGGGGATGTGAAGGCTAAAGGCTGCTCTCACCACCAAGTACCAACTTCATCCCCCACCCGCCTCCCACACACACCTAGAAATAACTCGAAATAATTTATTTAAGTGTGTCTGGATTGCAGTTACGCGTTCAATGACTTAAAGGGACGGCGTTTCACTTCGGAATAAAGGTGGATTTTCCATCCTTTGAGGGGAAGCATCGCTCCTGCACCCGATTTCCCGAGTGTCTCTGGATGCCTTGCAGCGCTCAGTGGACTGAAGTGCAGGCTGCTGTCTCATTACCCTCATTAACAGAGAGAAAAACCACAGCACAAACGGGTTCAGCAGCTAAACTTAGCACACAGTAATTCAGCGAGAGAACAAGGAACGAGATAATTCTCCCATCCTGCTTGCTGAGTATTAGGAGGGGGAAAAAAAAAAAAATTCCGTCTCATCTTCCTTCTGCTCCTGTTGTTTGTTGCCTCAGGCGTTGTCTTTTTTTGTTGTTTGTTTGTGGATAATAATACATTCAGGGCAAAGAGTTAAGCAGAAGTGTCAGTGGCAGAACGCTGGGGACATGGTTCGGGAAGGAGGAGTAGGAGGGAGCACATGCAGGGAAATTTGGGGTTGGAATTCTCCAGGCTCGCTGGGGATGGAAGCATGTGACTGAGTCACGTTGTGAATGTCATTAACGTGGTGAAGAGTTCACATCTCTGCAACTGTCTCTCCTTTTCTCTAAAGAGTTTTGCAGTGACAGCAGCCGCAGTCTGGTCCAGCTGCTTCCAGGACATTCTGATTTTCATGTGTTTAGCATAGCAGCAGCTTCGTAGCATTAATTTGGGTTTTATCAGCAGAGGAATATCCTTGAATGTGTTTTGTTTTTGTTGTAAACGGGCTCCACTCGTTCTGACCTTGCAAATGGGCAGGAGAGCTGATAAAACCAAGGTTTTGCTGGTTTTACCTCTGCATGTGACTGAGGTGTAAGAGAGAAAACGAGCTGAGGGAGCCAACAAACTCCTCTGGTGGCTTCTGTGCTCACAGCCTGGTCAGGACAGGACAGCCCGGAACAAGGAGAGGATTTCAGCTCACACGTTTGGCATCGTTTTCCCCATCCCCCTGAATCATTTAGGCTGGAAAAGACCTAAAGTGAGAGCACCGAGTCCAATCCTTCCCCCAGCCCTGCCAGGCCACCACTGCCCATGTCCCCAAGTGCCACATCCACAGTGACTCCTGGAATTCCACCTGCTCCCTTCTGCCTCCGCGAGTGGTTCAAACCCATCATTTAGTGCGTGGCATCCACACAGGGGTTGGAAAAAATGCCCTTTAAGGCCCCTCTCAACCCAAACCATTCCATGACTCGGTGATTCTGGAGCAGGCACAGGTCTGGGATGCGCTGGGAACACAATTCCCCTCAGCCTTGTGGGCTGCTCCCCAGATGTGACATTTCGGGGAGTCCTGCCCTGGGAGCGTTTCCTCCTCGCAGCCGAGTAGGAAACACTCAAAGAACCACTTCCTGCGCTGCCAGCGGGGCAGGATGAAAGCTGCTGTGAGTTTTGCATCTCTCCGAGCCCTGGCAGCCTCAGCAGAGAGCAAACAGCACATGGCACTGCCGCTGTGCTACCAGAGGGAATCTCCTGATCCTTCAATCTCCCTTTCCCCCCTGTTTAGAGCGCAAAAACCCCACAATTACATCCCCCAGGCTGACAACTCCCAAACAACACAACCCCCCCAAAAAAACCTCCAGAGCTGCTCATTGCTGAGGAGTCCCAGAAATGCTCTTTTAAAGGCACAACACCTGAGCGGGGTGTCAGCTCACATTTCATCTTTCAGGAGGCAAGGAGGCAGCGAAGCCTCATCCCACTTCCACTCCCCTCCCTGGGTGGCAGATGGCAGCCTGGCAGGGGTGTTAAATCTGCTCACAAACCAACGGGGGGGTGTTGTTTCTTGGAGTGCTCCATCCTTTTCCGCGGGAACAAACCATCCCCTCCTTCACCAAGGCACGGCACAACCCAGCAGTCAAGAGACTGAAATGTGACCGACGGGTAAAGAGAGAATTTTTAAATAAATGACACCACCCACACCCCCCGTCTCAAATAAACAGGGCCGTTTCCTATGTTCTCTGGTGTCTTTTGTCAGCTGAAGAGCTGAACCCCGTGTGCTGCTCACGGCCAGGCTGCCCAGGAGTGCTGAAATGGGCACGGTGGGAGATGCTGTTTGTCCAGAGGATGAGGCACAACCCCTGCCCTGAAGCGCTCACAGCTTTAACAGAGGAGGGAATAAACAGTCCACAGGAGAGAGGATGGAATAAACCATCTTTAGGATCTCTGAACTCCTAGACAAAGCGGGTCAGATGCGTCGTGCAGGTCTCAGGTGTTGATTCATTAAGTTTTTCCGCTCCCAAAGCCGTGTGGTTTGCGCAGCAGCGCCATCGTTTTGGATTTTCCCCTTTGCCATGAGCTTGGCTGTGTCTGGGGGGGGTCCAGCCGGCTGACAGGCCACCAAGGAGGTAAATCCAGGATGGAAACGAAAGCCAAGCTGGAAGCAGGAGCTTGCAGCTCTCTTAGGGACAGGGGGATGGGGATTTGGAGAGCAGCTCTCACCCAGGACAGCCCACTCTGTCACCCCCAAGGTGACACCCTAATGACACAGTGCTGTGAAATGCCCTGAGGTTTCTGCATTAAAAAACACTCTTTTTTTTTTTTTTTTTTTTTTTTTCTCCAGTGGAATTGTTGTTAAAAATAAGCGGAGGGGCTTTCAAACCCTGAGCTACACACCCCCCCCCAGGCCCGGTGTGAGATGTGTGCAGGATGTGTGGCTGAGGGGTTGGGGTGGGGGGAGCCAGTGGTTATAAAATTGCCTGATCTTTGGTCACTCACATGACTCTCGGCTCTGCTCCTGAACTGAAAGCTGAGACCTGTTTGTGAGACTCTTTTTCCATCCCGTCAGCAGCTGAACGTCCTGTCGGCTCCGACCGTTGCACCTGCTCAGGGCTGAACCCCAAACGCTGCTCAGCCTTCAAGTGACCCGTGCTCAGATGGGATCCTGCCCTCCCAGGCCTGCAGGGAGAAGTCCTGGGTTCAGTCCCAGCACCTGGCGTGCGTTTGGTTGCAGAATAAAGGTTCACTCATCCTGAACGTGCAGATCTTCACCATCGAAGTGCTTCTGCCCCAGCTGGGGGGAGCCCTCACCTCCACAGCCCTGCTGCTGTCCCGGGAGTTTTGGGCCTCTCATGATTTTCTGTGCTCAGGGAGAATCCTCCTGCAGTGGATCTGCTCTGAAGGAAGAGCTGTGCTCACCTGGCTGAACTCCTGCAGCCAGCTCTGTTCTCAAGTGTGGGGACAAAGGAACGAACAAAAGAGGCACCAAGTGCCTGGAAGGAGTTTTCCCACCCACGCAGCAGATACAGCAAGTCCTTGATCTGCCACCAAGTGAGAGCCCAGCTGTTCACTGCGCTCAGTCACCTCTGGAGGCCGTGACCTTCCCTTCCAGGTCGGAGGAAATGTGGTGGCAGGGATCCCAGCCATGTCACGGGCTGGCCCACGTTCAGCTGCAGGCTCCATTTACGGCGGGGTTGATGCTCAGCCCCTTCCAGCTCCCTGCTGGTGCAGGTGTCAGCTCGCATGGGGCTCCTTTCTGCTGGAGAACGGGGCAGAATTTCCTCCCAAAATTCCTGTATTGCTTCCCCTCCACTTCCAGTTCACTGTTATCACCCATCCAAGAACAGGCTCAGCTAAGAATCCAAGGAATTATCCACTGGGATTTGCTTGTGTCACACTGCACCCGATGCCTTGGGGAGGCTGAGCTGGAACAGAAACTGGGCAGAGCCAGAGAATAAAGCAGAGATTTACTGAAAGGGCTTTAAGGTCCACCTTGGGCAGGACAAGAGCCTGGCCAGGGCTACACCCAGGGGGGACACAAAGTGGTCACAAAACAGACCCAAAGTGGTCACAAAAATGAACCCAAAATGGTCCCAAAGTGGTCACAAAAATGGATGACCAGTCATGAGGTCTCACACTTTTATAAGTTTTGGTCCATTTGCACATTGGGGTTTAACTGTCCAATTCCAGCTCCAGGCTGTGAGGTCCCATCCTTGTTCCTCCCTCCAGCCCACCCTTGTTTGTGCTTTTGGGCCTGAACGTTGTCCTTGGTGTGCAGCAGGAGAAGAATTTGTTTTGTGTCCCTGCTGTGTGCAGAGCTGAGTGACACTGACTGTGAGCTCAGAGCTGCACCCCTGGGCACCACAGAACCTGGAATACATCAGAGCTCCAACTCAAAGCATCACACCAGGCCTCTGTAAACTGGTTTATAACTCTGCTCATCGCAGGGCTGGCTCAGAGCAGAGCCACATGACTGCTCTGCCTGATAATGGCTCACTCCTGCTCTTGCTGAATAATTTCTGGGGTGTTCCATTCAGCAAGGCTGAGCTCAGAGTATTTCACAGTGAGGCGTGACACGGCCGTGCTGGCAGCCAGGAGAACAGGGGGGTACTGGGCAGATAAGGCTCTCGCACTGAAATGTTAAGATAATTTTTTTTTTTTTTAATCTGAAAAGGAGAAGGGGGATTTCCCACTTCTGCTAAATGCCTTTTGGCTCACCATCAAGAGGGAATTCAGCTCAGCAATACCCACAAACATCTTGCCTGCTGTAACTTGTGCCCTCAGATCTCTCCTTGCCCTTCAAAAATCAGCAAGACTGAACTCTAGATTTTAAACTGTACTTGCTATGATTTAATTACAGGCCACATCTCTGCTCCCACTGATTTCATGTGTCTTTGCAACGTTATCTTTGAAATCTGCATTGCACTGCGGCCCTCAGCCTGGGGTCACAGCAAGGAGAAGCCCAGCCCAGATGAACCACGGCTCTGTTAATCCTTCCTGAAAGGCCAGGGTTTCAATCTGTCTGACCCAACTGTCAAAACTTACACTAAATTACTAACTAAACTCTTCCAAATGCATTTTAAAGAGTTAAGGCCATGCCTGTGCTTTCTCCAAGGCCTCCCAACAAAAGAGCAGCACCCATAGGAGTGTTTGAGGATTAGAGGGCTTGGGTATCTTGGGGGAGAGAGGGAAAGCAGAAAACTGACTTTATTTTACCAATACACTCAGCCCTCTGTGCTGGACCAGAACTCAGGTTTGGATGCTTCTAGGTGTGGCTAAAGGCACCTAAAATAAAAGCTCAGGAGCTCTGGGCATCCTCTGGAGCCCATGTAGATCTTTATTCAGACAACCCGAGATCTGAGCTTGAGAGTTTTTGTGTTTAAAACCAGAAGCAAACACTCTTGAGCGCCTTGAAGATGCTGCAGTGAGTGGTGGGACTTACTGACACATGATTAAAGGACAGATGCATTCAGAAAGAGAAATTAAAATTAGCACTGGCTAACAGAAATGTTAATAAATGTGCAAAGGCGAGATTTTATTCATCAAGCTCCTACCAGTGTGGTCAGCAAGACCTACAGATGCATTTGGAGGCAGGTTTGTGTTTCCAATGGCACATAATTTCCTCGTGGCTGAATCATTTCACCCCACAGACCCTCCACGATAATTCACTGGGTGATTAAGATGCATTTTTCAGTTTTATTACGTGATGCTTGTCGTCAGTTCTTCACGTTCTTTTCCAAACCAACAAGCTCTCATGGTTTCCACTTCTAATTCTGATGGTTTGTGCTGTAGAGAGGGGGGGAAAAAACAAAGAAGAAACCAAACCACACACTGGCCACAAATGGCTGCTTAACTTCAAATATTCATTGTAGGGACATTGTGTCTGTGTGGATAAATGTCTGCACATGCCTGGATATCTAGAGAAAATAGGTATTTTCTGGGTGTTTTTACAGCTACCAGCCCAGAGGAACCTCAGGGATTTCCGGCATTACAGATCTGTTGTGTTTGCATAGATTTTCAGCTGCCTCAGGATGTTCTGGAGGAGCTGGAGAGGTGCAGGAGTGCTGCAGGGATGGAAGAAGCCATTTCCTTTCCCTCTCCAGGTTCAGGAGTGCAGAGGAGACAAACTGCCCCTGTGCTGGGTGCTGACAGCTTCCCTGGGACCGGGAGGAGACGGAGCAGGGAGAAAACCCCAATAGCAGTGCTTGGGGGGAAGAAGGGACCTCCACTATCTTCTGCCACTCCCTTATGGCTGGTAAGGGTTGTGGAGACACTTAAAAGTCAGAAGTGATCCAAGAAACCAGAAGAACATGACTTAGAAAAGGTCAGAGCAGTTCAAAAACTCGCTCACTTCAGGAGAAGGAGAATTACTGTTCCTCTCCTTCGAGCACGTCATAAAGGGCCGGGGAGGTGAAGACACAAAAATCCTGCATTTCAACATTTCTTTTCTCCTAAGGTGGGCCAGCAGCCAAATCACCTGTCACCGGGGCAGGGCTGTCACCAGAGCTGACCCCAGAAATAAGCGCTGCTGGCAGATTTACAGCCCCACATCTCCGACCTTTGCTTCCTGCCCCGAGCAGGAACAGTTTCCTGCTGTGCTCCTGGGAGCGGGAAGGGATGGAAAGCAAGCCAGGGGCTGTTTGTGGGATGTGTCCAGCGCTCTGAGCCACCACACCACGGGGAAAACGAGACTCTGCAAAAGCAGGGACCCTGAAAAGGGAAAACATCTGTACAAGGACCCCAGGAGCACGGCTGGGAAGCGTTAACGGGGTGGGGAGGAAAGGTGGCCACGTGCTCCCAGTGATGCTGAACAACCCCCTGCAGCTGGCTGGGGGCCCACACTGGCCCTGGCCACCTCCACATCTGCTCCTCTTGCCTCCCTAAACCTCTGCACAGGTGTCCCCTGGCCCGGGGCGCCTGCCTGGGTGACAGTGGCCCCGAGCTGAGCGCTCACAGGGGCTCAGGAGCCTCCTGGAAGTCAAACCCGAAGTTAATTCATAGCTCTCAGCGAACTGTAAGCAGTGCCAGCAGAGCACAGCACGCTCTGAGGGCTGGGGGACTGGGTTTGTTGGGTGTTTGCTGTGTGGAACCATTCTGAGCACGTGCGGAGCGGGGAAATGACTCTGTTCTCAACCAGGCTGTGCTCAGCTTGCTCAGGGAGGCAGAAACAGAATATTCCTTTCGCTCAGTCCCTGCCATTCACTGAGATCAATGGCATGTAAATATATATTTAAATTCTTTCTTAAATCAGAACCTAAAAGTCCTTCTCTGCGTGCCCCAGCAGATCCCACTCAGCCCCCAGCACAGGAGATTCATTGTCACCAACTCCTGCAAACATTCCCACCTTCCCTCCCCAGCCTGGCCGCCTGAGCAGCTGCCAATCCCCTGGCCAGGCTTATCGCCTTTCCAGAGCTCACTGGGCTATCAGCAGGGAAATCAATGCTTCCCAAGGCTGCCGAATCCAAGGGAAGGATTCCTCGTCAAGGCAGCTTGCTCTGGATGAGGCCGGGCAAAGGGAAGCTCTGATGGAGATTGATTTTTGAGGGAGAGGAGCTGCGTCTTTGGCTGGGATTGAAAATGAGTTGTTTAAAGGTAAAGGATTTAAAAAAAAAAAAAAAAAATCCATGCTGGCTCGGGGAAGGTGATTGTGGCTGTGCAGAGGGAGCAGGGATGAGGCTCCACTTCTAATGAGGGGAATTGAGAGGAGCCGTGCTGCAGACACACGAGTGCTCTGCCCTGAGAAACGACACGGGGAGAGCTGATAACGAGGATGAAGAACTTCCTTTGGTTATTGCCTCTCATTTCCTATAATGCAATCTACATCTTGAGAGAAAGCTCTTGTGTGCCACGTTCGATCCCCGTGGTTAGAAGATCCTGAGCAGCAGCACTGAAAGGTTAACCTAAGCGAGGTAGAAAAATAAACCCTTTGTTTTGTTTTTTTCCTGAATTATAAGATGCAATGTAACACCACAGGTACAAGAGGAGCCAGTTCAGGCATGAAGCCAAATCTGACAGGCAGGAAAGTGCAGGACTTGGCTTTTGGAGCAGCCAGGACAGTGCTGAGAGAATCACCAGGACTGAACAGGAGGGGACGGAATCGCTGGATGCCCGAACACTTTTTAAAATCCATCCCCAAGTCGCCACTGAAAACAACCACCGAATCCCTAAATTACGGACGAACAGATTCCTGTTATTCCCGGACATCCCAGCCCAGGCTGTGCGCTCTGGCTGGACTGGTGACTTGCCTTTGGCCAGAGGACGGGCTCAGCCTGCCACGAGCCAGGTGCACAGATTTTGGATGCTCCCATTTCAGTTTCCCGGGAGGGCGGGATGCACCTGGCAGCGCTCACACCCGCCTGCTTTGCCGTGTTGAATCCCGAACAACTGACAGCCGGTTTGGAAACACAGACGCTGAATCCTTCTGTCCCTGCACCCCCCTCGCTGCCGAGGGGGGATGGAGATAACACTTTCTCGCCCCGCCGATGGCACAAAAGCTGCTGGAAGCTTCTCTGCCTTCCTCACCCCGCAGTGGGGAGGCAGAAGAGCCCCAGCTCTGCCCGTGCTCGAACCCTGCTCCTCCACCAGGGGATGAGGGCCGTGGGCACGGCAGAGGATGGAAATGCCCATTTCACAGCAAACAGGATGCGCCAGCACATCCGAGAAAAACCCTCCCCGATCAGCCCCCAGGAGGAAATGAAATTCGAGCCGCCGATCCCGATAAGCGGAAGGAGCAGTTCTGATGTCAGCTCTGGTGTGGGGTGGCCGCTAGCTCACGGTGACACCAGCACCAGGGCACTCCCCGCCAAAGCAAAGCCCCACCCTGCGCTGGACTGAAAACAAAAATTGTTCCAAGGCCCTGCTGAGCAACCCCAGTTAACACCAAGGGAGCTGCTCGTGTGTTTGAACTTGAGCAGCGCCTTTGATCCCTCGCCAGGTTGGCACCGAAATCCACCCCGAGTTCCTGCCCCGAGGTGGGACCCACGTGTGGGGACCTGTGTGGCTGCTGGGAGCGTTCCCTCTGCCCAGCTCTGCCCTAAAAACCACGGGAATGTTGATCCCTTAAACATCCCCCAGCACCTCCCAAGCCTGGCTGCGATGCTGCTGATATTCCCAGCTTCTTTCACCACCACCACCAGGAAAAGCCACAGCTTTCAGGAATTTCCACCGCAACCAAAAAACTTGTCTCTGCTTTGACTCATACCTTGAAGCAAAGGGACAATTATCTAATCACAACACTCCATCCCGTTCTTGTAAGCTCATCTAAATTGTTCAACTGCTTCAGATACTTCAGTGATTAGAGAGAGATTTTCCACAAATAAACTGCCTGCGTGCTCCTGACACTCAGAGCTAACGTGCTGCGAGCGAGGGGAAGAAAAAGCGGCGTGGAAAAAAGGATTCCTTCCTCACCGTCGCTCACACCCGACCCAAGACACCGCAAAATTTCGTCTCATTACTGAAATGAAAGTCACATCAAAGGTGCTGGAAGGTTTGGGGATGTGCTGCAGCGAAACTGAAATAATATCCAGTGGGTGGAAGGTTGAGGTGGATGCCTGGAACAGCAGCTAATTTCCACCTAAGAGCACATTTCGGGGTTATTTATGGCCTGGTGGCAAATCCAAATCACCCAGCTCCAAACCAACTGCTGCCAGAGCCTCACTTCGTGTCCTCGGGCAAAAACCCTTAAAATGCTTTCATGCTCAGGGAAGTGCTTAATTTGCAGAGACACTGAGCATCCCTTAGCCAAGACTTCCCAGAGTGGCTGCTGCCTTCAGCCCATCCCTTCTGGGCTTCCAGAAAGGCCTTGGCTTCCAGACACAGCCTCAGGTTTCATAATTAGTTCCTTTCAGGGAGCAAACCCAAACCCCAGCGGCACAACTTCCTCCTGTGTGCTGCTAAGTTCGATTTTTAGGGGATTTTCTTTTGAGCTTTTGGTGATCCAGGGGGGAATGCTGCCCTTTTGTGTGGTCCAGAAACAACTCCTGTGGCCCATCAGTGTCACAGCTCGCATCTTTGATGGATCCATCCTCCAGACTCCCTGTGACACAGGGAGTTCCTGCACTCCTGAAGCCAAAACCAGGCAGCACCCTGCACTTGGAGCTGGCTGTGGCTCCAGGAACCAAGGAAGATGCTTCTTCTGGGCTGGCTTGGTTGTGTCATTCATTTCAGCTTCCTGTAGGAGCTGAGAAGGTTTTCAAGTGACTTTTTGCAGTCAGAAAGGCTGAAACAGCCCCTGTGAGTGTCCTCCCCACTCCCACAGAATTCTGAGAGGGTTTGGGGTGCTCTGGCACCCACTGCTCTCATCCCTCCCCAGGCCTGCACGGCCCTCCTGGCTGTGAGGAGGGGACATCTCTGCCATCCTTCTCCCCCAAAACAGCAAATACATGAAATTCCTGAGCTGTCATGCAGGGAAGTCCCACGACACCTCAAGCTCCTGGTCCTCTGCTTGGAAAGCAGCAGTGGCAGCAGCTCCAGGAGGATTTTATCTCCATTTGTCCTGGAGGTTGGTGGGGGGTGAGCAGAGGGAGAGGATGTTAAGACATGTCAATCCTGTTCCCATGCTTTTCGATCCCAGAATTTACTCCCAAACCTAGCCCTGGCCTCAGGCTCCTTTGAGGATGACACATTTCTGTGAAAGAATCTTCATTTCCCCCCGGGGCAGCCTCGGCCTGCCCTTTGCAGCAGACGGGCCTCTCTGAACACCCAGAACCAGCACAGGAATCGGCTGGAGCTGCCCAGGAGGAGGAGGAAAGGATCTCGGCGGGTCCCCTGTGCCCTGAGTCACAGCAGAAACCTGCCAGGACACAGGCAGGGTGACGAGCACAGGGTGGTGATGCACAGGTTCCTCCTCGTGGGATGCACTTCCAGAGGAGTTACAGGCTGTGCCAATAGAAGCTGGAGAATTCCAGCAGGAATATATGATTCCTACATCATCCTTCCCTCCCTGGAATTCCCAGGGGCTGAAAAATCTTTTGATCTCGGGGAGGGATGAGCAGCTTTGGGGCAGGAAGGGGAGGAAGGAGGGAAAGATCCCCAAAGTCAGGGTGTTTGCAGGGAGTTAAATCCTCTCTGTGGCAGCAGCTGATGGGAAGCTGGGTGAGGAAATCCAGGCTGACCTTCCCCTGCCAGGAGAAAATTGAGAAAACAGGGAGAAACCAGGAAATGTGTGTGTGTGGGGGGGGGGAGCAGGTCATTTCCCCCCTGCAAATCACACCCTTTTCCACCAAATCCAGGCAGCACTTTAAACCCCCCCAGGCAGCTGCTCTGAGGTTGGTGTGAGGGGCTCTGACTGTGCAGCTCAGCCCACGCACGCCTCAGGACAGGGATGGACTGATGGCTGGGCAGGGCAGGGGATGGATCCCCCCGTGTCTGCGGCACTCTGGAAGGAAACATCAGCTGCCCTGTGCCACCCCACGCTGTGGGGTCCCTCCTGACTCATCCTCCGATGAATTTGAGAGCCAAAAAATCAGGGTTCCCATGCATCCAGCTGCCTGGGAAAGCAGGATTGTGTGCCCCAGCTGCAGGCAGGGAGCTGGAGTCACTATTTATAAAATACTCCGCTGCCCCAACGCATAAAGTGCTGTGAAACACCTGAGGTTTTTATCTTCCTTCCCAGAGGCTTTGGCGCTGACTCTTATTTATGCCCAGGCTTTTTTTTTTTTGCATTCCCTGAATGGCATAAAACGCCCATTTCTCTAAAGGGAGCTTTGCTAGCAATAAGAGTTGGGTTATTTCTGGGGAAGATGCTCAGCTGCTGTGTGTTGTTATTATTGCTCCCACAAAGGGAACGGGGCTGGGCTGATTTACACTGCTGGAAGGCTTTGCCTCTCGGCGCATGAATGCATTTATGATACAGCCATGGAGAGAGTGGGGAAAGGAGCAGAAATGGGATTTGTGAGGTGCAGCTGTGAACTCCATTCGCTCCCAGGCTTGCTCCTGCTGCCCGTGGACTGCTGTGAATATGAACCAGCCCCAAATCTGGGTTAGCTGGAGATTTCTTTGAATGGAGCCTGGGAGAAGTGGCTGATCCCTGGCTAATAAATTGTGATCTGACACTTACTGGGGCTTGCTTTGGCAGTTCCTCTCAGAAGGAAATATCGACTGTGAGGCAGAAATCCAATATAACTGTGGAACAAGGGAGCAGGACATCATTGACACCACTTAGAGCTGCAGTTGTGGAGAGCCCTTTGTCTCCAGCGGATGGCAAATGTTAATTAAGGTGCCCTCTCCGGCATCGGGAGCCTCCGTGGATTGTCTCAAGCTGCATTTTTCTGTCTGTAAAATGGGAATGGTGCTTAGCTGGGAGTAGTTATTCCTCATGCAGCTGTGGATTTACCCTTCAATCTAACTCACTGAAATCACGGGGGGAAAAAAAGGATTTTGGAGGAAATGCTGGGATCAGGGCCTGGCTTCTTCCTTCCTTCTCCCCATGCTCCCCTCTGGAGGCTCTTTCTGCCTCCTCTTTAGTGTCAGCTCCTGCAGCAGGGAGGGTGTTTTCCTTCCCTCCTTGCACACCGGGGCTGTGGGACACAAAAATCAGGTGTCTGCTCACGGGGAGGGCAGAATGATCACGGGGGTTTCATCTCAGCGCCAGCTCAGGGCTTGAAATTTGCATCACGAAACTGCAAATGGCTCTGGGTGAAATGGGGAACAGCTCAGAAGAGAAAAGAGCAGCACCAGCTCATCTGTTTCAGGTCTCTCCAGTGCTATTTAATGCCTGCCTGGGTGGAAATGTTTGGGAAATTCTTGGTCTCAGCCACTGCAGCGTGTGCTGAGGGGCTTGGCTGAATTAGCCCAAATTAATGGGATGAGTCGTGGAGGAACTTGCTGGGTTCCATTGAGCACAAGGGAAAGAAAACAGTAATTTTTTACACATCAGGAGATGAGAAATCTCCCCAAAACACCCCCAGCTCTGCACTGGCAAATGATGTCACAGTCAGCAGCCCCCAAATGATTAATTCTGCGCAGCCACGGAGAGCAGAGCATCAGCAATACTCCATGAAAGGGTGAAAAGTGGCCCTTGGCTTGTGTGTGATAATGGCAGGGGGGGGTGGTGATGCCGTGGGGAGGCTGAGCTGGGACAGAGACTGGGCAGAGCCAGAGAATAAAGCAGAGATTTATTGAAAGGCCTTTAAGGTCCACCTTGGGGAGGACAAGAGCCTGGCCAGGGCTGCACCCAAGGTGGACACAAAGTGGGCACAAAATGGACCCAAAATGGACAAACGGTCACGAGGTCTCACACTTTTATAAGTTTTGGTCCATTTGCACATTGGGGTTTAATTGTCCGATTCCAGCTCCAGGCTGTGAGGTCCCATCCTTGTTCCTCCCTCCAGCCCACCCTTGTTTGTGCCTTTGGGGCTGAACGTTGTCCTTGGTGTGCAGCAGGAGAAGGATTTGTTTTGTGTCCCTGCTGTGTGCAGAGCTGAGTGACACTGACTGTGAGCTCCGAGCTGCACCCCTGGGCACCACAGAACCTCAAATACATCAGAGCTCAAACTCAAGGCATCACTGGGTGGGAGTGAACCACAGTTAAAAGCTCTCTCCATGCCCGGCTCTGGGTGTCTCTCAGAGCTCCCAGTCTCTGGGTTTAGCACAGGGGGCAGACATCCCGAGGTTTGCTCAGCCACATCATTCCCAGCAGCATTCCCAAGGTGTTCTGCTGACAGGGCCTGGCCTGCAGGGTGCTGCCAATGCCACAGCTCAGCCTCGAGGGCACACAGTTGGTGTTTGGGGAAAGCAGAGCCATCAAACGTCGCTGTAGGACACGCAAGATGAGAGACTCTAAATATTGCAGGAGGCAAAGAGCATAGAAAAAAAAGTTTTATTGTCTAATTTTTACTATTTTTTATAGGGTGTTCTGTTCCAGACTTAACATGGTTGGTGAACAGGAACGACACTTCTTTAATCCTACAGGTTAAACTGGAGAAACAGCAAAACACCACCTGGAGAAAGATTGCTTGGAGAAAGGAGAGTTGTTTGCCAGGATTGTTTTGAGAAGAAGCTTTCTTGAGGAATTTTTCCTTGGGAAAAAAAGTCAGCAGCTGCCAGCAGGCTGAAATCTCTCAGGCCCAGAAATACCAGGCCCACAATCAAACACATCTCCTCTCCCTCAGCTGATAATTACTGCCTGTTCCAGGCTCAATTGATAATTACTGGTTTTCTGTTTGAGTTTTATTCAGATCCTGACCATGCCTGACAGAATATTGTCATACCTGCACATGCAGCCGTGAATCTTTGTGAGAAATGGGAATTCTGAGGCTTCCCAGGGAAGGGAGGAGCGCTCCTGCTCCCCAGGTGGGTGAGGTTGGTGTCTCAGCTCTGTACCACGAGTTGTGGGTGTTCAAGGGTACCTCAAGCCCCACCTTTGGCTGCTGGGACGTGCTAAACTTCAGGAGAATTTTTAAGGGTGTGAAGAGACAGCACCTTATGAACAGACAAGAAGTCCAAGGTGTCTCAAACGCTGTTTTTGCAGCCTGTCAGCTGAGGCAATTTCACCAACTCCCTCAATTTCTCACTTTTTTGGTTTTTTTTCCCCCCTCCTTTTTGCTGCTGTCCAGCCTCAGCCTTTGTGCACAACCAGGACGTGGTGGGGACAGAAAAAACACCCAGGACTCTTCTCTTTGGGTGTGTTTACAGAGGGGCTGAGCAGCCCAGCCCGCGGTGGAGCACAAAGGCTGCAGAGAGCCCCGGTGCTGGAATCCAAAACGCTGTCAGCTGCCGAAACACAGCTCCTTTGATGACTCTGCTTGTTGAGGATAATTAGACTGGTGCAGCACAGACACACACACGGATGTCTCTATTCTTTCTGCAGTTGCACAGCACATGCTGGGAATCCACGATGAGCTCTTAGTTAAAAAAACCCAGGGCAGCGTTCTCAACTCTGAGCAAAACCTGGGAGTCCAAATTCCCTCTCAAAAGCGACTTAAAACCACAAAAGTGTCCTCAGGAGCCAGCAGGGTTAGCACTTGGTATTTAAAGGCACCATGTTTTGGAGGGGGGTTTAATTTCCCTTTTTTTTTTTTTTTTGTTTTTTTTCTCATGATCTTTCAAAGAATGGAATTCCCCCCTGACTTCCGCCAGTCAGGCTGTTCCATAGGGAAGTGGCAGCAATAATCCGGGGAGAAACTTCCAGAGGGCTTTACAGGAGGCAGAATTCTGCAGGAAACAGCCCAACACGCTGCCACTGCCCAAGGGGGAAAGAGAATCAGCAATTAATGCCAACAGGGCTCCCTTCAAATCCGAAATCCTGAGCTCCTCCTGGCCACTCTTTGTCTTGAGAATCTCACCAGTGCATTGAAACTGGCTCCTGACAGGCCTGGAGATAAGTGAAGAGAAAGAAAAAGGGGACAGAAAAGATAACACTGGGATCCGTTTCCCTCGGAGCTGATAAAAAGCTTGGAAGGGAATTGCACCCCAAGGATGGAGTTTTTAACTGCCTGGGGCTTTGACACAGAAGGAACAGGGCGGTTTTTCAGGCTCCCTCAGTGACATGTGCGGTCTGGGCTGCACTTTCTGAGCTCCTCTCCTCCCCAGAGCAGAGGGCAGGATCAAGTTCAGGACCTTGGCTCTCGGACAAGGAAATCATCAGAGGGACGGAAGCCCAAGGAAATGTTTTCTTGTCACCATGTGATTTTAATACCAAAACAAACCAAGTGCTCGGGGACCAGGAAACTCTCTGACATCTCTGTCAGCGTGTGCCAAAGGCAGACAGCCCTGAAAACCACATCTCAGCCATCCAGGGAATGCTGGCTGCTGCCTGGGACCTCACTGCACACCGAGATGCTGCTCCAACACTCCCAACACGAGCTCCCGGTGCAGTGTGGGCTGTGCAGGCACTGCAGAGCAGTTTGATTTTTTTGTTTCCTCCCTGAACACACACCAGCTCCTTCTCTGGGCCAGCGAGCCCTGCTGGGGCTCCCTGACCTTGGCCGAGCAATCTTTGTCCTTAAACTCCTTCCTCGATGTTTGTGGCAGGAACAAACGTTTTCTCTGTGGGTATCAGCCCCAAATATCAGATTACCCCGTGGCTCCCAGCCACCAGGTTTGATTAATGGCAGTTCTGTGTCCCTTTGATTAATGGCAGTTCTGCGTCCAGCATCCTGAGCCACCGAGGTAACAGCAGCACTGCTGCTGCCGTTATCATTTCAGCGTGATCTTATCACAGGAACGACTCCTTTGCCTCCGATAAGAGGTGCCCCTCCCTCTGAAGATATTGTACCGTGTCATGGAAACTGTTGTTCTGCTTAGAGCAGATCTAAGTCTTGTCCTGAACGGACTGAAACTCTACAGGTTCAGGTGCAAGTATCAGCCCGACTATAGATTGGATATCTCAGCTTCTCTGCGCCTCAGTTTTCAGAGTGTACCGTGGAAATAAAGAGCCCTCTGTGGTTTATCAGTTTGGATCTTTAAAGTGAGGAGCTGTCTCATGGAGATCCCCCCAGCCCAAACACACTGGAACAACCTGAATCCTGCAGGACTCATCTCAGTCCCACCACAGAAATCTGCAGCAAAGCCAATGGAAAAAAAAAAAAAAATTAAAATCCATGTGCAGAGCAGGCACGGAACTGAGTCCCAAATGGATTTTCTGAAGCCCTTCTCCAGAGCACCCCCCTGGCAGCGGCTGCCTCAGCTCCCAGCCCCTGTCCTGCAGACCTGCTGGATCCCCTCCAGCACAGAACTGCTCCCAGCCCTCGGGGCTGACCCAGGAACTGCAATTCCCAAACCAGAGCAGGTCAGACTCAGACTGTCCCACTCCCATCCCCTAAACCCCGATGACAGCCGAGTGCGGGGAACCAGGGCCTTCCCAAAGGAGCCCCTCCAGCACTTCTCCCTCTGTCACCATTTGGAAACAGGTCCCAAACCCTTCCCTGGAAGCTTGTGCTCCCAAATGTCCACGGGCAGGACTGGAAATGAAAGTATTTTGCTCTGCCACACAATCCACAGCTCTATCCAAGCCCCAGATCCCTGTCTGGAGTGATCAGCTTTAGGGGAAGCTTTTCCCTAAGCCCTTGTGACTACGACACCTGGATTTTCCATTCAAGACTCGAAGATTTCCCCCAGTGCTGCTAAACTTGGAAATCCCTTCCAACGGAGCCTCCCAAGCTGCTGCTTCCAGCAGCGTTTCTTCCCTTGGGATGGGCTTTCCCTCCACGCCCTGGGCCAGCACCAGTCACTGGGAATCAGGAAAATCCTTCAAATGCTTGGGCTCAAACGGGCCTCGGGGCTGTTTTAGAGCTGGATCTGTGTAGCGGGATGAATTTCAGCCAGGAGCATTTGCAGAAAACAAACACCCTGAAGGCAAAAAGCTGTGAAGGAAGGGAGAAACCATTTCAAAATCGCAAATGATGAGCAGCCCTTCGCTTCCACGCAGTCATTTCCCAAATCCAGCCCCAGCCCCAGAGGAAGGAGCGACTTGAGCCTCGCTGGGCTGAGATCCTGAGGTGTTGCTAAGTCTGTTACTAAGCAAAACGTGTCTTAGCAGGCTAAAAATCCCTTTCAAAACACCACAGAAGCTTTTTGGTGTTTGTAAACTGGATCTGAGCTTCGTTCCTTCGGCAATAATGAGACCTTTAATACTTGTAAATTCTCGTCGTTTCTGAGAAGGCAAATCCAAGTCAGACTGGTTTTCTCCAGGTCCAGGGGAATTAATTCCTCCTCAGGCCATGAGCACAGAGTTAAAGCCTTTTCCAGGCCCAGAGGAGGGGAAGGAACATCCATTTAGTGTTGGAAAGCTTTGCCACCTGTGTCGTCTCTTCTGCTTATCAGAGACAGCGCAGCGACAGGAAAAAAAGCACAACATCTCTAATTTAAGTGTTCTGGTTATGGGCAGTGATTTCCCCAGCCTGAGTAATGGCAGGGACCAGGGAATTATCTTCATTTGCTTAGGCCTGGATCTCTTCTGAAACAGCAGCTCAGAGCTGTGGCTTGAATTCAGAGCCGTGTGCAGCAGCTGAAAACATCTTAAATTTTATAAATTTCTATATTCATGCACATAGGTGAACCCAGAACTAAAACAAAGAAAGCAGGATTTTTTTTTCTTTCTTTATCACGCTGAAATTTTGACTTTCTGGTTTTTGAGGACGTTTCGGAGGAGTTTAAAGGCTGACATGAAACTTTTAAAAACTTGCAGATTCTGCAGCCACATTGATTCCTGCACCATGCGGGATAAATAAGTTTCATTAATTCAAGTTTGGTCAAAGGTCTTCTTCCATCCTGAATCAAACTGCAGCCCATCACTAATTTTTTTTTTTTTTTCCAATTTTAGCCTTTTACAGACACATGATGGATTTTTTTTTTAATTGCTTCTAAATGCACAGGAGTTGTAAGCGATCCCCTGTGGTTTTGATGGCCTGTAAATTACTTTTGTGCTTTTCTTCTCTCTACTCTCAGGGATATATACAGGGATTTTAACGATAGTGAGAGATGCTGGCAGGCAGATTGGGAGACAATTAGGTGGAACCACTGATGGGAGGTTCGTAACGAGATGATAAATATTTTGGGGCAACTGGGAAATAATAATTGCATGAAATCTCTTTCTGGAGGAATCCTCTGGTGTTTAGGGCATTGAAGCCCTGGGGGTTTGATTAGGCCTTTGTGTAAAATGTTTTTCTTGGTGCCCAAATTGCAAAATGGGAATTATAACCTCACCTTTGCCTTCCTTGCCTGCTTCAATCAGAGGCTGCTGGGCATGGGGACGGCCTGTGGGACCAGACAGTACGTAATCTAATGGGCTAATTGCAGAATAAAATAATAATAATGGCTGTGTGCTGGCAAAAGAACAGCAGCTCGTGGGGATGCTTCAAAGGGATGACACACTGCAGGGCCCTGAGCAGGTGCCACGCTCAGGTAAAAGCTTCCAGAAGTGGTTTGAACATCACCCTGTGATTCAGAGGTGCCCTGAGCCGAAGCTGGTGCTGGGAAGAAGGAAAACAGAAGGACCCGTGCCAAAAAATTCCTCAGAGGGGGAAACAGGGAGAAGCTCCAAGGTGCCAGTGTGAGCTGCGGGACACTGACATTGGTGCAGAGCCAGTGATTTCAGCGGTGTGTCAGTTCAGAAAGGAGGGACACGTCCTTTGGTGGGCCCTTCATCCCTAATCCCCCATAACCCACCCGCAGGATGGACAAATCAAGGCTTTTTTAAGATCCCCCTGGTGTGAAGCCAAGACCCATGGCAGTTTTGCTCTTGCTCCCTGACATCCCCTCTTGGTTCCTGCCTGGCTCAGCCCAGTTTCTCCCCTCAGCTGAGCCATGCAGCAACACCTGGAAATCACACTCAGCCTTTCACCTGGGATTATTTTAACACCTGCAGGGTGAAGCTGAAAATCGGGCAAGGAGGGTTCTTCTCCCCGGGCTCTCACTCCTCAATTCCACCCTGGAAATTCTGATTCCAGCTCAGCCCTGTGCCTGTCACCCTGCCTGTCCTTTCTGTCCCCTGCCCCAACCAGTCCCCCCTAGGAGGCAGGAGGCCTCTGCTGCCAGCAGCCAGGGGATTTTGTGACATGCCTGACAGACTTGTCTGACAACTCGGAGGTTTGTTTTGCATAAGCCACCCAAACAGATGGTCACCACTTTTAAGTACCAGCCTGGCTCGTGTTTTGTGTGCACAGAACTGAAATCCCACTTCACTGAATTCCCTGGCTCCTGCTGGAACTGGGGCTTTGGGGCAGGAGACAGAGGTGGGAGAGTTGATGCTTTTGATGATGTTTTTACCTCCCTGGCATCTTGGTGTTCTCATTGCCACTCACAGAGAAATGCTGAGAGCTAAAAAGCATCCTCTGCACCTTTAGGGAATGTCTTTTTGCCACCTTTTTCCTGCCTCTCAAGCCCCCAAACCCGTGTTCCATCCACATCCCACCCTCGGTGGCACCGCTTGGAGTTTATTTGGTTTATTTCCGTTTTGCTTCTTGTCTGAATCGGAATGATGAATTATTTGCAGCATTTCCAGCAGGGTGGAACAGGGACATCATCGCTCCTTCAGATGGGGTGAGTGGTGCCTGTCCCAGCAGAGAGCTGAGTTGTCACACAGGGTTATCCTGAACTCGATATCAAGAAAGCTTTACCCATCTGCCTGGCTGCATTCCCAATAAGTACTTTTTACATTTAGGGATATTTTGCCCGTTCTTCTGCCTTGCTCCCCGTGTTTAACCTTCTCTGCTGTGCGTGATGAAGCTCTGAGTGCGTTTGAACAGATGTCAGTGCTTTTTGGGCAGGAATGTGACCCACAGACACAGATCCTGAGTCAGGTAAGAGCCGGGCTGCCTGGCAGCCTTGATGGCACTGTTGTGCAGGTAAGAATCACTTTCATTCACAGCATCAAGCTGTTTTTTTTCTTTTTATTCCAGCTCCACTGACAGATGAACATCTTTTCTCCCAACCAGCTTTTCTCCCAACCGAGCTAAGCATGAAGTCACCGCTGTGCCCTGCTCTTCATTTGCATTCCCTGTGTCTAAAAGCTGTGTGCTGATCTCAGTAGATAACTGACAGCCAGAAGGAGTGCAAAGCAGCGCCGTGGAAAACAAAAATAAGATTTCCTGCATGTGCTGGTGGGTCCATGCAATCCCACGGATCCGCAAGGAACATATGCCCTTAAACTGCATGTGCCTGCCTGTATTTATAAAAAAAAAACCAAACCCAAAACCCTGTGACAAGACAGGCTGGAGTTCTGATTGGTGTCAATAACAAACAGGAAACTTGGGGAGACGAAGGAACCACCCCGATCCCCACCGGTTCAATTTGCATCCCAAAAGGAGCAGCCCCACTTCAGGACTCACTGCTCCCTCATTAAGTTATCATTAGTTTGCTGCCTGATTAATTTAAAGCATAAGCACACGCAGGAAGGTAACACCAGGGCATGAATTGGACAAGACAAACCAAACCGCTTCGGGCTACACACGGAAATTTACTTCTGTCGCTCCGTTGCTTTTTTGGGTGACTTTACAGGGCTTAAAAAAACCCCCCGGGTGTCCGGGCTAAAGCGATTTCACTCCGGGCGGCAAAAACTGCCCTCCCTGACGATCCCCACCTCGGGGACGGTACGGGCGGGCTGCGGGGACGGGACCCGGTGTGCCGGAGGATGCGAGCGGAGCATCCCGCGGGTGCTACAGCATCCCCCTGCTCCGGGAGAGCGTCCCCTGCTCCGGGAGAGCATCTCCTTGCTCCGGGAGGGCGTCCCCTGCTTCGGGAGAGCGTCCCCTGCTCCGGCAGCGCATTCCCCGCTGCCAGGACAGGATTTCCCGCTGCCGGGAGAGCATTTCCCGCTTCCCTGCCTGCTCCGAGGAGGCATCTCCGGGCCGTTCCGGGAGCGGATCCCATCGCAGCCGGGGGAGCATCCACTGGCTGCCGGGAGAGCACTGCCCACTGCCGGGAGAGCATCCCCCGCTGTCCGGGCCGCTCCAGCAGAGCATCTCCCTGCTCCGGGAGGGCATTTCCCTCTCCGGCCGCGTATCTCCCTACTCCGGGAGCACATTTCCCTCCCCGGCAGAGCATCCTCCCCTCTCTGGGAGCGCATCCCTCGCTGCTCGGGCCGCTCCGGCAGAACATCTCCCTGCTCCGGGAGCACATTTCCCTCTCCGGCAGAGCATCCCTCGCTGCCCGGGCCGCTCCGGCAGAACACCCCCCCCTCTCCGGGAGCTCATCCTCCCCTCTCCGGGAGCTCATCCCCCCTCTCCGGGAGCTCATCCTCCCCTCTCCGGGAGCTCATCCCCCCTCTCCGGGAGCTCATCCTCCCCTCTCCGGGAGCTCATCCCCGCCTCTTCCCGGGCTGACTCCCCGGCTCTCCCTCCCCGCGTCCGGCCCCGGAGCCGCGAAGCCGAGCAGCGCCCGCCGCTTCTTTCTCTCTCCATCTCTCCTCCTTAAAGCGAAAGAAAAGAAGGAAAAAAAAAAAAAAAATCCCCAACGGGGCAGCAGCGACTTACGCCCGTGCCTTGGGGAAGCCCATGGAGAGCAGGATCTCCAGCGACGAGCCATGTTTGATGGTGCCGGCGCGGTGCTGGCGGTTCCGCCGGGGGATGACTTTGCTGTACAGCTCGTCCCTGGCAGCCATGGCGAGCTGGGCCATCAGCGCGCAGCCATCGCCGCCCGCGCAGGGCCATGCACGCCGAGGGCTCGGGGACAGCGCCGGGGACAAGCCACGGGGCCCGCGGAGCCGCGGCGACACCGCCCACACCCAGCGCCGAGGGAGGGACGGGCGGGAGCCAGGCAGGGATTGCCCCCGCCCCGCGGAGGAAGGGTGGGTGGGGGATGAGGGGGAGAGGGAGGGAGGAATGAAATGGGTTTCTTTTGGAAAAAGAAAAGGAGGGGAAAAAAAAAAAAAAAGATGGAGGGGAAAAAAAAAAAAAAAAGGAACACAAAGGAGGGGAGGCAAAAAAAAAAAAAAGGCGAAAAAAAGGGGAAGAAAAAGGAAAGGTATAAAAGGAAAAAAACAAAGCAAACAAGGCAAAAAAAAAGGGGGAAAAGGAAGAAAAAGCAAAGAAGAGCGAGAAAAGGAAAGAAAAGAGCAAAAAAAGGGTAAAAAAGGCAAAAAAAAGCATAAAAGGAAAGAAAAAAAGGCTAAAAATAGCCAAAAAAAAGAAAGAAAAAAGAAAGAAAAAAAAAGAAAAGAAAGAAAAAGCAAAACCAAAAAGGCCAAGAAAAAAAGCAAAAAAGAGGGAAAAAAAAGCCAAAAAAAGCATGTGAATGTGGGGCTATTTTGGTTTTTGTTGGGGTTTTTTTTGTTTGCTTGTTTTGTTCATGTTTTTTCATTGTTTGGCCTTTTATTATGATGGTTCTGCTTATTTATTTATTTATTTATTTTTAAGGGGTTGTGGGGTTTTTGGGGGGCTTTCAGTTTTGCCATTATTAGAAATCTCTTATTTAATTACTTGTCCTTTCATTTTTGTTCACCTTGCCTTTATTGTAATTTTTATATTTGTTTGTTTGTTTGTTTATATAAATTCTTTCCTTCTTTCCCTCCTTCTTCCTTTCCTTCTTTTTCCCACTTTCCTTTTTCTTTCCCCTCTTTCTTTCCTTCTTTCTTTTATTCTTTCTTTCCTTCTTTCCTTTCTTCTTTCCTTCTCTCTCTCTCTCTTTCTCTCTCACTCTCTTTCTTTCATTTTTTTTTTAGGAAATCCTCTCTGTGATCCCAACCAGAGCAGAGAGGGGAGGTCAAGACTCTCCAGGTCTCCCTCTGCCACCTCCACCGGCATGGAATGGGTTGGGCTGGAATAACCCAAACTCAAATCTCATCTCATTCCACTCTTGCCATGGGCAGGAACATCTCCAAATATCCCAGGTCACTTCAAGTTCCATCCAGCCTGGCCTTGGGCACTGCCAGGGATCCAGGGGCAGCCCCAGCTGCTCTGGGCACCCTGTGCCAGGGCCTGCCCACCCTCCCAGGGGACAATTCCTGCCCAATCTCCCATCCATCCCTGCCCTCTGGCAGTGGGAAGCCATTCCCCGTGTCCTGTCCCTCCATCCCTTGTCCCCAGTCCCTCTCCAGCTCTCCTGGAGCCCCTTTAGGCCCTGGCAGGGGCTCTGAGCTCTCCCTGGAGCTTCTCCTCCCCGGCTCTCCCAGCCTGGCTCCAGGGGGCTCCAAGGTTTCCTCTGGAATCTGTCCAGCAGCTCCACTCGATGCTGGTTGTGTTCACCTGGCCGTGCTTCAAGGCAAAGGAGCTGCTCCAAAACTTTCACCTCATCCTTGTGCTTCCCTCAGCTCTGCTCCCCTCCCTGCAGGTTCCTGTGGGCCGGCTGGGATGGATATTCCTGCTTTTCTCCTCATTTTATTTCAATTCATCCTTCTCATCCTTCTCCTTTGCCTTTCTTTTTCCCAAACTTTCCCTTTTTTTCCCACTTTTATCTTTTAAGGACAGGTAGATCCTGCTCCTGCTCCTCCCAGAGCAGGCCCAGCCTGAAATCCCAACCCTGCCAGCAAATAAAAATCCATTCAGAGGCATTTTTAAAAATAGTTTATGTTGGGGAAGGAAATCAATACGTGGCAATGACAAATCTATCACTGCAGTTGTTATTCTTCGCATTAGGGAAAACCAAGAGCCCGTTTCCATTTTGTTGTATCAATGAAAGGGGAAAAAAAAAGAATTCCCTTCACAGCTCTGTGCTCCTCCTGTGCCAGTTGATTTTCTGCCTCTTTATCCACCCCTGAGCCGAGGAGGCCACAGAAATTCCAGCTCCAGAAAGACGTGGCACAAAAAACCCCAAACCAAACTGGAAAAGCGCTTCTCGTTCCTCTCTTGAAATCACTTTTAACTCCTCTGATGTTGCTGAGGTTCTTTTATTTATCCCCGCTGTTAATTGGCAAGGACTTCATTAAGGCCAGAGGGTGAAACCAAGGAGAGTTTAGCCATGGATTTCAGCTGTGAAATCAGCATCAGGCGCCCAATCTACTCCATTTTAATGCAGGAGGAGAATTAAGGGTGTTAATAACAATATTTTCTGCTCCATTTTAATGCAGGAGGAGAATTAAGCCTGTTAAGAACAATATTTGTGCTCAGACTTGGGTTTGTCACCCACGAGCTCCTTCCAGCCGTGCTGGGAGCACCACAAAGACACTGAAGGAGAAAAACCAAAATCCCAAATGAGCCCTGAGCCCACCTTCCCCATCTCCCAGGGGAATGCAGGGACCTGCAGCCAGCAAAAAAGATAATGTTTGGCCTTTTCTCCTTGGGCCTCCCTCCCGTGCTCCAGCTGAATTACTCAACCAGGAAATAACAATAAAAATGAGATTTGTTACAGAAGCAGCTCCCGGGGACTTTGCCCAGATGGGAATCGCTTTCCTCTGGCTGTGACAGAGTCACACAACCAATTAAAAAAAAAAAAAAAGAAAAAAGAAACAAATCCACATTAGAGAAGTTGCAATATCCAAGTTTGGTTGGTTGGATGAGTTGCTGCATCAAGCAAGAAGGAACAGAAATAGGATTTTTTTTTTTTTTTTTTAGGTGATAATGGCTGGAAATTATTTTCCAAGCCTGCCAAGATCATGTCCTTGGAACTTTAACATCCCTGCATTTGATCTGGCTGTGATTCTGTACATGGAAACCTTTTCTTTGGGAAAAGAAGGTTTCTTTTTCTAGCCCCAGCTATCAAATGTGGAAATAAAGCTGCCACCCACCTCTTTTTCTTTTTTTTTTTTTTAATGATTGTAAGCTGAAAATGAAAGCTGTCACAGTGATCAAAAAGGGAAAGGGAAGAAAGTAAAAGTAGAAAGCAAAATTTTTTTAAAAGGAGAACACCCAGAAAAAACGTGTTGCAGCCTCCGAAAAGAACAATAATTTCGGCAAAAAAATCGAAATATACAAAATGGTTTGGCTTGTGTGAAATCTGTGCTATTCAGTTTGTTTAAAATTCTGTCAGATTTTCACAGAAAACCTTTCTGGTTTGTTTTTTAATTTTTGGTTGGTTTTTTTTTTTTTTTTTCCCCCCAAGGCCTGATCCCAGATATTTCTGTGTGTTCTCACTTGTTGCTGCTCACCGTTTTCCTGATTCGTGCAGCAACTCCTGGGCACCCAACGCCAGAAAAAGAGTAAAAATTCCTGCAGCAAGAGCCTTGTCTGTGTCCTCTGTGAAATCCAACAATTTTCCTGAGTGAAAATTGAAATTTTCCAAATCTTACCCCTTTACCTACAGGAAAATGGGGTTTTAGGGGGATTTTTTTTACCACTTCCTTTGGTGCTACGCAGAATTGAGGGGGGAATGTTTTAAATATCCACGCTGGACAAGGAGGGGGGATTTCAATAGGAGCAGCTCAGGCTCCTGAGGAATTTATTTGAGCCAACTTTAGCCCTTTTCCCAACCTGATCCTCCCTCCTGGTGCTGGCAGGGGAATGCTTCGCTCCCTAAAAATGGGAATATTCTGAAATAAACAGCAGAGCAGCAGGAAATGGAGCAGGGGCTTTGCTTTTCCCCTTATCCCATCTCCATCCTTGGCAAGCCCATCCTCTTTTTTTTCTGTTTTTTATTCCCCTGCGTGCTCCAGGGGTGGCAACGCAACAGCGAGCATGTGCTAAATCATTAAAAATAAATCGGAAGCAAAAATAAAAATAAAACTCAGCCCACCCTCAGCAGTTCCACTCCCCTCACACCTTCTTTTATTATATATATATTTTTTTATTTTTGTCCAGCCTCCCGAGTTTCCACGTGTCGAGGAAGGATGATTTATGGCTGAGGAAAATCAACAGCTGCCTCGCACTGGGTTCAAAGCAGCACGAAAACAGAGGGGAAATTATTATTATTGAGGAGGGGGGTTTTTTTGTGGGGCTGAGAGCAAAGGAACAGCAAACTCCAGCCTCGTTCTCTGCGCTGGGCTCCGGTGGAAGTGGAAGAACAACATTCCTGAGAGCAGCCTTGAGGAAGAAATCACCTCTGTCCGGCTTCGGTGCCTGTCGGGGCTGGATGGGGGAGCTGGAATCGGAGTTTATTCCCGGGCCCATCCCGCAGGGATAATTCCCTTCCTTCCCATCCATCTGCCAAGGTGCTCCCACGGCCTCCCCTTCTCTCATCACTGCAATATTTGAGTCCCCCCAGAGCGTTTAAAAACAGAAGGAGCAGCTGGTTGATGGAACAGGATCCTGTGCTCCGTCCAGGAGGCTGGAAAAGGATTTTTCTTCCCCCGTTTCTCCTGATGGAGCCCTGGGCACGGAGAATTCCAGACTTTCTGTGCTCACAGGCACTGACCCCCAGGCAGACACTGCATTGACCGGAGGCCGTGGAAAAGGCTCCCAAAACGGAATGACAGCGCTGGGATTGTGGGTGTGGGGTTTGGATAGAAGTGTGGGATATCACAGGGTGGAAAACTCAGAGTTTAAGGGTTTAGAATAGAGTCATACATATCTATAAAGCAAGATGGAGGATTTAGGACTTGCAGCCCATGCGCAAGAACCATCCTGATGCTTGGCTGGGTTACCTCCTGCATCCCCTGGCTGTCCCTGCCGCACTGCTGTGGATCCACTTTGTTTCCACCACCCTTTATTTGCTTTATTTATGAGCCAAGAAATAACGTGGTCCAACAGAAAGCTGCTGGGATTTCCCCAACTCCCCCACGCAGAGAAATGTGCTGAGCTGCAGGAGGTTGTACAAAGTCTGCAAATCTCTTTCTTCGGGGGCTTTTGCTTTGCTTGGAATTTTTTTTTTTTTTTAAATTTTTTTTGTTATTATTGTTGCTGTGGTGATTTGTTTAACTGCATTCCTGAGACCTCTAGAAAAATCCTTCCTGGCTTCCCTCTAGAAAAAAAATTGCTTTTGTTTGACAGAATATTGGAAAGGAAAG
Organism: Chamaea fasciata; assembly: GCF_029207755.1. Classification (NCBI taxonomy): domain Eukaryota; kingdom Metazoa; phylum Chordata; class Aves; order Passeriformes; family Sylviidae; genus Chamaea; species Chamaea fasciata. The sequence goes on from NW_027094109.1 coordinate 4,028,364, forward strand.
GGGATGGGCTGTTTGTGGTCATTTGAAATCATCCTAATTCTTTGGTCCAGTTGGTGGAAACCGTAGAATTGTTTGGAATAATATGAGAATATAACATGAAATAATGTGAGGGTTGATTTCATTTGATCTCAAAGACAGGCAGTAACCAGCTCGGATCAATGCAGTGGTGCTTGTGTTCCTTTCCTCGTTTTTCCTTTAGTTATTTTTGCTTTTTAACTTTCCTCTCTTTGTGCATAACAACAGCCTTTGAATGGAGAAGAGCCTGGAAGTGCCTCTGTGGAAACGCTCAGCCAAGTTTCACAAAGTTCATTGAAACAGAAATAATAAAGCGGCACATGGCAGAGATAAGCAAAATTCAAAAAGGAAATATTTCCAATGCAGTCATCAAACAGGCTTTGGGACGTAGGAGACGGATTTTTAATGTTTGTGATAACAATTTTATCTGGAAAACATCACTTTAGCGATGATTAGAGGAGAGGATTATTTTACACGTATGCGTGTGCCCATTATAAACACATTTCTGTAGCTTGAGAGGAACTTAAAGCTGTAATTTCAATATGAATGAGCATCATCCAACATCCTGCTCCTGCTGGAAGTGCCTGCAATTTATTTCATATTTAAATCTTCATTAGATGAGTGGCTAAAAGAGAGAGGCTGCTCTGTGGAAATTAAATTCCCCCGTCTGTGGCTCCATGTGTAACTCTTTGCAATCATTTACTCAAATGTTACATTCATCCTTTGGAGCATAAATTTATTTCCATGGAGCCTTGATTTCAGCTGCTTCTCTCTTGCTGTGAGTGATGCAGAGAATTAAATACTCTCAGTCCAAACTCTGATCTGGATTGATAATATTTCGCACAAACCTTGCTCTCGTCATCTGCAAAAAAAAAAAAAGAAAAAAAAGAAAAAAAAGAAAAGAATAAATCAAATTTCCTGATTAAGACAATCCTAGAAGTGCACACACATGTTTAATTTTACTACTCAGAGTATCCTCGTTGTATTCCCAGCCAGGAAGTTATTCCCTGGATCTGCTGGGCTGGGGCCCAAGGTAAGATTTGATGCTTTACTCGAGACATCCCATCAGAAATAAATTTGTCAGTGCTCTGCAGCTCTGGCCTGGGGTCACTTGCAGTTGTTTTCCCCTGCTAGTGTTTCACGTTAGGATTTTCAGGGATAAACAAAACAAGGGAGGCAAACAAGGGAAGAAAGGAGTTCCTGTTTGCAGATCTCTGCCCATCTGTTTCTCATTCTGTCTGACTCCGGGGAACGTTTCCACGCTGTGTACATCTCATTTCAGAGCTCTGGGTGAGCCCGGGAGCTGCTTCCTCCTGCTGAGCTGCACCCCCAGACCCTGCAGGAAGCCAGGGAGGTGACAACGACCCGGGGACACTGACAGAATCACAGAATTCACAGAATCACCAGGTGGGAAGAGACCTCCAAGATCATCGAGTCCAACCCAGCCCCGACACCTCAACTAAACGCTGGCCCCGAGTGCCACATCCAGTCTGTCCTTAAACACATCCAGGGATGGCGACTCCACCACTCCCCGGGCAGAGCATCCCAGTGCTCAGCTGAGCTCTGGGGATGCAGGAGATGCTCCCTGGTGAAGGACAGAGATGTTCAGGGATGGGGAAGAGGAGGGACTGGAGGGGATGGCAGCAGGGCTTGGTGGTCACCAACTCATCGGATGGCACAGCATCATTTCCCTGCCTGGACTGGAGACCTAAAAACAGAGGGCAGACAGAGTGAAGAGAATAAATTCTATTTATAATTCTACTTATTGAAGGGCCTTCAGGTACATTCAGGGCAGACAAAGCCCCCCAGGGGCTGCACCCAGAATGGACAATGGGCACGGCTTTGCACACTTTGATCAGTTTGGTCCATTTGCACATTGGGGGTCCATCTTCCAATTCCAGCTCCAGCTAATGAAGTCATTGACCCCAAGTTTGCTGCCCCCAACTGACTTTTGTTTCCATCTCTGGGGCCTGAGGCAGTGAGGTGTCCTTGACTGCCAGGCCTGGAGAGGAATTGTTGTGTCTGCCCAAAGTGGGAAAGCAGCAGCAGCTCCCACTGCGTGTGGAGTTTGGAGTTCTACACTGAAGAGCTGCAGGATTAGAGAGAGATGGAAAACAGAAAATGTCAAATCCTAAAGTGTCAGGACAGAGGTGCTGCCTCAGTGCCAAGAAGATATTGAAGAACAAAGATCTTCAATCTTCTGCCAAAAGGTCTTCTGACACTCCTAGAATTCCTGGAATATACATCTCCTCTGAGGTTTTTTTGGAAATGCCAGGACATGCTGCAAAAAATCCTCTTTACACCCTCAAGATAAATAATTAGAAATTTGAAAAAACAAAAAGGTTTTGTTCAGCAAGGTGTTTTTGAGTCACTCCATGGCGTTGTTAAGATGGGGAGCTTTGTGTGGTCAAAGCACAGCCTGAAAGCTCATTATCCTCCTGAAACCTGGGGGGATTTCCTGTACCAGCCTCTGAAATATGGGAGGAAAAACTCCTCAAGTGGCTGGGTTCAGATTCCTGCCCTAGGTTTAGAAATGTCGTTTTCGGGGCACTGTGACAAGGAGCAGCTGATGGAATGGTCGAATTCAGAGGAGAAAAAAATGAGTGGATAATTTAAATGTCCCTTGATGCGGTCCAACCGAACTTAAGCCTGGCTTTAAATGGCTTTGAACTTAAGCCTGGGTTTAAATAACAGCTTTTGCTTAAGGATTTGGGGTGAAGTAAATGGAATCAGCATCACTACAAGGGGGGGCTCCTGCAGGGAATGTCCCAAATCCTTCACTGCCCGGGCGGGATCCCGCCGCTCTTTCCCTGCACATCGCTGGATTCTGGTGCTGCACTTCCCTCTGCTGTTGGCTGCTCATACTGGATTTCCCCTGCCTCCAATGCCCCCCTAAATCCAGCTGAACGCAGCTTTAGTTTGATCCTCCCCTTCCCTAACATTTTCTGGGATAACTGAATAATTCCCCATGACAATTTTGAATTTTTCCTCCCCCCTATTTTTTTGCGTGTGCTGAGAGAATTCTGCCCGGCTTGGCATCCCCGAGGCCACAAGAAGAGGAGTTGCCCTGGCACGGTGACTTTTTGACTTTTTGAGGAACAAAAAAGAACAGATTTCTCCCCAAAGGGAAAGGCCCTGCCTGTGCTTTCCCCCTCCAGTCCCTGGAGTTGAAACCAGAGACCTGAACTCCAGGTCTTTCCTAGGAAGGTTTTGAGACAGGACCATCCCAGGGTGTCAGGAACCTCCAGTTGCTCTTTGGGACATCAGTGGAAGCGTTTCTGTAATTCTTACACATTTCAAAAACCTTTTCCCTACTCAGGGCCGGGTGAAAGTAGCGAAAGGAACACCTGGAGAGCTTTTAAAATGAGAATATGGCCTTTTAAAATCAGAATATGGCTTTCAAAATCGGAATATGGCCTTTTAAAATCAGAATATGGCTTTCAAAATTGGAATATGGCCTTTTCAAATCAGAATATGGCCTTTAAAAATCAGAATATGGCTTTTAAAATCAGAATATGGCCTTTTAAAATCAGAATATGGCTTTTTAAATCAGAATATGGCTTTTTTGCCCCATCTAGTGGGTACAAAATGTATTGAGCCTGGAGTTGGGTGTATTTTAATCCCAGCGTTGAGTTTTTCCGAGGCAGTCCCTGATTTCTGTTTTGCCTTCTGGCTGTTTGGGCAATAACTGTGTGCGGGAAGTGCACAGAGAGAGGTGATTCTCACCCAGAAATAACTCAAGGATTGAGAGAAGTGAATAAGGCACATTTATCCCAAAAAGAGCAGCTTGGAGGATTTCTAGGTGAGGGCATGGGGTTAAAGGGACGGGTGTTCAAAGAAAATAACCAAAAGAAAAAGAAAAGAATAAAAATAAAAATTTCCAGCTCCAGCTTTGCAGTCCCTGGGGTGGAGGGCAGGACCAGCTGAGAGCCGAGCACAGGGAACTGTTCTGTTCCACAAGGCTCTGAGGAACAGCCTTCAAAACCTTCTCACGGATGCTGGACATCCCTAATTTTCTTTTCCTATTTTGTCCTTGCAAATGAATGTGAAGAGAGGACAGCAGCAATTATAGTGGTGATTGATTGCTGGGGAAAAAAAAAATCTTTCCAACTTCTCTTGGAATATCTGAATTTATTTTATTTTATTTATTTTCTCTAGATTCCCTTTGAGGTGGCAAGTTCAGTTTTCTCCTGGTTTTCTCTGCCTGACAAAATCCCTGGAGTCAAGGGAAAGACAAAGCATGGGAGGAGATCTCTGTACATATCCCATTCCATCCATGCAAGCCTGGAAGTTTGTGATAGGAAGGAAAATTTTCTCCTGTCCTCGGATTTTTGAGCCGTGGCTGCTGGTCTGTGTGTGTTGGGATGCGTTCAACAAACTGGGGGTGGAATTGCAAAGCTGGGAAAGGTGATGAGCTCTTCCTGGTGACGTGGATTCCTGGCTGGAATTCAAGAATGACAGGTTGCTTTCAAAAAATAAATAACAAATAAAAAGCCTGTGGTTTTATCACTTTCTTCCATCCAGCTGTTGAGCCCAAGCTGTGATTTTTCAGAAAACTTTCACAGGGAAATGAGATTCCCTGAGCAGAGCAGCTGCTGCCTCAGGGTGGGCCAAGTTCTCACCTGGGATGTGAAAGGCTCCGGTCTAAGCCTGGCTCAGAAAACAGATCTGAGCCTAAACTCGGCGTTTTCGGAGAGCCCCACGGTGGTTTGGGTCGGAAGGAACCTTAACGTTCATCCAGTTCCACTCCCCTGCCGTGGGCAGGAACACCTTCCACTATCCCAGGTTGCTCCAAACCCCCTCAGACTCCCTCAGTCCCAAGGGGATTGGGCTGGATGGGCTCCACGCTCCATCCTGCGCTCTGTTCCCACAGGGAATATCCCACCCAACCTCCTTCCCAGCCCTTTCTTGTTCTTCTGGCAAAGTATTTCTCAATGAAAGTTGCAATAAAGAATTCAGCCCAGCTGCTGTGGCTGCTGCCAGGCCCAGCTGGCCTTGCTGTGACAGGGACACAGCTGCTGACAGGAAAATAAATCAATGCACCAGGGAGGAGAGGCTGGATCTGCATTTAGGAACCGTCTGGATTGGGACCAGCTCTCTGATGTTGGTGGATTCAGGTCATTCCAGAGATCTGTTGGGATTTTCCAAGGGTTTGGAGTGTGTTTTGTCCTTAGACATCCTTGTGGAGCTTCCAGAGGGCCTGAAACCAGATATCACCGGGGGTTACAATAAAGATAACAACAACAGCCTCTCCATTTCATGCTCTGATCAAACATACAACACTCCAGGGATCTCCTTGGTCAAAGTTCAGCTCCTCACACTTCCAGTCAGCTCTAGGACACGGGGGGAATTCAGAATATCTGCTTCACTCCTCATCAGGCACAAAATATCCAGTTACCCACTGGGGAGCTGCGGCAAAGGTGGGGAAGGCCACAATTGCAAAGCAAATTGTAAATTTGCTCCAAAAAACGAGGAGGTGAAGAGGAAATCAATCCCGTTGCCAGGGCCCAGAGGTCTTCCCATGGCTGGTGTGGGCATTAATTCCCGGATTTTCACGGGGGGCTGAGAGGGGGAGATGTGATCAACACGTTAGCAGGGAGAGAATCTCTCTCGTCTGTCCAAGCAGCTCGGTGGAAACTCGCAGGAAACAACAAGAAACAGAGGAAACAAAAATAAACTCCCTGCCTCAGAGCACGACAGATGGGTCACCTCTGCTGCAGGTCACTTCTCCGAGCCGCTGCCAGCGTGAGGCAGGCTCAGAAACGTCAGTGGAAGAGCTGCGGCGTGCAAGAACAGAGCCTTTTGTCACAGACATTTCCGTCCTGCCAGCCCAGATCCGCTGCAGCAGGGCTCAGCAGCAGGAATTGTGTGTTCTGGGGGAGCTGGGCAGCAGCGGGCAGGCAGGAGGGAGAGCCTGCAGCTGCTGCTGGGTGGCTGAGGGGCACGGAGGGCAGAGATGGAGCCGCAGGTACCTTTAAAGAAGGGATTTATTCAAGGTCGTGCGCAAGGAGTTTGTAGCAGAGCCAGGACCTGCATCCAGCTCTTCCCAGCGTGGTGCCTTCAGAATCAAGGCTATCTTTCATCTAAATTAAAACCCCACAATTTTACAGAAGCTTCAGGGCCTCTGTCTAATCTATTCACGCAGCATTCATCACCATGGCATCTAGGTGCCACTCTCCTCATCCCTTAACCTTGCCAGAGCCCGTCATGAATATTCCCGGCGTCTTTTATGGGTTTCCAAATGAGATGAGCACGCTCTTCCACTGCCTGCCTCCACCTCCCCTTCCAGCAGCCTGCCTGATAAACAACCCATCCGTTATACCCACCAAAAAAAAAAAAAAATTAAAAATAAAATGAAAATAAAGATAAAACGCCGAGAGGATTTTTTTTTTTTTTTTCCAATTAGCAAATCTTGCGCTTGGCCATATTTTGGAGCGTCTCTGCTCCCCTCCCCAGCAGAAGTTGGGCACTCTAACAACACGGCCTGTCACTGCTCAGCCTGCCAGCTGCATAAAATCAAGGCATCAGGCCTGTTTTAATTGAATGCATAATGAGGTGACTGGCAGGTTTAATTAACAAAACTCATCCTGTGGATGCACCTGGAGGTGAAAATAAGTTTAATCAAGAGGAGTTGGCAAGTGCCAACAGCTCTGTCATGCTTGCCACCCCTCCCCTGCTTCCCCCCCACCCCTCTTATTTTGGTTTGTTTCAGCCAGGCTTCATATTTGCAAAAATGGCTTTGGGTGCTGATTAATTATCTTTTTCTTTTTTTTATTTTTTCTTTTTTTTTTTTTTTTGCCCAAGATTGATGAGTTGTTGCAGCCTGCCTCGTAATGAGGGCCCTTGCTCCTGGAAAAGCTCCACTGGCAGCTTTAATAATCGGGCTGCCTTAGATAAACCGCTGATGGCAAACACTCGAGGTGCCTGGATTGCTGTAACCCTTGAGGACTGCATCCATGTGAGGGAAATTTGTCCTGAAATTGTGTTGGCTGCCCCTTACCACTGAGGGAGGGTGGGTTCCTGGGGGGCAGGGTGGTGTGGAGCCTCCTCAGAGGTCAAGGATTGAGGGAGAAGCCCTGAGGGTTCTGAGTCACTTCTGGTTTGAAATGGCATCGCTGGAGGGCCACTGGGTTGGTAAAAAAGTCACGGATAGAAGGTGAAAAGTGCCTGAATGCCTTCCCTGCTCCTGAAGGCAAAGCAGGAGGTGATTCCCATGTGGGAGGACAACCTGTGCCATCATTCCCTGTCCCCACAGGACACCCACAGCACATCCAGCGTCCCCCTTGGCCCTGCTGGGTCCAAAAATGCACATCTGGGAGGGTGGAGCCCCATCATTCCCTGTCCCCAGAGCACAGGACACCCTCAGCACATCCAGCATCTCCCTTTGTGGGCAATGGATTTGGAGAGGATTCTCCACGCCTGACAGAAGGCTCACACAGTCTTGTGCATCTGATGCAAACTTTGAGATAAAAACGGTGACTTAGAAATGCCATGGGATGGGACAGACATTGCTGAGAGAGAAATGGAACTGCAAACAAGTTTCAAATTCTGGCCTTGCAAATGAGACTGGATACTTTGGAGAAACAGAACTGTGAAAGGTGCATTGTACCAAGACCCACGAGGGGTGGTTTTAGGTGATTGGCTTTGAAGCATTTACAGCATTGTGTGGCAAAAGCTGATAGCCCAAAAAAGGCCTCTAATGGATTGTAATTAAGAAATAATTTGGCTGCTGATTGCGATGGAATAAATGATAAACTCTGCGCCATCTCACCCTTCACATGAGCCTGAAAATGGAATAAAAGTCTTTAAAACTCCTCTCAGCAGCCCCGTCTCTGGGTCAGAAAAAGGGATAACCCGACACCCCTTGGCCCTGCTGGATCCAAAATGCACATCTGGGAGGGTGGAGCTGCAGCTGGAGCCCCGAGGTGACAGAGGGTGATTTGATGTCCCCTGCCCGGCCAGGTTTGGACAGCTGGTGGCTCCGGGGGTGCTGCTGGCCCCTCTCTCCACGCCCAGCTGGGGAAGGTGTCTCCCAAGGCAGGTTCTGGCAAAGGTTGTGGGCGTTGCACGGGGAGGTTAATGCATGCAGGCTGTCAAAATATTCTCCCTGCTACTCACCCACTTAACATGCCCTCTCTTTTCTCTTGCCTGAAAAGGCATTTGCCACGGTGTGCTAAGACATGGCCTGTGTTGGAGATGTTACTGACAGCTGTTGTATGACTGCGGGAAGGAAATTATGACTCCCTAATGATAACATGTCACGGCGTGTCTCGCTGCTTTTCTTCTCCTGGAGCTGTACATTCCTCCTGCCAGCGCCTCAGTCGCTGCACTCCTGCTCTCAGCTGTGGGGCTCTGACGTGGGTACCGTGTGCTGAGAACAGGGAAAAGGTTCCGAGTGATCCCACTCCTGGAAAGGATGTGGGGAAATTTTCTCCCCTTCTGCTCCTGAGGCTCCTCCTGGGGTGCCGTGTCCAGCTCTGGTGGCCCCAGGGAAAGAAGGACACTGAAGTGTTGGAGCAAGGTCACAGGAGGCTGATGCCTTGAGTTGGAGCTGTGATGTATTTCAGGCTCTGTGGTGCCCAGGGCTGCAGCTCTGAGCTCACAGACAGTGTCACTCAGCTCTGCACACAGCAGGGACACAAAACAAATCCTTTCCCTGCTGCACACCAAGGACAATGTTCAGCCCCAAAGGCACAAACAAGGGTGGGCTGGAGGGAGGAACAAGGATGGGACCTCACAGCCTGGAGCTGGAATTGGACAATTAAACTCCAATATGCAAATGGACCAAAACTTAAAAAAGTGTGAGACCTCGTGACCGTTTGTCCATTTTGGGTCCATTTTGTGCCCATTTTGGGTCCACCTTGGGTGTAGCCCTGGCCAGGCTCTTGTCCTGCCCAAGGTGGACCTTAAAGGCCTTTCAGTAAATCTCTGCTTTATTCTCTGGCTCTGCCCAGTCTCTGTTCCAGCTCAGCCTCCCCAAGGCATCAAGGCCACGAAGTTGATGAGGATGAGAGAGTTGGGGCTGTTCAGCCTGGGGAAGGTTTTGTGGAGATCTCACAGCACTTCCCAATATCTGGGGAGTCCCCAAGGGAACTGGAGAGGGGCTCTGCCTGGGGAAACGTAACAAGACAACGGGGAATAGGTGTAAACTGAAACTTGGGTTGGAGATTGGGAAGGAATTCCTGGCACACGGTGCCCAGAGCAGCTGTGGCTGCCCCTGAATCCCTGGGAGTGTCCAAGGCCAGGTTGGAGTGACTTAGTGGAGGCTGCCCCTCCCCATGGCAGGGGGTGGAATGAGAAGAGTTTTAAGGTCCTTTCCAACCCAAACCATTCTGGGGTCCCATGGAGCCATCAGAGGAGATGCCCTGTGTGGGGACCCAGCCTTTTTTACTTTGGGATGCTCCATATCCCAACATCCCACCCCGCTTTTTTTCTGTGGAGGTGCTGAAGCTCCAACCTGCTCAGTTAAAGCATTCAGGGTAACGAATATGGGCACTCAGGTGTCCTGCCAGTTTAATCCCATATGGGGCTTTTCCATGATAAACTCGGGAAAATAAATATAAAAATTACTATATATATGTATATATATATATATATATGGCTGAAATGGCTATATATATATTAAAAAAATGTGTATGTATATATAAATGGGTGAAAGCTGTGGGAGAAGGAGCCTGTGGAGCACACAGAGATGTCTCTCCTTGTGGGCCACCACAAGCCCCTCTCTGCTGTGCTTCAGCTGTGATCTCACACCTCCAGCCTTGGCAGGGGATCTCGGCATGAAAATCTAACGAGAAGTGACAAAAACCGAAAGAAAAGACAAAAAAAAAAAGGAGGAAAAAAAAAGGAAAAAAGTCTTTTACATCTGCTTTAAGGAGCTGGCTGGCGCGAGGAGCGTGTTTAACCTAGATTTGGATCCCCCTGGTGTGGGGAGGTTCCTGTGCCCAGGCAGGAGGCCCAGAAGGGTCATGCATCATTTACAACCCCCTGCTCCAAACCGGGGGTGCCTGGGAGTGGAAATGCAGGTTCGGAACGCTCAGCTCAGCAGGAGCCCCTGCTCTCTGTGCAGCTGATTAACAGCTTCTGGCAAGGGCACCAGGGCTGGGCTCCCTCTTGCTGCCTGCTGGCACGACAGGGAAAGTGTCCTCACCCCATGGCAAGGCACAGCTGCTGTCTGCCTGTCCCCTCTGAGCACCTCCCAACCCATCTCCGGGGGATTTTCACAGGTTTTGGGGTCCCCCGGAGCCACCCAACAGGTAAAATCTCCCTCTGTGTGACCTGCCGAGTTCCTGCTTGTCCCTAAGGGGGACGTTGCTGCTGCTCAGGGGTAGAAATCTTCTGATTCTGGGTTGTTTTAAAGAGAATCCTGAAATGTTTGAAGCTGGGGAGGAGCAGCAGCACTAACAGGTGTCTGGAGATGGTGTGGAGAGGCAAAGTGGGGCTGGGAATTTGCTGAGGAATTAGCATCCCAGGGGATCCCCGGGAGCGTGGCTGAGCTGCAGTCAGGTTTATCATGTGGAGAATAAATGGAGGAATTCCCAGCGGGATCTGCTGCCTGGGAGGTGATCCCAGAGCCCTCTTCATCCTGGGATTTTGGAGGTCTGAAGGCTCATTTTTGGAGTAGGAGTTGGATTTTGGGAGTCTTTACCACGGCGACCTTTCAGAACCACTTGAATGTGCTGTGGGATCCCCTTGTTTTTTGTTGGATTCCTTTTTTCTGTGGGATCCCTTGTTTCTGTGGGATCCCTTGTTTTTTGCGGGACCCCCTTTTTCTTTTTTTTTTTTTTTTTGTGGCCTCTGAGCTGCAGAACAGGCCAGCAGGATTTCTCCTGGACAATCTACCTTTGCCTCCCAGAAGGGATTTTCATTTTGCCTCTGGTTTAGGAGCATCAGCTTGCAGGGAGGGCAGACACCCCGTGGAAGGTGTTTGAGCACCTGGGAGCTGTGACAACCACAAAAACCTGGCGGAGCTGCCTTCCCCCTGAGCTGCTCAGGGTGGGGATGCCTGCACATCCTCGCTTCTCCAAGATCCACTTCCAACACGGCCAAGATCCCGTTCCTGCTTCAATTTTAGGCAGCTGTGAGAAAAAAAAAACAAACAAAACCAAAACAAAACAAAAAACCAGAAAACCCTCAAAAAACCAACCAACCAAAAAACCCCCCCAAAAAACAACAAAACAAACCAAACAAAAAAACCCACCAAAACCAAACAAAAAAACCCCCAAAAAACCCAAACAAAAAACCCCACCAAAACAAAACAACCAAAAAAACCCAGAAATTACTTTATCACTGCCATTTAACCAGGGCTGGGATCCACCTGTTTGCAGCAATTCCACCAGAACTCTGCGCAGCACGCCCCTTGTTCTGTAGGAATGCACAAAACAGGGAGTCTGACGTCCTAAAAGTTGCTTTTCTTTCGGGATTGATGCCAGTAAAAGCACGTTTCCCTTCATCCCCTTTCAGCTGGTAGACACACGGATGACAACACAAATAAACGTGCACAGGGCGAGTTTTTCCGGCATATTTTTTTTTTCCCTCCCTCCTCCCCAGAATAATCTAAAGATGGATCAGCTGGCTGGGAGAAAGGGAAAGAGCTTCTCTGGGGCAGCCGCAGCCACAGGAGGTCAGTGTTGCACTGTGGAAACGGCAGCGAAAAGTCAAAGCGTGGCCTTGGAGGAAAACTTGACCCGGGAAGGAGGGAGGGAGGGAGGGAAGGAGGTTAATTCCTCCCGGGAACTTCGGGAGAGTTTTGCCACGCTGCGCTCCGGCACAGCCCGGGGCTGCGGGAAGGAGAGAGGGGATGTGTCCCAGGTGGGGGGAAAAAATGGCAAAAGGAGAGGGAAAAGGCAAAAATGGCAAAAGGAGAGGGGAAAAGGCAAAAATGGCAAAAGGAGAGGGGAAAAGGCAAAAATGGCAAAAGGAGAGGGAAGAGGTAAAAATGGCAAAAGGAGAGGGAAGAGGCAAAAATGGCAAAAGGAGAGGGAAGAGGTAAAAATGGCAAAAGGAGAGGGGAAAAGGCAAAAATGGCAAAAGGAGAGGGAAGAGGCAAAAATGGCAAAAGGAGAGGGAAGAGGCAAAAATGGCAAAAGGAGAGGGGAAAAGGCAAAAATGGCAAAAGGAGAGGGAAGAGGTAAAAATGGCAAAAGGAGAGGGAAGAGGCAAAAATGGCAAAAGGAGAGGGAAGAGGTAAAAATGGCAAAAGGAGAGGGGAAAAGGCAAAAATGGCAAAAGGAGAGGGAAGAGGCAAAAATGGCAAAAGGAGAGGGAAGAGGCAAAAATGGCAAAAGGAGGGGGAAAGGCAAAAATGGCAAAAGGAGAGGGAAGAGGCAAAAATGGCAAAAGGAGAGGGAAGAGGCAAAAATGGCAAAAGGAGAGGGGAAAAGGCAAAAATGGCAAAAGGAGAGGGGAAAAGGCAAAAATGGCAAAAGGAGAGGGAAGAGGTAAAAATGGCAAAAGGAGAGGGAAGAGGCAAAAATGGCAAAAGGAGAGGGAAGAGGCAAAAATGGCAAAAGGAGAGGGAAGAGGCAAAAATGGCAAAAGGAGGGGGAAAATGCAAAAATGGCAAAAGGAGAGGGAAGAGGCAAAAACGGCAAAAGGAGAGGGAAGAGGCAAAAATGGCAAAAGGATTTCACGCCTTGGGGAGCTGGGAGCAGACACTCGGTGACTCCGAGCTGGGAGATGTCCCCTCCACGTGCTTTTGGCCCCGGTGTCCCCGGGCAGGTGTTTTTCTGGAGGAGCTCACGCCCTCCCTGCCGTGCCCAGCATCCCCGCGGGGCGGGCGGGGGGCTGGCCGGCAGCTCCGCTCCGCTTCTCAAGGCTTGAAAAGCCCTTTCCGTGGCCGATCCCCATCCCTCCTCCCGCGATCGCTCCTCGCAGGGTGGTCCTGGGGCAGGTTGGAGCAGGAGGCGTGAGGAGGGATGCTCGCACGGCTGCTGCTGGCGGGGCCGCCTGCTGAAAGGGGGATTTGCATTCCAGGAGATTCCAAGGGCTGTGTCCAGCCTCTCTCTTCCCTCGGGGGCTCTGAAATATGTTTTAAGGCCCGTTCCCAGGGAGCTCTGGCAGCCGTTTGATGTGGTGGCAGCTCTTTTAGAGAATGGCTGGGCCGGTGACAGAAGTGAAACTCGAATACTCTCCAGTAGGCTCTGCGGTTCCTTCATTAAAAACAGACAGATAAACAAACAAATTACAGCCCATTATGAGCACGTCCTTCGGTTCCTCTTCAAACGGCTTTTTGCTGTTTTAAAAAGCCTTAAATAAGGACACAGCCTCCCCAGTCTTGGCCATAAACTGTTGGCTTTGAGCTTTCCCTGTGCCTCTGGATCCGTTGTCTTTGCTGCCTTCGCCGTGTCTGATGTGAGCTTTAAACTCGTTTGGCTTTTCCTGGTGAGAGGCTTCAGAACAGGATTCCTCGTGTGCAGCCTTTGATGTTACACCACAAAGAATCTCCCCCTTTTCCCCAAATGCTCTGCTGAACCCCCATTAAAAACAAAAAATAAAATAAAAAAAAAAAGAAAGAAAGAAAGAGGAGTTTGATGTAGCCAGGCTGAGAGGAAAAGGGGTGACCCATGGAAACGGTTTTTGTGGCCCTCACAAAGACCCCAGAGCTGTGGTGATGGGCTCAGCCAAAAGATCTGCGCTCCTTTGGGCAGGGCTGGGCCGGAGTTGTCCTTGCAGGCTTGGAGACATCACGTGAAACACACTGGGGAAATCCAGCCTGAGGTTTTTTTCCTCCTCCAAAAGTGGATAAAGACCCGCTCGGCTCCCTCTGGCACTCAGTGGTTGCTTCCTTATTGGCACCCAGGTCCTGGTGTCGGGGCTCTCCTGGAAATTTGGGGACCTGGGGTTGCTCCACCCCTAAAGCTGAGGGAGAGGGAAGATCACTGTGTGCATCAGACTGAAACAAAGCTCTGCATTTCCCCCCCTTGGCCTTTGGCTGCCTGAGGGGGTTTGGGAGTGTTTTGTTTGGGCCCCTGCTCGGTGGCTGAAGCCGGCACAGGTGCCTTGGGTGCAGCCTGTGGATCCTCGGCTCGGTTAAAGGGCTTTGTTCCAAGTGTGTTTCTGCAGAGGAGAAACCCAAGCACTGACCCTTTTCAGGAGCATCTGATGCGTGCACCGTGATTAGAAAGAGTAGGGGAAGTTAAAAATAACCTGTGGAGGAGGCATTCTAATGAGCAATTATCATTCCTTTCCATTGACTTTTTGCAGCAAGACTCTCCATGTGTTTAGTCTTCTCCAAAGAACATGCCAGATGTTAGAGTGAGTGATTTGTTAAGTCCTGGAATTCTATTCTCACTGGTGTTCTGAACCATTGTCAGGTTCTTTTATTTTTTTTCTCTCTCTCTCTCTCTTTATTTTTTTGTAACTATTAAAATAATTGGGCCCTGAACATTCTGACCTGATAACGCAAAAGAATCTTGGCTGGCTTTCCTAAGGGTCAGGATTTGTGAATAGAAAACTTGGGGAGGGTTTGCCAGAACAAAGAAATGCTTCTGCATGCAAAGATCTTCAATAAGTTAATCTGAGGTGGAATCATCTGGCTTCAGAAATCATGCCTCCTGGCAAAATCTGACTTTTGCATTTCAACATCCTGAACTTCAGTCTCCAAGGAAGCTTTTGTGCTGGTGGGGCTGTGCTTTTCTCCCAGCAGAGAGCTCTTCAGAAATGACTGACGACGATTCCACCTTTGCAAAATTTTCATATTGGGGGGGGGAGGGAGGGAAAAGCGAGGAGGAAAAGCAAAAGTTCCCTTTTACAAAGCCCTTTCCCTGTCCCCCTCGCAGGAATCTTAATTGGATTAAAATACAAATCTGTATATTGTGATTTTGCATGCCATGGATCCCACCCTCTTGTTTTTAGGCGCATTGGCCAAGCTCAATGAAGTGCACGGTCAATGTTTGAGCTCTGCCTTTGGTGTCCCTCGGTTGGAGCTCATTAAGCATTCGGGGGAATAATAATTCTGGGACTTGAACTTTGATCTGAGGAATCTGGCAAAGAAAGGGCCGGAAATTGCAGCAGCCTGATTAGCTACCCCAAGTTGATCAACTTTTCTGCCAGATGCAGGCAGAGCTCCCAGAGGCTCCCAGACAATGGTGGGGGTGAGGCGGAGCCGGGGCGGCCGTGTTGTGTCTGCGCTCCCATCACATCCCATTACTGTCTCCCATGCAGATGGCACTTTGAACCACAGCCTTTGTCCAAAATTAATCATAATTTGTTGAATTTTTTCTTTTTTAAATTTTTTTTTTTTTTTTTTTTTTTTTTGGACCTTAAGGGTTTGCTGATTTTCACACGTTTTTGGAGTCGCGCGGCTTCGTTAGGGCTGGAAACGTCAGATTATCTATGAGAAAACGTTTCCCTCAGAGGTTTTTCCTTGATTTTTCTTGAAATTTATGGCAATTTCAGTGGGACACTATGAATTAAAGTGGGACGAATCTGGGCTAGGCTGTGGAGTTTTACGTGACCAGTACTTTACCCCCCAGGAGGAATTTTAGACTGGGGTATAAAACCTAAAGTGCTTTGATTTGGAGCAAGGCAGGGGTGGACACGTATCTCCATTTCCCCCAAAAATATCAGGAGAATCTCAGCTGGAATTCAAGCACGTGTTGTGACAACCTAAACTCGATGAGGAGCCGGATTTGGAGCTCTGCTGTGTCTGACTGGGGATTTTCTGACCTTGGCGACTGAGAACTCCCAGCTGTAACTGAGACGGGAGTGGGAATGGAGCTGCTCTTCCCAGAGCAGAGCGGGAGCCTTGGATGTCTCCCTTCTTGGAAAGATGTCCCTGTCACCGCCAGAACACCTCCAAACTCTGAAATATTGACCCCTCCCGT
Organism: Chamaea fasciata; assembly: GCF_029207755.1. NCBI lineage: Eukaryota > Metazoa > Chordata > Aves > Passeriformes > Sylviidae > Chamaea > Chamaea fasciata. Next base: position 4,044,206 of record NW_027094109.1, read on the forward strand.
GGCTGGAAAACCTTCCTGGTTGTTGTTGGTTTTCCTCAAAACTTCGCACAGTTTCGGTTTCTGTCAAGAGACGCATCAAATGTCTACCTCAGTATCCAAGGGAAATAAATATCCACAAGCTCAGTGCCATGTTTCTGGATGCTTGGCCAGCTGGCAAAGCAGGAATGGGGATGTGGAGCTTTTCCAGAAGGGCTTCTGATGAAGATAATTTTTTTTTTCCTTCTTCCTGCTAGAAATCAAATACTAAATATTGTAGTAGAAAACCCAAATGGTTTAGGTTCCAGCAATAAGAAATCCTGGTGCCTTGTGACTGCAGTGCTGTTTGTTCCCTCCTTGGTCCCTGTCCCAGCCTCAGGGGTGATGCAGAGCTCCTTCCCATGGAATTGTGCTCAGGATGTTTTCCAGGAGGAAAATCACTGTCAGAGCAAATAATATTGTTTGAAAGAAAGTTTCCTTTTCAAACGAAAAAAAACGTAGCACGGTTTTGGCAGGCTCCCATCTGCCTCCCATTGCAGACGCTCCATGTTATGGTTGCGTGCAGCATCAGGAACTGTCTTTTAATGCCATTTTGGAAATTCTGTGTTGAGTGGCTGGGTCTCAGTTTTCCTGGTGGAGAGGTGTCTCCCTGTCAGGGCGCCAACCATTCTGTCAGATCCCGTGGTTTCTGTCCCTATATAAAGCTGAGCTTCGCTTCCAGGCTCGGTGACGGAGGAAGCTGACACTATTCCAGCACGTTGTTCATATCCTGAAGTCTTTTAATTTCCCCTGGCTGCTGTTGCAGCAGCACCATTTCACTGAATAAATTAATCACAACCGAAGATTTGTCGAACACGAAGCCTCAAATCCCGGGTTCCCCTTGTGACTTGGAGAAAGCAGTTCCAGGGAGCTGCTTTGTCATTATTTCTCCCCCTCCGTGGGTGAAAGGGTTACAAGAACCTCTGCTATTGTTGCTAGAAAAAAAAAAAAAAAAAGTGGCTTCCTGTGATATAAAGTAATTTTTTCAAATAGGAAACATATGGCTGGTCCCTAACAACAAAGTAATATTCAGGTGCTGGTGGCATATGCCTCCAGTCCTGTTACAGGAAGCTATCTTGGAAATCTGGTGGCAGAGGCTTATCCACGCTGATTTTCAGGAAGTGGGCTGGGGGTGGGGGGGGGATGGAACCCGAACCCCATCTCAGAAATAAATACATTTACATTTTTCATTTTGCTGTCCCTGCAGTGCATCCATCCCTTGTTAGCTGCGATGAACAAATCCTGCGTGAGGTCTGTGGGGCTCGTTTAATGCCCACCTGAGGAATTAAAAAAACCCCACTAATTTCATTGTGAGAGCCCCTCTCAGGGTTTAGGGTCTCACATGAGGAGTGACAGGAAAAGGGGAAATGGCTCCAAACTGGATGTCAGTGGGTTTAGGTTGGATATTGGGGAAAAAAAATCTTTATTATGAGGGTGGTGAGGCCCTGGCATGGTTGCCAGGAGAAGCTGGGGCCGTCCCATCCCTGGAATTGTTCCCTGACTCTTCCATGGCTTTTGGGGAGCTCCAAGAGCTGCTGGGGTCATTATTCTGTCTGAATTACCTTCCTCTTCTTGTGATTCTCAACCTTAACACAGCCAGGGCTTGGACTGAACCATAGCTGGGGGTTTTATTTCTATCCTCCACCGCAGGAATTTCTGCCTCTAATAATTAATAATATTTACCTTTTCTTCCCTTTGTGAGCCAAACTTCTTTTTCTCCTGGGTTCTGCCTGAAAACTTGAATTTTTACTTAAAAATTAGTGTTGTTCACCACAGCCCAGATATTCAGGTCGTTTCTCAGCTTGAGCTTGGGTTGGGCTTGGAGCCCAAAGTTGGTCAGCGGGAGCTGATGGGGATCTGGGGATTTGGTGTCCCAGGGAGAAGGGCCAAACCTGGAGTGGCGATCACACCCCTTGGGTGCCAAGCTACCAAACTTCGTTCTGGTTTTCCCTTCCCTCACAGAATGCTGCATTTAGGGCTGCAAACCCCCCTCCCCACCGTCCTTGCCTTCATTATTGCTCAGTTACCCAATTAGTGCTCTCACACCTGCAGCTTCTTCATCTCCAAACACGCCGTGGCTTTAACCCTTTGGAGAGGCACAGCTGGAGAAATGTCAGGATGGGATGGGGGGGGAAAAAAATAAATCTCGAGATTTGGAGCGACTTTTGTGTCAAGGAGGGACCTTTGAGTTTGTTTCCCCCCCATATTTCAGGAGCTGACACCGGGAGGGATTTTTGTTTGGCAGCGAGGAGGCGAATGGCCTTAACTTGCAGCGTTAGGAAATAAATGGACAAGCAAGAATCGCCAAGGTTTCCTGGTGGAGATGCTGAACCCTGGAGGAATCTTCTCCAGAGCTGCAGCAAGTTGCAAAGAGACACCGGAGCTGGGCAGGATTGATTGAGTGCCTGCAACTCTGATAGCGCTGCAATAAAAGTGACAAATGGGGGGGAAGAGTGGGGCTGCTGGAAACTTAGCATGACTGAAGGGGAAAAAAAAAAACCAACATGCACAGGGTAATTTATTGGCGATGAAGAACCGTCAGCAGGAGAGAGGGAACCTAATTGAGCCCGGTTAATTAGGTATGGGACTGAAAGCTTGGTCTTGCACAGCTCCAGCCACCGAGTCACCGGGGCTCTCCCAGGACTCTGACTGCAAAACCTTGAAATTAATTTTAATTGTTGGTTCGAGTCTCTGCCAGAAGAAGAGGCAGGAAAACCACTCTAGACAGGCCTCGGGTGGGAATGCCACCATTATCGGCAGCTTCCAGAACCTTCACCTGGGTCTTCTGCGCTGTTTCAGCCCCGGGGTTTTAAAGGTTTTGTGTTGTTTGTAGGGGCAGTCTGGGGTGGCACAGCCTTTGTGTCACCTTGTCATCCCCAGAGGTGCCTTCAGCCTCAGCTCTTCTGTGGTTCTGTGCCCACCCAGACCCTCCGCAGCAACCCCCCGAAAAATTTTGGAGGTTGTTTAACACCCCGCAAACACAGCGCCCTGCTGCTAACAAAGAAACCTGGGGTCGTTCCCCAGGTAATCTTCCCTTCTCCCAAACCTCAGGAAAAATCCGCTAAATCCATGCGGGTGCAGCGGGATGGAGAGGGAAAAACAGCAACACCATCCAGAAAAATAATAATAATAATAATAATAATAATAATAATAATAATAATAATAATAATAATAATAATAATCTTCTGGGGGGTGAAGCACCAAGAAGATGTTTTTTATGGGGCTGGGTGAGGCCGCCTTGCACGGAAGGGATCCCAGCACGCTGATGAAAGGATAATTCCATGTGATGTCATTCCCAACACTCCGCTGAGGCTCCAGGCAAAGCCGGTGTGGTCAGCTCGAGGGTTGGGGGGGGGGAGCAGAGAGGAGGAGGAGGAGGAGGAGGAGGAGGGGGAGGACATCCCAGAACGGGAATGTTTTTACAAATAAAAGGGACAACAACAACAAAAAACCCCCCGCTCGGGCTGTGCGGGGAGAGCCGGGAGCTTGTCCTACAAAAATGATTTGTCGGACAAGTCCAGCCGGAGCTGGGAGCAGGGGGAGGAGGCTGCCAGGAGCCGGGGCGGAGGGGGAGCCTTGGAACGGCTTCAGCAATGACTGATGGGCTCCGCTGAAAAATTTCAGCCGACGACTACCTTATGGAAAAGGGGAGGGGGCTGAGCGGGGGAAGGGGGAGAAGTGAGAAAAGGCAAATGGAGAAAGGCTGGGCTGTCTGCTCTCCAGCGTCGTGATATTTTATTTTTTTTTTTTTCGCCGCTAAATGCAAAAATTGATTTTTTTTTTTTTGTGCATTAACAAAAAAAAAAAAAAAAAAAGGCAAGCAAGCAGCCTCTACCTCTCTCTTTTAATTCCCAGACAAAGGAAGCTGAAGCAGACACCCCAGACAATGGATAGTCCTGTCTCCCTCTAAGCATTTGCCTTTCTCAGCAGTTAAGGTTAAAAAAAAAAAAAAAAAAAAAAAAAAAAAAAAAAAAAAAAAAAAAAAAAAAAAAAAAAAAAAAAAAAGAAAAAAGAAAAAACCAACCAGAAAACCCTAATTGAAGGAATGAATTAAAAAGATGACCCCGGAAAAACGTGGCAGCCTTTTTTATTTGATGAGGAATCAAGTTCACAGCGTGTCAGCAGAGGTGCTGCGGTCCGGGGCTTTTATTTGTTTCCCGGCAATAAGAACATTCCTTTTCAGCCCGATATCATCCTCTCATCTTCTCCCTCCCTCTTTCTATCCCTCTCTTCCTCGTCTCGCATCCTTTTTCCTTCCTCCCTTTTTTCTCGCTCACCCCCTCGCCCTTTTTTTTCTCTCCGCTTGCCAGTTCAGGCATTCTCACATACATTACCCCTTCCTTTCATCTCGGGAATGACCTGAAATGACCTTTTGCCTGGCACTAGACGTGACTTAACTGATAATAGCAGATACTCGGGGGCCTCAAGCGGTGGCTTGTCTCGGCACGTAGAGGGAGGGGAAAGAAAGAAGGAGAAGAAGGAAAAAAAAATCCCTTTTCTCCCCCCTTTCCCCCCCCCTTTTTTTTTTCCTTTTTATTTTCCTCTTCTTTTTTTCCCCCCCCTTTTTAAATTTTTTTTTTCCCTAGGGTAAGCACGGATCCCTCTTTGTAGCAGCATTTCCTGCGAGGTACCAAATAATGCCATTTTGCCCATGTGATATTTAAAAAAAAAAAAAAATAAAAATCCTTCAAAAGCTTCCCCGGGAGTGTCGAGCCCGAAGCTGTTGAGGAGCAAAAGGAGAAATGCGTCTGCAAGTGGTTAAAAACTCCACGGCGGCATTTTGATGCCACTGGCTACTGGCGCTCTGCATTGCGTCTTCCCCCCGTCTTTGTGCTCCAAATTCTTGTTGGAACAGCACAAATGTCCTTCTGTCTCCAATAATCGCCACTTTTAGGCGACTAATCTGAGCAAAAAGGTTATTATTTGGCTTCTTAATGTCCCTTGAAGCCATCGCGGCCGAGATAAGATTGCAGCCGGCCCCGCTGGGGGCTCGGATTTATTTATTTATTTATTTATTTATTTATTTATTTATTTATTTATTTTAAAATTTTCACTATTTATTTGGATACTCGCTGAGGCTGGGCGAGTTTCCACAGCAACGACTGTGAGTGTTGAACATGAAAGGGCTCTTATTGTGCCATGTGGTGCCTCAGAGATACAGAGAAAGGAGGAGGCGGGGAGGAGAATTCCTCTTTGGAGAAACAATGGCCAGACATTATGTGAACTTTTGGGGCTTTTAGAATAAAGTTCCAAGCGGGGCGGGAGGAGGGGGAAGGAGCCGCGACAGTTTGCGGTGAAAAAAAAAAAAAAATTTAAAAAAAAATATATAAAGTGCTGACTTACAGAAGTTTGGGGAGAGAGGTGTGCGTGCGTTCGGAGAAATATTAATTAATTAAGCGGCATTAATGAAAGCTCAGCATTTAATATTCGTATTTATGTGTTTATTACGCAGCCCAGGCAGGTCAGAGCTCAGGGGCAGGACCCCAAGCGCGGGGTTTATTTTGAATTTTTATTTTTTATTTTATTTTTTTGAACTTTGCTCTCGAGAGAAAGGGAAAGGGGTGGCTCTGAGGATGTGGGGAAAGGTACCAGGGTGCAGCCAGGCTTTCATTGTCCCGGATAACGGAGGCAGACAATGGGAAATCCTGGATAATGGGGTTACCAAAGGGTGCAGAGCAGTGAATGGCTGTGTGTGGGAGCAAGTTTGGTGCAGGGGAGCTCATTAATTCAGATTTCCTGCCACCTTGGCTGGCTCCAGTGCCACTCCAGTGTCCCCGTGTCCCGGGGGGGGGGTTTATTTATAACATTTATATATTTTATACCAGCTCAGCTGCTGGGCTGAGCCTTGGGTTGGGCTTTGCCCTCCCTGTGAGGCCAGCTCAGGCTATCCCTGCTCCGTGGCACGCTCAGATTCCCACCTTGTGAAAAACCGGGTGCAGGAGTCTCCCAAAAGCTCCAAAATTAATCCAAATTCCAGGGTGGCAGCGTTTTGTGGCGGTCACCATCCTGTTTTCTCCTCCCCGGCTGCTTTGGCTCTGCAGAGCTCACGAGTTCTGGCGCCCTGTCACCTGCTATAACTCAGGGATAACCCAGTTCCTTCCCAAACACCCATTTGTGAGTCAATTGGGATTTTCCTCTCCCAGCTCCAGCTCCAGGCAGGGCCAGAGTTTGGAGTGAGGGCAGAGGGGTGGGGATGGGGGATGTGGGATGTGGGATGTGGGAGCAGGGCTGGAGATGAGAACTCTGCTGCTGCAGCTTCCAGGGCTCAGCCTGAGGGGGCAGGGAGGTGTTATCCATGATATTCTGCTTTTCCAGGATGTGTTGGTGCTGGACAATCCCCAAAACTCCCTGGATAATCCCCAAAAACTCCCTGTGAAACTCATGCTTGGATATCCTTCATTTGGGGTGATCCTGCAGCCTGCCCTGCCATTTCCACCCTTCAGTCATCACAACTGAGCAAATTTCCTGGAGTTCCCCTAAAATTTCAGGGGAATGTCAGGTTTTTTTGATGAAGGAGAAGGGATTTCACTGGGATTCAGCATTGCTTTGAAACCACCCTGAGTCATTTGTCCAGCGCTTCCCCTTCCTCTCTGCCCCGCGACAGATCTTGGTGGATTCGTGGTCAGTAAATTCACATCAGACATAAAGAAATACAAATGTGCCTGAGTTAATATTATTATTAGTTAATATTATTCTGGCTATGGGAGTAACCATCTCTCTGTGGAGTCTCTGGAGTGTTTAATCTCTCCAGCTGGTTCCAGGTTTGGGATGCATATTGAATTTTTGCTGGCCTGGCCTGGAGTGTTTTTTTATACCAGAATTCCTTCTCCCCCACCACTGCGTGTACTTTAGGAAACTTGAAATTTTGGGTGATATTATGCAACTGCTTTAGGATTCCTTTCCCTCTCCAGCACGAGTCCAACCCCTTTTCTTAATTAATTACCTGGGTTCCCAGCTCTTCTTTTAAGAAGCCCCGTTGCTAAATTGAGTGAAGTGTATGAAATTGCTGCTGCAGGTGGAGAACAAGGCCAATCAGGGTTTATTGCCTGCAAAGCATCGCTGCCTGAAGTGGTGATGATTGTACATTCCCCGGGATGTGCCAGTGTCAGCTGCCTGAATGTCTCTGCAGCACAAAAAGATTCCTGGCTCCTTTCATTTCTGGGATGCCTGGAAGTTGGGCTGAGATCTGTCAGGGTGATATTGGCACTGAACCTCCTTCTGACTCTCCAGTTACATGCGAGGCTGAGATTAAGCGGGGGGGGGGGGGGGGAAAGTTGGGTTAAATCTCTAATCTCTTTACGAATAAGAGAAAAAGGATATGGTGGAGAAGTGATCTGGCTTTGATGGCTGAGGAAAAATGGGTCAGAAGCAGCAATTTCCTGGCTGTTCCCACACCAATGACACTTCAAATATGTTGTCATCGCCTTGGTCTTCCCTGGGATTGGGCCAAAGGCCCCGTCCAGGCACTAAAATCCTGGAGTTTCCTGCCTTTCTCCTGGCACAGCTTCCTCTGAACACCTGAAGAGGGAACACTGAACAGAAAGCGGATCTGAGGCCACTCCAGAGCCTCCCAATCTGGTTTTAATTCTGTGTTTGCGGAGTGTCTCTCACAGCAGGACTGCAGACACTACGCAAGAGGAATAATAACAGCACTTAGGGTATGGCAGGAATGGTTACAGGCAATAAATTGGCCCTTTTTCGCTTAAAAATGTGGATGTGGCACCTTGAGGACACGGTTTAGTGGTGGGCTCAGCAGTGCTGGGTTGAGGGTTGGACTGGATGACCCTGAAAAGGGATCATTTTCAATCTAAGTGATTTTGTGGTTTAATATAGAAACGCTTCTGTCACACAGGAACTCCTCATACGTGTGGCTTTATAAATGCAGAAATCAAGGAAGAAATGAAAGGACAGGAAGGGGACAGGGGCCACAAAAAACCCTGCAGCTCACCTCTGTCCTGCTCTGGAACCCGCTCTGAGGTGTGGGATCTCCCTCCGCATCAGACACCCAACAGTCCTTTCCTCTTTAAATCACTTGCAAGTTAAAACCACCAACCAGGCAGGATTTAGGTAAGCCTGGCTTATTAGGAAACCTCTTCAGAAACCGTGGAGTGAACCAAGCACGTGGAAATGGCCGTTAAAAGCATTTCTATTGCTCAGCAATTTGACAAGAGAGAAAGAAGAAAAGGAAGTGATGTCCACGGCCAGTTTGGAGGGGGTTTGTGCGTCTCAGGAGACACGAGCTGGAAACTGGAGCGTTGCTGAAGAGTTCTGACCCATGAAAAGTTGTGTCTCCTTTCCAGCTGGCAGGAGAGCAGCAGGAACTGTGTGAGTGCTGGCCCTGCCTCGCTCAGCTCCACAGTTTTTTGGGCAGAGAAAGGAGAGGAGAAGCTTTGAATCCTCTGCCGCTCCCCTTCCTGCCCTGCGATATTTTTTTGTACCAGAATTCCTTTCCCCCCACCACTGCCTGTCGTTTAGGAACTTTAAATTTTGGGTGATATTATGTGACTGCTTTAGGGTTCCTTTCCCTCTCCAGCACAAGTTCAAACCGTTTTCTTAATTAATTAAATGAAACAAACCTGTTGTGTTTCCAAATATACAAGTGATACGTACCTGTCTGTCAACGCTGCGTGCAAAGTGTGCATTCACTCTTTATTATGAATTTCTGCCGAAGTTCGTAACAGAAATCTGTTTCAAATCCCACTTTGCAACTCATTTTTTGCTTCCTTTGAAACATTTTCTCTGCCTGAGGTACCTGAAGTGCTTTGACGGCTCAGCAGAGAGGTAAATAAATGCAGCATCTCCTTGTGCACGGAACGGGAATGGCAGAGCAGCGCCCAGTGCTCCTGCTTTGTTCAAGCTGCCTCTGAAATCGCTGGGCTTTTCCTCCTGATGCACAGGTTATACTCATTAATGATTTTAATTTAATTGCATCAATTCCTGGCATGCTGGCAGGAGAATAAGCCCCCAGCAGAAGTGTGTAGAGCAGTCTGGAGCGATTTTTCCTCTCCTGCTCTGGGTATTATTATTTGTTTCTCTAAGCCTTGTTTATATGTAATTGTTTGTTTAAACGTCAAAAAAAGCTACAAACACTTTACCACGAGGTGCAGCACTCAATACTCAGAGTTTCAGTCCTGCTGACTCTTCTACAATTAGGGGTTTATGGCAGGAGCACGTCTGAGGGTGGTTTCCAAGTAAACACCAGGCAAAGTTCTGCTTGGTGGAGATGCTGTGGGTATTTATTGCATTTACCTCTGCAACAAATGAAAAGCTTTCACTCCTCTGGTAGGCACCAAGGCAGTCACTCTGAGCTCTGTGGTGATCTGGAGCTTTGGGAACTCACCCGGACACCTTAAAAATTTAAAAATCACTAAAAGAGCTCATAGAAAAACATAAAAAAACCCCCCAAAGTACTGTGTGTGGTGCACAGTTAAGGGGGTGAAGCAGCCACAGGGACAACAGCATTTGCAGGACAAGGGACTTTTAAATTCATGGGACACAAGGCAAACATCCCCTGACACTTGCTCTGACCCTGCAAACTACTTAAATGGGATAAGCCAAGATACCAACAGGCAAAGAAAGGATGAGGGAGATATTGAGAAGAAAGGAGAGTTCTTGGAATAAATCAGAGACCAGGCAGTGGCTTGAAAAGGCCAGGAGTGTGTATTTGATGGAAAAAAAAAATCCCCAAGAAGGAGTAGATGCATTCAGGTGAGAGTTAAAAATCAATTGGTGCAAGCTAAAGCTGCTTAGGAAAGTCTGGATATAGAAATTTCCGTAGTGAAGTGTCAATATATCCAAAATCAAAGTTGTAATGACATTTTCCATGAGCTCCCTCAGGTGGGAGGAGGAAGAATCCTGCTTTCCTCTTCTCTCATCCCATAAAACATTGTTGCACCGTATCAGGGTGGTTCAAATTAAACGATTAAATAATTAAATTAAATCGAATGAAATATTTAAGATGCTCCATCTGGGACCGCCTTGGCTCGTGGGGCTGCTGGGTGGCTCCTGGGGAGCCCCTAAATCTCCTTGGGGTTATTCCTTGGGGCTCTTGGCTCTGTGCTTGTTTTTCACGTGTTTTTTGTGGGTGCACTGGTGTTTGGTCAACGCATGCCAGGCTCCCACGCTGTCCCACATCTTTGCAAAGTGCTTTTAGGCGAGGCTTTGCAGCCCTGGAGGTGTGGAAACTTCGTCGAAACCTCACTCAAAAATCCAGCTCTGCCACAGCTCTGTTATTGCAGATCTCCAAGACAAAGGGAGGAAATTCCACCGTCACCTTTCCCCTCCCTCGGGCTGTCAGGAGTTAAAACACCACGTTACATTTAGATTGAAATTTCTAGATTGAAATTTCTCGTCAAGCACAGAAATCCAATGGGAAATGCAGGAGTTGCTTTCCAAAAGCCTCTGCACTGCCCTCACCTCTCAGCCCTGGGCTCCTTTTGTTGCAGTGACAAAGTTGAACTCGGCAGCGACTTGGAGTGGACAAAGCCGAAATGGATCCACTCGATTCCCGGGGATGATGAGCTTCCTGTGAAGGGCTCTCCTCGCAGAGAGCTGGGATTTAAGGCAGCCTGTGCTGACTCTCAGCCCGGGGCCATGATGAAGGGGATGGATATTATTGCCTTTTCCATGCCTCAGCTCTGCTGTGGTGCCCACGGACTGCTGGCATTCTCCTCTCACGGACCTGCCCCTGCTGCCAGCTCCTGGGAAGGGCTAAATCTGGAATTTCGCACGTGGGAATTCCAGGTTGATGTCCAAATTCTGGCCAGCCACGGCGTAGGGTGTGGCCCTGTCCTTTTTCAGCCTTCTGATTGCATTTTAATAGCGGAGTTCCTTACAAATTTTCATGTAAACAAAAGTGATGTTTTGGAAACTGCTCTTTCTGTTTATCATTCCTCTCTGGAGGAGGAGCAATTGATGGGCTTCTAATTTGACCAGTGGGGTCGGAGAGGTGGCACCGTCATCCTCCAATCCCTGGTCATTGTCCAGAATCTATATAAATCTATATAAATCAAAAAATAAACACCCCTCTTTTTTGCCCTAGTGACTGACTGTGTGTGTGTCCTTCCTTTCATGTCCTCTAGCAACAGTGGTGTGCTTAATTTAGGTTGGGAAAGTCCAGCAGAGAAGTGAGGAGTTGCCTTTTAAAGAAATCTTCCAGCTTTGCTCAGGTTGTAGGATCGAGGAGGCCAGAAAATCAAATTCCTGGCCTGGTCTGGGTTTTGTAGAGCTGGTTGGATTTAGGGTCCAGCCTCGTTCCTGTGCCACTGCATTTTGATGCTCTTCGTGGTTGTTTTCTGCTCTTAACTTCATGTTCAGCTCTGATATTCTCTGCACTCTCAGCTGAGGCATCTCTACCAAGCTGGGATTAGGCACCAGAGAACTCTTGAATCCTGTAGGGATTGACACACAGCAAGCCGTTTTATGCTGGCAAAAACATATCCAGCCCTCCCAGTGCAATAAAACGGCTTTTAGCTCTTCCTGCTCAGAAGCAAAACCCTAAACCCTTTTGCCTTATATCAGAAATCACAAACAAATCTTGATTCCCCCCCCCCCCCCCCCTCCTTTCCTTTCTTCTCTTCCCTTCTCTTTTAAAGTATCATGTCTTATTGAAGTTGAGCTGTTTTCAGGTTAGAGGCGCAGCACAAATGATGCAGCTCAGCTCCTTCAGAAGAATTGCACTTCAACATCTCTCCACGAGTATTTATCACATGTACCTGTGCACACAAAACATTTAGCCTTGAGACAGCTCTCTCTCCTGAGAGAGGAGAAAATTAGATTCCCCGAGCTCCACGCTGCTGCTCGTGCAGTTTGTCTTTTTCTCCTCCTTCCATCAACTTTATTTTGCCTGGAATATAAAACCAGAGGTTGTCACAGGTAAATGCCTGCTGTCATTTGTTACCCTACAACGAGACACTGAAAAAAAAAAAATCATCGTTAATCTGATTTGTTAAACTGAGGTGAGTCCCCTGGAATTCTGTGGCTGCATCTTTCCTGTGTATTTTGCTGTCTCAGCTTTATCACAGCAACCTTTGATTGCTTTTAATCAGGGATCTGAAGTGCCTGGCCCAAAAAGGTGTGGAAGATCAGGGGGATGCTGGTACAGCCTTGGGAGCTGCTGTGCTTCCTGCTCTGTCCTTGCACCACCTTCAGAGTCCAACTTTTAATAATTTAACATTAAACCTGTCTGGATTACCTGCTGCACATTGGAAAACGTGCCAGCTCCTCTTATTTAGTGTTCCATCAAATTAATGCAGAAATTTCTTCTTTATCTGACTAGGTCCCAAAGCTGGAAGAGACCCAAAGATGGAAGAGACCCAAAGTTGGAAGAGACCTAGAGTTTGGCGAATTTTTGTACACATCCCACACTTCCACTGCGTTTCTTCCCTCTGATTCTCCCTACTGGGGGTTTGACCAAAAAAAGCTCTTTAGCAGGATTTGCAACCTTAATTTCCTTAACTGAATTCCCAACAGAAACAGCCCCGAAGTCCCTTTGAGCCTGAATTTGCTTTGCCTCTGGTACCAGCTCTGAAAGTCCCTCCTTGTCTCTCTTGCCTGGTCTATCTGATCTCCAGGGGACATTTGGGGACACACCATGATCTAAAACCTGGATGAGTTCTCTGTCCTGCCCATAGCAATAAATTCTCCTGGGTCACTTCTTCTCTCAGCGCCAGGTTGGAATGAGCTTTGCTGGAGCAGCAGGGCCAGCTCCACCCACCCCCAAAGGCTCCAAAAGTCACCCCGGTTATATCCCAACACCCGGAGCCTTTCCCGGGGCTGTTAAATGTCCTTGGAAAAGCCGGGATCTTTCTCCAGGACACTCACAGGCAGAATCTGCAGCTCCAGCAGGAGCCCAACTCCCGCTGAAAACCAAGAGATTTGAGGCTTCTGGGGCACTGGAAGCTTTTTGAAAAGCCCTTGAGCGGCCAAAAACCAGCACGACACTTCAGAGGACCAGAAACCGAGCCGCACCCTCCAGAGCCTTGCTTTAATTTGTCCTTTCCCACCAAGAATTGAAGGATGGATGCAAGGGAGCGCTGAGAACAATGGAGAAGCAGACAGAATTCCTCGGGAAATCCAGTTTTTTCCCCTCTGTAGTGCTTCCAGCGGCCACAAGGCAGCACGGACAGGTAGGGCCAGTGCCCGCTGCGTGCACACGGTGGAAAAATCGGGATGAGCCTCCAAGCCCTCCGGGCAGTGAGGATGCTGTAAATAGCATGGCCACGTTTCAAGCTCTGGCAGCACAATGGGAAGCGATCCAGGCTTTTCTGGTGTCAGGAAGGAGAGCAGGAACGCGTTTTGTGCGTCCTCAGGGGGAAGAGAGGGAGGCGAAGCTGTCCCGGCTGGAGCTGTTGGCTCCGGGAGCGGCGGGGGTTTGGCTCCCGTTAAAAGCGGCGCATCCGCAGGAACAATGTCCCCTCCTGGATGTGGTGCCTCGGTGGGCTCTGTCCTCACAGCTCTGTGCCTCTAAACCTGGGGAACATCCCTTTTCCCCTGCTCTTCTCCGGCCTGCCCAAATTTCTGCCCTTTGCGGCAGGGCCCAAAGGGTGTTTAAGCGCCTCAGGCACTGAGAGGAGTTACCTGTCGCAGCCGCAGAGCCACAGGGAGGGCTGACTCCTGAGTGGAATGAGATGGCTCTCAAAAAACCCATGTCATTTGTGTGTCAGAACACAATATTTATATATTAAAATATAAATATATATACATATATATATATATAAATAAAAATATATAAATATATATAAGATATATTTTTTCAGGTGGAGATATATTATGATATTTATATACACATGATGGATATATGTGATATATATAATATATATGGTACATAATATATACACAAAAATATATATACTATATACTATATACTATGTTACTATATAATATATAACATACATATAAGATTTTATATTATATTATATTACATTACATTACATTATATATTATTATATAATATATAATATATAATATTTTATATAAAATACATATTATATATACATATAATATGTATTTTATATAAATATTATATAAAATATTTTTTATATAATATTTATATATATGGTATATTTCTGGTATATTTCTGAGCTCATTTCGAGGTGCAACCACCCTAACTTTGGCACCCAGTCCTCCACACAATTTCTCCTACATCACCAGTGGAGCTTAGTGGCCTCGGATGGCCTGGCTGCTTTTCCTTTCGGCAGGAAAACCGGAGGGAGCGTGTTTTCCACTTGGACACAGGACCTGTCTGTGAGCTGGGCCAGCGCTGTGCTAAATAAATCATCGTGCCAGGAGCTGCTGGGTAATTAGGCATGAAGGGAAGCAGCAGCCTGCTCCCCCCGGTGTGACACACACGGCACATTTGCCATGTGCCTGCAGCTCCCGGGCCTGGGGATGCACCAGGAGAAGGCAGCCAGCAGCCCTGGGAATATTTTCTTGGCGAGGAGTTTCATGGGGACTACTTTCCTGCCCAGTAATTTCATGGGGAGTAGTTTCTTGCCCAGTAGTTCCTTGCCTGGAGCCCCTTCAGCCCCTGTCCCCCTGCTCTCCATGAACATCAATGAACACCGGATGATTTCAGTTCTTGGCACATCCCAGAGAAGCCTCTGAGATGTTCCAGGGGAGATCTAACTGTGCCTGCAGCTCCCAGGCCTGGGGCTGCACCAGGAGAAGGCAGCCAGCCAGCAGCCTGGGGTGCTGGGGAGCTGCGGGAGTGGCTGTGTGAGGGTGGGATTTGGGATTTGTGAGGGTGGGGTTTGGGATTTGTGGGCATTTGGGATTTGTGGGTGCGGCTGGGATGTCTTACCCAGTCCTTGTGTGAGTGACGGCAGGGCTGGCACGCTTCAGCTCTGGGGTGGTGTCGTGCTGTCCCCACAGCCAGGGGCCACCCCAGTGTCACCTGGTGCTCCAAAGGTGTTTCAGTGCTGTGTCCTGCTCCTGGTGGCACCTCAAGCTCAGGGTGTGCCCTGTTCTTGCAGCTGGGCTGCAGGAATGGTGCTGGGAGGGGAAATTCCTTACTCAGAGGGAGGTGAGACCCTGGCACAGGGTGCCCAGAGAAGCTGTGGCTGCCCCTGGATCCCTGGGAGTGTCCAAGGCCAGGTTGGATGGGGCTTGGAGCACCCTGGGACGGTGGAAGGTGTCCCTGCCCATGGAACAAGATGAGCTTTAAGGTCTTTTCCAACCCGAACCATCTGAGGACTCTCCGAACAACTGAGGGACACGAGGATGTCTGAAATCACCACTCTGTGTCTGAGCCTGGGGTCCGTCAGTTCAGAGCTCAGGGTAAATCCTTTCAGCTCCTGTCCCCCTGCTCTCCACGAACATCAATGAACACCTGATGGTTTCAGTTCATGGCACATCCCAGAAAAGCCTCTGAGATGGTCCAGGGGAGATAAAATTCCAATTTAGCTGGCTCTCAGGAAAGTCCCCTGTGAGGGACTTCATGCATCTGAGGGGAACCAGGGACTTTCCTGACCAAAGGAAAGCTTTGGGATGTGAAGTGGAAACAGCAAAGAGGGAAAAAAAACCCTTTTTGGTTACTGCATTTGGGTTTAATTAGCCTGCCAGGGCTGCTTCTCCAAAGCAGCCAAAAACTTTCTCTGGGGGTTTCCAAAACCTCTTCAAGCTCTGTGTGCTGAAAATGCAGCACAGCTTGCTTTTGTCATGTGGGATTTGGACTTCTCCATTTATGATCCTGAAGGAAACAAGGGAGACCAGGGACGTGTGGGCAAGGAAGCGATTTTTTAAAGAAATGACATCACTTGGCTGCCCTGGGGAGCAGCGTGGTTCTGAGCCGTGTTAGTGTGAATATATTCCCACTGTGCACTGCCAGAATCCGCAGGCTCAATCGGGTCTGTGTTCTCAAGGGCTGGGCCAGCTGGACTCCAGAAATTTGGTTTCTGTCATGGTTTGTGCTGCTCACATCAGGACCTGTGGAGCCTGGCTTTGCTCAGACACTGAGGTCATGATGAGCTTTAACCTACTTTAAAATCTGGAGGCCTCAGAGTGTACTGCCCCATGCAGTTGTGATGGGGATTAGTGCTCCTTGCCCTGACAATATTATGGCCTGTGTTATTTCGCTTCAGTTCTTGCACTTGGCTTTTTCCTGAAGGCTGTGACGGGCCAGCAGAGACTCCAGGACAAAACTCCATTTCTGCTCCTCTTGTGGAGGAGGATTGAGACGTGAGAGCCAAGTGGAACCTCCAGGACATACTGGAATTAGACTGCAAAGCTTTAAAAACAACCCGTGCAATTCTGCAGAATCGCTTCTCTGCCGCAATTCCCTGTGAATTTGGGCAAGGGGAGGTTTTGCTGCTGCGCGGGGCTGAGGCACAGCAATGGTGTAAATTGCAAATTGAAGTGCCAAAACCAGTCTGGCCTGTGCAGGTCACTGGAGTAGACAGAGCTCTTGCCTGAAAGCATTTGTAATCTAAAACCCCGGCGCTATTCCCACTGGAGGTAATGACAAAACTCCATGTGATTGCAAACGGAACAGGATTAGACCCTAACTAAATAAAA
Source organism: Chamaea fasciata (assembly GCF_029207755.1). Lineage (NCBI taxonomy): Eukaryota > Metazoa > Chordata > Aves > Passeriformes > Sylviidae > Chamaea > Chamaea fasciata. The sequence goes on from NW_027094109.1 coordinate 4,060,733, forward strand.
GGAGCTTTTTCTTTTTTTCTTTTTTTTCTTTTTTTTTTTTCTAAAGTCACCAGATACTCCTTCCCTACGACAAATTCAAACAGCTTTTGTTCAGGAGTCCAAGAACTGAGTTTAGTCTGGGAAACAACCAAAAAAAACCAAAAAAAAACCCCACAGCTTCTTTCCTCACTTTGCAGCAGGTTTGGAAAGACAAGATTTGAAAGAGAATTCCCATCTGTTATTGGAGCATTTAATCATTCCCTAAAAGCCAGCACAGTTTTATTTTCTCTAGGGAGCGAGCAGCATTAGCTGAGGCATAAAGCAAACTCCACCAAGTGTAGAAAAAACTCACCCTGATGTCCTGTTTGACAAACTGACCTGCGGGTCACAACCTGAGTTTATTGATCCGTGGGGCCTTGTCTGGGTGCCGGGCATGTTTTCTGGACTTTGGTTTCAGCTGCATTCCTCACTTCTCAAAGAGGGGGTGTGGATTTCTGCTAGGAGTAACCACTGGGAAGGAAGTAATGTTCATTAAGTGTGCAGGCAGTGCAGGACGAAGCATGCTCAGTGGCAAAAAAGCTTCGCTCCCGTGCCTGTCAAGCCCGAGGTTTGAACTCGTTCCAGAATGCCGGATTTACTTTTCAGGAAGGAACACTACCTGCCTGGGCTGCCTTTTTTTTTTTTTCTCCCTTCCCTCCTCCTCCTCCTCCTCAGAGGAGTGCAAACAATGTTCTTTTTGATGCTTTCCTGCCAGTGGGAATCTCGCCCTGGAGAAGGAGACAAAACTTTGCTACCTGTGAGAAACGAAGACTGCGTAGGTCAGTACGAGGGGGCGCAGAGGAACTGTGCCAGCAGCTTTTGTGACTTTTGAACTGCCCTCTTTCTGCTCTCCTCTGTCCCTTCCCATCTTCAGCAGAGCTGAACTTTTGGGGGGGGTTTTTTTGGGGGGGGGGAAAGAAAAAAAAATAAATAAAAAAGTTCAGCAGTTCTCTCTGCTTGTTCATTCTCTCTGCTGAAGGTAAACTCGGTTCGAGTGAAAACAGCCCCAATTTGCTGGGAGCTGAGCTTAACTTCTGCAAAGTCCACTTGCTGATTGATAGAACAGAGATTTGTTTCCTCTACTTTTTCTTCTCTTTTCTTCTTTTTCCTATGAATGCAATGCTGGGCTTGCAGCGTGTGCTTTAAAAGCCTGTTCCCCCCTTTCTCTCCCCGCCCTCTGCCTCAGAGCTGAAAATGAGACTCGTTCTTGAATAATAAACTCTGTGTTATCAAGCAAATCTTGTGGCTTGTTCATGTGATTGTTCCCAGTCCCAGCATTGATGGTTTGTTTTTTTTTTTTTTTGCCTTTTAATACATTTTCCAGTTCTTTCTGGAAAAGGAATTGCAAAACTGTTAGCAGAGAGGTGAGAGAAAGCAATTCTAGTTGATAACTAAATTTTACTCGGTGGCTGAATTTTTAAGCTTTTCTATTTTTAAGTGCTCACTACTTTTTGCTTTTAAAAGCATATTTAGAACTCCTGTCTCTCAAGGATTCAAAATATTCCCAACCTTAGCATGGGAAAAGAGAATTTTTTTCTTCTTTTCGTGAGACTTTGTGCTGCCTAATGGAGATTTTTTCTGAACATAGGCCAAACGGCCAAGAAACAAAATGACCACTGAATAAGAAGCGAACTGGACTTAAATAATTAGAAACTGCCTGTAGTTAATGATTGTTTGAAGCGGCTCAGAAACATTTGGTACCTTCTGGTGTTCAATTTTGTCCTCGGATATACTTGGGCAGAGTTATGTGGCTCACCAAAAGTTGGGATTTAAGCTTGTGTGTTTGAGGAGTGGGTACAGACTCCGATATTTGAGTTTTAGGAAGTGCAGAAATGACTTCAAGCCATGCAAAGGTGTAATCCTTGCGTTGAGAAGGTGTATATTGATTATTTGGTTGTTCTAAACTGGGAGTTATCCCGTGCAGAGGATCTCAGTAGGTAAAAAAAAAGGATAGCAGGTATGATGAACAACTCCTAGCTGGAGGATTAGGGGTGGAAAATATCTTTGCAAACTCCACGAGTTTTGGTAAAACAGTTGTGCACAGCCCCCTGTGTGCAGGGGGGAGAGGAGGAGTGGGTTTGGCTGGATCTCCTGGGGGGTTCCCACTGGGATCACCTGCCTCGTGCCCCAGGAGGGACGGGGAGCAGCCAGGCCAGGCAGAAGGAATCTGCAAATACCCCAAGCTGGAGCTCTCGGATCTTCCCCCACATCCACCCCCTGAGATCCAAGAGGGGGTTTTTTGGTCAGGGAAGGCTGGGGAAATGTCTTTGCCTTTTGATTTGGGGGCCTGGTGGGGATGGTGGTGCTGCAGATGGACACGGTGTGGCCACGGGGCTCTCTCCCCCCTGTACATTCCAGCCCTCCATTTCCTGGGAAATGGGGAGGGTCTTTTGGCCAGGCACTTTGCATATTTATGGGAGAAAAAAAAAAATGCCTTGTGCTTTGAGAGATGAATAAACCCGGGCTGCAAAGCTGCACATCCTCGTCTGAGTTTTGAACAGGGACTTTTGGTGCCTGAGATTTATCCCAGCCCCAGTGGCCGTGGAAAGGCAAAGCATTGTCCTCACCCAGGCACAAACAACGTGGCCTCCCCCATTGTTCCTCTGCAGGTATCCAAACGGCACAAATCCAGCTTTGCACAAACCCACTCCATGTGTAAAATTATAGCTCAGGACAGGAAATATTTTGTGATTATTTAAATTCTCTGCCTAGAGTTGGAATTTTGCAGTTTGTAGGTTTGCCGAAGCTGGAAGTGGAAAACAACTCTTGGTTCATGGAGACCAGACTTTCACCTGTGGTGCGGAATACTCAGGTTCCCCATTGTTCCTTTGCAGTATCCAAGTTGCACAAATCCAGCTTTGCACAAACCCACTCCATGTGCAAAATTATAGCTCAGGACAGGAAATATTTGGGATTGTTTAATTTCCCTCCTCAGGGTTGAAATTTTGCAGTTGGTAGGTTTGCAAATGTTGGAAGTGGAAAACAGCTCTTGGTTCATGGAGACCAGACTTTCACCTGTGGTGCGGAATACTCAGCTCCATTAAATGAGGATCAGCCAGATTTGGGCCAATAAACCATTCAGTCTCCTGTCCTTCTTTGTTTTCATCCTTAAACACGGATACGTTTCTTCCTCCACCTACCCAGGTATTCCCAAGGCAAGTCTGCTCCTGTTCGTTGGTTGCATTGAAATCTTTCTTTATTTCTAAACCAAGGGAGGGGAATTCCACAGTTCCTGGAAAGGCCCAGGTCTTTCTAAGGTTTCATTTACCATTCCTAAGCTTTCATTTACCTCCAGAGTGGAGCAAACCATTGCAAATGTGCTTAACCTCATTTTCTCTCTTCCATTTTTGTGCTGAATCCCGGGTTTTTTTGAACGATTTAAACAGGGGGAAAAACCCTTAATGTGTCTCCAAACTTCCACGTACGGTTTTGCCCTTTGAAATGGAGATGTCTCCATCTGAACCCAGCCACAGTCAAGAGGCAGAGGTGAAATTCGGATGGAGGGAGCAGCAGGAGAGGGATGGGCTGGATCCCATCCCCTTGAGCTGTGGGGCTGCTCCTGCCTCGGGATGAGCAGAGCAGGAATCTGCTGCTCTTGGAATTCTGGAGCACTTCAGGCACCTCCCAGTGCTCACAAATCCTCTTTTTTTTTTTTTTATTTTTTGAAGATGGGGATTTCTTTTCAGCATCAGGATGTCAAGATCCATCTGGAACAGCCTGGCTAAATCCCTTGGGAAAGGAGAGGCAGCTGGGACGAGGAAAACATCCCCCACATGGGGTATCTCTGATGGGTCATTCCTGACCTACATCCTAAATGTGATTTAGGAGTGGTCACATTCCTAAAGGGACCCCGTGGTTGTTGGGATGTTCTCCAGGACTCTCTGCATGGAGAGCACAGGGAAGGGGAAAACAAGGGATGATTTATTTCTGAGGAAGCTGCACTAGGTGAGGACGTGGAATCTCTCTGGAGGAGGCCTTCAGAACGGTATTTTTACATGTCTGGTGCAGAAATGTGAGGGGGAAACTGCAAATGGTGCCTGAGGCAGTGTTTGAGGTGTCTCAGGCGGAAATGTGCGTTATCATCACCCTCTTGTCCTCGGGAAGAGCCAGGGAACAGCAGGGCAGCTCACTGGAGGCTCCTCTGCCTGGTGTTTGCCCAGCATCATGTGCCTCAAAACCCTCCTGGGAACACCCAGGACGTGCTTCTTTCCCCACCCTCCCTGTCCCCAGGCCCAGCACATGGAAGTTGCCGCAGGGAATGAGCCATGGAGGAGTTGGGAACCTCTTTACAAGTTCACCATAAAACCTTTTCCCTCCAGGTGTTGAATTTACCCCGATGTTTCCTAAAAGCCAGAGAGGTGCCGCAGGTGTTGCTGCATCGTTTGAGCCACGGGACAGTTGGCTGTGAGCAAAAAGACAATTCCTGGTGTTAATGGTGAATCCCTCCCTTTATTTCTGCAGGTAGCAGTGGAAATGAAAGGAATTCTATTTCCCTCACAGGCTCCACGAACGTAAGTACAAATGCAGTTTTATTTTGCCATAGGTGGAAGTGTGAGTCTGATCAAAGCACAAGACACGTGTTAATGTTGTGTGGGGTTGTTGTTTTTTTTTTTTTAAAAAAAAGCCAACAGACAAGGAGGTCAGGGGAAATGTACTTATTTGACATTTTCCTGCCGGCTTTGCAGAAACTCAGGGTTCATTTGGATTTAGATCCAGCTGCATTTGGGCCAAAGTTGTCTCTGGAGAAGTCTGGGAGGGACAGGAGAGGAGAAAAGCTTTTAGCTCTGTCTATGGAGAAACCTCCTGGGTAGCAATTTCAGAAACTCCTGCGGGACTGAGAAGTTTAGCTCCTATTTTTAGAAGTATTGTGGGAGCTTAAATCAGGCTTCAAAGCTTTTAGGAAACCTGGAAAGGCAGGTGGGAAGCCCGTGGGATCTGTGAAGTGTCTGAACAGGTTCTGAGCCTCACTCGGAGAGTTAATACTTAACTCACCACGGGGACATTAGCAAAACCCACTTGACTCCTGCATCAATCTCCCCACACCCAAATCCTCATAAATCTTCTATCTCCTGATTCCAGAGGAACTGGCATTCAGAAATTCGGAAGCCTGAGTTTGAGGCTCTCCGTGATTTTGCTTGTATCGTCCACTGCTTTCAGATCACAACTTAAAATTACGAAGGCAACACGTGTTTCAGTGTCTGTCAGTGCGAGTTTCACGGCTCACCGAAGTTCAGGGGAGTTTGTTTTGTTTGAGGCAACCCCTTGAGAGGCTGGAGAAAACTTCAGCTGAATCTCAGTGCGGATTCTCCTCCCTGCAGAAAAAGTTGTCCGAGCTGCAACCTGGGCCGGAGTTCAGCATCTGAATCCCCTTTCCCCGGGCAGAGGCGCAAAGAAATGGAACTTTCTGCATCGAGATGCAAATTCTCCATAGAAATGAGGCTTTTCTGAGCTGCTCTCGGGGTTCAGGTGGTTGAAAAAAAAAAAACCCACGAGCTTTGTGCTGCCGAGGCAGCAGGGCCCGGGGTTCCTCCAAAGTGCCTTTGTGTGGGGATGTGTAAAGCCCTCAATGCGTCATTCTTTCTGCTTCAGCTGTTAGAGACTCCCATCTTCTCTATTGATTTTACCCAGAGCTCTGCCTGCCCTTGAAGGTGTGACCTGTACCTCGGGCTAATTTATTTCTGTCATGGCTGCAGCATATTTTAGAGGGCAGCAAGGGGTAGGAGGGAGAACAATGAATTCAGCGTGGAATATAAATCCCGAGGCTGCAGCCCTCAGACATTCCAGCACACAGCCCATTCTCCCTCTTGGCATTCTGCACGGTCTTGGATTAAAAAGGGGGAAAGAAAAAAAAAAGAAAAAAAGAGGAAAAAAAAGGAAAAAAGGCAGGCATTTGTATAACTAATCAGGTGAGCCATTGTGGGTAATCCCTTTGGTCACACACGCTGGCATGGATATTAAAATTTGCTGGGCTTCTAAACCACTTACAATGACATCTTAGTTTGTGAACCTGCATGAAAAAAGCCTCACCTTGATGGCCTCGGAGGGTTTCTGGAGCTGAGCACTGGAAATCCGTGTTGTGGATGGGCCAACGGTTTGGTTTTGTGCTGGAAACTCATCTTGGTGGGCAGAGCGACGGATTATTTTTTTTGTTTCATTTTATTTTGTGTTGTATCACATTTACTTTCCCGTTCAGCTCTTACAGCCTTAAATATAAATTGAAATGAGGTTTAAATTCCACAAGTGCTGGGCTGAAGCACCTGGCCCCTCATTATTCTCTGGGACTCAGTGGGGTTTGCTCTCATGCCCTGCAGCCTTTCCTCCTGCCCCACAGAACTCATCAACAGCTGCATTTCCCCAGGGAATAAATAACTTGTTGCTCCCTTGGAGGAAAGCTGAGCATCCCGTGCTGCCCCGGCTGCAGGAGAACTCTGCTGGGAAACCTGGCTGGGCTGGCACCGTGTCCTTGGGGTGGCTGCAGGGATTTCCAGCCTCCCTCCTCCCCGCTGGCTGCAGGTTTTGGATCCAATCAGTGAAATCCTGGATCCCCAGTGGGATGAGGGGGATGGTTTGGGGTGAATTTCTGCAGTTCAGGCCGCTCAGGTCAGAGCTCTGCAGCACAGGGGAGGCTTCAGCAAAACAGGAGTTCACGTAATTCCAGTTTACTGCCTTCCCTGGACATTGGGGGCTCATCCTTCCGAAGGGCTGAGGCAGGAGAGGCTGGCCTGGGGTTTGTGCTGTGGGGCCAGCAGGGAAGGTCAGGATCCAGGACCCAGAGGAATGCAGAGCACTCTGCGGCTGGGTGTATTTCATTGCCAGGTGATTTTCTGGGAGCTGCTGTCACACAAAGCACTAAATTAGCCCGGGACAGCTGAATTTAGTGAAGCTTCAACCACTCTGGCCTGAATTCGAAGTTTGTAGTTCAATCTGGTTGCTTCCTGTGGGATTTGGGTTCGAGCTGGCCCGTGCTCCACAGCCAAAAACGTTTGGTCCTCTTACCCCAAAGGTTTTGTGGAGAAAGATTTTGGTAGCACCTGTAGAGGGCAAAAAGCAGGGCAGGAGGTGTCGGTTTAGAGTAGAAATGTGAATAAAAAGAAAGTTTAGGATTTATGGAAGGGGGGCATGGATATAATAAGAAATTAAATGGTGTCTTTTTGCACCTCCACTTTCCTGATAGGTATATACATACAGATATGATCAATATATTGATTATTCCCAGGGAACAAGGCAGCCAGGGCTGGGCATTCCAGCTGCAGCCTCCTGGTATCTTGGCATCTTCGTGTTTATGGGTCTCACCCTCTTTACTTGGCCCCCAAGAGCAATAAAGGCAGCCAAGATCCGGCCTTTTCAGAGCCCTGCCACTCTCCGAAAACAGAGGGAGGGAGGCAATGAGGGGCAGTCCCAGCACAGAAAACACCCTGGGCGCTGCTGTGAATGATGGTTTGGATTTCCAAGGAAAACGTGAAAGAAAGAGGGAGAAATATTAATCTTTAACTGATGCAAGGCACCAGCCCAGGGCCTCTCTGAAACAGCCAGACTGTAATTCTGGCTAGAACTCACCCCGCAGGGGTTTTTTTTGAGAGCATTTCACTGGGGAAAAGTTGCCCAAAATGTTATTTTCCCTGATTTTTTTCCTCGAGGAAATTTTTTTAGTTGAGGTGGGAAAATAAAGGGCAGTTCATGAGCTGGAGTCCTGGAACCTGAAGTTTCTCAGAGTTTCTCCCTCTTCTGGGCCAAATTTACCAAAATGTTCCTGTGCTTTGCTTATGAATTGGTGTTTGCAGCTCGGTGGTTTCTGTGCTTCCCTCCCTGAAATCCAGGTTTTGGCAGAGGTTCCAGAGGTGTGGGACCGGGTGAAAGTTTCTGCCCTTGGCACTTCTGAGCCTCAGTTTCCTCTCCACATCACCCTGGCCTTTTGTTTTATGGATATGTTCTCCCTGCATCCACTGGGCAGCTTTGGAAGTTCAGAAAGGAAAAAAAAAATCGAATGATTAAAAAGCTGCACACCGTCAGTGGAGCCCAAGTGCCCTCCTGAGGAGCTGCTGGGCAGTGGGAATTCTCCTCCTTTAGACCCCTCAGAGCTGTCAGCACTGAATACATGAATCCAGTTCATGTTTCCTTGCTGTTCTGGAGGGTTTGGGATTTTTTTTTCCTCCTTTTCTGGGTGTCCTAGGAAGGTGTTTGAGTGCTCAGGTTAACCCCAGAGGCAGTGAGGGGAGAACAGAGAGTGCCAGCACATCAAAACCCTCTAGAAAAGATGTCTAAAGCGTAGTGGGGGATTTTTAGGACTGAAAATCATCCCAGTAATACAGCTGAGATTTTAGAAACGATTATCTTATAAATTAAAAACATCATTCTCTTTTTCTTTTTTTTTTTTTTTGGAAGCAAAACAAAGGGGGAAAAAAAAATACCCAAATCTGGGTGTGAGAGGGATGGCTGCAAAATAATTTAACAGCTGAGGTGACCCCTCGTGTGCTCCTCAGATGTGCAGTCCCAAATGTCTGCTCTGCGAGGCTGGTTATGGGATAGATGCATTTAGAGCTGGGAGCAAAGGGAGCATTGATTTCTTTCTGGAGTGGCTGTTGTGGCTGTGTTGGAGATAATTAAACATCAGAGCTGAAGCAGAACTGAGCTGGGAAAGGAGCATTATTGCACCTCCAGGTGTAAAGAGCTGTGGGGTTGTCTGCACTGGGGTGGGCAGAAGTTAATTTTTATGGAAGAGGGGATGCACAGATAAAGGGCATTAACGTGCACTGAGCCCCTTTGTGGTCGCTCTTGTTCTTGGTGGAAGTGATTTCGTGTAAAACTTGAGCTGGTTTCAAACTAAATCTAGTGAAACCAAATTCAAGCCACTCTGATTGTGAAGTGTGAAGTCCAAACAGGGTTTTAAACAGTGCTCAACTAACTCACCTCAAAAATTAATGTACTTTGATTATCCTGAGTGCTCTGCTCAAAGTCCACTTTCGATTTTATCATTGACTCCTTGAAGTGTTTGGGTTTTTTTGCCTTTCAGACTCCAAGATAACGTGCTAATTTCAGCTTACACAAGGAAAAAAAAATAAAAGCTGTTGCAGAGAACATCTTTGAGAATATGAACCCCAAAGGTGTCAGTATCTGAATTCAGGTAATTTGAGGCTGGTTTTAAAGGTGTTCTTGCTTTCGAAAGTTCAGATTTGTAAGTGCTGGGGTTTATTCTGTGCCCTGGAGGCAGTGATGGGATTTTAGTTGGAGTCATAACTGGGAATCTGTAAAGTCGAGCTCGTGGCTGGGCACTGGATTATCACAAGGAGGGGAAACAGCTTGGCCGAGGGATATCCATGGTTAGGATGGAACAAAGTCCATGGAATGACAGGATGGGGTTTGGATGGACCTTAAAGCTCTAAAATCCAGTGCCATGGGCCAGGACAACTTCCAGGTGCTCCAGGCCCCAATGTCCAGCCTGGCCTTGGGCACTGCCAGGGATCCAGGGGCAGCCACAGCTGCTCTGGGCACCCTGTGCCAGGCCCTGCCCACCCTCTCAGCCAGGAATTCCTTCCCAAAATCCCATCGAATCCTGGCAGTGGGAGCCATTCCCTGTGTCCTGCCCCTCCATCCCTTATCCCAGGTCCCTCTCCAGCCCTCGGGTGCCAGCACAGCCTGGGGGCTCCCAGGACAGGGTGGTGGGAGTTCTTCAGCTGCAATTAAACCCCAGAAATGTTCAAACCCCTCTGATGGACACCTACAACTCTGCCGTTCCTCTATTTAGGAGTGGAGGCATTTCCCAAACCTTTGATAATGATAATTTTATAGAGATTGGGCCTGGTGGGGTTTTCTTTCCCCTTGCGCTGCTGTAATTTTTTTTTTTTTGGGGGGGGGGAAGTAATTTAAGAGCTCTGTGTGTCTCAGCTCCCTCACCTGTCAGTGAGGGAATCACTTCACAGGGGACTGGAAATATCATTATAATGATCCTTGGAATGTGCTTTCATATGCTGGGAAGGAGAGTGGGAGCGTTCACATGTACCAGAGAAAAAGGGGGAAAAAAAAGTAGGTTAGGCCTGTCTGAGCTTGTCATGCTTCTCCTGTGTCAGCAAACTCGGGGAGACAAGAGAAAGGAGAGGAAGGGAGATCAAAAGAATACATTAAATTAAAAGGTAAACAGGGAAAGTTAAACTTAAAGCAGCCAGGAGGGAGCTGCACAGGGCCTGCATTCATCTGGATTTTCCAGCGTGGGCCGAGACCTTGGACACCAACAGAAACCCCAAGGAAATAAATCCCTGCGTGGGCACGAGCTGGGGGGGGGCTCTGCATGTCAGCAGAGGCTGTGCAGGGAATTCGGGGGCATTTCCCCCCCGGTGGTGGAGAAAGGAGAGACCTGGCAGAGCTGAGATGCTCAGAGTGGGAGTCCCCAGGATTTCGTGGCACGCTGGGTGTGACGGCAGCAAAGGAAAGGGTTGTCACACCTGGGCCTGGCCACAGGCAAAAAATGTTGATAAATGTGGTTTTTCTGTCCTCCCAACTCTTGGCAAACTGGGTTTTAGGGACTTCCTAAAGCACAGGCTTCACCTGGAGCAGCTAAGCTGAATTTTAATGTTGATTTTGAGCTAATCTAAGTGTCCGAGGCCATGCTGGACAGGGGTTGGACAACCTGGCCTGGTGGAAGGTGTCCTTGCCCGAGGCATGAGATGAGCTTTAAAGTCCTTTCCAACCCAAACCATGCCAGGATTCCGTGAGCAGACAGAGCTCTGAGCTGTGCTTATGTTCTGTTCACTTTAATCTGTTCTGTCTGCTGGTGAAATAGGCCAAGGAAGCTTTAAATGCAGATCTATACGGTAAATTTTCCATCTCAAGTAGACGGAGGAGGAGGAGAACAAAAAGCACATGGGGGAAAATTCCTGACAGTCAATAGATGGAGGGTTAGTTATATTTTTTACAGAATGGTAGGTCAAACGCTAGGCTGCCAAAAGCAATCATACCACTTGTAATCTCCTTTAACTGTAGCCAGTCAGGAAAGATGAAAAATTGTTTTTCTGCCTTTGAAGAACGGAAATCTCTTTTCCCATTCCCACCCTGACCTGTTTTACTGTAAGAGATTCTGGATCCACTCAGCTAAATCATCATAAGCAGAGTGTGATGGGAACAAATGGCACTGTAAAGCTTGTCCTAAAACTCTTCCTTCTGCACCTTCAGCAGCCGGGCAGGTTTGGGTTGGTTTGGTTTTTTGGTTTTTTTAAGAAGAAAAAGTGCTTGATTTGCATGCTGAGCCTCCTCCACCTCCCTCATCTGTGGCAGAGCTTGGAGGGCAGCTTTGTGCGGCGTAATCTTATTTTTGCACACGGTGAGGCTGTTTGGCTCTGCGCAGCCTTTCCTTTTGGGGAACCACCACTCACCAGCAGTTTCCTCCGAGAGAGGAATGAGTTTTGAAAAAGACTCAAGATAAACAGGAGTGGGGTGGAGGAGAAACCTCTTGGAAAACCCAAAAGGGGGAAGACTCAGGCAGCTGAAAGGGTGACCCAGCTGTGCTGAGGTACCACAGCCCAAAGTCAGGTGGGGAGTGTGGAGGGCAGGACTCGAGGCACTCACACCTGAAAGGCGCGAGAGCATTTTGCTTTGTGAGCTGCACAGTCCCTGCGGCAGGAACATCCCCCTGCTGTGTCACCGGCGAGAGAATGGGGCGTGCAAAGGTGGGGAACTCTGCGTTTTGTGTCTTAATTCAGGTGCAATGTGGAGCAGCGAAACCCCCTTGGATGTATTTCAGCGCGTTTGTGCTGTGGTGGGGCTGAGTGTCTGGGGAAGCGATGAAGTAATGGCAGCTTCTTCATCTTTCAAACCTGGCAAAAATAGGTTATTTTAGATTTAAAAAAAACCCCACCTTTTGGGAAGTGTGGAACAGCCATCCAAGTGCCTGAGGATTTTGTGTGTGATTTTTGTGTGCTAGACTCGCAGCAGAGATTATCTGGGAGGGCAGGTGGTGACAGGACAAGGGGGAACGGCTCCAAACTGACAGAGGATAGGTTGAGATTGGATATCCAGGAAGGAATTCTGCTCTGTGAGGGTGGTGAGGCCCTGGCACAGGATGCCCAGAGGAGTTCTGGATACCCAAAACATCCAAGGCCAGGTTGGAGCTCCCTGGGATGGTGGAAGGTGTTCCTGGAACATTCCATGGCCTGAGGAAGGTGACTGTCCTCGCCCACACCAGTGAGGCAGAGCTGCAGACTGAGTTTGTGGTAAAATATTTCCCCCAGGGCTGTTAGCAAGGACTGGAGCCACCTTTAACCCAAAGTAAAATCTTGTGGTGCTGATGCAGTGCAGTTTTTGATGGAAAACCCACCTGCATGGTTTTAATTGCTGCCTTCATGGAGAATAAACTGGAATTATTCTGATGGATTTGCAGGAGAGAGTAACCCAGAACCAACTTAGGGTTCCTCAGCAGGGTAAGCAAATTTCAGCTGGGGTTTGTAACTCTTGCTTTGGGATTTAATGCAAATCTGAGTTTTACAGAGAAGAATATTTAGCTCTTAATTCAGAACTGCACGTGGCAAGCGAGCGGTATCTACTGCGGAAAAAAAGAAAAGGGGTTTTGAGGCACTCCCCAAACCTCTTCACCTTTTGATGCCATTCCTCAGAGTCAGCTCAGCTGGGTGATTTAGTGATGCCATAAAACAGGAGCCATCTCTGGTATTTACAGACTTGTTTTCGTGCTTCCCTGACGGTGCCTAAATCTCCTGACCCCTCGTGCCACCCTCTGAGGGTGTCAGACCATCGCCACTTCAACAGCCTGGTTCTTGTTGCTCTTTAAATCCTATTCTTTTGTTGGTTGTTTTTTTTTTTTTTCTGCTTTTTTGCAAATCCAACAGCAGCCACGTTCCCTTTTCCCAGCAGTCCCCAAGCAGTGAGGAAGGCTGGCCACTGGCCAATTCATTTAAACCTCTGGAATAATAGTTTGCTCTCTAATGAATAGTCTGGGCTTTAAATCTCTCCATTCGAGGGTGGTGGCACTCCTGAAGCTGACAGGTACTTATGAGACACCGAGGAAAGGTCATTTGTTGGGTGTTACTTTCATTGATCTGTCCAGAAAACCTCCTGGTCGTTCCTCCGTGCTCCTTGAAGGCCATAAAAAGAGGGAAAAAAAAAAAAAAAAAAAAAAAAAAAAAAAAAAAAAAAAAAAAAAAAAAAGCAGGCAGAAAATTCATTCATTTTCTCATATTTGCTTCAGAAGGCACAAATAACCCACTTTTCAGTCAGCAGTTTCCTATTTAAACGTCACAGAATTCAGCCTCACAGCTGGCATCACCTTATTCTGCTCAGGGAAACTGAGGCACGGAGCAGGGGGGTTTGTTGTTTTTTTTTTTTTTTTCCCTGGACATCAGGTGTTAATCCCGGGCTGGAATCTGGGAGCTCCTTGCTCTGCCTTGCAGAGAGCTGGAACAACACCACCCATGGGAGATTTATTGCTCGTTTCATCCTTCTCCCCCCGTCCCCATAAATCAAATGCTACCATTTTCTTCCCGAACTCGGAGCTTAATGAACCTAAAAGCAATCTGAGGGAGCAGCACAAAAACCTGGCTGTGCTAAAGCCCTGCTCCATTTACAAATGAGAACCGAGAGCCTTGGTGAAGTTATTTTTACTGTAACTTGAGTTTACTTTCCACAGGAGTTGCCAGAGCCGTATTTCAAGGCCTGGCTTCTTGAAGCCCAGGAGAATAAAGTGACTTTGACATCTCTTAAACCAGGCTGGGAGGGAATGGCTCCTACCTGGATTAATGATTGGGCTCCACGGGCTTTCCCAACCTTAATGATTCTCCTCTTTTATCTGCATGCAGTGGACAAGAACGGGCTTGTCTTCAAATCTCACCCTCTTTGCCCCAATTCTGTATTTTTCTGTGTGAAATTTTAGTGTCTGGAGGAGATGAACATAATCAGTCTGTGTGCAGGACTCTCAGCATGGTGTGGAAACTTTCCTGTGGATGTGGAGCTCCAGCTCACAAGTCACTGGAATTCTTCCTGAAAAGATGAATTTGTGAGAGAAGAGGGTGGTGAGCTGTTAAAAATTGGAATTAAACATGAATAAAAGAAATCCTTTATCAGGACAGGTAGCAGAGAGACCACAGCAGAGAGCTCTGTGGATCTTGGGAGAGGAGGGATATGGAGTTTGGGGTAGGAAGAGGGGAAAAAGGGGTTTGGGCACTGTAGGATGAAGGCTGAAGTCAGAGGGAGGAGGAAGCTGCTGCCATGAGGTGTGTGAGGAGCTGCAGGTGAAGGTGGGAAGGCAGAAACCTCCCAGGTTAAGGATAAACCTTCCAGGATAAGGCAGGAGAGAGCTGGTGGAGCTGTGGGCAGAGCAGAGCCTGGCAGCATCAGGACATTTCCCTCTGCAGAGAGGAGCAGGGCAGCCCGAGGAGAGGAGTTCCCAGCCCAGGGAGGTTGTTCAGAGTCCGAATTCCTGGCCCCAGGACACGGTGAAGGGAGGAATGAAGCCAAGCGTGGGCCCCCACCATCACCTGGCTGATATTCAACATTTAAGCCTATAAAAGAGGAGGGAACTGGGCAGGAGCACCTCTCAAAGAGGACGGAGCAGAGTCCCCAGTGATGGACTCTGTGCATCCTCCATGACTTCTGTTCAGAGTGATCCCAGCAAATGAGCTTAGGCTGAAGAAAACAAACTGGATTGATGCTTTGCAGTTGGTTCTCAAGCCCTAATTGCTCCTTCTCTCCACTGTCTGCTCGGTTTTGTGGCAGTCAGGGATGGCAGAGCGTGATCAGAAGCAAAATAATGCCTGGTTGGGTTTTCCTGTAGATTTATTTCCCAGAGGACCAAACCTCTGTCTGGCAGAGGGGAGTGGAGGGCTGGGGAGAGGAGGTCACCAGGAAAATGACGGTGTAGCCAAAAATGAATCCAAGGTCTGCTCTCGATGGAGAGGAATTGGTCAGACTGGTGTTTTCCCCAGGGCACAGGATGGAAAATCCACTTCAGGCATCGGCCGTTTTGTGCGTCAGAAAACGGAGCGTGTTTGGTAAAGAAACAAAGTGTTGGTCCAAAGGTGACTGGAGTCACTAGAATTCTTTCCATGGGAGCAAATCTTCGTTCAGCAGTGGTTGGAAACAGGCAGGATCACACCCCAGGAACTGTTTCCCATCCACAGCTCTGCAATAAATGCTCCTCACTCACCGCATGGTCAGCTGTTGGATTCCCATATGGAAAACGGTCCCTGGTGGTGATGAAGAGGTGTAAAACTCCCATTTTTTAAACTCTCTGATCTCTATATATCCCCAAATTCTTTCACGAGCCCAATTGACTTCTGTTTGGAGGAGGAGGCAAAGAAAAAAAAATGGAGGTAAATTGCAGCAACAAAAGTGAAAGAGAGAGGAAGCAGAAGGTATTTACTTCTCACCTGCTACAAATTACCCTGCAGCAGAAAGCAGGGAGGAGGAGGAGGAGGAGGAGGAGAAGGAGGAGTGGAATGGTGCAGGAACAAAAGGCTTTTCTGCCTCAAAACGCACCAAGGTGGGAGCTCTGCCTTTCTCAGGAGTTTGGTTTCAGCAGCCAGACACATCCTTGGGAAGGGTCTGGGGGCTCTTTTTTTGCTCCCTAATGACACTCAGGCTTTGTCCCCCGGCCGGGCAGCGCTTTGCTTGCAGGCTAAAGTTACAGTTTGCGGCAGAACTCGTTCCATATTGGCGTTTGATCCTGGGAAAAGGGGGAAAATCTGGTCAATGCGGTTCTCATTAGCCAAAAAAGCTGTAACATGCTGGAGTCATTAGTAGTTTGTTGATTGAGTTAACCGTGCAAGGCGGGCTGCAATTGATCATCTGCATTCTCATTAAATATGCCGCAGTCTCGGGGAGGTTGTTATGGAGCTGCTGGGAAGGCAGGCAGGAGGAATCTTGGTTTCGGCCCAGATCACCACTTTTAAAAATCTCCTTTGGCTCCAGGCTCGAAGTGTATAATTAATATCAGGGATGGGGCTGAGGTGTGACATAAAAATAATCTTTCACTGGAGTGTAACTACGCGGGGTCGTGTTTCAGCTTGAAACGGGGAGGGAGATGGAGGCTGAAACTTGAATCCAAATCTAAACTTTCTTAGTGCTGCAAGAGGGAAGTGGTGAGGGCTCTGTGGCTGCAGGATTTCCACTTGGCCCTGGCTAGCAGGTATTTTGAAGGAAGGAAGCGTTGCTGTGCTTCATTTAAAGATAATGAGGTCTAATAAACCCCAACCAAAAGTCAAATCCGCTTCATCTTTGCCTCGCTCGTAAGCGAGTCAATAAGTGAAAAAGATCTATACGCAGAGAGGTGATAGAATTTCACTTTCAAGAAATGGGCGAACAGGAGTTGCTGAAGAGGGTTACCTTGAAAACATATCATGATCGCTTTAAACCTTGTCTATGTCTTTCAGCTTTTGAAATGCTGAAGATCACATCTTGAGGGAATTTGTTGGAGCCTTTGAAGTATTTTTATGTTAGGCCCCTATGGCAGAAGATTGTACAGATCAAGAAAGTACCGAGTAGATTTATTCACAGAAAATGCATTTAAATTACCCAGCTATACGGGCGCACATTCTTCATTTATAGCCTGGTGTCTGGGCTCTGAAATCCTCCCAAGAATTGAGGTCACAGAATTGGAAAATGAGCTTCTGTACGCCATCCTTGTGGCCTTTCAGATGTAATGGAGTCTGCACTGTGTGGTAAATTGGACGGGATTCAGAGAAGAGCAACAAAAACAATTAAGGGAGGAGAGGAACTGACTTACATGGAAAGATTAAAGCGTTACAAATTTGTGGCTTGGTGGAGCAGAGACTACTGCGAGTCGTTGGAAGTTTCTGGAGGCAGGAACGCGGCCTCAGAATCCCTGCTCTTGTCTGAACATGCTTTTGTTTGTGTGTTTGTTTTAAAGGAAAATCTTTCCCGAGCAATATCCTCATCTGGTGTGACTTACCCCAGTGCCAGTGAAAACAATGGAGCCGGGGGGATCTGGGCCAAATTACACTGTCTAAAAACGTGGCCCTCGCTCTCTTTTAAAACTGGCACAGCAGGGGTGGAAGTGGTAGTTTAGGGGAGGCAACTGGTGTTTTAACTCCTGCAAGGAAATTCCTGGTGTGTCCAGAGCTCGGGGTGCTTAAATGTGGAAGATTTTTTGGACATCTCCCTTCTGCAGCACCTCTGCAAAATGCTGGCAAGGGCCAGCAAGCTTAAAATGTTAAAATGCTAAAATGCCTCGGCTGAAGAGTGGCAAATAATGGGCAGAGAGGGCATTTCTTCGCATGCTCTTGCAGAAATCCAGGCAGCTGTTGAAGCGGCAGAGAAAAGCCTGAAGCAGCCCCAGAAAACGTGGGGTGTTGCGGCGGGAATTCTGAGGGGCTGCAGGCGTAACCCAGCCCTGAGCGTGCGTGGCTCTCGCCCAGAGGAGCAGCCCAGGAGTCCCCCAGGCACTGAGGGGTTGGGGTGGGCACAGCAGCTCAGGTTCCCAGCCCCAGGGACGTCTGTCCTCGCCGAGGGGATGAGGGTGGTGGCAGCTCTGCAGGCGCAAGGCGCGGATCGTTCCCCCTGGTCCGCAGGGATTGAGTTACGGGGAGGCCGAGCGATTAAAAAACGTGGGCTGGCCCTGAGGAGAATGAAGTGTGAAGCCCTTTGGGCTGTGAAACAGACTCAGAAGGGAAGTGGTGGAGGCCCTGGTGCTCGGGAAGTGGGACTTGTCCTGAGGATGGGGTGTTAATTGAAGCACCGTGGCCAGATTTGAAGCGAGAGGTTAATTCCTGGCTCCCTCTCCTGCTCCCTGTTCCAGCTGGGCAGGAGGGATTCCATCCCTGCCGTGCTTGGCTGCACGGGCACTTGAGAGGCTGCCACCTTTCCCACAAGTGATTGCTTTTATGGGGTGGGTGAAGCTGCCAGGGAGCAGAAGGAGGAGATGGAAAGGTGGCGGCTTCTGCGTGGAAGTTGCTACAAACATCAGTTTCCTTTGTAAGTCATGGTCTTCACTGAGGGCTGAAAGGGGCCAAAGCTCAGGATTAGGACTGATTTTGAGTCTTAGCAGTTGCACCAAAACAGCAAAAGCCCCAAAGGGCCTGTGGAGATTGGGCTGCCGTGGCCTGCATCCTGATTCCTCTGGGTCAGGAGTGGGGAGCAGCGAGTGCCCCATTCCTGCTCATCCCACTTCAATGGGTGAGAGCAGGGAGCAGTGAGCGCCCCAATCCCCGTCCCAGCTCCGTGGGTGAGAGCAGGGAGCAGCAAACATCACCCTCCTGAGACGAGCGTTTGGAGAAGAGGGATTTGGAGTGTGAGAAGGAGGCAGGCAGACAGGAATACCGAGTGTGGACTGAGGATGCCGGGGGAATTGTTTCCATAGAAACCCAGCCATGGAGGCTCACACTGCTCCCCCATCTCAGACTTACAAATTCCTCTGATTGCCTTCATGGTCAACAGAACGCCTGGAGAGGAGGTGGGTGATGAGGAAAATTCGAGTTTGCTGCAGATGTGGGAGCGCTGTGCTGGATTCCCTGTCTGAGGGAACTCGGAGTGGCCCCTACACTGCAGCAAACCAGGATTAACTCCTGGGCACTGCATGGTGCCCTCCTGGTGTCGAACAAAGGGAATCGGGCCTGGTTTCTTTTAGGTAAATGAAAAAAAAAAAAAAAAAAGGTTTTCATTTCTTTCTTGCTGCATTGTTCCCCCACCTTTGCTGGCCAGGCCTTTTGCAGACATCATCCCTGCCTGTAAATCCACGGCGTTCAGAAACGCCTCAGGAAATGTTCTGAAATGTCCTCCATGGAGGCACAGGTCTCTCCCTGCCAGAGTTTATGAGGGCCCCTGTTTCCTTCATTTGTCCCTGGAAAGATTTCTTCTTGGAAAATCCGAGATGTTTAGGACTAATTTGTGTTCCTGCAGCCCCTTCAAAGAAACCAACACCTACGAGAGCTCCCACAAACCCCCAAATGCAACACCCACCTAGGAGTCAAAGTTTGTGTGGGAGAAGAGGCTACAGGAGGTCAGAGAACCCCAAATGAAATGTGGAGGTGCCAAGGTTTGGGGTAAATGTGGGGTTGGGCTCCTCTGACCATCTCCTGGAGTTTAATTTGGGCTCAGCTCATCGGGTCTGTCTGATTTTTTTTTTTTTTTTAAAGCAGCCAAGCTTCACAATCCACACACTTCATCTTTTATCCTCTTTTTAGAAGAGACTCCGGGTGTGGAGGGGAGAGGAGAGCAGGAAGTGGAGATTTGGACAATTTTGGACGTGATTTGCCCGCTGTCCTGTTCTCCAAGAAATGACTCCACAACCAGAAATTCATTTTTCTGGCTGCCCATGGGGGAAAAGGAAAACACAGGCTGAAATTCTGGAGGAAATGGCTCCCGTCTCTCCTCCTGGTTTCTCCAGCCTCTTAAAAAGTTGCTGGAGACCCTGAAAGCCTTAAAAGCAACCCAGCACTGGGCTGGTCTCTTGATAAGCCCAGATAATGCTCCTGCAGCTCCGAGAGGAAAACATCTGAGGTTTGGGAAGGGTCAGCAAGGAATGACAGCTGCAAATACGCAGGGAAATCGGAGAGCTGCAGGGTTCCACCCGGGAGAGAGGAGAGCCCCAAACCAGGATTTACAGGAGGAGATGCCCAGAGAGGAGAATTTTCCCTCTCAGATTTGTGTGAGTCCAGCGTTAACCCCGACCCACGCTTCACTTGCTCAGTTTTGGAAATGTTCTCCCCTGGACTCAGGGCTGAGTTTGCTCTTCCAGGGCTCCTCAGCTGCCTCTTTTTGTGGTGATTCGAGCAATATTTGATGTTTTCCTTAAGGATCTGGATTGTGGGGTGAGAGGGGAGTGTGTCTGTAGCGTTGAGGCGCCCTAATTTCAGCTGGAACCTCTGCGTGGTGCTAAAATTAAAATTTTGGCTGCAATAGAGTTAATTTTCCTCATAGAAACCAGCACGGGGCTGTGTTTTGGATTTGTGCTGACAACAGTGCTGATAGCACAGGGGTGTTTTAGTTCCAGCTGAGCAGGGTTTGCACAGGGACCAGGGAGGGGACACAGCCAACACAAGTGACCCTGACTGACCACAGGGATGTCCCAGACCGTGCTCAACATTAAAAAAAAACACCTGAGCAGCCACTCTGGATTTCCCAAAACAAGGAGAGAAAAGGTGCAGCCTGTCCCCAAACCCTTTCCCTGAGCAAACATCTGCTCTGTCACTGCTGGAAGGAGAAAATCTTTCATTTACTGATGGGTTTTTCCCCCCCATCAGTTAGTGAGGAGAGCAGCTTGGCCCAAGTTTTGTCAAGCTTTTAATCTGAGCTGGCTTTTTGCTGAACTGTCCCTGCAGGTGGAATAGAATTGGTCCCATTCCCCACTTCCCATCTCCAAAGCTGCTTCCTTTGATTGTCTCGGGCGATCTTAGTGGAATTGTTCCTTGACTTTTATCTGAAATCCATTGGTGATGGTTATTTAAGCCTTTTTTTTCTCTGCTCTCTGGTTGTTTTAATTTCAGGGAGCCCATCGAGGAGTTTAGGTCTGTATTAGTTATCATATTGATGGATCAGCCAAGCAAGGAGCATTTGGAAATGCAGATACTCCTGTTCCATTGACCTGTGATATTTGAAGGATAAGGCCCTGCATGCCATTAGCAGCTGGAGCATCCATAAACACTCCTCTGCGGGTTTCCATTTGCGTTTGGGATATTTTGAGTGCGCACACGGAGAATTTTTGTTTGTTTGTTTGTTTCCATTAATCCATCCAAGGGCATTAATTGGTTCGTTTGCCATTTATTTAACATTTTCCCTTAAAGGGCTGTTGGGTTATTTTGTGCTCAGCAGACTCAGGGCTCTGCTCCTGCTCAATCAACCCCGCTGATGCCAAATTTGGGGGGAAATAAATCCCACTGGAGGCACGAACAGCCTCAATACCTTGCCTGAGAGTCTGCTCGGGGCTGATACAAGGAAAAAGAAGAAACTGTGGTCAAAATTTGCCTCCCATGATCAGGTGTGCTCTCAGTTTAGTGTGTGAGGATTTTTGAGGGAGATTGGGATTTTCCCACTGCTTCACCCAAACTTCTTTCAGTTGTGACTCTGCTAAAATAAGCAGAAACTGGTTAAAACTTGGTGACGTGCGATCCAAGGAGATCTCTCCGGTCTTTAATTCAGGTGATCCCGGTGTGGAATCAATATTTACACCCTCTCCGGGCGTGTTTGGAGGCTGAATTCACTCGAGTGTGGCAGTCACTTCATGATCCTTGGATAAAAAACCATAAAATGCACGAGCGCAGGCCGTGGGAGTGGTAAAGAACATTCTTCCCTTTAAAATTCCCTGGGCCTCTGAGGCCTCTGGCACGGCGCCTCTCCAGAGTCCTGGTGACTGCACCAGGAGTTAGATCTGGTCCTTAGGCAGAGAATTAATCTGGATTACTCTCACAAAACCCATCTCAAGTGAAACTTTTGCCGATATTTTTCCCAGAAGATCCTTCTCTTTCAGTCCAGAATTTTATCAGCGATTCTTATGCTAACAGGGGTCAGGAGATGAGATGTTTCTCACGTTACACTTGAGGCTTCTCATGAATAATGGCCTGTATCACCTCTATTGTCTGTCCAAAACATAAGCAACCAGACATAAGGCCAGAGGAGAAATTTAAAGGGTGCTGAATGAGCCAGCAGGACGGACCAAGAGCTGAGATAGTCGGGGAGGGAAACAAATACAAGGTGGAGCAGATGGTTATTTGGGGGAATATCCGAGCAGATTAACCACCAGGCAGTGCAGAATGAGGCAAGGCTCCAGTTCAAAAGTCCCCTGAAATCTTCAGAGCGAGATTAACGGAGCACAGACGTGAACATCCACTGTAGCCAAAATAAATTAGAGGTCATTATTCCCCAGTGAATTTTCTTGAGTGTTAAGTAGAGCACATCAGGCTTTTCACAGAAATCTGAGGGGGGTTGCCATGCTTAAGACCATCACTTGCTCCTGTGCGAGGGCAATCTGTCCACTCGAAAACAATTTTTTATTGTCCTTCTCTCCTTTTCCCCTAATTATTTTCTTTGCCCTTTTTGTTCTCACATGCCTCTGTGTGTGTGTGTGTGTGCGCATTGTGTAAAAAAAAAAAAAAAAGAAAAAAGAAATAGCTGCAGTTTGAGCAGGATGAGAATCCCCAAAATACGTGGCACTGGAAATTCCCATCGTGGAAATTTTAGTTCCCCCCAGGCCCTTCAATCTTTTCCTTCAGCGAGACTGCAGCTGCCATCTGATTTGTATTTATATATGCTCTTTATAGATATTAATGCAATAACAGATTAAACCTAAAGTAACTGTTACTACACAGAGACATCTCAGGGGTCTGATCTTGCAAACATTAATGCCTCTGAATAACTTTAATCTTGTGCATTGTGTATTTGAATTTAATGGGGACTCTGGCGTGCCAAAGTTTCTCACATTTGCGAATGTTTGCTGCAACTTCAGACTTCCCCCATATGTTGATGTCAATTTGTTTTTGCAACCTCAATACGGTTTAGAAACCTCAGCCTCTGATCACGGTTGGTGGATGGCTGTTCTTTCACTTCTGCTGCATTCGTTGGGCCACATTTCCAAGGGGGAAAAGTGGGATAAATGGGGAAAACGGGCTAAACCCTCACCGCTGAGCCCACCTCCTCAGACCAGGCTGGATTTCCCTCTCAGGGGCTTCTCCAGGCGTTTTTGGTTTTAGCCAGCCCCTAGGTAATGAGAGTTATGTTGTGGTGATGCTGTTTCTTCCCAAACCTCTTTCTGAAGGTGAGTTTCCTGCAGGAAACTGGATTGGAAACCTTGGAAAACAGCCCAGTGGTGCTGGGTAAATTCCTGGAGTGTCCAGGACACGAGGGAGGTGCATCCAGCTTGCCCAGGGCTGTTGGCCTCTGCTCCCTGTGGACGGGCTCAAGGTGAACACAGGAGTTCAGACTCTCTCTTGGATCATCCATTCTGTGTTTGCAGATTACAAGGAATCCTTAAAGGATATTATTTTCATTCTATTTGTACTAAATAGAAGGTTTTGATAAAAAAACCTTAAGTAAGGTTGATCTGGGAATATTTCGACGGGCAACCAAAAATCTTGGCCTCTCGTACAGAGGTGTTGAAGCTCCTGCACACCCTCCAGCGAGCCCAGAGAGTTTAAATTCCTCATCCTCTCCCTCTGAAGCTCTGAATCCCCCTCAGAGCACGCCCAGCCCGTTGTACTCCGCTGCTGAAGAGCAGTGCTCACTTCAGGGTTCAACAGTAATGGTGATTTTGCAGCCTAATGTCAGGGTAATAAACTCTTCCGCCAGGCGACTACTGTGACCACCAGGAAAGTTTTATTTCTCCAGGTTCAACAGTTTCCCTGTGACTAATGTACCCTTGGAGGAGAGGTGACTTCCCTCCAACACGAGCCCTGATATGGCTGCGTTTGCAGCTAAGGCTCACTAACCGCTGGCATCAATCTGATAAGCACCTGATAGGGCCCAATTACGCCATTTCTCAGCTTTTGGAGTGAATAAAATTTATTTTCTAGCCCACAGGAATGTGAATGGATTGGGTTTATTCCGGAGTCCTGGCATTATTTAAGATTAACTCATTCGGAGAGTTATCACCGTACCTGCCAAGAGCAAATCTATTTGTGTGTCGTGTTTAACAGTGGAGGAGAGGGAGAAGAACAATGAGAGGGTGAGAACCAAGGTAACAAACAGAAGGAAATCATTAGACACGTGAATTAATGAGATATTTGCTTAATTAGCACAAATAACATTGTCCATAACCACTCTCTCCCAAGCTCCCACTCCTGGGAAATTCAAGGAGTGCACAAAACTGATCAGCCTGAATGGCACAAAGTTGCGCGGGGACCCTTAAAACACTGGCCAAGGCTTTGGAAATTTATTCTTTTCAAACATCAGAGGAAATCCAGAAGTTTTTATCGGTTTTTGGCTGCCACAGCTCTGTAGGAAATCCTGACGTTCCTCATCCAAGGGCTGCACGCTTGGAGAGGTCTAGATGTAAATATCTAGAGATTAGGAATGCTGCTGGTCAGTCAGAATCCCTGTGAGCAGTGAAGAGAAGGGGGCGAGCCCAGAGATGAGTCCCTTGGAAGTGTTTCTCTTATTTAGGGAGACACCCTCAATAATTTTGCATCCAAAATCGTGAGTACAGTGTCAGCCCTAATCAGGTAATGCCCAGAATTTAAAATTTTAGCAGCTGGAAGATGCAGATAAAGACCCAGAGGTTGGTTGGGGGATTTTTGTTTGTTTTTAAGCGGAGCCCATCTTTCTGAAAATCTCTGTAGCATCTCTAGGCACAACTCCTGAAAGAAAAAAAAATGTAAAGAGAATCTTTTTAAAACCAAGTTGGCACCACTGAAATATTTTTTGTTGATGAAATGACTGAGGGCAGGCTGCTGATGAGGGAACAGGAGCTAATTGCTGCTGATGGACTCTGAGGGCTGTGCGGGGTGCTGCTTCTTGCTCCCCGCTCTGCAGCAGCCTCCAAATTTCATTGGGAATCCTGCTCAGTTTTCCACACCTCTGGAAGGAGAAATAAATCCACGGGATTATCGTCCACCCCAAGCCCTGTGGCTCTGAGTAGAGACCCCAGCAGGGAGATCGAGAGAGGGCAATTAATAAATGAAAAAACTCCTTTCTGTGCCTCTCCCTGCCCTTAAATGTGTCCTTATCCCATTTCTGATGGGCCTGAGGGGCTGAGCTTGTCCTGGGACAGCCCAGGAGAGGGTGATCCGTGCTGGGAGCTGCATTTTGGGATAACTGAGAGCAGAAGTGGCCCCCAGAGATCAGAGTTCTGGCTGGCAGAGTCCCTTCGGACCCGCCGGGAGATAGAAACCTGGGAGCTGCCAAAACCCCTGGATGTGATTCCATTGTTTAGTCAGAGGGTGAGGGCAGGCTGTGCAGAGAGCCCAGACCAAAAGTGCAGGGATTTTTATTTCATGGCATGGTGAGGGATGGGAAAGTGGGATCACCCCACCCTGGGCTGTGACTCCTCAGCCCACTGTCATTCCAGAGGCACAACGTTGTCCTTTTCAAAGGACTATTGAGGTGCCTAGAAAACACAGAATTATCCCAATATACGCCCCTCCCTTTATTAAAAACTTAAACCATGTCCAGCCTCTTGTAATTCCATGCACATCCTCCAAATATTTTAGCCCCTGGATGATCCTGAAGGTCCCTTTCAACCTTTTCAACTTTAATTCTGTGACCTCACCCACAGAATTCAGGTTTTCCCTCTCATTTGCTCATCTACCTCTCAAGAATATTGTGCCGATAATTATTTCTTATTACCAGATAATTATTTGCACAAGGCAGACACTGAGACACTTTTATTTGGGTGGAAAGGGATGGTTTGGATCTGGATTTGGAGGAAGCTGAGGTTGGATTCCCAGGTGAGGAGGCACCAGGGACATTTTACAGGTGCTGGCTGAGGAGCAGAGCCCTTGTTGCATCGATTGCTTTGATGCTGACCTCTAATTGTTCTATTAATCATGGCCAGGAGCACCAGGAGCACGGAGAAAGTGTCTTTTTAGTGGGAGAAAAGCAAAGGAATAATGACTATTGCAATGCTGGGATTGCACCTTGGCAGCTGAACTCCCAGAAATGCACGGGACAAAGGGCTGGCCCCCAAACTTGGTTTGGCCATGGCTTTGGGCAGTCCAGGGGGGGTTTTTTGGCTTTGGGCAGTTCAGGTGAGGTGCTTTTGGCTTTGGGCAGTCCAGGTGGGGATTTTTTAGGCTTTGGGCAGTCCAGGGAGGGATTTTTTGGCTTTGGGCAGTCCAGGTGGGGATTTTTTTGGCTTTGGGCAGTCCAGGTGGGGATTTTTTAGGCTTTGGGCAGTCCAGGGAGGGATTTTTTGGCTTTGGGCAGTCCAGGTGGGGATTTTTTAGGCTTTGGGCAGTCCAGGGAGGGATTTTTTGGCTTTGGGCAGTCTGAGTGGGGATTTTTTACCTGTCTGTCCAGAAACAAGGAGGGACCTGGCTCTGCTGGCAGTTTTTGCGGGCAGATGCTTCACCACGAGCCCAGGTGCTGCCTTTGCCCCAGCCCTGAACGAGGCAAGCAGTCAGAGAAACCTTCTCTTCATCAGATTCATTTGCAATGATCACTCCCCAAGCTCCTTTGAGAGAGAGGAAGAGAAGGAGCCTGAGAAATCCTCCCGAAAGCTTGTCCAAACCTATTTTAAAAGCGAAAAAAACCCCCAGAAAATAGCAGTGTGCGAGTCTGTCTGCAACTACAGCAGAGGGAAGCAGATGCAAGCAGGGCTGCCCATGCCTTGTGGAGCTCTGTGAGCTCCTGGAAGGCAGCCAGGGCTGAAATCGTGGCTGGAGGCAGCAGCACCCTTTTCTCCCCTGTGCCTGAGCTGCTCCCAGCCAGGACATTTGGACTTTACCGAGCACAAGCTGTGCCTTGCAGCGGTCAGGAGACGGAGATCTCCAGGCATGGATGAGCTGTGGGAATCCTTTGTAAGCACAGAACAGCCCCCCCAGCCCCTGGGGTTGAAGACACCTCCCTGTGCGGGGCTGCTGACACCCTAAAACCATTGAGGGTTGTTTTTCTGCAGGCCAGGAGAGGCGGTGGGGTCGTTCCCTGGGGGTCACTGAGGTGGGAATGCTGCCCCTGAGCTCCCAAACCTGCTCCTCCAAAATCACACCTACAGTTGTGTCTTTGTGTCCCCTGCAGAGACAGGACAAGATGTGCTGACGTGCAATATCATTATTTTGCATTCTCCTTCCTATTCCAAACCCCTTCCAGCCTCGCCCCTCCTCATCCCAGATTTCTTTTTTTTTTTTCCCACATTTCTTTAGCCTGCATCCAGCTCTCTCCTGTTTTATTGCAGAGGGATTGTTAATGCTTCGACATGATTTATTTATTTATTGTTCTCTGTCTGGGCACCTCGGACTGTGCTTGAGTTGCAGTTATTTTGCAAGTCAGCTCATGGGCACCGTCCCATCCCTCTGTTGTTGCCTTGGAGTTTTCAGTTCCCATCCTGGGTGCTCTGGCTCCCTGTGTGTGTGGCATGGACGGGCACATTCAGCATTCACAAAGCTTTCTTCTTTCCTTCTTTTCTTTCCTTTTCTTCTTTTCTTTCCTTTTCTTCTTTTCTTTCTTTTTGTTTCTTTCTTTTTTTTTTTTTTTTAAATTTGAAATTGCTGAAATCTGATCGTAAAAGATGTCAAGAGGCAAAGCCAGAAACGATCCTTTAAGGGCACTCTTTGATATTTGGGGAAGTGAACCTTGAAAACCTCCCTTGTTTCCTGTTGTTCCATTCCTTGTTTTCTCTCATAAAGTTGTTTTTTCTTTTTTTTTTTTTTTTCCTTTTTTCTGAAGACTTCCAAAGTACACAACCTCCCTGGGAGTCTATTGCTCCCCAAAGAAGGTCTTGCTGTAGGTTTTGACCCAGGTCCATCTCCTGTCCCAGCTGCAGCTCCTTTTCCTTTGAGGTGAAGCCAAAGCTGCTGAAATTTGTGTCAGTGCTGGAGGTTGAGGAATTATCCAACTCAGAGGAAGGGTTGGGCTCGGTGGGGACACTTCACCTCCAGTTTCCTGTCCAGGATGACACAAGGGGATCCTTCTGGAGCCAAGATTTGTCTCTCACCACCGGTGATCCTCTCTTGTCTCCTCCAAATCACTCCTTCCTCCCACGGTGGTGAAGCCCCTTGGTTTGAGCTCACTTCTCAGAGATGATATTTTGTAAGCTGGGCGTTTTAAGGCACACAATCTACCTTTTCAAGAGGAAAAAAATTCGCGAATTAGCTCCTTTTAATCACGCCTGTGTTCTGGTGAGCTGCACTTTTCCCTTGCCTGTAGGTCCCTGCTTCTCCATACAATCCCCCCAACGCCTGCAGGAAGGGAATTGCAATGCCTCCCTTCTGCAAAGCTTCGCTCATTCTGTTGTCGTCCATCCAAAATCTCTCATGCCAGCTCACCGACGTGAGGTCACCCCAATTTCATCCCAGGGCTGCTGGTGGAGTGGGTTTTTTTGGGTTGTGTGTGTGTCCTGCGTGCCCTCCCCCCGTCCCCAGCTGGTTCTGTCGGAGGTTCAGTCGCTGCGTGGGGCGGCTCCGTCCTCGTGGCGTGATCTGGGGATTGGGTGGGCGATTCCTGCACAGCCAGGCTGCACATCCTGCCCTGGGACAGCCCTGAGCAGCCTGCAGGGAAAACTGCCTCCTCTTCGGAGTGCCTGCCTAGAAAACACTGGCTCAGCAGCAGAAAATACCTGTCTGCAAGGGAGACTGTGCTGCTTTTAACCAGTGACAAAAACCCCCCCAGTGTGATTCCTGCTCTGAGCAGGGCTTGGGGTGACACCGAGCCTCGTCCAGCGCGCCTTCAACATCCCCCCAAAATCTCGCCAGGAGGATGAAAATTTTCTTTTCTCTTCCCTTTCTGGTCACGTTTTACCACTGGAGTTACTCAGCGAATTAATAGGTATAGAAATGCAAAGCTCTTTTCTTATTACACGCCATCGATCTGATTGCAGTGTCATTAATTGAAAGACTCGGGAAATGTGATGGATGGTTCAGTTCAGGATTCCACATTCGTTTTGGCATAGCCCTGCAGGAGAAAAGCTGCATGAAGCTGATTGAAGGGCTCTTTTTGTCTGACATGAATTATTCTTTCATTGTCAAACCTTGTAACAGCATTCAGACATAGGGAGATTTACAATGTGAAATCCTAAATGGGGTCTATTCTTAAAATAAAATTAGAAAAAAAAAAAAGAAAAAAAAAGAGGGAGAGCTTTATCTTGCAACGTTGAAAATAGCTATGTTTAAAAAAAAAAAAAAAAAAAGAAAGAAAAGACAACCCCACAACTATTCCTCCAAATTAAATATCTTCTGCAAAACCCAAGGGGCTGATGTTTCTCACTTAATTTTAAATTATTCCGATGGTGAGGCCTTAAATGAATAAAACAATTGCTTTAATCACATAACAGTTGTCAACATTTTTATTACATTCGAATATATTTGTTTGTCTGAAGAGGGTTTGTTTGTTCTCCCCTCTGCTGTCATTTCCCCAGCAGAAGGATTTGCTGGGAATCCTGCTCGTCCTGGAGAATCACACCAGGCTTTCCTTTCTCTTTGGGGAAAACCGAGGTGGACGCTGCCGAAATGTTTATTTAAAGAAATCGTTCTGCATTTCAGAAAACAAAACAAACCCCTAAAAAACCAAAAAACCCACACCCCACCAGCTCTGTGTGCAAAGATTCCCAGCTTTTCCCAAGCTGCTGGCTGCAGGCAGATCTTATCAAACGAGCTTTGGTGGGATTCGGCTTTATTTTATTTTATTTATTTATATGTTTCGCAGTTCCGTGGTTAAATTCTGCGGGTTCTTTTGTCTGTATTTAAAAAAATAAATAAATAAATAAATCCGTGCCAGGCTCTGAGGGTTGGGAGATGCAACCACCGAAAAGCAGCAGAGAAGGAGCAGAGAGGATCTTACCACCCCCAGATCGCCGTGCAAAGTTGATGAAGAGTTTGGAATGCCAAGCAGCCACCCAACTCGTGGGCTCATTTAAGAATAAAACACTGAAAACTAACATTATCCGAGATGGGAATCAATGTCATGCCTGTTACAAATGCTGGAGCTGGGAGAATAGCGAGATTACACAGAGCAGACAGATTAGATGAAGAAGAGTATTCCATTACATTACATCTGATTAGCGCTGTCTATTCATCTGTGTGGGGCTTTTTTTTATTCTCAAAGAAAGCTGGCTTGTTTTATGGCGACGGGCTGCGTTGAGGGAAGCTAAAAGCTGGAAGAATTGGATGTAAAAAGGTGTTGGGAATAGGCAGCTCTCTGTTTTAACCACCTTCCTCCCTCAGCTCCTTTCCCATGGCCGGGTCTGCGCGCCCCAGTGCTTCAGCGGGCAGATCACCGCAGAAAGGATCATTTTTTACTGTTATTTAACCACTTTTCACCCCCAGAAAGGCACCAAGTGATCACTGACCCCCCCTAAACAGACGCCCCTTCCCACCTGAGCTGGACATTTGCAGGCAGCGAGGCCGGCCCCGTGAAGGAGAAGAGTAATTCCCACTAAAGTGGGGGGGGAAAAAACCCCTTTTTTTTTCCCCGAGATAAGGAATAAACGGCATTGCTGGGAAATGTTGTCCTCATCCCCCGCCCCCTCCCCCCTGCCTATCTGCATGGAATACCCTCCCGAAAGTGGATTTTTTTTTTTTTTTCTTAAGGTCTCATTGTTCGGCGAGAGGGTTGAGATTATTTTTGTAGGGTGTTTTTTATTTTTTAAAAAAAAAAAAAATTTGGGGAGGATTTTCCCTGCCCCGGCAGTGGGGGATGCAGAGCCCGGCCACTGCAGGTGCTGCTCCTCACTCTGGGAATCTCCAGCTCTCCTGGAGTTTGGGGACGGAGCTGCCTGGCGGGTCAGAGCACAACACCCACCCAGCAGCGAGGTTTTTCATTATTTATTTTTTTCCCCCCCCCATCCCTTTTTGCTTTATTTCCAGGCTCAGCTCTGGGATGCTCCCACCCAGGGCTTCTCGGGGCAAAGATCCTTTAATCCTGAGCACCTTCAGTGTCCTTAGCAGCTCCAACCTTCCAGCCACTGACTGTTCCTAAGAGGTGAGGGAGCTGGGGAGGGATCGCTTTCATTAGTTATTTGAAATTGAAGATGATTTAATTTCATTTTTTTTAATTTTTTTTTTTCCTTTATGCTGTCTCAAGCTCAATAAACTCAGTTCCTCCGAGCCCCAAAAGCAGCAGAGGATATTTTGCCTTTGGTGTCACTAATTAATCTCCCACAGAAGATGATCAGGAGAAAGGGAGATGACGAGAGAGTTTGTGCAGGACTCTGAGCAGATTCTGCAGGAGAGAGGGGGGAAATGAAAATTTAAAAAAAGCTTATTCTCAGCCCCAAACTCTGTGAAACCGCTTCATTTTCGGAGTTCCTCTCACTCTGAAGTGCGGGCTGGATAATTCCTGCAAATTCAATTAGAGTTTGGAGCCCGTGGCCGCTCTGATCAGATCTGTGTAAATAACATTGTCCCCAGCCTGTGTTGTCACCTCTGAAATGCTCTCTGGATTGCAGCCTAGCTCTGTCTTTTCTGGTGGTGGAGTCAGGGTGGTGCTGGATTTCGGAGCTTTTTTTTTGCATTGTATTGGTCTTGATTTTGTTCAGGGATTTTTTTTTTCTTAATATTTTTTTAAAGATTTTTACGGGGTTATTTTAGTCCGTTTTGACTCTTGAGAGTTGTTAAAGGTGAGGCTCATTTTTTTTTGTGAGGTTAAGAAGAAGGAGAGAGTAAAAGGTACCGTATCTTTCTTCTTAATTGTTTGGCTTAAGTCTAAAACATCTGAAAAAACGCCCTTAAAATGATCTTGGAAGTCGCTTAATTAATAATAATAATAAAATAGAGTAACAGATTTAGCTTACCCTCTTTATGGACTTAACTTCAGGAAATTAGGCATCCACTCTGTCTCCTGTGCAATAATCAGTTTCTTATCTAACAGCTATGAAACGACCAAATGCTTCTTACATCATTCTCATCCTTTAACTCAGGAACAATTGCTCCAACAACAACAAAAAAAAATAAAATAAAAAACGAAAAAATGGAAGCACTGCTACAGCTCAGAGCATCCTTTACTTTAAACCCTTTTTAAAGTCGCCCGTTTATTCCCATCCCAGCTCAGCTTAATTCCCTTTTATTGTGTCGTCGAGGAGGGGGTGGCTGGAAAATATACAGTGCCATGCTTAATTGTGCTGCTATTCCACATTAATAACCTGCAACTTTGCATCCCAACGAGCACAAGGGAGGGAAGAAAAAAAAAAGAAAAAAGGAAAAAAAAAAAAAAAGCAGAAACAGATGCAATTATTTGTTGCTGGCTAAGTTACTGTACGTGACCCAGGTGCTGGAGGAGTATTTGCATGTGTTTCTCACCTTTGTTCACCCAGACACATGGGGATCTCGAGCTATTGCTGACTAATTGATAGTTGTAGTAACTGCTATAGGCTCCTTTAGATTAGAAATGCATGCAGACGTGTGTCTTGATTCAAACATTAAGGAACACACACACACACTCTCACTTACTTACACGGGCAGAAAGTCTTCGTACTATTAGAGGTGTGTGATGGAGATAGCAGGACATAAAACAGAAGAGAGAGAGGCACGGGGAGAGAGAGAGAGACAGAGACAGAGAGATGGCATGCAGCATATATACCCCTACAAATAGTTCTAAAATGCGTTTGCAAATGCAGAAGTCTTCAGAACCATCCAACAGTTCAGCACAACCCTTTTTTATCTCTTCTCTGCGGGACGTCTCCATCCAGATTACTCGAAAAAAAAGCGGAAAAGGTGAGAGCTCTGCCATCTTAGCTCTGAATTCATCTGATTTCCCCTTTTTTTTTTTTTTTTTTTTTATTCCCCCCCCCCCCCCCAACCCTCCACCACCACCACCCACCCCTCTCTCCCTTGTATTCCTCATGCCATTGTCCATTCTTATGATGGCAGCCGCCCTTGCTCTTGAATGCAAGTGTCACAGCGGGAGCAAAAAGGGTTCAGGGCTGCATTGTCAAAGCCATGGTTGCCTATTGTTTCTTAGCCTTTCACCGCTCTGCTTTTCCGAGCCTCTTTCCCTATCAGTGGCCCCTGTCAAGGGGAGGAGTAGGGGAGAAAATTGCGAGAGTTAGTCGTCCTTTTTATTGCACACTGTTATGATAAACAGCCCCAGCAATACATCCCACAAAATTAGGAATTATAACGGACGGGACGGGGAGGGGAGGGGGGGGTGGAAAAAAAAGAAATTTCTTTGTAGGTTTGGGTTTGGCGCTGCCCTTATGTCAAAAGCTTGGTTTTCTTAGGAAAGACTTTTGTATTGGTGGTGGTGGGGTTTTTTTTCTTTTTTTTTTTTTTTTCTTTTTTTTTTTTTTTTTTTTCCCAGCAAAAAATAGAGGCAGCTGCAAAGTGAACAGTGAGCTATTTAGTCACAAGGTAAAAATTTCCTGTTGCTATTTGGATACTGATGCTTTTCAATTTTAAAGGTGTGTGTTGGGGGGGAGGAAGCATGACTGAAAGCATTTCTCTAGCTGTCCATCCATCCATCCATCCATCCATCCATCCATCCATCCATCCATCCATCTCTATTTTATGTTTTAAAGCAATTGAAAACGGATTTTATAAAGGCCAGGGAGACTGTTTGCAAGCTGGTTTTATTTGGGAAAGAAACAAAAAAAAACCCAACCCAAAACCAGAAAATCTCTCAGTGCAGAATGAGGTTTGTGTTTCAGCTGATTGAATCTTGTGCTGGGGGATGAAGGGGCGATGAGTGTCCTGCTCGTGCCAGAAAGTGCTGCTTTGTCAGGGCATTCAAAGTAAAATCTTGTCACAATTTCTTCCTTTGGTGGAGGGGGGGAAAAAAATTAATATAGACAGGAGTTTACCTGCCATTTAAGCATGTGTTCGATTGTCTTGTGTGCACAGGCCAGCTCTGCCCGTGTTCAAAACTTCAGGGAGGTTACAAAGTCATGGCCTCAAAAGTTTTGGTTGTTTTTTTTGTTTTGTTTTACTGCGTTCGAGATGAAATTGCTGAGAGGAGAAAATTATTTCTACAAGGGGGCTGTCCAGAAGAGTGCAAACATATTTATGTGTTCGAGCTGTAAATATTTTACTCATTTCACTTTCATTTTTTTATTTTTTACTTGCCTTTTTAAAAAAAAAATCTATCAAAGTGAAAGAGAAGCAAATGCAATTCGGTTTGTGCTTTTCACTGTTTCTGTCAATTCGAGCATCATCCTTTCCATCCCTGAATTTACCCTCAGTGTACAGGATATTTAACAGTCTGGGGGTTTAATTTTTTTTTTTTTGCAAGCCTATTATTACGTTCTTCTGGCTGGGCTGTTGTGCGATCAGAAATTATTAAAAGCAAACACTGTTCAAGTATGTGCTGCTCGAGGCTGAATATCTGAGCCATTGCAAATGTCTCGTATTTTATCATGTCTAATAACACCAGGCAGAGTGCTCGCACGGATGTAAATATGGTTGAAGTCTTGAAGAAGCTGCAGACAAATAAATACTCCTCAAACTGCTGGGGCTCCTCGGGCTTGGTTTTGGTTCTGTCGCAGAAAATCGAGGTGGCCGAGCCTCCCAAACCGGAGGTTTCGGTGACAATTTGGAAAAGGGGGGGGCCGAGATATTTCACCTGGATCCCCTCTTAACTCTCAGCATGCCGAAATAGAAGTGATTTGAGGAGCAGAAATTCCCCCTTGCAGCCCATCCTGCAGACAACTCGCTGTGCCTTTCCTCCCCCGTGCTGGTGCTTTTTACACTCATTCATTGTCCCGCACCGCCAAGTTCTAGGTCAAGTATGCGCCTGTTTGGAATATCTTTATGTTTGAAACTTTTCTTTTTTCGAAGAAGAAGAAGAAATGATGAAAGAACTCTGGCCTTGTTTTAAATCAAGCTCTGAATGCGGCCGGGGCCACCCTGGGAGCACAATGTTTAATTTCCATTCGACATCTGCCTCATATTTGCCATTGCAGCCCAGGCTCTGCGTGGAAAGGGAGCACTTATCGCTGATAAAAAAGTTTGGCATCTCTTTTGTCAGAGGTTGTAATTTCTGTTCTCTCAATCTGGACTGTCATTTTGTAAAAATCTTTTGTCACCGGAGCTGAATGGAAAACCTGGAATGTGCAAGAGATTAAAGAAATGGGGGGGAAGAGGATTCAAATGTGCAGAGCAATCCTGGTGGCTTCACTCCCGGAGACAGATGGTGCCTAATCCTGATTTTTCCTTATTCCAGTGTAAATTCCGAGCTGTCCCGCTGAATCCACGGCTGAATACTGATGAATCAGGATCAGGCCTGGCTCATTTCTCTGCTTTTTGAGGCTGTGGGTTTATCTGGCACAGCTTTCTGCATGCACAGCTCTGGTCCCTGCACTCCCGCGGAGAGATGCCCACTGAGTGACTTCCACCACACCCCACCGAGTCCCACCCCTCCCTCCTCCTCCTCCTCCTCCTCCTCCTCCACCACCCTGACCTTCCAAATCTAGGAATAAATATTTGAATTACTTGAGGTGTTCTCTTTAGGTAGGTCTGGGTAATCTTAGAGCTGAGGGGGAATTTGGTGTGTCTGGACACTCCAGAGTGGCAGGGGGATGTGGTGGTGATGGCGGAGAGGTCAGGTTTGCCAGGGGGGGGAAAGGAAGTTTTTTTCAGAGCAAAGGCAGAACCATTTGACCCCACGGATGAATTTTGCTGCAAAAAGGGTGATTCAGGGGGAGAGGTGTTCCAGTCTGATCTGTTTCAGGTGGAGAAGGGCAAACTTCCCTCTGTGTTTAATTTTTTGAGTTTATTTTATCTCCTTATTAACCAGAACAACTTGTGTTCACGTTGCTTTTCATACGAGAATATAAAAATGCATCTTTTGCCCCAGATTCTCTTCTGTAATCTGAAGTTGTAAGTGCTCTGGGTGGTGTCAGCTCCACTCCCAGGCACCTATTTCACTCTTTCCTGTGAGATTTCAGTGAGCAACCCTTACAGTTCTGTTCTACACAGAAATAAATACATCTCATTTTTTTTTTTCCCTCTCATAGGAGTAACTTCAGTGGGAATTGCTCACGAGAAAGAGAAAGCATCACCTGGATTCTTCTGGAGCTGGGAGTCAGGGCCACAGATCTCCAGGAAAGACCTGCCCAAGGCACAAGGAGAAGATCTCAGCTCTCCAGAGGCTCCATCACACCTGGAGCTTCAGGCAAGAACCGTTTCCCCAGCTTGGAGCTTCACTGGTGAGTCCTTACGAGTTCTCACACGCAGGAATTGTGTCAGAAAAGTTTTATTCTGTTAAAATTTGATGAGAATTTGGTGCGTTTAGCAGGGTTCTTGTGCCCTGCCGGTGGCCAGTGTGCCACTGCACACTTGTGAAAGGTTTGTAGAGGCCAAAATGCATCAAGAGCTGCCCCAGAGGGTTGTGTCAGGAAAAGCTGAACCCTTGGGCTGTGAGCCTTTTGCTAATCCCAAATCCCTTTCGTGTCACCACTTTAAATCACTCATCAGGCAACCCTCTGCCTTTTCAGGATTTTGGGATTTGCAAACCCCCAGACCTGAGCCACTGCCATGAATTTTGTGTCCAGGTGGGCTCCGTATGCCATGGGCAGCACCTTCCCAGGGGATTGTCACTGGTTTCCTTCTTCTCACTCATGGAGTTTATCCCTTGATATGAGCTAAGCTTGGCAGGTAGAAAAGAAATTCTTTAGAAGTTCAGGAGTCTGAAATAAGGCAGGAAAGAACTTCTCACCTTCCCCTGGGAACAGCCTGCTTGGAGAGACTCGTTCAGGCAGGGGAATGTGGGAGAAGTGTGGAGTGAAGGACCAGCCAGGCAATTACTCTCCTGATGGGGGAGACGGTGTTGGTTTTCAGGAAATCAGGGCAAATTTGGGGTTAACTCTGCATGCTGGCAAGATTCTGAATGCAGAGGGTGTGCAGGGACAGCCTCTGACCTGACAGGAACTGTCACAGCATCACTTGGGTGCTTCAGGTACAAATGGAAGGTCTTGTGTGGGAGTGTCAGGGCTCTGTCCTGCTCAGACAGTTTTGTGCTGGCAGATTTCACTCCTCCTTACTCAAAACATGTGCCAGAGTTTAACCAAACCAGAACTCTGAAAGTGAGCACAGCAGAAAACTTTCATGTGACAATATTGGCAAGAAAGAGAAAGAAGAATTTTTTAATGGTTGTTTCTTCCCAGCTTGGGTCAATTGCTCTGTTCTGGTGTTGAGTCACAAGTGCCTCGTGTGCTCCAATCTGTCTTAATTCCCATTTCAGAACATTATTTCCCTTTGCCACAAGGCGATTCGGGTGGGAAAATGATTTGTGGCACAACTTCAGTTGTATTTGTACACCTGCAATCTACTGCATCGCTTTCATCAAGCCGGGCATGGAATTCCCACTTTTACTGACAGGAATGTCTTTTCCTGAGCCAGGGTGCTCGGTGTGGAAGTGTTGGGCATGTCCTGAAAACTGTGGGCATTGTTTTGTTTCTTTCCATTTGCTTTGGCTACAAAGGACTCAACCTGGGTGTGAGTTACAGGTGTAAAAAGGGAATTTCACAGATTGAGTTTCCACCTGTTCCTTTGGTGTTCCAACAGCTTTTTTTGGCTGTGGTTTGAGAAGGGACACTCGTGTCTGGTGTCACCTTTGAGGGCCTGGTTGCTTTTTCAGTTGCTGCAGGATTTCGAGGCATTTAGAGAGTTTTGGATGGGATTTTGGGAAGGAATTCCTGGCTGTGAGGGTGGGCAGGCCCTGGCACAGGGTGCCCACAGCAGCTGTGGCTGCCCCTGGATCCCTGGAAGTGCCCAAGGCCAGGCTGGAACACCCTGGGATAGTGGGAGGTGTCCCTGCCCATGGGATGAGCTTTAGGATCCCACCCAAGCCATCCCATGATTTCTGTAAGGCTGAGAGGCCTCTCCAGACCTTGATCAAAGTCAAAACGAGCTCTGCACTCTGGGCAGTTTTTCCACCCTTCACAGCTTTTCATTTTCATTTCCTGTTCTCTGCGGCAAACCCACCCAGGAGTGAGGTGAAGAAGTTACAGACAATATTCTGGGTGGGATTAGCCGAGGTGACCCCGAGCACAGGTGGGACCCCAGCCCCTCAGGAGTGTGCCAGCGTTGCTTTCAGAGCAATAAACCGTTTGTAAATCATCTTCTTCTTCCTCCAGAATTCACCCCGGCCTTTGTTTCTGGTTCTCTCTGCCCCCCTTCTGCTGTTGATAACCACCCTGATTTCCATCTCTGCTTCATATTCCCGCCTGTGCCTGGAAAACCCTGCCAGGTTCCTGCCAAGTCATCACCTTTTCAACATGCAAATCCCTCCTAAAACCTCCCTCCTTCAGCACTGACCACATGAAATGATTTTTTTTTTTTCCCTCTGTAATCTCTGTGTTTTTGTCAGGGCTGGGGAGAGATGAGCCATCTCTGAAGGAACTGGGTGGTGTTTTCACTGTAACCATGGTTCTTTCTCCTCATTCCTGGTTTTGTTGTGAAATAAGCTCGAGTTCAGGCATCGTGTCAAGGGATTTTTAGTTATTCTTGGGATGCCTTTTTGAATTCTGTATAGATAATGGGTGATTAAACAAAAAATTAAATTGATTCAGGGGTGCAATCTGCAGAAAAACCCACCCAGTTGGTTTTAGAATTTGGGAATGGGGAGGGAAAATCAAATTATGGTGGTGATTACCCAGAGCAACTGGTCTGGAGGGAGGTGACCCTGGAATTTGATGATTTTTAAGGCTCTTTCCCACCTCTTAGGGATTTCATGAACACCAGAGGAGGATTTTCTCTTGCTGGAAGCCACAGGGTGGATGAGGAATGGGATAAAACCCAAAATACTTGGATTGGACCCCAGGAAGTTGCACCAGAGACCTCCTGAGGTCCCTTCCCACCTGATTTGGCTCAGAACCTGGGGTGGAGTCACAGAACTGATTAAATTAATCTCTTTTTTCCTCCTTGGACAGTTTTCCTGTATTTAAAGGTCCTGAAATCTGCCAGTGTCACAGTGCTGCTGGTTTGATAAATATCCATTTTTTTCTATTTGCATCTATTATCTTTTAGTAGGATTATTTTTTTTTTCTTTTTACTTACTGCTTGCTTTCCCTCTTTGAATATAATAATAATAATAACAATAATAATAATAGTAATAATAATAATGATATGGATATAAGAATATCAGGTAGCAGAAATGTTCTACCAAACCCTAAATGTCTCAAAGAATCTCTGGTACGGATCCTATAGCATAAGCTGTTGGTTCGGGGCTTTTCCAGGAAGAAACTTGCCCAAACTTTCTCTTCCCTGACCTATTTTAGCCATTCCCACTAAAATCCCAACAGCTCCAAGCTGGAGCTGCAGAAAGTTCCTTCTGCCCATTTTTATTTTTTGGCTGGTGGGATTATTGCTCTGCTTCCACACACAGTGATGGGGAGGAAGGGATCCCAGAATCAGATTACATCAGTCAGGAGGGATCCCAGAATCAGATTACATCAGTCAGGAGGGATCCCAAAATCAGATTACATTGTCATCTGCCATTTTTTTTTTCCTTTAATCTGTGACTTGTAGAAATGAGGCAACTCAATCTTGGCTCTTCAGCCTCTGCTTCTCGGTGCAAAATGCTCAGATTTGCCTTTCTGGGAGAATTCCACTGTGCAAATATCACCCCTCTGAGGCTTTAGGAGCTTTAGGAAACGGGTCTGGATCATGGAACATTTCTTCATTGTAACACCTACCCTTAGAATATATTTATAAGCTTTTTATTATTGTATTTTTTAATTTTTTTTTTATTTTACACCTGTCGAAGCTGAGAGCAAGGAGAAAAAAAGATTTGCCAGTGTTTAGCAGTGGATTCAGTCTCAGATAAAATCTAAGCCCTTAATTTAAAGTAAAAGCTGATGAGGAGTTTTTCACTAAGACATTTTTCTATTGAAAACTGTAATAGCTCAGTCAGTTAAATCCTGGGAGAGGGTTTTTCATTTTTAAAATATCTCCTTGCAAAGAAACGGAGAAAGAGTTCAGATTTGCTGAAGTTTTCAAAATTGCTGGAAGAAGCACGAATGCTTGTGTGTCATCTCACGTGATTTCAGATGATCCCAGAGCTGGGTAAACTTTCCAGGGGTTTTGGAAAATCAACTTTTGTAGGTGCAGTGGGTGTAAAG
This sequence comes from Chamaea fasciata, assembly GCF_029207755.1. Taxonomy (NCBI): domain Eukaryota; kingdom Metazoa; phylum Chordata; class Aves; order Passeriformes; family Sylviidae; genus Chamaea; species Chamaea fasciata. The sequence continues at coordinate 4,100,337 of NW_027094109.1, forward strand.
GGGAAAATGGACTGGGGAGACAGAGAATGGAAGGAATTAGGGGGAAGGAAGTGAAGAATCCAGTTTGCAGCTGAACTCAGTCATTAATAAAATCATGTAATAAATAAAAGTGAGAGTTTAGCGTTGAAAGCCAGTGTTGGATGGGTGATATTTAATTTTGTGATAAATCCAAACTTCTGTAAATGGTATTGTGGGATCTCTGTTTTGGGGACAGTGCTCAGAGCAGCTCAGACCAGGGGCTGGGTGACAAACCCTCCTTGTCCTGAGGTTTAACCCAAACTTGTTGTGGCTGCAGACGACAGGCTGAGCTTCCCAGAATCCTTGTTGTCCTTTCAGTGCGTGCTTCATCAGGCAGGCTGTGATTAATTGCAGCAGGGCTGCTTTTAATTTGAAACAGAACCTCAGGCTGAGCTTTCCCTCCATGTACAGATCATATGTGGGCTGGCTGTGCTGATTTGTAAAAAAACATGTATTTACTACACATAATCTTATCTATTTTAATTGTATAAATCCATCTATCAAATACATCCACTTATCTATTTAATCAATACGTATCTACCCATAGAAATAAATTTTTTGCTCTCTGATTCAGCCACAATCTCACCAATATTTCTGTGTCTGTGCTGGTGCGGAAGGCCCAGCTGAGGTCACAGAAGCTCCGTGTGAGCTCAGCAGCTTTTGGGACCCACTGGAACGTGCCTGATGTGTGTCCCCTTTTCCTGGCAGTGCTGCTGGGCTGTGTCCTGCCCATCCCTGCACAAACCCAGGAATTTGTGCCCTGTCTCTCCCCCAGCCTCCCCAGGGACCACATTTGCTGAGCCCTGAACTCAGCTCCTCTGCCTGGGGGGGCTCTGAGGTGGGGAGAACAACCTGGGAATGGGCTGGTTGGGATGCAGGGGTTAATTATGCCAGGTTAATTAGCTGTCTCCACGGAGCAGGGCTGAGCAGGGAGGGCACTGTCCCTCTCTGAGGTCACACCTCGAGTGCTGTGTCCAGTCACTGCAAACAGGACCTGGAGGGGCTGGAGCGTGTCCAGGGCAGGGAACGGAGCTGGGGAAGGGGCTGGAGAATTCCTGAGGGAGCTGGGAAAGGGGCTCAGCCTGGAGAAAAGGAGCCCGGGGGGATCTTGTGGCTCTGCACAAGTCCCTGCCAGGCGGGGACAGCCGGGGGTCAGGCTCTGCTCCCAGGGAACAGGGACAGGAGGAGAGGGAGCGGCCTCAGGCTGGGCCAGGGGAGGCTCAGGGTGGACAGCAGCAGGAATTTCCCCATGGAAAGGGCGCTCAGGGCTTGGCAGGGGCTGCCCAGGGAGGTTGGCCCTGGAGGTGTCCAAGGAAGGGCTGCATGTGGCACTCAGAGCTCTGGTGGGGATTGGGCACAGGTTGGACTTGATGATCTTGGAGGTTTTTTCCCCAACCTTAATGATTCCATGCATCACTGGAGTGCCCAAATCCCAGAGGAACTGGCTCTGTCTTGGCTCTTAGACTTGGAACCTGCAGCTCAGTTCCTGGAAGGAATTGTTGGTTTAACTCCGGAGGTCCTGATACCAGTCCTGAGACAGCTGGACAAAGCTTCTGTGACAAACCAACAACCTAAAATGCCCAGGGCTGCACACTGGGAGATAAAAACCTCCTGAACTACTAAAATGATTTCATTTCTGTGACATTCCAGGCTGATTTTAAGAGGAGGTGACTTCAGGCATCTTCATGAACTAATCCACCCTAAAGATGGGCATTGGTTATGATGCTCACTGGGGTTTTTTTTACATGAGGAATAGAAACAATAACCCAAATTCTCATCTCTCACTGCTTTGTAACATCAGTTCAGTTCAGTGGGATGCTCCACCACAGGCTCGAGAACAGGGATATTACACTGGTTGCAAAGGAACGTATGATTTTATGGAAAATTATGGAATTGCTGTAAGTTGTGAATCTGTTCTTGGTGATCTCTGTATGGATTTCAGTGAAATCCAAATCCTGGGGAGTGATTCTGCCTTTAGGAAAAGACTGACAGACACTGGCAGCACGTGCAAGCCAGAAACACAGATGAGGAAATTCGTGTCAGGATCTCTGTCAGGTACAATTTGAGCTGGGATGTTTGAACAGAATGAAACAGTTTGTGGGGAAAACTCACGACAGGAGTTCTGGGCTGGATCCTGGACTGGAAGCTGATTTTACAGCCAACAAACTGTTGGGAGTCTTTCAGGGAGCTCCAATAAATTTTTGGGTGAAACTCTTCCCAACATGTGGATTATCCTATCTCAATTTATCGACAGTGGGGTTTTCCCCTCTCTAAACAAGAAGCTGCCGGCAGAGCTCAGCCCCTGAATGGTACAAAGTGAGCTCCCTGTGCCAACAGGGATATTTTAAAGCATCAGTATTTTAAACCTTCCCCAGCCTCTGGGTAATTCCTCTCAGCAGAGTGATCCCGTGTTCTGCAGGGCCGCTGCTGCTCCCAGCCTGAGCTGTGCCAGGAAAGGCACTGCCAGGTCAACAGCTTTCATTTCCTATTGAGTTTTCCTGGAGAGCTCAGCCCCACTCTGGCTCAGTCTGCAGGAGCACTCACGGGAGGAGCTTCAGGAGCCCCTCAGCCCATCCCCTGAGCTCTGCCCAACAGATTTATTCAAGATTAATTCGCTCAACACTTACCTGAAATGATGAAGGACTTTCTGATTATTTTAGGGAGTTTGCGGAGTGCAGTGAGCTCAGGGATGGGGCTGATTTGGGTACCACAAATATCTTTCCTTCCCCTTTGTAATTTCTTCTCTTGCTTTTCTGGTTCCTCTTGGCTCTGGATCTTCCAAATTCTTCAGAATTAGGAATTAGCCTTGCTGATTTATTTATAGATTAGCGCAGCCTGGTTTTAAAGTTGGAGAAGGTACTGAAAAAGCAGAATTTGCTCTTCATCAACTTGAGTATCTCTTCCTTTGCTTTGATAAGCAGCTCAGCTATAACTAGAACAGCAGATATGGATACAACATAATAGTTAGGATGTAATTTATATTCCTATTTAAATAAGAAAGACAAAAAGGCCTAGCTAATTGATAATTAAGCTGTTTTGGAGTTATTTTATGGTTTAAAATAGGGTAGAAAAGTGCTTGTGAATTCCTGCAAACAGCAATTAAAAAAAAAAAAAAGAAAAGAGATTTAGGAACCTGTCCTTAAAAATAAGACAACATTCAGCTCAGAAGATGGCATTAATTGGAGGCAGTTAATTCCCGTGGCTTTCAAAGTTTTGTACTCTTTGTTGATGCTGAGGTTAGTAAATCACCCCCTGGGTGAGTGAATCACCCCCTGGTTGTGTTTGGTGCCTTTCTACACGTGCAGGAACAGAAATAAAAAGCCATGGATGGTTATGGGATGGGTGACAGGGACTGTGTGATCGTTTTGCAGGTCACCTGCAACCCTGGGACATGTTTTGTTCAGGCAGAGGTGAAAGGCTGGAGCCTTCCCTGTCCCAGCTCGGGGTGTCTGTCCAGTCCTCCTGCCCTGTTGTCCTGTTTTAATTTGGTCGGGAGCTCCTCCTGATGAGCTTTTATCCATCCCCAGTGTCCTGGGCTGGCTGTAAACTGGAGTTTATCCCAGCCTCGGGTGCCCAAAGGGCTCAAACCTCTCAAGGTCAGTGGCCCAAAGTGGCACAAGAGGCTCCTGCTGGACCCAGTGGCCACAGCAGAGCATTCGTGAGGCCACTCTGACTTTTCTGCAGCAGCAAAAGCATCAGCGGGGATCTCAAGGACCAAAAGTCACCAAAATTCCCCTGCACAAAGAGCCCAGGGGAAAAGAAAGTCCCCTCTATCCCTGGCACTGCTCACTTCCCACTTTGCTGCTCAGGGCCCAGGAACCTTCAGCTGCAGGAGGTGGAAAGAACTGAGAAAACAATCCCTGAAATGATATTTCCCTCTGCTTTAAAGGCAGAGAGAGGGGTTACCCACCCTGCCAGGCCTCCAAGCTGTCTCTCTTTGCACGTTTGAAGCGCCTTTATTTGCTGCTGGCTGTTATTTTGGGTAGCTGCTGCCTTTTCCTATCTCCCCAGCAGTAATTTCTGGATAAATGGGAGGCACCGCAGCATCTGTGGGAAGGAGCAAGGTCCCTGGGTGATGTTGGTGACACATTTGTGGCCCTGCCTGCTGCCACCTGAAGGGCTCTTTAGCAGCACTCGTGTGCTGGGGACAGGGAGGGGAGGGGGGACTCGGGCCCACAATATTATGTCACAAAATAGAAAACCCCCGACCCTCCAGCAGCAGTAATGGCATAATGGGATAAGTGTGAGGGAGAAACAGCAGGGTATAATGGGCACTCAGCTGCCTCTGAGATGGGGCCAGTGTGTTTACCCGGATAGAGGAGGAAACCAGGCCAGCGTGGGGACGGTGACAGTGTAAGTGCTCCAGGAGGTGCCCGTGGGTGAAGTGAAACCGCAGCAATCCCGGCTGTTACATAATAAATAACAGCAATAATATAATATCTGTGCTGGGGCCGGAGAGGCTTCACCCAGCTCCCGGTGCCACCGGGGCCTCTTCGGTGTTGGATTTCCTAATTCCTCCTCTCCTCCTGGCTCCCTCTCCAAGCCTCTTGCGTGGTGTTTTGCGCTTTATTATGTCTGGAGTGGAGAGCAGCTTTCATCTGCCTCTCTTTGGCCAAGAAAAGCCCCCGGGTTTCAGCCGCTTGTAGGGCAGAGGAATGGGGAGGGATGGCCAAGGCTGTCTGTGGTGTTTCCCAAAGCTGGAAATGTCCAGGCTGGAACAACCTGGGACAGTGGGAGGTGGCCCTGCCCACGGATGAGCTGAGATTTAAGGTCCCAAGCCAGCCTGGGATGGGGAACCAGGAAATCAAACCGGGGAAATCCCAGCGCTGGATTTATCCTTCCTTACCCACCCCGCACCTCCGATCCCACAGGAGGGATTTTGCTGCAGGTCGCAGGAATCTGGCCTTGGTGATGCTTTGGTGTTGGAGCGCAGGATCTTTCAGGCCAAGACATGACTTTCTGGCACTCAGAACCATTTTTAAACTTTTTTTTTTTTTTCTTTTTCTGCTGCTCTTTGAAGTAGGCTCAGCTTTGCTCCTGGCTTTGCGGCTTATCTACATCCCTAATTTCACTTCTTTGCTGACTGGGGCGAAGATCCTCCTGTTTAAGTGATGAGTCATTTTTACTTGGATGAAAATTTTGCATTTTTTTCTTTCTTTTTTTCCACAGGGGCACTTAGGAACAGGTTAAATGAACCATTTAGATGATTGAGAGAGGGAGGTGCCAGGGGAAGTGGAAATGTGTGCTCTGCTATTTTGTTCCTCTTTGCTTCAGATTGCTTTTATTCGTTTAATTCCTGAGATGGGGATTGCTGAGAAGTGCCTCCCTCTGCTTTGTCTCCCTTGCCTGGATTTCTTGGGCTGAATTGGTTGGAATTCATTGATGGATTTGAAATTGTTGTTTTCCCCATAGTGCTGTGCCATCTAACAGAAAAAAATCCACGTTATAATTCCAGGAATTGTCGAGGTGGACCGAACAGTTAACATGAACAGAAAGAGTCTGCATTCACATAGGAGTCTGTAGGAATGAAAGATGTGGAGTTAAAAAGTAGGAAATGAAACTTTAAAATACGTATTTTGTGAATTTTCTCAAGTGGAGCCAGTGGTTTTTAGGAGGAAAATCTAGTTTAAAATATCCTAAAGTATGAAACGTAATGAATTTTAGAATGTTTCCAAGGGGCAGAGGATGTTTCCATAGCTTTTGTGGGAAAAAAAAAGAATTGTTTGGGCTTTTTTTTTTCCATGATGTGCTGAAGTAAAGGTGCCCACACAAGTTAAGGGAGGAGCTGAGGGGCATAACCCGACTTTGAATCTGAAATAAGGATTTGTTCTTATCCCAAAAGATAATGCTTTCACCTACCAGTTTGGAGTGAGAGGTTGAACCAACTGAACCATTTTGAGCAAAGATGGTTCGTAAAACCATCCCCAGGCCGAGCCTGTCCTGGAGAAAGAGAAGGACCTGTTGAAAGCTCACTTATCAGGAGTTTGCTGCTTTTCAGTTGCAGTTAATTCTGAGTAAATGGTGTATTAATAATTGGGTTAAACCAACTCTTCCCATGGAAATGTAGGTCCTTGCCTGGCCTATTTACTGGGATGTCAGGGGCTGTCCTATTTTCCAGGTGTCTCCCTCTCTCAGGATGCACAGACCCCGTCTCACCAAAGGGAAACTGAGGCACGGAGGGGCGAGGTGGCCTGAAAAAAAGGCTAAACAAGGCGTTTTGGAGGAGCAGCATTCCAAATTTTCGGCTCAAATTCCTCTTGGCACAGCCATTTGCTCTTCCAGCACCTGGACTGTCCCTGGTTATTGATGGATAATTTTGGGTGGGGGTGAGTGCGCACAGAGAAAAGCACATTTCGGAGCTGGAACAGGCTGAGCTTGAGGGGGAGTTTTGGGAAGCGGGGTTTGTTATCAAACAGCCTTCTCTGCGTGGGCACTCCGCGTGTGCTTCCCAAAAATCCGAGCTCTCCTTGCTCTCCTCCCATTTCTCGGTGTCTAAAAAAAAAAAAAAAAAGAAAAAAGAAAAAAAGAAAAAAAGAATTTATCTGTTTGGCGCTCCAGCAGGGCCCAGCCTGGCCAAGCCATTCCCCGGCAGCGCTGCCGAGGTGTCACGCGGGGGGTTTCCATCCTCTCCCAGCGCACTTTTGGCGATTTTCTCCCCGGGAAAGGCAGACGGGGGAGGTTTTTTATCATTATCGATCCCGCTGCCCTGTGGGGATCGGGGCCTTGCCTTGACCCTGGCACCTGAGGCCGAGCCGAGCGGCGATGCTGCCCGCCTTTGTCCTTGCTCGCAGGCAATCCCTGCCTTTCCCTCGGCAGATGTCTTTTGTTGCTGACAAAGATTGCTCATCCGATTGTCCGGGGTTAGCGGGGGTGTCCCGGGGTCCCGGGGCCCGGCCCTGCCCGGCCAGACTCTGCCCCTCCTTCCCTCAGTCTGGGAACGCCAGAAGGAGCCTGCTTGCCTTGGCTTTTTTTTTTTTTTGTTTTTATTATTATTATTATTATTTTCTTATTCCTCCTCCTTCTCCCCAGGGGTCTGGCTGGATGATTTCTGAAGCTGGTTTCTTTCTTCTGTGAAAGTAGAGCCGGGGAAAATAGATTTAATTTTTTTTTGGTTTTTTGGAGGGATTTTTTTGGTCAACACCTGCGTCCCCACCTTGGCTAAATCAGCAGCAATCCCTCCTCGGTTTTGATGTAAATCTGGCCCACAACATCTAAAAATAATGGGGTTTTTTTGGAGGGGGATTTCTTTTTTTATTTTTAATTTGCTGTGTGGTAATGCATTGCATCAACCTGCCAGAAGGGATGGGGGGAAAAAAATTTAAGGACAATGCCAAGGATTTGTGTGGCAGCCTACAGGATTTGGGTGCCTGATCCACTTCTCTGGGGCGCCAGAATTTGCTGAATTCAGCATTCAAATTCAAGCAGATAAATCCCTGAAAAGCAGGAATTGCAGTATTTTGTGGCCTTCAGGGGACTGGGGGTACCTTGCTGAAATTTGGGGATGCTGGAAAAGCAAGGATGTGGCAGCCGCAGGGTGTCCTGGAATGTCTGAGGGAGGAAAATGGGTGTAGGGGCAGGTGCTGGGCAGCAGAAGAGGGAAGGATGAACTTGTGAGGCTGCAGCCTGGGGCAGGGAAAGCTGAGCCATTCTTAATTGCCTCCTAACGACTTCAGAGTTCAAGGTTTTCCCTTGAATTCCAAGATTTTGGCGGGATAATTTGAGGCTTTCGCTCCTTGTGGGGTTCGGGAAATCCAGGCCAGTCCAGGGGTTGGTTTCTCCCCCATTGGAGGAAGGGCTGGGAAAGTTTCTGCCCTGCTCTCTCTGCGTGCTGAGTTGTTGTTTCTCTCTCCAAAATTAAGAAAAAGAAGAACTGATGTGATTTCTGCACCGCCTCCCCCCCTCAGCCAGGCTGTTTGTCAGCATTTTGCTACTTTATTGGAACTCGTGGAACCTGAATCAGGTCCACAAGAGCTGCTCAGAGGCCCATTATTTTCCATTATTATTCCTCGTTGTTCCAGTATTACTTTTCCTCGGGAACTAATTTTTTTTTCCTTTTTAATTTAGTGTGGTTTCACTTAAACCCACACTTTTCCTCCTAAAACCACCATAAATTACTCTGTTGCCACCTCGCCTCGCTGACTGCAGCTTTGTTCACATGGGACTTTGGGAGAGGAGGGGATTTTTTTTTCCTCCCCCCCCTCTGTCACCAGTGGGAATTGGAGTGGGGAAAGGGCAAATTTAAATGAATTTAAAAAAAAAAAAAAATTATGCGAAAGGAAAACTGCTTCTGGTGCTAAAGTCACCTCTCGGTCAGTCCTGTATGTGATCCCCCTCTTCTGGCTGTCGGAGGGAAGTGGAGGCGAGCACAGACAATGGGATTTGGGCAAATCCCATCATTTTCATTTTGCCGGCTGGAAGAGCTTGTTTGGGAAAGAGCCGTTCGGAATTTCGGGTTCGGCCTGGTGTGAGATGTGCTCTGAGTGAAGATCCCAGCTATATTTGACCTGACTCTATTTTTAGTGTCTCTCGCAGCTTGAAGAGGGGGGATTGGTTTGTGCCTGGGAGAGGTCAAGGTGTGAAATATAAAATGCTGCCCGCGTGGTCTGGTCGTGCTCTACATTTTATTTGCCTGCATAAAAATCCTGGTGGGAAGGAGGCAGTTTTGGAGCCGATCCCAGGATACCCTCAGGAGGGGCTGTGTGAGGCAGGAGTAGAAAAATAAGAAAAGACAAAAAATCCCCTCAGGTGCTGTGGATGGTCCTGGTTGCAAAGAGCCAATCTATGAAGGAAGGTGGGGTGAGGAAGTGAGATGGGACATCAGGTTTGGAACCTTTGGGCTGGAATTATTGCAGCATTTTTTTCTGGCTGTAGGAACAGAGATTTTATTTCAAAGCAATTTCAGAGCCATATTTATATCCACGTCCCAGCTCCATCTCCCAGAAACTGAGTCTGACCATAAAGGTCATTAAGCACAAACGTGTTCCTCACTAATTGTCCACCATTTGCCATCTCTCTCCGTGGTATTCCCTTCCTTTTTGCAGCAGGAACCACACTGGAGTTCATAACCTCTGCCCAGATGTTTCAGGGAGGAAAATATTCCGGGGAAGGTGTTAAATTACAGCCTGGGGTTGGATGGGAGAGGGAACTAAAAGCAGTGAGAGATCTCACCATTCCTTCCCTTCCCAGCTTAAGGAAGCAGCATTCCCTCACTGCCACCCATCCTTTCCAGGGAGAGCCATGAGCGGAAGAGTTTTTCTCTCTTCTTTTGTCCTTCCTGGCCTCAATTCACTGCAGCTCCTGGTGCTGGAGATTGAATGTGGATGTTGGACCCAGTGCTGAGCATCAAACAAGCCAGGAGATCTTCCTGGAGCCCGGATTCTCCTGGAATAGAGAAGTCTGGCCTGTTGATCGGGGCCGTGGGAAATGCTGACCCTGAGCTGGGGATGGAGGGAGGTTCTCCTGCCTCCGTGTGTGCGCTCAGGGAGGTGCCAGGCGGGAGCTGGTTCCACAGTTGCGCCAACCGGGGGAGACACGTTTTCCCTAATGCAGTGGGAGATGGGGTTGGAGATGTGGGAGTGCCAAAGCACCCAGAGCTCTGCGAGGTGACTCTGTCCCTCGTGCCCAACCAAAGTGTCCCCTGGGCCTTGGCTGGGAGGAACCGGCCCCAGGTTGATAAATGGACTCAGCGTGATGAGATGATGTCGTGAGCGTGTTTGAAATCACCTCACCCCTCTCCCTTCCCTCTCCCTTCCCCTTTCTGTGCCCAGCGGCCCAAAGAACAAAAAATCTGGGCCAAACGGTGCCTCTGGGAAATGCCAGGAGCTCTGGTGTCACCCTCAGAGCTGCTGCTCCTAAATCAGGTGCCCGGCACCTTGTGGGGGAGCAGCGTGGGAAGGGGCGAGTCAGAAACTGCAGCAGCTCCGGAGATCCACCTCCCTTTCTGCTGGGAACTTTCCGAGGAGTAATAAATTCACTCTGGCTCTGCTCTGAATGCAGAATTGATCAGACTGCAGGAGCCAGGGGGAATCAATTGGGCTGCAGGCGCCTGCGCCGTGGGCAGCGCAGCCCAGGGTGTGCCCTGCGCATCCATTTGTCCCCTGTCCCCGCTCCCTCCTCCTGCCCCGGCCTCTGGGTGCCACTGGACATTGATTTTTTTGATGAAATCCAAAGGTGAAGCGTGGCATTGGGCCGATCAGAGCCGTCTGTCTTGCCAGGGCTCCTGTCGGAGGGGTGGGGTGGGTGTTTGGGGTCGGTCATTAGTTAAAACCCCACAGAAATCCCACGGAAGATGTTTCCCTCTGCGCGAGGGAACGTTCCCTTTGTTTTCCCTACAAACCCCACCGGGTTCTCACCCCCTGACGGAGAAATCAGGGTTGCACACGTGTGCTGCACACGTTTTCCAGCCACCCAAGAGCCTCATCCTGCCGAGGTGCTGCATCACTCCCAAAAGAACCCCCACCCCGCAGGCACCTGCGACATCCCCCATCCCACACGGGGACAATTCCAGCTTCCCAGAGGCAGGATCAGCCTTTTAGACCCAACGCAACAAGAAAAGAAAGCAACAGATGCTGAGTCATCGCCCAGCGCTGTTGTCAGCACCGTGTTCACCCCCAAAAAAAGCTGATTTGGGCTGGATTTCCTTAACCTGGGAAGCAGGAGAGGACGGGAGGGCATGGAAGAACAAAAAAATAACAAAAAGGAGCAGAGTTAAGGTGGTTTTGGCAGCCTGTGTGTGATTTTCAGCACTGCTTTGTTTTTCAGTGTATATATAAATCGATTTTTCATTGTTTTTCTCTATTTCTTCCCCCCATTTTAATCTGTCTCAGTTACTGCTTTTGTGTTTTGTTTTTCTCCTCCTTTTATATTTCGCTGCAGTCCGTAGGCAGCTCCTCAGCCGTGGCACAATCGTGTAAAACTGCTCTGAAGTTAAAAGCAAAAAAAAAAAAGAGATTACATTGTCCTCCTCCTTTATTTCACGGATGCTCACAATACCTTGAAGAAATCACCGAGGTTTGTGGGGTTTTTTTTTGGACAGGATCCAACTCCCAGCCTGCAAAATGGAGCTCCTGGGCTTTTCCAAGGGGCGAGCTGCATCTTCCTTTTCTCATTTCAACCTCGCACCTCTGTTTTGAGATCACGACAAAGCCCCACAAACCCCGAAGAATCAATCAACCCCAACTAATACTTTAATGACTCCTTTTTTCCTCCCAAGGAAACAAATTCAGGAGAACACACACACACACACACGCACACGCACACGCACATGCATGGACAACAACAAAAAAATAATTCCATTTTTTTTTTTTTTTTAAAGAGGAAAAAAAAAAGGGAGCTAGAGGCTGAGGAGGACCTCGTCTGGTCAATGAAAGAAAGAGACGGATGTCTGGTGCCATGGCAATGGAGCAGGGATTACTTTGCACTGGAAAATAGGTTCTTTTTTTTTTTTTCCCTCTTTTTTTTTTTTTTCTATTCCAGTTTTTTTTTTTTCTCTCTCTCTCTCTCTCAGGCAGCTAAGAGTTGTCACCGAGTCTGAGAGGCCCATTTAGAGGAAAACGAGCCTCTGAGGAGAATTGAATGCTTGCTTTCAGCGCGGGCTGCTGCTTGAACAGTCTGCTTTGCTTTTCGGGCAAGGCAGGATGCAAACACCCAGATTTGTTTGGAGCACTTTCCCAATCCCTGTGTGTGTGCATATGTGTGTGGAGAGAGCCATAAAAAAGAAAAAAAAAATAAATAAAAAAATCCCAGCGACTGGGAGGAACGTACATTAATGACAAAACTACATTTCAGAGCAAAAGCTCGTTATCCTGGCTGTGAGTCCACGAGCATTCCTCCCTCGGTTGTCTGATTTTTTGGGGTGTATTTAGCATTTTCTTGCCACTAGGCTGGATTTTGACCAAGATTGATCCATTGCATTGAATGGAAGTCAAGATATTTTGTGATAAACGTGGTTTATTTTGGTGGAAAAGGCTGATTTGTGGAGATTCTCCACTGGGAGTGTTTTCCTTCTCTGCTGCTTCCTCCCTACCCCCAGCTCTGAATGTTTTGGGGCTTGTTTGTTTCTTTGAGTTTGTTTTTTTGGGGTTTTATTAGGGTTTGTTTGTTTGTTTGTTTTACAAGTCACTAAGTTTCCAACCTGAGGAAAACATTTTGGTCAAGACTCCATTTTTTTTTTTTAATTAATTTTATTTAACAACGAAATTGGCCAATGGAAACAAACCAAAGGGATGCTATTTTCAAGCGGTTTTTTTTTCCTTTTTTTTTTTTTTTTTTTAGCTGCCTTTTTGAATTTCTGAACTTTTAAAATATTTTTGGCTGGGTTGGTTGGGGGTTTTTTTTCCCTTTTTTTTTTTTTTTTTTTTTTTTGTTACCTCTTGGGGTGAAGGAAAGGCTTCTTGCCTGTCTGCCAGCCAAGAGATGAAGGTGTTCTCTGATCTGTGAATCATCCACCCACCAGGCTCCAGACAGGCAGATACCAAGTAGATTATTTAAAGCAGGTAAAATGGAATAAAAGACCTTCCTGTGACTTTGCTGGGCTCGGCCAGGGAGTCCCAGGTGACACCTGGGGTAGTTCTTGCTGAATTCCCCTCAGTTTCCCACCTCAAAATGTTCCTTGCCATCACACGTGGGGTAGATCAGGAGATAATTCCACTGTAAAATGGGATTTTTTTCAGTGCTTTGAGCTTTCCCACACGGATTTGGGGGGAACTGGGTTGATTTCTCCCATTTTAAGGACCAGGAAGTGCATTAATTTTGGCAGTTTTATTTAAAAACACATTTCACTGACATCCACATTGCGAAATATTTCTTGATGTTCTGAGGCGATGTTGCTTTTTTCCCCCATGCTAAAACTGCCTTAATAAACGTGCCCAAATACATTTTTAAGATATGTTAATGCTGCTCTGTGTGTGCCCTGCCTTTTGCATGGCAGGGCCACATGAAAGCCTCGAAATCCCGAAATTTTTCGTGCTCCCTGTCCTTTCTGGGCTGAGTCGATGTTGTTGTAAATGGAATGTGTCTCCTTTCTCCTGTCTGCTGTGAAAAATAGCTCCTCTCTTTGATCTTCCCCTCATTTACTAAAAAGTAACCAAAAATAATCCCCCCCCCTTTTTTTTTTTCTTGTGTTGGGGGGTAGGTGGTGAAATGTGCCAGGATTAAAAAAAAATAAAATAAAATAAATGTGACCCTCCTTTTCAGCGATTCCGAACTGTGAAACAGAAAAATCTCTGTCCAGGTAAAAAATTTGAGTTGTCATAGCAACAGCAGGATGGCTATTTATTTTTGGATTTCCATTTTCACTGATTTATTTAACACATTGACAATCCATTTATAATGAAGAGGAATTCAAGAGGTTTTATTTTTTTTTTGTTTCTGCCTGGGTTTATAGCCAGCCAAGGTTGGGTTACTTTTCACCAGAGAAAAATAAGCAAAGATAAAAGAGGCAAATAAAAAGGAAACCTTGTGGCTTTCGGGGGCTTTTCTTGTAGGCAAATATGGGCTCAGAGGGGAGTGAAATCATGACTGGCTTGTTTATTTTGTCTTTTAGTGCAGTAAAACAGAACAAAGCTTGGAGTGCAGGGCAGCTGCGAGGCACAGGAGCCACAGATGCTCACTCACCTCCACCTGCCCTTTCTCCTTGCCCAGGCTGCCTGGGAGGGCTCAGCAGAGCCTTTGGAAGTGATTCCTCTGCTCCACCTCCCTGCAGGAGGCCGGGAGAGCCCCCAGGGCAGGGATAAAATCCCGATTTCTCCTTTTGGTGGTGACCCCAGTGCTCTGAGAGCTCCCTCAGGCTCAGCTTTGCCACTGAGCTCTGCTGCAGGGCAAGATCTGCTGGAGTTTGGGGAGCCCAGACGCTCATCCTGCTTCAGTCCCAAAATTATCCGACTGGTCCTGCTCTTTTTGGGCTCTTTGTGCCCAAATGGGCCGTGCTTTGCTCTCAGGAGGGGATGGTTTGCCAGGCCAGGAGTGGCTCAGCCAGGGGAAGTGTCTGGAAGGTTTTGTGCCTAAAGATTTGAGCCATCCCTGGATCCAGCTCTGGATCCACAAAGCCAGAGGTTCCCGAGGGATTTTCCTTCCTCCCAGCAGTGTGAGAGCACTTGGACAGCAGGGAAATGCACCAAAACACCCAGGAAATCCCTGGAATTTGGGAATTCCTGGGTACCTTCCTCCCTGGAGATTCCATTCCTCTTCATGCCTTTGGCACCACAATTACCTGCCACAATCAAGCCAAAGCTTCAGCGTTTGGTGACTTCAAAACCTTGGAAGATTGGGAGGTCTGGGGCAGGTTTTGCAGGAGGGAGAGGTGGAATCCGAATGGAATAACCCAGGCAGAGCAAACCCAGCAGATCCCTGCTGCAGAACCTGTCTGGGAGTGTGGAGATGGAGCAAATCTCTGCCTGCGTTTTCCCCTGTGTCCCTGCAATTGCTCTGCCGGTTGGCTCCTCTCTGGGATTTGTCTCCTGGCATGGATTTGGGTGACTGAGATGGACAGCTTTAAAAGAACTCAGTGAAAACTGGGAGAAATCTCCAATCCTTTTCTCCCACTATTGCTGCTCGTGGCATCAGTCCTGGCTGGTTTTCAGGACAGCAGGGCAGCACCTGCCCAAAAGTGTTGCACTTTTCAAGGTCAAACCTGTTAATTTGTGAAAACACGGGCTCGGTTTTGAACCAGGCACTCCAGGAAAAGGTGAGGTTAGGGGAAAAAAAAATGTAAAAAATAAAATCAAGTGTTAGTTCTGGCTGTGATCTTGAGCCTGCAGGGGGGAGAGTGTCCATCAGTAATTCCCCTTTTTCTCCTGGCGGAGCATCCAGCTCACAAATTGTATTTTGGGGGCCGGCAGTTGTATATGTGTGTGGGGGGCGGGGGGAAGGGTGGGAAAACCCAAGGAATCAACTTCCAGACATAAATACAATATGGACAAGTCATAAACATTATTAAAGCAAGTCTATCCCTGCAGGGCAGAGGGTTTTTTGGTTGGGGTTTTTTTTTTTTTTTTTTCGCTCATAATGCTTTCCTGATTGCGCTTCCGCAGCGGCGGGGAAGTGAATAGCGGGCTGATTATCCACGGCCCCGCGATCTACAGCAGCGGAAAACTGCTCCCTTTGTGTGCCGGGGAGGGAAACTTTGAATATTCAGCGCCAGGGAAAAGCCGCCGTCCTGCCCCTCGGCCCTGCCGCACATCCACCAGCACGCACTGCTCGCGGGGGTTTTATCCTTTTACCCCAAAACCTGCCCCAGGTTTGGCAGCTGAAATGTGCAGGGAAAAACAAAAAAAAAAAACAACAAAAAACAACCCAACCTGTCACAGCCCAACCAAACACTTTGGGGAGTGAGGATGATGATGAATATTATTATTGTTTTCCTCTGTATTCTGCCATCCCCCATGTTCTGCTCAGCCCAGGCTGAGCCACCAAACACTTTGGGGAGTGGGGATGATGATGACGATGATGATGAATATTATTGTTATTTTCCCCTGTATTCTGCCATTCAACAGTGGATGGGAGCTGTTGCTGCAAAGGCATCATGACGATGAATATTATTTTAATATATTATTAATAATAATATTAATTACTATATTCATAATATTATATTATTCTTTTGCTGCTTTGCAAAGGCATCATGATGATTAATATTAATTTATTATTATTATTAACATTAATATTAGTTATTATACTGGTAATATTATATTATTATTTTGTTGCTGTGCAGCAACAGCTCCCATCCCCCATTGGATGGCAGAATATAGGGGAAAATAATGATAATATTCTTCTTCTTGATCATCATCATCATCACAATAACAATCCTGAAAATAGATTCTGTGACATCTTAACAGAATTGTCATTAATTTCTTTTTAAAAACCACAAAATGTGGGAGAAATCCAAGTATTTTTACGAAATATTTGCTTGGAGCCAGTTGTCCAGCCCATCTGAGGCATCCTGGAATATCCTCAGTCGGAAGGGATCCCCAAGGATCAGAAGTGCCACTGATTTTGTTGAATATTCTGAACTGCTCACAGGGAGAGTCCAAACCAGATCTGTGGTCAATAATCAGGAAAAATCTGACTTTATCCAAAGCTTGGTGTTGGCAGAAACATCCCAGAAAAGTCCCCTCGTGCTGGATCCAGCAGAGGTTTTCAGCAGATGCTCAAGGTGCAGTCGTTTCATTATTCAATTATGACAGAATTCTCCCCCAACAACTTAATGAACATTCATTTGTGATGTATTAAACCACTTTTTTCCCTGTTGAACATAAAGATCAGCGCTAGGAGCTATACATCCTGCGAGATAATTGCACCGTGTAATTCTGGTGCTTCAACAATTTATACTGAAATATTGATGGATATGTTCCAACATTCTTCTTCTCTTTTTTTTTTAAATTTCTTTTTGCAAGTGTATTTCATAATCTTTTAAATATCTCTCCCCTGAAAACTTCAATGTAAAGTGCAAATCCTCTTATGTAAGAGGAGTTTAATGCATCTGGATATTGCTAAGCAAACAAAAGCATTTCATGGCCGTTTCTGTTCTCAGAAATAAAAGAAATTGGTAGCAGAAGGTATTGTGAATATGAGTTTATGAGGAATATGCAATAGCAGAAGGGCATGAGTTAGAAAAAAGTCCAGGCCTTCTCTTTAATATCAGAAGAACAAAATATCTTTTTCTGATTTTTCATTAGCATAACTAATAATGATAATAATAATAATAATAAAACCCTTCCAATTTCAAATAGAAATTTATGCTAAGTGACATTTTGCATAATCTCCTTAGGAGGGGCCCTCTGGAGTTTCTCTGTGTGTGGTTCCAGCATTGACCCAAGACTTGGATCAAGAAATTGAGTTGCAGTGGGGTTGTACAGAGCACTGAGGAGCATCTCAGAGCAGGAACCTTGCTCAGAAATGGGTGGGGAGAGTTCATTCGAGGGGTTTGAGTGTCTGCTGTGAAAATCCAACTTCAATCAAGCAAATGATAGTTATTAATATGTAGCCAGGATAAAGGATTTTGTTGTGAATTTACACAAACTGTGCTGAAAGCTCTCGGGTTTGCTCCAGGAGGAAAGTGTTGGAAGGTTGCTGAGAGCTTTGCTTTGCCCTCTGGGGTTAATTGGCACAGAAAATTCATGGGGTTTACCTGCAATGTGCTCTTGGTTCCTGGTGTGGGAGCAAAACATAAACTGGAGGGAAAGACCTGTGAAATCCATACAAACTCCTGGAATGTGTCACCGTGTCCTGTTCAGGTGTAGCTCACAATGCGGTTTCTGTGTCTGGTGATGTGGGTTTGTTGCCCCCCCGAGCACACCATGCCACGATGGTTTTCTGGTTACTCTTTCCTGCTTTTTTCCATCTTTTGGCGCATCTTTCCTGCGCCTTTTCTCTGCCCCACCCCTGGGAGTGTCCAAGGCTAGGTGGGTGGAGCTCTGAGCATCCCGGGCTGTGGGAGGTGTCCCTGGCCAAGGCAGGGGAGTGGGACAAGGCCACCAGTAAGGTCCCTTCCAGCCCGGGCCATTCTGTGGTTCCTGCTGAGGATTTAAGTACAACTTGTCCAGACAAAATTTCCGAACCCTCCTGGTTGTCCCCAGGAAGTCCTGTGGCTGGTAATGAGCCATGGACCAGCTTTTTTCCCCTTCAGCTCCTTCCCTAAGCCCACAGGGCTGGACGTTCTTGTGAGAATGGTGACATTCCCTCACCAGGAGCTGCCCCCGGCCCCTCATTCCCAGGGCTCCAGTAGGAATCAGATCCTAAAGAGCGCCAGGCCCACAGCAGTGTCCCAATCCCAGTGTCCTGAGCCCATTCTCCACTGGGGCTGCAGTGTCCCAATCCCAGCGTCCTGAGCCCATTCTCCACTGGGGCTGCAGTGTCCCAATCCCAGTGTCCTGAGCCTGTTCTCCACTGGGGCTGCAGTGTCCCAATCCCAGTGTCCTGAGCCCGTTCTCCACTGGGGCTGCAGTGTCCCAGTCCCAGTCTCCTGAGCCCATTCTCCAGTGTCCCAATCCCAGTCTCCTGAGCCCATTCTCCAGTGTCCCAATCCCATTGTCCTGAGCCCATTCTCCACTGGGGCTGCAGTGTCCCAATCCCAGTGTCCCGATCCCATTCTCCAGTGTCCCAATCCCATTGTCCTGAGCCCATTCTCCAGTGTCCCAATCCCATTGTCCTGAGCCCATTCTCCAGTGTCCCAATCCCATTGTCCTGAGCCCATTCTCCACTGGGGCTGCAGTGTCCCAATCCCAGTGTCCTGAGCCTGTTCTCCACTGGGGCTGCAGTGTCCCAATCCCAGTGTCCTGAGCCCATTCTCCAGTGCCCCAATCCCATTGTCCTGAGCCCATTCTCCAGTGTCCCAGTCCCAGTGTCCCGATCCCATTCTCCAGTGTCCCAGTCCCAGTGTCCCGAGCCCATTCTCCAGTGTCCCAGTCCCAGTGTCCCGATCCCATTCCCCACTGGAGCTGCTGGCATGGCTGCAGCCTCGCCCTGGCAGCAGAGGTGTTGCCCAGGCAGTGCCCACCCAGGCTCCTCTCCTTGGGCTGGGTGCCGTCCTCTCTGGGCAAGGGCACAGATCACGTCCTGAGCAGTGCCAGACACGCTGGTCGTGCCTCCTTTCTGCCTGTGAGCCTGGCTGAACAAAAAAAAGGAGCTCTCTCTGTGTATTTATATCCCCACCAGGGCTGTTCACGGATAATGTGACACCTTGGGATGGTCCTGGGCGATGAGAACGAGGCACCCAGTGCTGCACAAACGTGTTTTGGCAAGCAGGAAGGGGTGGCAAACCCCGTGCCCTCCTTTCCTCCCGCAAGTCTTGGCGTTTCTTTTTTGGCACGTCCCCGCAAAGAGGAACGAGATGCAAAATCCTGCCAAAGCTTCTCGTGGAATAGATGACATTTATATTGTTATGCAGTTTGCTGATCTAAACATACCATTGCCTTGCCTTGATAGCCCAGGGCAAGTGCTAATCAGCTTGTTTGGTGGGCACCCTGCCATCGGAAAGGGGGGACACAAATAGAGACGGTTTGTGCATCATCCACCAGCCTTGCAGGAACACGATTCCCAGCTGAGAGCATGGAAATGTGTCTGTCTCCTGAGCGTGTGCACGTTGGCATGGAGAAGAGAAGTGACAGCGTTAAATGGAATGTTTCTGGAATCAGTCAGGGTTGTGTTTTGTAGCTGCTCCGAGTTGGATTTCACTGTGTAAGTCACTGGTGGAGATGGTGGAAGTTCTGGGGATCACCAAATTTGATCAGCTGAGCTGAGAGCCTGCGGGACTGCTCTGCATGAGGAGCTTTGCTTCTCTCCTCATCCTCTGGGGCATCACTGGAAGATGTTTGGTGTCACAGGTAACAGGGAAGAAGAGGAATTGGGGCTCCTGTATTTTCTTCCGGGCAGTTTGCCCTCTCTGTGTGCCTGGAACCAGCTTGTGAGTGTTCCTGGACTTGGATTTCCTTGGTGTTTCAGGATTAAGGACTTTGATCAGGGTTTGCTGGAAGGGTGTTCACTTGTCTGGATTGTGGTGATGGATGGA
The DNA here is from genome assembly GCF_029207755.1 of Chamaea fasciata. Classification (NCBI taxonomy): domain Eukaryota; kingdom Metazoa; phylum Chordata; class Aves; order Passeriformes; family Sylviidae; genus Chamaea; species Chamaea fasciata. The sequence continues at coordinate 4,119,856 of NW_027094109.1, forward strand.
TGGAGAGATGATGGATGGAGGGATGATGGATGGGTGGATGGATGGATGGATGGATGGATGGATGGATGGATGATGGAGGGATGGGTCCATGGATCAATGGATGGATGGATGGATGGACGGGTGGGTGGAGGGATGGATGGACACAACTCTTTGACCAAGGCACCCATGGCGAACAAGGAGAAGAGGTTGTGTTTTGTGCCAAGGAGGATCTCGTGGCTCAGGAGCAGAGCGGGGAGGGTGTCATGGTGGTGTCACCTGATTGGATTGAAGCTGCCTTCAAAGCACAGGAAAAACCCTTCTGTCACTCCAGGAGAAGTTCTGCTTGGATTTAAGGAGAGGAGGAACCCCAGACTGGGAGAATGGTGCAGCCCAGGGAGGCTGTGGCATCTCTGTTCCCAAGGATCTTCAGAGCTCGTGTGGCCACCAGCAGATTCCAGTTTTAGTTAAGCCATGATTTGAGTGATGGCTCAGGTGACTTCCAGCCATCCTTTACACCCTCTGCTCTTTTGTTCTACAAACCTCTTCGACTCTCCCGGGACCTTCTGGATTTGCATTCGGATGAGGATGAGCCTCTCCATCCTCACCCTCACCTCCAGCAGCATCTGGAGTGCCCTCAGTGCCATTTCCCACCTTTTCTTGGGGCTGTTTGATGCACATCCCTTCCCTGTTTCTGTGCACCCCTTTCCTATTTGCTTGTTTTTCCCTCTGAGTGGATTTTCAGGGCTGTGTTTTAGGGAAAACTCGACCTGTGGGTGTTCCACAGGAACAATTACCTTTCCAAACCCCTGAAGATGGGCTGAAAGTGAACACTTGCATGAAAAAAAGGGGGGCTTTGGGTGTACAAACAGAAATTGAGTTCTTTCTGGTAATCTGGCCCTCATCCCAGCCTTTTTGAAGGATAATCATCGTTCCAAGAGAGGTTTTCATGGGCTATAGCATACACTTTATATTTCACTGCGTAATGGAACCTTCCCTACACTCAAGGAAAACAATTTACAGAGCTAATTGCTGAACTCTGCAGATATAATCCTTTAAACGGGTTCTCTTAGATAAGAGTTTATGTTAAAAAAGAAGAAATGTTCTAGAGGAAAATTATTGTTTAGGGAACATTGATTTGCATGAATTAATGTTTTCACTTCAGCTGAGAGTTAAAAATGGATACTTAAGCTAAGCCCCATTTCAGTGTAACATCAATGCTTCATTAGTTCTGGTGTGAGCTGAAATCCATTGTTTGTTTGCTTTTTTTTTTTTTTTTTGTGCCGTCGAACTTCAGCTGGCACGGGGTCAAACCGTCACAAAGATTTCATTTTTTGAATTAAATAACAAAAAAAAAAAAAAAAAAAAAAAAAGAAAGAAAAAGAAAAAAAAAAAAGAAGCCCTGTATGGACTCTGAGAGGGAAGGATGGCTCAGAGTTCTCTTTGTTACTCACTGCTTCAGTTTAGACAACGCTCTCCACCCTCCTGTCTCAGCCTACTTATCAGGGAAATTAGGGGTGGTGTTAATGATCTTACCTGACACCGCTGTGGCAGGCACGAGCTGATGAGTGTTTGCACGGTACAATATTTGTACAGAGGTGCTGCAGGAGCAGCCATCTGTCACATCTCTCACGTTTAAAGGCTGCCAGGAGCGTTTGGGGCTGGGGGAACTTTTACAGAATTTGGGGTTTTCATCGCTGTTTTTATGGCTCGGGTCTTAATTCAGAGCTTAACCCAGGTCTGAGCCTGCTGCCAGGTCTTTATAGTCCCTAAAATCTGGGTTGTGGCACCAAGTGAGAGGTTCAGCGCTGTTTATGGTGCGTTAATAATGAACTAGACAGAATATTTCATTTCATTTCAATTAATTTCAATCCCTTTTCTCCCATGTAGCTGAGTGCTGGCGGCAGACTGAGGGAGAAGGAACAAACCCCAGCGTCCTAAAGGCACTCCGTGCAACACAGGGTACGTCCATTTGTTTTCCATGGTTTTTTTCTCAATTATCCCGCAATTTCTGTGTTGTGCTTACCTCGATTATATTCAGGAGAAAGTTCCAGAATTAGGGAATGTCCAAAGAGGAAGGAACTAAGGAAAATATTCACGTTGAGGGCGCTCCCAGCACGTGACTCAGCAGCTGAGGAAAATCTGGAGATCATTCCTAATTCCACCATGAATTCCCTTCTCTTCCAGGGTCTGCCAGTGCTGGTGAAGTCTCTTTTGGGAAGCAGACAGAAAATCTGCCATCCCAAATCCAGCTGCTCCTTCCCTCTGGCCAGCAGCCCGAGGAGGAGCTGCTTACAGGTGAGATTTTCCATCCGGTCACCTGCAGGGAGGAGCCTTTGGCTCCCTGAGCCACTTGGGATTTGAACTGGGAATTAAGAGCTCAGGAATGTGTAAACTCGGATTTATTCGTACAATATTTGTGTTGTGATGTATCCCACAAAGCCCATTGCTGCCACGAATTTTTAACTTGAGATTAAGGGGTTGGAAAAGGGTTATCTTTAAGGACCTTTCCAACTTAAATAATTCCGCGATTCTACGAAATTCTTGGCTGCACAAACACATATTAACTGGAAAACAGACTTGACTCTCACTGAGATCATTAAAACCTCCCTCTATTTTATTTGACACCCACCACCCTGCTCAGAAAACCGGATTTATTTTTGAAATCCCTAATTAAGGATGGGAATTTCACGTCAGGTAGATGCTGTCACTTTCCCCCCAGCCCTTCCAGCAGAAATCCATGTGCCTTTTGGTGCCTTGGGCTCCGAGGATGCCTTTGAGAAGCATCTCCCTCCTGGGACCTGCAGTCAGAGGAGTTTCATGGGCCAAGTTTAATCCCAAAGTTTCATCACAGGAAGGACTCCCTGAAAACACCAGGAATTGCCACAGGATTTGGGCAGTAAACACAGGTTAGGACAGTCTGGCTATTTGCTTTAATCCCCCTCTGCTTCTATTTTGAATTTGCTGTGTTCCTGCTTGTTAAACCACTTTCCTTTTACGCCCTGTTTCCCCGTGGCAGAAGGAGGAGGGATATTTTGGAAGCTGGAAAAGTGCCACTAATTCCTGCAGGGGTTCTGAACTCTCAAACCCCAAGCCCCTCGAGGATTCCCCACAGAGATTCCCCATCCCACAAGGCAGGACATGCCCCAGGTGACAGGGTTTAGGTTCCTGAAGGTTTGAGAGGATGAGGGAGTTGGGATTTAGGGGCTCCTGCTCCTCTAGGCTCAGCAGGAGGAATTCAGGGAGCCTGACTATTGTAAAACTATTGCCAAAATATTGCCAAAAAATCAGGAGTGGAAGAGCATCCCTGAGTTCGATGGATTTCTGAACAGCCCAGGAAAGTGGAAGGTGTCCCTGTCCAGGGAACTGAATGAGCTTTGAGGTCTCCTCCAACTCATTCTGGGAATTCTAGGAGGCTTGATTAAGAATTTTGTTAAATTATTTTTTGTTTCCTCCCTGCATAATGAAATATTGCAAGGGTCTTGCTGCTGTTCTGCCCCAGGTTCTGGTGCGGTTCAGCAGGAATTCCCGGGGAGAGAATCTCCAAACCTGTCAGAGAGCGAAGCCTCTTTTGCAGAGGAGTAAACAAATCTCACTTCTACTTTTTGGGTTGGTTTTGTTGTTTTCTTTTCTTTTTTCCTTTTCCCTTCAGCTGATATTTGGGAAACACATTTCACGTCAGGTGGTGAGGTTTGGAACAAGCAGGGAAAAAAAAAAAACCCTCTGGTGTTTTCTGGTTTCTTAGGGGCACCACAGTGCCCACAGCTCCTCTCACCACTCCCAGAGAAAGTTTGTGTAAGTCCTAAAATAAAATAATTCCTCTGGCCCACCAATATCCCCATTTGGCCAGCCTTTTAGAGAGTAATTACTGTTTGACACGGCACCGCAGCTGGCCCTGGGCTTATTTTGGGCCAGGAGATATAAAAAGCTGCTTGTGAACAAGGAAAAAAAAATAAAATAAATAAGATGCCTGTGTTTGTTGATCCGTCATCCCAAAGAAATGAACGCAGGGGGTTGATAATTTGCTGATTCTTTTTGATTTCCTTTGCTTTAAGGGTCATTTGTGAGAGAATTGGTTTGGTACCAAAGGCATCCAGCCTGGCCAATTCAAATATGTCTCTAATTCCCCAAATTCTAATTATTCTGGGGCGTTGTGCTGATATTGGGGCAGTTTTACGGGGTGGCACAAACCCAGGAAAAGGGGTCGAGGCTTAACCATGGGAAATTCATTTTCCTGAGCAGGTGATGGGTGGGAAGAAGCACCTCGAGGGAAAGGTCCGTCCTCCAAATCCTTGGATTTCTGAGCAAGGCAGCTCATTCCCACAGCTCTGCGTGGTGTCAGGAGCATTTTTTTTTTTCGAGCCCAACATCAAAGTCCCTTCTAATTTTCATACCTTTGATATGCACATGGGTATTTATACACATGGATTTTACATTCTGGTCATATATGGATGCACAGGAGCCCAGCCAGAGAAAGGGAGAACAGGACCACATACAGTCACTCCTTGTCTGCCCCCAAAATCCAGGTGCCTGTGTGGGAAACAAGTTGTGAAGCTGTTTATGGGACCAGAGCTCAGGAAGTTGGGATATTATATCCCCTTTTACAGTTTCCCATGCTGGGCTGCTTGTTTCACCTCAAAAATTCAGCATCCTGCTCGATTTCGCAGAAACCCCCAATATTTTTAGTCGTCCTAGGAAAGGATGTTGTCCTCTGGGATGGAGTAAGTGGCTCTGGATCAGGGATCAGGGGTTTGGTTGTCTTTTTCCTGCTGTTTTTATGGCCTGGGACAATCCTTAGCACTCTGCTGCTCCTCTGTTTAACAGCAAAAATGGGATTGTAACACCGAGTCACCTCGCCCTGAACTATTTCAAGAGATGAAATTGAACTTTGGAGAGGTTTTTGGCATCAGAGCAACGGGGCAGTCACGAGAAGTATTCCTGTGGTTTGGCTTTATTAAGGATCCCAGCTTCTTGAGGAATTGTATCCATGGGATGGGGCTGGGAAGCCAGGGAGGAGCAGAGAGGCAGGGATCAAATCCCTCCACGGGCACTTACACAACAAAGCAAGGAGGGCTGCAGCCCTGGGATGGTTTTTCCTGTCCAAAATTCCAAAATGCACGTGGAAAACCGTTTCTTAGAACATAAAAAGAAGACGAGACAGCTGATATTTCAATGGCTTTTGAGGCGAGGAAGATCTGAAAAGGAATACATTGGGGATTTTTTCTGTTGAACTGGGAATCTGAAAGCAGAAGGGAACTGGGAGCAGTCTTTGGCTCAGGAATGGTTCTCAGGTTTCTTGGCTCCTTGTGCTCCATCAGCTGTGCCAGGCAGGTGGGGAGTGGAATCCTGGGCTGGAGGCAGATCCATCCTGATAAGGGAAACAGAGCTATGGGATCTGCAATATTCCCTCTGCTGGGTCGGGGTTTCCGGTCAGGTATCCATCGGATGGGATGGGTATGGTCAATATCCATCATATTATTCCTCACATTCATATTTATCTTCTTGCTGTTACTCCAGGTGCTCCATCCCAGCTCTGACTTCTGCTGGATATTTCCATATTCCTGGTAAGAATCTGATTATTTCTTCCAACTACAGCAAATCTGACGTGTCCAGGTAAATGCTCCTGTAGGAAGCAACATGAAGGAGAAAAATTTGGAGCCAGGGACAGAATCTTTTCCATCCTAAAATTACTCTGAGAGCTTTCATTTTACTTAAAAGGCTTTTATTGATCAAAAAAGCTTCATTCAGAGGCTCTGCCTTGAGTAGCTACAACAGGTTTAACTCATGATAGAAGTTCTTATTTGAGTCCATTTTATCATCCTGGGTTTTACTTAATTTCATGTTTCTCTTAAGGGTGACAGGGACATGTGGTACAGAGACAGAAAAACAAGTGTAGCTTTCCTTCCAGCCCATTAATCCTCTTCCATGGAGCTCTGCACCAGTCTGAGCACACAACGGGGAGGAATCACGGCACAGACACCTCCACTGCAGAAACCCCAAAAACGAGCCGGGTTTGTTTTGAAGCTGGGTTTAATGCGTCTGTCCGAAGTCGTGGCCGTTTTTGGGAGCTCAGAACATTCTTGCTGTTCTGCCTCAGGAAAGAAACTCAGATCACAGGGACTGCAGAGAGATCCCAAAATATTTGAAGCTGTTTAAGTAACTGTAGACCTAATTCAGAGTTCTCTGCCGAGTGAGGCCAAGCAGGGATTTGAACTTGATCTTTATGCGCGCTCTTTTCTTCTCTCTCCTCCTTTCAACTCTGAGTTCCATCTTATATTAAAGAAACCATCCCTGGGGATTTCATAAAAATGCTTTATTCAGGTCAGATTTTTTTTTTTTTTTTAGCTGACCTGGTGGTTTGTGTCCAGCCACCCCCACCCCTGAAACTAACAAACAGGTTTGTTTGTTTAGCAGTGGAAATTTCCTGAGGAGGTTTTCCTGTCTTGATCAACAATTTGTGTTATTTTACAAGAGTTTGGGTTAGAACTCTGCCTAACTGTGTAACACAAAGGACAGAGAGCAAGGGGAACGTCCAGGATGGGAAAATCTGGTATTTAGGGGACAGTGTCCATGCCGTGGATGGCTCTGCTGGGTTCATTGACCTCTTGCTATCCTGGACAGAAAAGGAAACTCCAGTTTTTCTTCCTCAGTCCGGATGCTGACTCACCTGAGTGGGGAAGGCAAACAGCCACAGGGCTGGTGGTTCACTGGTGTCCCAGTGTGCTCCATCAGCTGCCAGGCTCTGCCCCAGGCCCCTGTCACCGCCGAGGAAGTTCTTTCTCCCAGCTTGTTCCAAAGCCAGGGGCAACATTTGGGCGTTTGGCGTTTCATTGATGCGCAGTGTCAATTCCAGCCTGTTTTCCTGGGAGCTGGAAACCTGTCCCAACTTCTCTGTCCCTTCCCTGTGCCTGCTCCCAAATATCCCAGTATCCCAGCTCCTCGGTGCCTTCCCCGTGCCTGCTCCCAAATCCTGACCTGCTCTGGGGTGGGAGTGATGAGTTGTCCCAGTGCTGCTGTTTCACTGCCCAGCACTCGGCTTTCACTGGATGAAGGAGCCACTGCTCCCGAATTTCTGCAGCCTGGCCGTGCCCGAGCAGCAGTGCTGGTCACCAGCCACCCTGGTCCAGCCAGGGAAGCTTTCCCTGCCTTTAGGGTGTGTTCCCACACCCTCCGCCTGCTCCAGAAAGTTTCCAGATCCCTTCAGCCCAAAAAACCTTCTAAAATCTCACTGGAGAGAGCATCACTGACGGTGCTGGGATACTTCCCGATTTCCTGTGAGCACCGAGCTGGGGACACCAGTTCAGCCAGCCTACTGGGAATCATCTGGCTGTGCTCAGGGCCCAGGGAGGATGCTGCCGGCCCTTGAGCCCGGCTGCCCGGGGCACTGCAGGTCCCGCCGTGCCACCCATCATCTCCCCGCTCCCGCAGCCGGGAGCGCAGCAGAGACGCGGGCAGACGGGGCTGGAATGCAAATGCAGCCCCGCGCAGCCCCGTTCCCTCTCCCAAACTATCGATTCCGTGCCTGGCTGGCTCTCCCCTGCTAATAGGCCATAGGCAGAAGGCAGCAGGGTGAGGAGGAGGAGGAGGAGGAGGAGGAGGAAAACCTGTCACGATCGTTCGATGCGGCTGCGGAGCCAATGGGAGGAGCGAGCCGTGGATTGGGCTCGGGGAGAGCAGGGCTGGGGGGGCTCTTAGCAACAGCACACAGCAGCTCTGCCCCCCCAGCCTGCCACCAGGCTGGAAAGTTCCTCATCATGTCCCTTAATGTATTTGTCTCGCCCATGCCAAGTCCGTACGTGATCTGGGTGACTTTGCCGCTCCGTCCCTCTCTTCCCTCCCCGTGGCCCGGTGGAAAGGCTGGAAGGGAATCTTTTCTTCCTCTCTCCTGCTAAAACCAGCGAGGGAGCTCAAGGCAGAGAGATCGGCCGCTGGATTCGGTGCTGTGCGAGCCCCGAGAACAAAAGGGGGGGTAGAATTCTTGGTGGTTGGTGTCTTCCTCTTGACACCTTCCCAGGGCCACTTTTGTGCCAGCAGGAGCTGGGAACCTGGACTGTGTTCCCAAAGAGCCCTTCCATGGAGCCAGGTGAATCCCTGCCCTCCAACATCCAGGTCACTTTGATCGCAGTTAAACCCTCCCCGTGACCTGTGGGCTAAGAAAAGCCCATCCTGCCTTGCCCCTTCTCTGCCCCAGAGCAGGAACTGCTCTTTCTGTCTCTCTGCCTCTCCCCTGCTCAGTCTATCACCGCTTTAACCAACCCCAAACACCAGGAAAACGGCCGAATTCCTCCAACCATTTTCTGCTCATTTATCAGAGGCGAGCAGCGGCACTTCCAGCACGGCGACCTTCGCTGTCCTCACCTGCCGCCTCCTCTCCCGCTGCTCAGCATCCCCAGGTTTCTGTGGCAGGATTTTTGCATGCTGGTGGCAGCCGTGGGCTTGGTGAGCCCTGCGTGTGTCCAGACAGAGGGGACAATCCCGGCAGCGCCGTGGGGACCTTCGCAGGGTGGCCAATAATGTCTGGGTCAGGGAGCCTTTCACTGCAGTGTCAGGGAGTTTAGTCAGCTGTCATCGCTTCTTAATTAAAAATAGCTGAGACTCACTTACATTCCTGGGCTCTGTGCTGGCTCATTTGTCATCTTGTCCTCTGCTCTCTGCGGCAAAGCCCCTGAACACCTTCAGAAGCAGGCGGAGGGGGGAGATTCCTGCAGGTAAAGGGAGCAGGGAGCAGAAGATCCACGCCAAAAGTTGCTCCTTGGGGCAGGAATTGAGCAGGGTTCAAAGGGGATGAGGGCACAGAATAAAATGTATTTATTTTAAATTTATTTGGATGTATAAGCCCATTTTATATTTATTTATATACGTAAACACCCCCACAGGAGTGTCAGGAATGAACCAAAACTCTCCTGGGGCTACAGGAAACTTTCCTTGTGGACAGACCAACTTCCATTTTTCCAACTTGGATTTCCAGCCGCTTTCACTGGTCCAGTTCTCCCAAAAAACTTTTTATTTTTTTTTTCAGTAAGAGCCAGGCAGACCTTTCCTAGGTGCAGAAGTGATTGGGTTCCTAATTCCATGCTAAATGGAATTTAGTGCTGTCTGTGATTGCCACCACCTTCCAGTAGGTTTCACGAATTTATTTGGGATATTCCCGAGGGGACAGCGAGCTGGGAGGTTACCCAGAGGTCCAGGAGCTGCAGAGGGAAAGGAACAGCAGGCTGTGATATCCTTACTGAAGGAAAAAGCCAAACAATAAAAAGGATTACTGTGATTCTCACCAGTGCTTAGAGCCACTTTTGGCATGGTGAGAACTTTTTCTGGCTTCCTTTTTCCAAGTAAATCAGAGGTGGAAGGGCACGAGGCCGCCTGACTTCCTGAGCTGGAAGTTGCACCCGGATTAGCATATTTAATTGTCTGGGATTGGCCTAATTCCCCTGGGTTTCACTGATCCATTCTGGAACCTGGTTACGTTTTGGGTAGCGATGTACTCCGGCATGAAATGGAATATTGTTGGGGGAGCCCATCCAGGATGTCCTGTACAACACCATCAACCCGCCAGGGAGGGAAGGGATGGCTCCAGCCTGGGATTTGCTGATCCCAACCTGGGAAAACTCCCCTGAGAGCACCCGCGCAGGGAGGCAGGACCAAACCTCCCAGTGATCAACTGGGACCAGTCTGAGCTCCCACTCCTGCTGCTGAAAGGGGATTTTGCGGTGATCCCCCTCAGGAATGTGGTCCTGCTGACTTGACTGAAGATCCAGAAATATCCTGGATGTTCTAAAACCAGTTTTATTCCCTGCAGAGGGGAATTTCACATGCAGCTTATGGGATACACCTGCTTTAATTCAATTTATTGTCTTCAAACTGATTGTTTTGGGGTTGGTTTTTGTTTTTGTTTTCTTGAGTCCAGTTTAAGAAAGTTCTGGAAGAGTTCATAGGGATAAACAGGGAACTGAACTGCTTTGTTTGAGGATTGTAAGTTAGTCTGAGGTGGGCAGAAGCAACAGGTAAAAGCTCATCTGCAGCCCCAAACTGACAGAGCTCCGTGTTAGTCGAGACACTGTCACTGCAGAATCTTCTTTTTTTTTTAAAAAAAACTAATTAAGCTCTGATGACTTCAGCTGTATTTTCAGCCTCTGATTAAGGGCATGATACTAATTAAACTCTTGAATTATTAAAAATGCAAATAGTCAGACCTGTGTGCAGCGGCAGACTTGCTTTTCCATGCTCCAGGACAGCGACGGGAATATTTGACAGAGTCCCTCGTGGCCACAAGTTTTTCTTTTCCCTTTTCTTTTTTTTTTTTTCATTGACGGTTGAACTCCACTGGATGCAGAACTGAAACAATTCAGCTGCTGGGGTGTAAATGTCTCCAGTGCCTTGCAGCTACACAAAGAAGTTTGATTAAAACACAGCAAGTTTGGGGAGGAACTGCGGGTTTTTTGACATCCTGGCAGTGGCATTTTGGCTGGACGGGCTGGACTGAAATACCATCCAGCCCCTGGGGACGCTGCCAGCAGCAGCAGAACTCTTGGAGCTGCCGTTATTCCCCACTTTGTTGTCATGGTTCAAGGAGTGGAGCAGGATGAGGTATTTGCACCTCCAGCTGTCCCCTCAGCTCCTGTCCCTGCACGCCTGTGACACGCAGGGATGTTCAGAGAGGTGTCCCCACCCCACGAGTCTCACTGGGGCCTTCCCGTCAGCCCAGGTGTGTTTTGGGATCTCACTGTATCCTTCCCTTCAGTCCAGGTGTGTTTTGGGGTCTCACTGTATCCTTCCCGTCAGCCCAGGTGTGTTTTGGGGTCTCACTGTATCCTTCCCTTCAGCCCAGGTGTGTTTTGAGGTCCCTCAGTGGCCTTCCCTTCAGTCCAGGTGTGTTTTGGGATCTCACCTGTCCTTCCCTTTGGCCCAGGTGTGTTTTGGGATCTCACCTGTCCTTCCCTTCAGCCCAGGTGTGTTTTGGGATCTCACCTGTCCTTCCCTTCAGCCCAGGTGTGTTTTGAGGTCCCTCAGTGGCCTTCCCTTCAGCCCAGGTGTGTTTTGGGATCTCACCTGTCCTTCCCTTCAGCCCAGGTGTGTTTTGGGATCTCACCTGTCCTTCCCTTCAGCCCAGGTGTGTTTTGGGATCTCACCTGTCCTTCCCTTCGGCCCAGGTGTGTTTTAGCTGTGGCCCTGCTGGTCAGGAGGGATCTGGGGGACGTTTTGATCTCTTTGCTGCCACATGTCAGCAGGCACCAAGCCCCTCTTTGGAGGATCGGCCATCCTGCTGTACAAACACACCCCGGGGAGGGGTTTTGGGGTCACAAGCGGGGCTCCTCTCCCGGTGGAGAGTCCTGCAGCGGTGCCCTGAGCTGGGCTTTGAGCTGAGCTGGGAGTTTTGCCTCCCACTGTCCCCCAGTGTCACCGTGTACCCAGATCACGGCGATTCCTGTGTTTATTATGAAAAATCCTGTGCAGTGCCAGAGCCGAGAGCTTCAGTGGCACCTTGAGTGCAGCTTCTGCATCTTTGCTGTGGCCTGGTCACCCTTTTGGGGCCATGGGACTCGTGTCTGTCCCGTCCTGGGGACACTTGGGCACTGTGGAGGCTCTGCTGGCTCTGGCAGTGGCCGGGACATTGGAAGGATATTCCAGGAGCCAACGCAGTCGTCACCTGCCCAGAGGGAAGTTTCAGCCTCGTGCCTGGTTAGCTCCTCACAGAGACACGAAATGAGGTGCAGGGGGCACTGTTCAAATGCAGCAAGTGCACTTTGTATTTAATAACCTGTAAATCTCACCGGGGTGAAGTGACAACAAATTACTGGAGTCACTCATCAGACAAAAACGACCCAGTGGCTGCAGTTGAGACCAGTCAATGGCAGGTGAGGTGGCAAGGGCACGGGTTTTCGGTTCTCCTCCTGACTGTCCTTTTAGTGTTCCAACAAAGGAAGAAGTGGTCATTACTTCACCTATGACAAGGGATTTTTTATTTTTTTCTCCCCTCCTCCTGCTCTAATGGGCTGCAGGTGTTTCACAGCCAGCCCAGGCTAATCAGGACAGACTTTCTGGCCACAGGCCAAAATTATAAAACTGTCCAGGGAGAGAAGAAAAGAAAAGACAAGGGGTGGGGGGGAGTGTGGGAAGGAAAAAAAAAAATAAAATAAAGCAAGCGAGGGAGTCACTCCATGCTGAGATTTTGTAGTTTTGTGTCTCCTGAAGTGAATGCATCGGGAATCAAAGGTTTGAAAAGTCATTCAGCCCCTCCAAAGGAGAGGGGGAACCATCTGCACGCCAGGCTGGAGCTCTCTCCTCCCCGTGGCACCGGCATAACCCTGGAGTAGCTCCACCAGAGTTACGACCGGCCCGGCAGGGATGTGGGGTCCTGGCGGGGTGTGCGCATCTTCCTGCCAGGATAACGAGCGGGACCAGCCCTGGATGCGGCGCTGGATCTCCATAGTGACAGAGCTGCCAGGGAATCACTGGGGGCTTGCCCACTGCTCATTAATTAATCCCTTCTCGGCAAAATTCGAGCTGCAGAGGCGAGGCAGAGCTCTGCAGCCTCTCACCCTGTTGGGTTTTAGTGCTGCCTTGCCCCGAAGCCCCACGTGGACCGCAATTCCGTGTCTCCTGGAGAAGCTGGAGCAGTGCTGGGAGCTGTGGGGAGCGAGGATGGGCTGTGTGAGGGTGGCACAGCCCCTGTGCCCCCTGTTTGGGGCCGGAGCCTTCCCCAGGTGCTGCATTCCTGGGCGGGAGCCAAGGAGCAGCCGGGATGAGGGAGCTCAGGGAAAAGCTCTGAGGCTCTGGCTGGCTCCCAGCAGTTGGTTTGCCTTGCCCCGAGGCACTGTGGCTAATGCGGAGCCCCCCGAGGAGCCCCTGTCATTGCGGGAGTGCCCCGGGGACCCTCCTCACCTTCAGCCTCCTCAGGCAGCCCCCGAAGGTAAGTGGGATGTGTCCAAGCCTCGGGGCATGTCCCTGGGAGCAGTCAGGGCTTGGGGTCAGAGCACCAGGATAATGAACACGTCTGAGGGGAAGGAATTCAGGTGGCAGAGCCCAACCACGAGGCTCTCACCCACATTTGTCCAGGGCCAAACGCTTTGTTTTGTCTGTTTATCGAAGATACAGGTTTAGATGCTTAGTAAGGAAAAAAAAAACCCCAACAAAAAAAACAGAAAACCAAAACTACAACAATGAACAACAAACCCACGAGTGATTGATGTTAATTATTTTCCTTTCAGATCTCCTTTTGGCAGCTGGATGAGCAGGCCAGGCCATTGCCAAGGAGGGATTACCAAGCTATATTCCAAGGGAACACCAGCTCTGTGTCACCTCTGGCCCAGGTCAGTGCCTTGTCCCTGGACTCTGCCACAGCCCTGAGCAGCGTCCCTGATCACTCAGGCTCTGCAGATGGTTTTAAGGGTGATCCAAAATGGCACGGTGGAAATTCCCTGCTGTCAGGAATTACGGAGTTGCGAGGCTGAAATGACTCAATAAATTGTATTAGCTCGATTTATTTTCTCCTCACAGGAAGCAAATGGCCGATGAAAAGTTTCAGAAAGTGCTTTATAATCAGGCAGAGCGAGTCAGTTTTGAATTTCCTGGGGTTTTTGTTTGTTTGTTTGTTTTTTGCATTTTGTAGTTGTTTGGGAAAGTCTGTGAGTTCTGGCTTCTTGTTTGCAAAGTGCTGAGAACACCGAGACACTTCTGAAAATCCAAATAATGGTGGCAGTGAACAGGAGCTTATCAGACCTCTTCTGCTGGCTGAGAAATCCCTGGATTCCTTTATTCTCCACCCCTTGATGCATCCTGTGCTTCACTTTCTGGCTTTGGATGCCAGTAGAGCACAGCTGGGGCCGTGGAGACGGGATGCAGAAGCACACGGATTTGGGGTGGCAGGGACATGACTTCATGTTCCTTTCTCCTTCAGCTTATCTGAGCGGGGGAAACTGAGGGCCTTATCTCTTTCTGAGTGGAAAAACTGATTCCAAGCGCACATGTTTGAGGCTGCAGCAGTGAGCCAGGTTGGCTGGACTAAACCACGGAGTCTGACTGAACCTAATTAGAAAGCAGGATGCCTCCCAGCACTTAAAGGTTGCTTTCAAGATTCTGATGAGCTGACACAACAGATTAGTGAGAGGTGGGATTGGTACGAGCCACGTTTTGGCGTCTTCCTGCTTCGTGGCAGCAGCAAGAGGCCCTGTGAGGAGATGAGAGCCCCCCCGAGCAGGAGCCTGGGTGAATTCACTCCGAGTTCATGCACAAAGCTCCCGGGGAGGGTGGGCTGCACTGAGCTGGAGGTGCTGCTGATCTTGGGACTAAATGTTGTTGAAACTACAGGAGGAGAGATTTAGATGGGATGTCAGGAAGGTGATCAGAGGGTGCCCAGAGAAGCTGTGGCTGCCCCTGGAAGTGCCCAAGGCCAGGTTGGAGCACCCTGGGACAGTGGAAGATGTCCCAGGGGTGGCACTGGATGGGCTTTAAGGTTCCTTCCCACCCAAACCACCCCGGATTCAGTGGAGGACAGCCCTGAGGACCCCAGGCTCTCAGAGCTGATGCACAGAGAGCAGGCACTGCAGTCTGCCAGCTCCTGAACCCTGCTGGACTGTCTGTGGGCAGGGCTGAGGATTTCTACAGTCCAAGGAGATGCCTGCAGGAGTTTTTTCACACGTTTGTTTTGCTTTGAGGCAGTGCTGGATCCCTGTGCCCCCGTGCTGCCCACGGCAGGGTTGGATGGGGCTGGGAAAGAGCTGGTGGTGACAACAGGACTGGTTTTTACTGGCCACCACTCCAAAGCTCCCAGTTCAGGGCCCAGCAGGTGCTTTTGGCCATCCAGGCCCTGCCAAGCTTCCCCCTGCTGCCCTCCCGAGTCCCAGCATCCTGTTTGCAGAGCCCGTGTCCTGCCTTGCTCAGAGTTTGCAGTTTCCCTGGAGCCAGGGTTTTCCTCCCAGGCCACGGAGCCCCGAGCAGGGAGCTGAGCCACCCCTAACAGGTCCCCCCTGCCTTCCCTGCAAGCACATGATGAGAGGTTTGAGGCTGAGCAGGCAGCTGGTTCGCTCTCCCAGGGCAGCCTCTGTGTCTGGGCCTCCGCTGTTTTTGTCCAAATCCCATGTGACTCCTTTCCAAAAGCGGTTCAGTCTGTAAAACCAGACCAGGTGCCTTCGGCCCGGCTCATTCCTCAAATACCAGCCAGGAGCAAAAAAGCAGCTTGGATTGGGCTTTCAGTAAGTAGGAAGTTCATTTCAAACTGGTTTTGGTTTGGTTTGTTGTTTTTTTTTTTTTTCCTCCTCGCTTAAAGCATTTGAATCTTCCCTTTTGCTTTCCAGATAGAAAACTGACCTTGCTTGGACCACACCCTGGTTTTTAGACCTGATTTATTGCATCCTCCCTTAGGAGAGTTTCAGAATGTCCCAGTGCCACCCTGCAGCCTCTGAAGCCTCACCTCTAACACACGTTCCCTGCACCTGGACCTCTGGGGTGTTCCACAAAGAGTGAAGCTCCCAGCAGGTCAGATGGGAGGTTTTGCTTTCCCATCCCACTCCTTCATTTGCCAAAACAGTGAGGGGAAAAAAAAAAAACAAAACAACAAACAAACACAAAAAGCCACCTAATAGACCTCACCAGCCAAACTTGGTAGAAGAGTTTAAAAAGCTCTGGTGGCCTCTGAGTTTTGGTTGAGTGCTGCATCCCTGCTCCCCGCCAAGCTGTGTCCTGCAGACAGTGGCCCAGGGCTGCCCACGCTGCTGTGGAGATGGGCCCTGATCTGGGAGAGGAGCTTTGCCAACCTCCTGTGCCGGAGCCTTTGCAGACTTGCCCGAAGCATCTGCTTTGTTCCTGCTGCTGGGCTGCCCTGAATGGTCCTTTTGTGTGCTCTGCCCGACGGCTCCAACCGGCTCTGGAGGAGCCGGAGATAAATGTGACAGCTCCTGCTCTGGAGAATCCCCTGGACACTGTCCCGTGTGTCCCTGCCCCTGAGTGTCACTCCTGGTGTTTATGTTGTCAACCCCAGCTCGTATCCTGTCACCAGAGAGGGACCCAGGGAGGGGGACAGCTTTGCTGGGCCATGGGGACACAGATGGGACCAGCACTTTGAGCTGTTCACCCCGACCAAGGCTGTTGGCTCATTGGAGAGGCAAACACAGGTGTGGGAAACCACAGCAGAGCTGCACTCCTGCAGGCTGGCAGTGGCTGCTCCTTTGCACCCCTGAGCAGCAGCTCAAAGAAGGTTTCCATTGGATATTTTGGAAAATTTGATTTATACTGAAGCCCAGAAAGCAAGAAGAAGTGTTTCTGCCTGTAGGACTCGCAGCTGCTGGAGTGTCCCCAGCTCCAGGGATCACCAGAGGGAGCCCAGCTCTGCCCTGGCTGTCTCTGGACAGTGTTTGGCTGCTTTTATCTCTCCAGGCTGTCTGGGGGAGTCTGTGCATTGCTCGGCTCCTAATCTGCACTGCTGGGCTCAGGGGGCCAGCGGGGAGGGAGATAAGGAGGAGGGGGAAAGGTGGGAGTGGAAAATCCCATCTCTGAGGGGACAGCAGGAAAGCTGGGCTCGCTGGCCTCTTGGGAATTGCTCAGGACGTGGCCAAGTGGGTGTTTCCTGATCTCCTCTTTTCTTTTTTGCCTCTTTTTTCCTCCCTGTTGAAGCCCAGGAGGGAAAGCTGCCTAGCAGGGCACGGCTGAGGGAATCCCAGCTTGGGGGATTGGGACCTTAGCAAATGTCACTAGAAGGTGTCCCAGGTAGGTGGAACCTCGATCCACCTCAGCTGCAAAGTTGCAAAGCTTTTCTTTGCATTCTTTCCCTTTTTACCTGGATTTGCATTGACCATCACCTGCTCGGTCCCATCCTTGCCTACACCTGGAGAGGAAATCTCTGCCTGGGGGATGTTGCAGTTTGTTTATTTTTTGCTTTTTTGCTGCGGGGAGGTGAATCCAGGCAGAGGTTGGGCGAGGTTCCCCCGTGAGGGGAAGAAAGCAGGGAAAAAAAAAATTCTAACAGATAAAAGACATTATTGCCGGGGGATGAGAGGGGTGGGAGGTGCTGTTTGAGAGGAGAGGAGGGGCTGTGGAGCAGGGCAGGAAGGGGAGCTGATCAGCTGGGGCCTTTCAAGTGCCTCCCGCTCCAGCATCAAAGTCCCCACGTGGATGTCGCACGCTGCCCTCTGCGATGAAATTTGGGGGAGATCAGTCACCGCTGATGCGTGCAGGCAGAGCTGGGATCACAGCACGCTCATGGCACGTTCCCTGTGCTGCAGGGATTGCCGGAGTCAGTCCTTTGTCTGCCCCGCTGAAATCGATAAAAGCCTTTGTAGGCACCTGCGCGGCAGGTGACCAGCGAGGTCGTTGAGGAGGGCACCCGGCAGCCTTTGAAAAAGAAAAGGATTTTGATCCAGAATAGTCCCCATGTCCTACTTTCCCGGTCCCTTGGGCCAGCCTGTTCCTAGAGCAGGGCTCTGAAAGCAAAAGAGGAGAGAATTGTCTCCTCTCAGGGATGATCTGAGGAATCTGGTGTTTCTGCTGCCTCCAATCCTCTCTGCTCTCTCCAGCTGTCACCTGTTTTGTTCGTGCCGTGCCTCTCATTAACATCTTGGTGACAATTAGGTGAGGGATGACGTGGCAGGCTGATGATTTCGGTTCTGGTTATGATTTAGCTGCTCTGGGTGCTCAGGCGTTAACGGGAACTGCTGGTGTCTGTGTGAGCCCAGCGCTGCTCCATCAAGGTGAAAAGAAATTTGGGTTCAGACCCCTCTGGCTTCTGTCGCTGCTTGAAACCCAGCTCGACCCCGACTGGACCCAGATTTTCCATGCAATGCACATTTCCCCTGCATTCAGCCCCAGCCCAGGAGTGACACAGCCTCATTCAGAGCCATGAAAACAAATGCAAATCCCTGTGCCGTGGTTTGTTCTGCTGGATTAGCCCGTTTCCCCCCCAGATTGATGCAGGGGCATTTGCAGGTGTTTTCTTCGTGGTAGTCCTGGCATGCAGGGCTTTGGCAGAGCGGCCACTCTGGGCTCCGGGAAGGGCATTGCCAAAAAAAAAAAAAGGATTTTTTTTTTCAGGATAAAAGGGTGGATGCAGAATCTTGACCCTTTGAACCACATCTCCTCCCATCCCTGGGACCCTTCAGCATTCCTCCAACCTTCCTGCAGCACTCGAGGATTCTCACTGTAAAATAAAGCAGCCCCTGGTAGGATGGGCTTTTTAATTTTATTTCCCTTTATTTGCTCAGGGGTATAAAAATGGTATCTTTTAACCTGTCAGCTTGCATTTACAACCCGGCTGAGGTTTGAAAGAAGCTGTCCAGAATGAAACCCAGGAGTAATAGGAGTGTGTTAGGGGAGCCAGTAGGCATTGAATAGTCTCTGTGGTGGCAGAAAAGCCTTAGGCTTCAACTGATTGCTAATTATGTGGCTTTATTCCTTTTTAAGAAAATACCGTGCAAGGTTCGTGAAGGAGGTAAAGTGTGTTAATCTGTGCAGAGTTACCAGTTTTGGGGTTGGTGGTGGGTTTTTTTTTTTCCCTTTATTTTTCCCCCTTTTATTTAAAAAAAAAAAAAATATTCCCATGCCTCAATTTGGTTTTACAGCCCGGTTTGAAAACGAAGCCACATTCTCAAGGCCTGCCACCCATCTCTTAGAGCCCCTGTGTAAAGGGCACAAGTTATTCCACCTAAAAAAAGAAAAAGGAAAAAAAAAAAAAATAAGAAAAAGGGAAAAAAAAAAGAAAAAACCCAGCTCAAAATCCACGCTGTGCAGAGAGGGAGAGAGTTACAGCAAGTGGGCCCCCCGCTTTTCTCCGAGGGGGAATGTAAGCAGATCCTGCCTGAAACTGCTTCCCTCAGCAGTTTTCAGCTTGTTTTAATTGGCCTGGCCTGAAAGAATTCTGAATGCTGTACCTGTGCCAAGGAAAATGCAAATGTTTCCCTGAGCCCGGGCTCGTGGGGCCTGTCCCCAGCACGGACACTGGGACGGGGTGGGAAACGGGCAGGGCTCGTCCTAACTCAGCTCTGGGGGACAAAGGGCTGTGGAAAACCCAGTGTGAGCAGGGAGGAATGCTGGGTTACCTGCTGGATGTCCAAGGGGTTTGGAAAATCCAGTGTGAGCAGGGAAAAGTGCAGGGTTATCTGCTGGATGTCCAGGAGCTTTGGAAAATCCAGTGTGAGCGGGGAGAAATCCAGGTTTACCTGTTGGATGTCCAGGGGTTTTGGAGAAATGCAGGGTTACCTGCTAGGTGTCCAAAGGCTTTGGAATATCAAATGTGGGCAAGGAGAAATGCTGGGTTATCTGCTGGAGGTCCAAGGGTTTTGGAAAACCCAGTGTGAGCAGGGAAGAGTGCAGGGTTACCTGCTGGAAATGCAGCAAATTCAGGAGCTTTGTGTTGCCCGGCACTGGGCTGGGGGATCCTTTACTTCTCCCCTTCCACCTTTTGGGTTATCTCTGTGGTTTTCCTGTCAGGAACGTGCCCTGGGGCAGCCCTGCAGCCCATGGGGATGGTGCTGGTGGGTGTCCTTGGAAAACTGAGCTCCTGCACCGATCCCAGAACGTGCAGGGACGAGCAGAGTGGGCTCCGGGATGGGCCCAGTTCCCATTTGGCTCCATTGGATGGGGCCTGTCCCTGGTTGAGGGTGTGTTTGTAGGGGCACAGGGCAGGACTGCAGCCCCATGTCCCATTTTTGCGCTGTTCATTCCCTGGAGATGCTGGTCCTGCACAGGATTGTCCTTCACTGAACCCCAGAATGGTTTGGGTTGGACAGGACCTTAAATATCTTCTCCTTCCACCCCTCCCATGGGCAGGGACACCTTCCACCATCCCAGGCTGCTCCAGCCTGGCCTTGGACACTCCCAGGGATCCAGGGGCAGCCACAGCTGCTCTGGGCACCCTATTCCATCCCAAAACTTTATTTTTTTTTTTTTTTAATGCTGTTCATCTCCAAAAAGAAGCTGCATGAACCCCAAAAAACACCAAACCAAAATAATCCAGCAACAATTCCTTTGGAATGACTGAGTTTTGTGTATTTCCTGTGGTTTTCCACACCCCCTGTGGGGCTGGGCTCCAAAATCCCTCACAGATGGAAGTTTTCCTCGTGCTGGGCATCCCTCAGGGTGACCATTCCCAGTGCAGATAACTCCACAATACAAATATTACACGTTAAAAGCACGTTTTTAGGCGTCCACAAATCATCCCTCCTCCTAAAGGGCACATCCTAAAGTTGTGGAATGAGAGAATAAGAAAAATTACCTAGCTCAGCTTCTTCTTCTTCTGCCTCGTGTCAAATAACAGCCCAGCTGTGATTTGGGAAAAGAATGAATTTTCAATAACTGGTTGATCAATTCCTTTCTGTCTTTGCAATTCCCCATCCAGTAATGAACATGCATCCTCTGCATTTTGCAGAGAAATATCCAGCATCTTAGGGTATTTAAAATTAGATCTGTATACATTTACAGGGTAATGATTATTCTGAATTTCATCCGAGGCAATTAAAAAAGCATCACGATGACATTTAAGGTGATATTTTTCTCCCCTATGTTAAATAATTATAAATAATAATAATGATTAAACAAATTATTCTGTTCCTCCCAGTCTGGATCAACCTTTAGGTTAATAATCTAAATCATTAAAATTCATCTGTCTCTCCAAGGATTGAGTAGTTTAAAAAAAAAAAAAATTAAAAAATTGGAGGAACCTTTCTGCAAGAAAGGTGATTGATAATCACCAAAGCAAAGATGTTTTTGGGCTGAAAAATGGGGCAGCTCAGCAGCTTGATTGGGTTTGATGCTGGTCAGGTTGAGGTGACGTTTTCAGCAAGTAAACTTCTTTTTTGAATCAGTTTTATCAGCTGGCATCTTCTTTGGGAGATGGTGCAGGGGTCAAGTCCAAGGCAGCTTGGTCATGGGGTGACCTCAGGTCACTGAGGGCCAGTTTTGGAGATTATTTGTTAATTAGGAGAGGAGTTAGGCCCTTTTACCTGTAATTTTTTATTGTTTTCCCTCAAACTGCCCCCACGAATGAGATTTTTCCTTGACCAACTTCAATCATTTAAAATCCGGAGTTGAGACTGGTAGTGTCCATCATTTCCTCTGCTTCAGGGCTGGCTGATTTACCTCCAGAGCTGCCTAAATCTCTTTATTTAGGATCTGAAGCACCAAAACGAAGAGTTGGGACTGGAAAGTCAACTTTAGGGCCCAAGTTTTAGAAAACACGCCTCTCAGAGGAATCAGGACCAGATTCCCTAAACACAGAATATGGAATAAAGGTATAGAATAAGGATATAGAAACATTCCTCTCAGAGGAATCAGGACCAGATTCCCTAAACACAGAATATGGAATAAAGGTATAGAATAAGGATATAGAAACATTCCTCTCAGAGGAATCAGGACCAGATTCCCTAAATACAGAATATGGAATAAAGGTATAGAATAAGGATATAGAAACACGCCTCTCAGAGGAATCAGGACCAGATTCCCTAAACACAGAATATGGAATAAGGATATATAAACCCCACCTTCAAAGGAATCAGGTGCAGCAGATCCCCTTTGTCTGGAATAAAGCCTGAGGAAATGCAGAGCACACAAAATCCGGGGGGGCTGCAGTTCATCTGCTTTCACTGCACACAGACCTGCCTGTTGATAACTCTCCTCCGTCTCCCTCATTTTCCCCTCTTTGCTCCTTTTAAACACATTTTTACACTCCCATCTCCCTCCCCTGACACTGGAACCCCGGCCAGCGAGAATTTTAGGCTTTCTACCCCTGTCTCCTCAGCACCTCAGTGGAAATCCAGGGATTCTCCTGAGCCCGCAGCCCCTGCTGTTGCAGACAGACAGACAGCCAGCCTGCCGTGCCCTGGAGAACAGCCCTGCTCAGGAAATGTAGCTATTTCCGCTCTGCTTGCAGTCAGGAAATGAGGAGGAGGCAGCACTGGAGATATTTTTTGAATTTGACAGGATTTTTTTTTCCCCCCTCCCTCGTTTCGGAGCAAGGAATGCTGAGCCTGGCTGGGCCTGCAGCGGGGGGGGGTGCGGGGAGATTTGCGGTGGTGTCGGATTTTGGGGTCGTGGTGGATTTTGGGGTTGCGTCAGAGGCAGGTTAAGGTCTGGGATTTGAGAGCAGAAAAATGGGATCAAATGATCCAAAGATTCGAAGCCAAAGCTGTAAACATGACCTCATAAAGCGTCTCTGCTTCCCCTTGCTTACGTCTTCATTTGCTTGCTCAACTTTAAACCAATTTTCTTCTTTGCGTCGGTTTTGGTTTCAGTGTTTGTTTTGACGTGGAATGAAATGATTTCAATTAAAATTTCATCGTTTTAATTCTGTTCAGAAGCCAGAGCAGCACCTTTTGGGTGCTGCACGTGTGGAAATTCCCGTCCGATCCCGTCGCACCGAAAAGGGATTCAGCTCCCACATTTTAATATTGGCCCACTTTTGCATCCATTTTAAACAGACTCTCTTCAAATTAATCTCATGAGGCCGTAAAGCAGTCAAGGGTGCTGCAGTTTTAATGGAAGATGTGTGGCTAATCCCCCAGATTGTTTTAAAAATCTCCTTCCTATTAGTGGGAACATCCTGGAAATTCCTACTGCAAGTGTTTCCAGTGGAGATGGAAAACCAGTAATGGTGATCATTTAGTGGTGTCTGAGAAATTCGTTGGGTTTAGAGTTAAGCAGAAGATAATTCTTGCAAAATATTTCAAATTCAGGTATTTTCAGAAACAGGCCCAGGCTTTCTCCGAAGGAAAGTTTTCCTCTTTTCTTCCTAAGAAATTACATTTGATCAAAATTTGCCATTTCATCACAATATTGTTTCAAAAAGGCGACATGCATTCACTAGGGATGGATTAAAAGGGCTCTGCGTCGACATTGGATTTTTCTTTAATACGTGAAAAAACAAGAGTAAAGCTATAGTCAAAACTGTGTAGAAATTAAATGCAAAAAGTAATTTCTAATGAGAAATTCCTAATTTCTAATGAAACATTTGTTTGGAAGTTTTTGAATGGAGTTTTAAAGGGCTCATAGGTTTTTTTCCTGGTGTTATTTCCCTGCAAAAATGTTGTTGCACCATTATCCTGATTTTTTTCCCAGGGTGTTTCCACCACAGTTCCCTGGAATCTTATGGGATTATGGCTGAAATATGAGCTCCATTTGTTGATGTTTTGGAACCAGAGCCCCACACGAGAGGCCAAAATCCTGCCATCACCTCGGGAAGGGCCTCTGCCCTGAGTGTGGCTATTCCAAGAGTTCCTCCAGCAAACCTTTCCCAAGGAAGGGATCCCTGGAGCAGCTGGATCTGCACCCCAAAGCAGCCAGATCTCATGTCTGCAACCCCTGGAGCCCCACCTGGGGTGTTCAGGGGTTAGAAATGTGGGCTTGAAATTCCAAACTGGGATTTTTTTTTTTATTTTTTTTTCCCCCAGCTGGATTTCCATGCAGATCCTTGGTGGGTTTTTCCTGCAATCCCAAAATCTGCTTTGCCGTGTTTGGCTTCCTGCAGGTGGAATTGTGGAGTGGTTTGGGCCGGAAAAGACCTTAAAGATGCTCATTTTAGGTTGTTTAGGTTGGCAAAGGAGGTTGAGTGTGCCCCTGGTGCAGCTCAAAGAGCAGCAGAGCTGTGGATTGCGGGGCTGGAGGGACAAAAAGGAGGGAGAAAAGGCAAAACGATTTTCTTGTGCTCATCCAGAAGGGAAAACAGGCAAAGGTGAATCTGACCCCGCGCTGCTGAGCTCGTTCCCTCAGCACCCAGATCCCTGATAGCCCCACTGAGCTCAGCGGTGGCCAAGGAAACGCAAATATTGTTCCTCACACGTGGAGAGCTGCAGCAGCCATCCATCCCTCCATCCATCCATCCATCCATCCATCCATCCATCCATCCATCCCAGCCCCGTCAGCACCACCCAGCACCCAAGTGGGTGTCTCAGCCTCAATGAGCCACTCGGGATTTTTGGATTTTGGGCTGGTGCCTGCAGGAGGAGCGTCCAGCTCGCTTGGTTTGGGTTTTCTGCAGCAGAGCACCGAAAAAAAAAACCCCAAAACCAAAACCATTTTGCTCATGAGGCAGAGCAGGGACACGGTGCCAGGAATAGAGGCTCCCGACAAGGCTGCAGGATGTTGCTGTGGTGTTATCATATGATTCATCCACTCTGAGGCTGAACAATCAGTAACCTCAAGACACTCTCACTTTCACGCCCTCTGACACACATTCTGCCGAGGACAAATATCCTCTGCGTGAGTAAAAGACCTCGGGGCTCCGGGGGTTTTTTTAACTCGTAAAGGTCACTTGGTGAGCGCTCAGATGTGGGGGTTTGAACTTTGCTGCCCGGTCCTGGAGCGTGGGGAGGGTTTCTGTCAGCGCTGTGACGTGCTGGCTTGGAAGATCCTTTTCTTGGCTGCTGATCCCAGTGATGGCTGTGGAGAGGGACTCCAAAAAAGCCCATGGTGGAAACCACTGAAATCAATTACAAAGAGAATAAATTTGGCCCAGATGTTGTGATACAACTGAGCTGAAGGCAGGAGGGAGTTGGGCTGAGGAGGAGATCCAGGAAAGCTGGAAAAGACACGGCCAGAGGCACTCAGGGGCTTGCAGGAGGGTTCTTCTCATGAAAAAAAACCCCTTCCTTGGTGGCAGCAATAACACCTGGTGCCAGGTGAGCAGCTGGATTTGGAGACGTTTCGGTTTCAAACCTGCACATCCTGAGTGTCCCCCACCATGGAGAACAGCTGGATAATGGACGAGCTTCCACGCAATTCCTTCCATTGGAAGCGCTTTGTTATTTCCCCACGGTTGAGGGCCACCACTGGCTGTGCGCTTGGTGATTTTATTTATTTAATTGGATTTCATTAACTCCTGGGCCGCCCTTCCCGAGCTTGGCTCTTGCTGGAGGTGGCCCCTCCAGGCCCGGGCTCTTTTCCCTGGCGAGCTCGCAGCACTAGATGGCAGTGTAATGGCAAAAACCTGCCCTGCCGGGGAGGAAAAGGCCAATTTCGCCCCCAAAACCACCCGGGAGGAAATTTAAAATTTGAACGCGAAACAAGCAGACCTTAAAAAAGCCTCTCCGAGCTCTTTAAACTCCCATGACGAGCTCAGGGGAAGAACCAGGACAAGCTCTTCACTGATGACCCAGTGATGCCAGTTTGTGCCACCCACAGGTTTGGCCCACTGCGGCAGCACGGCCAAACTCGTCCAGAATGTTTGGTCAGGAGATTTGGGTGAGGTCGAAAATGCAGGAGCACCAGAACAAACAAACATGGTATTTTTTTTCTTCAAAACGAAGCTCGTAATTCCTTACCAAGATCGTGTTTGGAGTTGCTCCGCAGCCCCAGAGGTCGTGGCGCAATAAATTAAGCTGCGGATCGTCTCATCTCACATCCCTGCAGGATTCAATCCCAATTTTGTGGCCCCAAAAAGGGGATTTATGTGGTGCCCAGGTTCGATTTTCTGTAGGGAAAATTCCATGCCATGGAAGCACACGGGGTACGTGCATTCGTGTCTGTTTTCTTAGGTCTGGATTAGTGCCCTCATTTATGACCAAGCCTTTAAAAAAAAAAAAAAAAAAAAAGGAGGAAAATGTCAAAAGTATAGAAAAATAAACAGGGTAAAAATAAATGGCAGAAAGACCAGGCTGAACATGGCCCTGTCTGGACGTCACCAAGACAGCTGCTGGCCCGCAGAGAGATCTGAAGGTCTTTGTTAGGAAACGTTATTGCTGAGATTTTCACTGTTTGGATTTCCTGTTTTCCTCACTTCTGGACCCTTTAACTTTTGTAATCTAAGCAGGGTCAGGTCTGGTCATCCGTGGGGAAACAGGCTGGCTGTGAACAACAAGTGCCGCTGTAGGTGAGCGCTGGGGAGGTGCTGGACCCTCAGCACAGGCTGCTCCGACCTTCTGGGCGCTGCTGGCCAAAAGACTTCCCTGTCTGCGTGAAAAATACCCAGCCTTGATTCTGAAACGTTGAGTGATGGAAATCCACCCACTGTCCTTCAGGGGGGAATTGCCTTCGGCTGATGAAAAATGAGTGTCTTGGTTTTGGTCAGAAGCTGCTCAGGTTTAATCTCCTTGTGGTTCTACCTGTCTGTATTTCTCGTGGAAATTTTTTCTTTTTTGTACAAGTCTTCGATGCCCTTAGATAATGATGTGCTCCAAAAGATGTTCCAAGAGCCATCGTCTCCCAGATAAGATGTGAAAGTGTGATGGGGACCAACTGATCTCGCTCAAAAACCACAATATTCTTAGGATGTGTCAAAATCCAGTCAGGTCTGACCACCCACAAACTCCCCAGTGTCATAAATGCTTTTAGCAGTCCTGGCCTGGAGTGAGGATCTCTGTGTCTCCATTGACTGGACACTGGGACAATTTTCCTTAAAATAATTAAAGCAAATTCAGCTAGAAGGGATGAAATGAAAGCAGTGTAAAGGTGCGGGGCTGAAAAGAAAGGTTGAAAAGTCCCACCCACTTGTTGGCAATGGATTATAACCCCCCTTGTGGTAGGGGCTGTTCTGTTGCTGTGTGAGATTTTTTTTGTCACTGTGTAATATTTAACAGTTTCTCTGAGTGGAGTGATTAAAGCTGTACAGCATGGGCAGGTACAAGGTGAGCCAGGTAAATCTGTCAGCTTTGTGTGGAGCCTGAAGGAACAACTGCCAAGGTGTGCTGAGCTCATTTCGCCTCCTGGACACGTTTTTGGTGTAAGAAAAACTTGGTCCTGTGTCACCAGCCCAGGAATTCTGCTGAGCACCAGCAGCATCCTTCTTTTCCTTTCTACCGTTCAGTTTCCTACTCAAACACTGATTTTGGCCAGTTGGGTCTGCTCTGGAAGGTGATCTTCACACGGCTAAAAAAAGCTTCATTCCCTTCCTGATTATCCATTAGAAGTTCAGAAGTTTCCAGTTGAAAGTTGAGTTCAACTGGGAAGGATTTCACACGGTTGGATTTGTCCCAGGACCTCCACCCAACATTTTGGTTTTCACCTTCAAATCCATAGATATAATTGATGTCATGCTGGCTTTGAGGGCTTCTCATCTCATTTTTGGGGCTGTTTTGGAGAAAGGCAGAGAAATCACCTGGGGTTATATCA
Organism: Chamaea fasciata; assembly: GCF_029207755.1. Classification (NCBI taxonomy): domain Eukaryota; kingdom Metazoa; phylum Chordata; class Aves; order Passeriformes; family Sylviidae; genus Chamaea; species Chamaea fasciata. Next base: position 4,146,856 of record NW_027094109.1, read on the forward strand.
GTGTCGTTGATGTAAGGAGAGATTTGGGTCTCTGGGTTTCTGGATGGGCAATGTGTGGTTCCAGTGAGGTTGTCGGGAATCTGGAGGTGTCAGGGCACACTGAATCATGAATTACTGAATTATGTGTGAGTTCTTTGGGACAGTGAAATCTTTCCAGCTACAACTGAAATTAAGTTCAACTGGGAAGGATTTCACAGGGCTGGATTTATCCCAGGACCTCCACTCAACATTTTGGTTTTCACCTTCGAATCCACAGGTGTAACTGATGCCATGCAGGCATTCAGGACTTCTCATTTACGGGGCTGTCTTGGAGGAAGGCAGAGAAATCACCCGGGGTTATATCAGTGTCGTCCATCTAAGAGGAGATTTGAGTCCATGGCATTTAGGGCTTCTCATTTACGGGGCTGTCTTGGAGAAAGGCAGAGAAATCACCCGGGGTTATGTCATCCATATAAGAGGAGATTTGGGTCCGTGGGTTGCTGGACGGGCCGTGTGTGGTTCCAGTGAGGCTGTCGGGAATCCGAAGGTGCCAGGGCACACTGAATCACGAATTACCGCACTTTGTGTGCAGATAGAAGACCCCGGGCGCTGCTGTGCTGTGGGGCCAGCGCTCCCGTCCCTCCCTCTCCCCAGCAGGTGTTTAGGGCAGCAGCCCGAGCTCTCCCACTCGCTGACCTCCCAGCAGCGCTGCTCCAACAGGACGTGGTGATTTACAAGGCCAAGGGCCGGCAGGAAATTCCGACCTCCGCCCCCCCGGAGGCCGGAGGAAGCCGCGGCCGCTCGGTGACTCAGAGCCGCTCCCGGGTCCCCGCGGTCCCTGCGCTCCCGACCCTGCCCGGCCCCGCTCGCCATCCCCCGAGCCCGGCTGGGACCCCCTGGCCTTGCTGGAGGAGGGAACGCCTGGCGAAACAAACCAAAAAAAAAAAAAAAAAAAAAACAAACCCGGTTTGGTCAGTGCTATTCTTTAATAAACAACTTCTGGCAGGTGCCTGGCAGCTTATGATAATTAACGGGGTATTTATTGGGATCAGAAAATGCGCTGAGCTGAACAAGTCTCTCATCTGTCCTTGGCTGGCTGCAGCGGGATGGGGTCACTGGCTGTCTGGCTGCAGATAATAAATCAAAGGGCTGGAGAAACTGCAGGAGAGAGGGCATGAACTGCCCGAACATTCAGCTCATTGTGGCGGCCAGCGCGCAGCTTTCCCAGCCACATTCCCACTGATCTCCAACCCAGTTATTCCCTGCGGGGCGGCCGAGTTGTGCCAGTAAACAGAGGTCACTTTTTACCTTGCCTAAACAATGACTTTGCCTTAGCGGGTGCCAGCTCTGGAGCGGCCGGGACGGGCTTTCAAAGGCTTTTTGTGAGTGGAGAGTGGATCGGTCAGCCTGGTGTGCTCGGGGCAGGATTTGGGATGCTCAGGAGACGCTGGGATCAGCTGATCCCGGGCTCTGAGTGGGGATGGAGCATGTAAAAAAAAAAAAAAATAGCGGAGTGGCTGAGAAGGAAACAGGCAGGAGCTGGGGGAGTGGAGAAGGGATGGCTTTCCTCTGATGTCAAAAATCCCATCATCCAGTGCTCGCCGTGGAAAAGGCGAGAGGAGAAGAGCGTGGAGAGAGGGAGAGAGGCAGGGAGAAGAAATGGAGGGAAAGGACACGCTCGTTTTTCTCCCGAATCTCTGTAGGCTAAGCTTGCCCACCCTGGCAGGATGGAGAAACGAGGCTGATGCCGAGTGCCAAGCCCTGCAGAGCCCTGCGAGCCCCAGGGATTGTTCCCAGCCCCATCCCGATCTGGACTTGGTTAGTACTGCCTTGGTATGAATAATCAGGGAGATAAAAATTGCCAAGAAACTTACAGCACTTTCCACAGGGCTCTCTTTGCCTCTAGCTTTTATTTCTGGCAGTTTGAATTTTCCTGCTCACTGTGTTCGTGCCTGATCCTCGCAGGATTTCTGCAGGGCTGGGAGAAAGGATCAGGGCTGCATGGAAGTGAAGAAGCAGCAGAGCTGGAGCTGCCCTGGAGCTCTGTCCAGGTTCCTATTTCTTCCTTCCGATGGGGCTGAATATCAAAAAAAAAAAAACGTGCCAGGTTTTGTCCTTCGTGCCTTTTGCTGTGTGTCGTTGCCTGTAATTAGTTTCTCAACTGAAAAAAAAAAAAAGCTTTCTCAACTGGAAAAAAAAAAAAAAAGGAAAAAAAAAAGGCAAAACCAACCCCCCGCATTTTTGGCACTGGGGTTGTTTTTTTTCGAAGCAATTAATTAAGCGCTGATTTTAAAAGAATTTGAATGAATCCTTCCACCCCGTGTCAAGCATGGATTTTGTATTAATCACCTCACTACTCGCTGCCTGAATAAGGACTGAAAAAAAAAAAAAAAAAAAAAAAAGATGCAGGGAGTAAAAATTTCCCCAGGAAATGAATCAGACGAGGAACCTATGCCTCATCTCGCCTCCTCCAAGTGAAGAAAAGAGAGGATTTTGTCACTGGTGGGTCAGTTTACAAACGTGTCCTCTGCAGGGTGAGTCAGAGCCAGTGATGCATTTCGCAGCAATGCAGCCACAGATGCAGCTGAACGCCGGCTAAAGACAACCGGGAGCGAATCCTGGTGCCCCTTATAGCCAGGAAAATGAAAATGCAACCTGTGAGAGCTGCCTGCGCGCCAGCCAGCTCTCGCTGCGTTTGAAACCAGTGTCAAAATTCCCTCTGGCTTCCATGGGAGCAGGGGAAATCCCTGGGGACTTGTGATTTCCGTGTGCTGAGGAGGGAAGAGGTGGGGATTTTTTTTTTAATAAGGTGGAGTTGGTGGAGGATCCGGGTTTTTTCAGTGGAATTTTCAGTGGGATCCAGTGTCCGGTGAAAGGTGGATGCTCCCAGGTGGGCATCACTCAATTTGCGATAAAAAAGGGTGATGGGCATCACCCCATTTGTGATAAAAATCGGGAGCAGGTGGGAAGCGCTGCTGTCCTCAGAGCGGGTTGCAATGCGTTAGAAGTTTGGAGTTTTCCAAAATGCTGGACAAATATTTATGTTTTTTCCCCCCAAGCACCAGCCTTTGTTAGTGTCAGAGCTGTGCAAAGGCTGTTGTCGTGAGAGCACCATCAAGATTTGTTGTTGGTGTTTTGGTTGTGGGCGAGATAATGAGATTTAGCTGAGAATCTGAGCTGAAATATGGAAATTTTAATATTTTTCCCCGCTGCCACTTTCCCCAGTGTTTCCTGAGACTTAAGTGTGTCGGTCCTTGTGGGTTTGGGGTTGTTTCAGTGGGTTTTCTGTAGCTCTAAAAGTGTTTGGGCCAGAGGGGGAAATACTTGGTGGGTCAGTGGTGAGATGACAATTTACTGCTGGCCAAGATTGGTATCCTGGAGTGGGATGAGAGGAAAGGCTGAGGTGCTGCTGGTCTTTCTTTGGGATGACGGTCATCCTTGGGAAGATCTGCAATGAAAGCAGTTCCTCGATGGAATCATGTGTGTTTATCAGGGCAGTTTTTCAGACCATCCCAGTTTGCAAACAGCAGCAAAGTGGCAACGCTGGGGCAAAACAAACAAACAAACAAACAAAAAAATAAACTTGGGAAGGAGGTGGAGAATGGCAGACCAGGAGTCAAATTTAAATTTTCCAAGTCCTTGGCCAGCGCTTTAACCACGAGTCCTCTTCTCTTCGGGGTTAAACGTTTCCTCTTCGGAGAAGAGCCAGAGGCTCTTGATTATCCATGCAAAACAAGCCGGGGCTTTGATTCCTAAGGTTTTGTCTGCCACACACTTTTAAACGGATGAAGCTTAATTTAGATCCCCACAAGAAAATCAAAACTTTCCCTCTCTTATCCCGAGGCACCATTCCCCCCCCTCCAAAAAAAAAAAAAAAACAAACCAAAAACCCAAAACCTTGTCTCTTTGAGCGGAGCACATTTGGGGGAACCGGGGAACGATTAAAGCAGTGATGTGTGCGCTTCAAGGAGAAAAGCGAGCTGCGGTAGCTGTGCTTTGACAGGTCTTTGGAGGATTTCAAGGAAGTTACACCCACTTCATTCATGATAATCGGCTGTTTAACGCCGAGCAGCTCAGTGTTATGAATGAAAAGGGAAGCGTGTTTTGGCTTGCAGAACAACTCCGCGGATCCTAATGCTTCGCTCGTCAAATAACCGGCCCCACGTTCACCTAAAAAAAGAAAAAAAAAAAAAAGAAAGGAAAAGAAAAAAAAAAAAAAAAAGGAAAAAAAATTGACTTCGTTCTTGAAATTAATTTCGTGGGGGGAAAAAAAAATACCCTGCAACAGCTAAAGCTGCATCTTCTTTTTCTGGAGGGATCCAAAAACATTTTAGCTCCCTTTGCTGTATTTGTAATTCTTCGTGGCTGGACGAGCTGGGGGAGAAAATGCCCAAAAAGCCAGGTCCTGGTGACTTTTTGTGATCAGAACATGCTGAATTGTTGGATTTCACGTCATTTTTGGCGGCAGAAAGAAAACGGAAGGGAGCGTTAGGAAGGAGTAAGTTTTGATTTGGATGGATTGCAGAGGCTCTCAGGGTTCTGTGCTGGGCCTGAGCAGGCTCATTGATTAGGAATATATTGATTTTGGAGGGTATTGAAGCTGGATTTGTAGAATATCCTGATTTCGTGGAGCTGCCCTGTGCCAGGGGCCTTCATCCCTTCTGGTTTATAGACCTGGATGACTCCTGGGAGGTTGTTGGAGGCCAGTGCTGGTTAGGATATTGAATTAAAGGCAAAAATACTTTGAGGGAGCCCTTCTACCTTCCAGTATTCCCAGTTCTTTGGGAATAAAATGGCTTTTTGGAGGAGCAACGTGCCCATCCACCCCAGTGCCTCCTCCAGCAGGCAGGGAAGGGATCTGTGCCTGGGCAGGAAGGAATGCAGCTCCTTTGATCCCAAAACCACCCACAGGTGGTTGCAAAACGTGGAGCTGAGCTGAATGTTTATTAATTGGAGTTTAGGCAGGAACGTGTGGGATCATTTCCCTCGCTGCTTCTCCTCTGGACTGGGGCTAAAAACCAGCTGGGATGGTTTTAATTCCAGCAGAATTGGACAAAGCATTAATTGGTGCATACATCGAGGGCTGTGCCGTGTTTGTGGAGCTGACCTCTCCCTGAAAAGGGAAGTTTGGCTCAAAGGAAGCCAAAAAAAAAAAAGCAATTGGAGAAAACACAATTCCAGCTGATGATCTTCCATCTTTGGTCAGCAGCTGGGAGCCTCTGATGGAAGGTGGGAAAACGAATTTTCCTCATCGTTTTAGCACTGAAATAATTCCCAGAAAAGCCTTTGGCTCAAGGCAGGATCTCACTGGAGCCTTTTCCACTTAAAAATGGGGTGAAAAGTGAAGTTTGGGCAAAAAGGGCAAAAAGGGCCGAAGGCAGAGGTGGGTTGGATGGAGCCTGGGATGGGAGGGAGGGGGGACATCACTTCTCCATCTCCTACACAATAAATTAACTCTCTCCTCTCTTCTTTCCCTCCACAGAACCGTGTTTGGGGGAAACCAAGACCTGAGCAGATCCTTTCTTGTTTCCACTCGTTTTCAGGGTGAGTGAATCCTCTTGTCTCCGCTCCTGCTGTCGTGTCCTGTGCAGCTCCAAAGTGTGACTTAAGGTTCAGGGGAAAAATCTCTCTTTTCCTAATCTTTGCCCTGATAACACGGAGCTTAATTTAGCAGCAGTCAGGCAGAACATTTGGATTTTGTCATCCATTTCCAAAACTATTGTTGGCTTCTCATTCCTTTGTTTCCACACACCACCACCCCCAACTCGTTTCAGATTTACATTTTCTTGGAGGTGCCAAAAGATAAGTTAATGCCAACTTGGTGATTAATTAGCTAATGCTTTCCTTTGCCCCTGAGATGGAAAACCTTTATCTGAGCCACCTATTCGTTATTATTTTATTTATTCCTGCATGGGATCGTTGGAATGGATTCGAGTTCTGCCCTCCTGAGAAATCTGGGCAGGAATTTATAGGAACAGGGATGAGAGAAAGTCAAAGGAACCTTCAACCTTTTTATCAGAAAATAATGTCTTAATGTTGAGATCAGGGCACTTTTTTTATCTGTATTTTGCAAGCCCCAAGCAATATCAGAGTCTCGTTGTCAAAATCTCTGGAAATACGGAGTCCTGAGGTTTTCCAGCACCCTCAGAGATGCAAAAATCAATAAAAAAGCTTGATTTTCCAGAGGCTGTGGGAATGGCTCAGCTGTTTCTAAGATCATCCTACTTGCCTGAGCTTGGAAAAGTTGTGGGACAAACACACCAATGTGGAAGTTTCCGGGAGCTTGGTGCTGCTGCACATCCCTGTTTTTGGGGGGGAGCTGGGAAGAAGCTGCAGACGTCTCCTTCCAAGTCAGAGTCTTTCCAGTGGGATATTTGGAGTTCAGACCAAAGGGATCATTATTTGAAGTGCCATAAATGCATTAACACAGGGGCAGGGATGTGAATAAGTTTAATTTAATAACGATAAAAAAAGGGGGGAGACTCGGATAACGATGATGAATTTATTGGTGGGTGAGTTTGGTTACCTCATTCTCCTGAAACCATGATGAGGAATGAGGTAAGTGCATATTTCATGGCACTTGTGAGAACCCTGCCCGTGGGCAGCAATTAACGCCGTGCTGCACATCCCAGGGAAAATTCCCAGCAGGAAGGAACGGGAGGACACCACAGAGCAGGAAAAGCTGGAGAATCCCAGGAGCTCTGTGCACAAAGGTGAACCACCCTCCCTTTGTAAAGGGCTTCACTTTGGGGGGTTTCAAACTGTGAGGGAAGAACTTCTTCCTCATACCCAATCTTCCTGCTGGGAATTTTCCCTGGGATGTGCATGGGGTTAGGAAGGAATCCTTTGCTGGGAGGGTGGTGAATGGATGGAAAGGATTTCCCAGAAAAGCTGTGGCTGCCCCTGGATCCTTGGAAGTGTCCAAGGCCAAGGCTTGGAGCAACCTGGGGTAGTGGGAGGGAATTAGAGGAGCTTTAAGCTCCCTTCCAAGCCCGACCATTCTGGGATTTTATGGAAATTCCGAGCTCTCAGGGCTGGCTTTGGCAGGATGAGGGAGGAGTGGGAGGCAGCTCCTTCCCCTCGTGTGGTCACCTCAGATGTGGGACAGCCTGCTCTGCTTCCCTCCCTTCCTCCAGGAAATCTGAACCCCGTCCAGGCTGCAGGAATGTGTGCTGAGCTCCAGCCTGCATTAATACTCTGCTTTGCATGAATAACCAAGTATTGACAGAGGCAGGGGCTGGCTGCAGGCATTCCCCTTCCTGCTTCCTCCAGTGGCCCTAGGAAGGCTTGGAATGGTGAATTGTTTCATTTCAGACCTCGTTTTTAATGAGATTGTAGCTTAGAGGGCTGATTGTGCATTTTAATTGCTGATTCCTGAATGCAGGAGCAGGGAGCAGAGCCCGGGTTTCCCCTTTGCCAGGTGAGTGCCACAGGCAGCACAGCAGTGAGCAATTTGCAGCGCACCGAATCCACTTTTTCCCCACTGAAAAGGTGAAAATCCCATCTTTCTTTTCCCCACAGCTTCAGCAGGAGCTGTGGTGAGTCAGGACACGAGGAAGCAGCTGGGAGTTTGGGAGCCTGGATGGGCAGCACATCCTTCTCTGTTTCCTTGGTCTTTTCCCACTGCTCCGCTGCAGAAATGGATTTTCTTCTAGCTCTTCCTGTGTGATTTGCCATGCTCACTGCAGTTTATGTACTGGGGGCTGCATTGAGTCTGGCACTTTGGGAATTCCCCTCCTGGGCACCTCAGATCCCCAAATTTCCGTGTAAGGAATCGTGAGCCATTTCGTGGATCTCAGTGATCCTGAGATCACTGGAGCAGATTCCTTGCTGTGTGAATTCTACCTGCAGGAGCTGCAGCCCCTGTGAGGTTTTTATGGACCCTGTGAGCTGCAGGAAAGGTGAGGGCAGGACACTGCCAGCAATTCTCTCCCTTACACCTCCAAAGGGAATTCCCAGCCAAGGCAAAAGAGCGTTTGTGGAGCAGTTTCCTAATTTAGAGCAGTTGCTGGATGTAGAAATGTTGTGCCAGTGGAGCAATGTCCAGCTCTAAATTTGGAGGGCATTAAGCTCCAGCCCTGGGCTCCGTGTCCTGAAGCCCTGGCATGGAGGGGATGCTTCTCCTGGATTATGGAGCAGCTGGGAAAAGCAGGGAGAGCAGAGCCCGTGGAGGTAACAAAAAGCAAATGTCATTTGAGGCTGAGGCTGGGGGGGAAGCCACAGGGATGAGCACAGAGCCCTCAGCTCATGGAAGGTCAGGACGCTGCGGAGAGGACTGAAAACAAAGCCAGGGATGAAGAGAAAACAGAGAGGAACGAGGAGCAAAGTGGCCAAAAAGTTTGGAAGCAGCTGCTGGAGGAAGGTGCCGTCCCACAGACAGATGGGGTTTAGTTCCCCCAGAGAGGTTTTGGCTTTTCAGAGGGGTCTGACCAGGAGGGAGAGGTGGGAACAGCAGCTCTGGGCCCTACCTCTCCTTCCATGGGGATTTACCTCTTTCTCTACCTCTGTGCTCTTCCCAAGGCCCATCCCCTTTCCCCCTCAGCCCGTGCTGCTCCCTGGACACGCGGGCTCTTTCTCCAGGCACTGAGGCTCAGCTGAGCAGGTCCTGAGCATCCCCCCGATCTCTTCCCAGCATCAGAGGAGCAGAGCTCCACGCTGCAGCAGCAGCAGCAGCCGCGCAGGCACACACTCAGCACCGCGCTCGGGGCGGCTGGGCGAGGCTGCGGCTGCAAGGGCTGGACAGGACTCCCCATTATGAGCATTTAATGGCATCAGAGAGGTCTGGAGGCTGCAGTGGCCGTGGGAGCTGGGGATTGCTGGCACGTTCCTGCAGGAGCCAGGCGAGGCTGCTGATGGTTATTATATGGCCCATCAGGCTGTGCCCTGATCCTGCTCACTCATCCGTGCTGGGAACAGCTTAGCCGTGGTGCTGGGGGAATGCCATGCCAAAAATCCTCTTGTAGCCCATCAGCAGGGCTGTCAGAGCACCTCACCAGGCTGTGAAAGGAACAAAACCCCATCAGGATCTCCTTCTCCTTTCCAAGGAGCAGGGGAGGCTCGAAGGGATTAAATTGTTGGGGCTTTGTAGGAGGTGGAGGACTGAGTAAAGGGACTGTGAGCTGCCAGGAGAGATTCCCTAGGGAGGTTCTTCCTCTGAGATGTCACACACCTGTGTTCTGGGTCACACGAACAGCACCACCCAAGAGACCAAGACTGTTTTCAGCAAGTTGTATGTGGTTTGTTTTGGGTTTTTTTAATCCCATTCCTTCCCTGTGCTTGAGGCAGAGGAATTAGGATGCGAGTGCCACACGTGGTTTATGATTTTTGGCAAAATGCTCCGTCCTGGTTGTAGCTCTGAACTGTCCTCATGCAGAGGGTGGTGCTTTAAACTGTGCTGTGCTTGTTTCAGAGGATCCCAGAATGGTCTGGGTGGGCAGGGACCCTAAAGCTCATCCAGTTCCACCCTGACACCTTCCACTATCCCAGGCTGCTCCAAGCGTGGCCCAGCATGGCCTTGAGGACATCCAGGGATGGGGAGCTGTGCCCTGAGGAGTTTCTCAGTGAGTTTTCCAGGTCTGGAGAGGATGAGTCAGGTACGGCTGAGGGACAACACCTTCATGGGCAACATCTCCCATCCAGCTGCTTTGAAATGCAACCCAGACCTTCCAGCCTCTGCCTGGAGCCCAGAACCAAAGGCAGGAGGGCCTCAACGTTTCTTTGAGCCCCTCGTGGCGTTCCTGGCAGTGCTCTGCTCCTTTCCATCCCTATTTTCTGTTCCTTCTGCAACCCATTTGCTGCTGCCCGTCCCTCCCTCCCTCCCTCCCTCCCTCCCTCCCTCCCTCCCTCCCTCCCGACACAATGGATTCCTTTCTGTGGTGAATCCCCTGCTCCACGCAGACATTTGCTGGCTCCTCTCTTCGGGATGCCTTTCAATGGGAAGAAGAGGGGAAAGTATTCCTTGTTCCCAGTGAAAACCAGCACTGGCAGCCTGGGTTATTTTGTCGGACGTGTGGCTTTAAGTGACGCCTTTGCCATCTGTTCCGTCTGCTAATTAAGAATGCAAAACAAACGGAGCCCACAATTGCTTCATTTAGAATAAGAGAGATGGCAGTGACCAAAACAGTTTTATTTTGGTGTCAGATGCTCTTTTTATTCCTCCTGTCTCTTCCTAATCCAAAGTGGGGCTGGAGCACTTCTCCCTCTCCCGGTTTGCAGCAGGGGATGTTGTTCTGACAAACGGGACCAACTTCTACGTGTTCAGCCTTTAGGGCCTGTAAGGGACAATCCCACAAGAGCAAGGAAAGAGAAAAAAACCTTCATTTTCAACTGTGAGGGCTGATTTCAGCTTTTGTGATTTCAATTCAGTTGTGCTGGTCTGAGATCTGCAGACGCACATCAGGGCTGTCCTGGTTTGGAAAGACAGGTGTGTGCTAAGGAAGGCAGGAGCCTCCCTTGGATTGGAGAATGTAAACCCCCTCCCTCTGAATTATTGTAATTTTGAAATTAAAGGGCCCTCAGGCAAAGATGTGGGAGTAGGAATAACAGTTCTTTACTCGGAATATTAAAATAAAAATGCAGTAGTACAAAAAGAAAACCCTGACAGGGTCAGAACACGAGCTGACCCCCTGTTGGTCAGGGTGTTGGTGTCAGCCCAATCCAGTCCTCCTGCAGTGACAGATGTGGTTCTGGTGGAGCAATGATCCTGTAGGAGGGTGGAGTTTCCTCTGAAGGTCCAGTGGTGCTGAGATGGGTCCGGTCTCCCTCTGGGAATCCAGTGCACACAGGCTGTGCTGGTGTTCTGAATGCCAGGTTTGATCCAGGCGGGAATGCTGGGCTCCTCCCCCTGGGTGGAGCCTCTGCCCATGGGATGATGGGATTGTATCAGCCCTGCAGTGAGCCTGGATGGCCCATGAACAGCAGATATCCCCTGGAGGGAGGATGGGTCCTGGAAGGGATAAAGAACACGGCCCCAGCTGGTTTAACAGCTGCTGATGGAACACAAACTGCTGGTTACATCCTGCACTGCAGCCTAAGACAAGGGCACCTCCAGAAATTTTGCCAGCAGGGTGTGAAGTGCTTCCTCAGCCTGTTCCACCCTATGTCCTGTCACCACACACGAGTTTTGTAGCCAGCTGGGCGCAGGATGGGGGGAAGGAACGATGCTCTTTGCTGTGCCTGTGTCCAGCAGCCCAGGAGATGCAGATTTTTGGCTTTTGGCTGTGAGTGAATCATCCCCAAGGTTGCTGATCCATCTCCTTTGGTGACTGGGCCATGAGGAGCCTCCTCCATTTATTCACTGGGTGCTGTCAGCTCTTTAACATTCCCAGCATTGCTGCTGACTTACTCCAAACCATGGGAAATTCTGGAGGTGTCCCTGGCAGCACAGGCACGGATTGATGTGACCAAGCTTGAGAAAATGGACGCTCTCTTCCTCCTCCTCCTCCTCCTTTCCCTCCCCAGCCGTCACTCTTGCTGTGATAATCAACTTATATTTAGTTTTATTTTGTGGCTGGGTCTGTGTTGAAGGGCACTGGGCTGGCAGTGGTTTTACAGTAGACGACCTCCCTCTTTCCTCCCCACAAATCTCCATGAAAACTTGTCAGTTTGTGGTTAAAGATAATTTAAAAATTATTCTCACTACTATCGAGTTTTTTGTAAAGTTCCCATTCAATTTTTTTTTTTTTCCCAGTTGGAAAGGAATGGCAGGGGACACTCTCCCAGGGAGAAATCGCATCTGAAAAGTTCTCCCTCCCCATTTTCAGCTCCCAGCTGAGGCAGAAATATGTGGAAGGCTCCATCATGAAGTGCCTGAATCTGAGATTAAACCCAGCGTGGGCTGAGACTCCGAACTGGGCTGGGTTCCTCCAGCCCTGAGCAGCCAGCCCAGGATCCTGCCCCAGCCTGGAGGCCACCTCTGCTGTAAAAATGACGGAAAATGCTGCAGGAGGTTCCAGCACGAGGGTTAAAGGTTCTGCTGGTGTCCCAGGCCTGGAGGATGATGTCGTGGTTTAAGCATTTGGACTGGAACCAAGAGATGTGAGATAAATTCCAGGCTGTGCTGTTCACTTCCTCTGTCAGCTCCTGGAGATCTCTGCTGCTCCCCTTGCTCCCATCCTCTGCCTGTCACCATCTCAGTGCTGAATTGAACTGATAATCCAGGTAATTCTCTGAAATCCTTAAATTTGGGGTTAAAATTGAGCTCCATCCCCATGTGCCTTCAAGGTGGGAACAGTTTAAAGTTGGAAATTAAGGATAAAAAGCTTCAGAAAGTTTGAAGGACATGAATTAATGCCCTTTCCTCAGCCTGGTGACAGTGAGGAACAGCCTGGATCAGTGACTGAGGGGTGGCAACGCCAGGAAATGAAGTCAGGGTACATTTTTTTCCCCTGGCTTTGGTTAGATTCCCAAAGAGTGAGTGTCCATGAGCAGTGCTGAAAGGATCAATGCGAAGAAGAATTAATTTTGTACCTCCAAAGCTGTATTTAGTAAGTTCTGGTCTCTGAAATCCACTTAATTGAAGAAGCTCTTTGCCAATGTCACAGTGTGATGGATGAAGGTTTGTCCTCCTGGTACCTGACATGTCAGGAGGGAAGGGAAGAGGGAAGGACAATTTCTGGACTCTTTCTTTAGGCGTATCAACGTCTATTTTCTGCTAAATGAATTTGTATTTGAAGGTCTGTGTGTCTGTGTGCCCTGTCTTGGTGTTAAAATTTGCTTTTGGTTCCTGAATCACAGCTTTAATTTCAAGCTGGAGGAAGGTAAATTTCCTTTCCTCTGTGGGATTTCTAGAACAGGGCACGCAGAGGTCAAAATTTCTTGCTGGAAAGCCTTGACAGGTGTGAAAAATTTAATCCAAACCATTCGTAACAAGTGATTCTCTTCACCACTTGATGCATTTAACCTTCTCTGGGACAGTGAGTCAGCTTTTATTGCAAGTATCTGCAGTCTGAGGTCAGATTTGGGCTGTTGCTTGTCAGGAATGGAAATTCTGCATATCCTGGTGGTGTTTCGTGGCACATCTGAGTGTTTGCAGTTCCAGGATCACTCCTGCTCTGCCTCAGGCTGAGCCCAGAGCTGGAGAATTCGGGTCTCATGCTTCTTTGCCCAAATTGTGGTACCTGTAACAAAAAAAAAAAAAAAGAAAAAGAAAAAAAGGTGTGTTTTGCCTGCTGTAGGAAGAGGTTGGAGAAAAATCTCATTTCTTTGGTGGTGAGGCAATAAAAACCCCCCATGGCCATCAGCAGCAGCAGCAAAGTGGATCCGTGAGGGAAACTGCAGAAGGGAAAAGGCTCCCTAAATTCAATGACCCGAGCTGCATTTCCATCCCATTACAGAACACTTAAGTGAGGTTTCCTCCTTCTTTTCTGGGCATTTGTCTACTCTGTGGATGCTTCCAAACGTTTTGTTTTTCTTAGATAACTTGGGATTTCTTTTCCTTTCATTGGGATGCACCAACTTGCTCCCTGTGGCAGGTGTTATCCCAAAATATTTGCTGGAGGGGAAGCAACTCTCAGCTCTCCCCCCTGCAAGGATTTTATCTCTCCTTTAAATTACCCAGTTCAAATGCACGGATAATGACACTTGTAATGATGATAAAATGGGAGTGTGGCTGCACGGAGTAACGTTTAAAAATAATGATACACCTCTAAGTAGGTTCTTATAAAAGGAAGTCTCAAATAGCTCCAGGGAAACAGATGCTTTGGGGGACTTGTGGATAAAAATAGTGGCTTCCAATTGGCAACCAAAACACAAATGTAGCCCCACTCTCAGTCAATTTCAGCAGCAGAAATTCCTCTGAAAACCTCCCGAATGTGGAAGGTGCAAAAAGCACCTGGTGCTGCACCTGCAGCAGGGTTTGGCATCTTTTTCCCTCTTCTGCTTTTCATCAGAGAATCGTGGAATCGTTTGGGTAGGAAGGGATCTTAAAGCTCATCCCATTCCACCAGGGACACCTCCCACTGTCCCAGGGTGCTCCAACCTGGCCTTGGACACTGCCAGGGATCCAGGGGCAGCCCCAGCTTCTCTGGGCACCCTGTGCCAGGGCCTGCCCACCCTCCCAAGGAACAATTCCTTCCCAAATATCCCAACTAAACCTCCTCTCTGTCACTTCAAAGTGATTTTCCTTGCTCCTTCTCAGCTTTCTCTCCATGGTGGTGCCTTCCAGGTGCTCGGTGCAGTCGGGAGCTTTGCCCAGGGCTCCTTTTTGGGGCTGCTCAGGCCTCGGTGCTTTTCTGGGGAGAGGAAGAGCTGAGCCAGCCCCAGCAGAGCTGGAGGTTTCTGCTTTGCAGGGTGAGGCTTTCAAAGGAGAGCTGCAGGCTGGCCAGAGGCAAAGGCAAGGAATGTTTTCCCTGCTCACCTGGGCTGCTTGCAGGTCTGCAGGCAGCTCCCCCAGGGGACAGAGGTGTGTGGGCAGCCCCAGTCCAGCTCAGTGTCTGCTGAGGTACCAGTGTCACTGATTTTATGCTGGTTCTTCATGGACATGAGGAGCTGTGGCTTGATTCCTTCTCCTGGCTCTGCTGCGAAAGTGAAAACCTCCTTCAACAACCCCTCATGCCTCACTCCAGCTGTTTCCAAGTGTGTGGACCTCAGGGCAGGTGCCTCAACCCCACATTTTTGGGTTTGGGACAGAAACAGCAGCCCGTACAAAGGAGCTGAGCAAGCTGAGGAAAGGGGGATGTTTATTTTGTGTGTTTTCGTTTAACTCAGAGAAACACTCAAAAGTCGTATTTTTGTGGTGATTTCTGCTTTTTCCCTTAACTGCTAGGGCAAAAGCCGAATCTCAAGTGATCAGTTTTAACTTGTTGGTTTGGTGGTTTTCTTTTAGGTGGCTTCTCCTAAATCAAGACAAGCAGTCAGGTGAGTCAAATGTTGATCCCCAACTCATGGAATGCTTCTCCTGGCTGGGGTGACATCCACAGGGAAGCCTGTGGGGCTGAGCACGAGGAATTCCCTCTCCTGTGCTTTCGTCCCGGGTAGAAAGCAAAGATGATGCTCCTTAGGGAGCTGTGGTGGAATGTGCTGCCTTCAGGACAATCCCTCACCCAGACAACCCCAGAATGGTCTTGGCTTTGATGGGACTTTAAAGGCCACGGGAAGACTTCTCCTTGGGAGCTGGAAGTGGGACAACGCTCCGAGGCACAGCCGCTGGAATTGGCTTTTCCCGTGTGAGCTGCTGTGGGTTTTGTCAGTTGCCGGATTCCTCCATGTGAGGAGGGAAATCCTCATCCCTGCCAATGCAGGGCACAAAAGGAGCAGGAGAAGCAGGTGTTGAATGATCCCCGTCCACCAGCAGGATGAGGAGGAGAGGGAAGGAGGGCTTAAAGAAAGAGGTGGATTTCCTGCACCCAAAACAAGGAACAGCAAAAAATAAAAAAAGAAAAGCCCACCAAGTTTAATCCCGTCCCAGACAAGGTCAGCAGGCACCACGCACAAATAGCTCAGCCTTTGATTCCGTCTTGCCCCTTCCTAAAAGTGGAAGGTGACAATGTTACACCCGAGTGTCTGCTTTGGGAGCAGGCACTGCAGGCAGGCAGGGGGAGGAAGAAGAGGCTGTTTAATCTGGATACATGACCCCGGCGTGCCGGGAGAACGAGCCCGAGTGTCTGGTGGCAGCGAGTGGGTCGGACATTGTTAGATCTGGCAGGGATTCAGACATCTGCCAGGGATTTTGTCAGGAGAAGTGGGAGAGAGAAAGAAAGAGAGAGGGAGAGACGCAGCGAGAGCCTCGCCGCCTTTTCTATATCTGCCCGCATAACACTTCCTCTTTAAAATTCCCT
Source organism: Chamaea fasciata (assembly GCF_029207755.1). Taxonomy (NCBI): domain Eukaryota; kingdom Metazoa; phylum Chordata; class Aves; order Passeriformes; family Sylviidae; genus Chamaea; species Chamaea fasciata. The sequence continues at coordinate 4,162,611 of NW_027094109.1, forward strand.
TCCTAAGGCGGGCTGCTATATTTTATATTCCGCGGCGAGGTCCCCGCCCCGCCAGCCCTCCCCACCCACCGGCACCCTTTAACTTGTTAAGTTTGAAAGATGATCCGCACACACGCTCCGCTCTGCCGGGCGGCCCCGGTTAAGGCCAAGATTAATGCAGTGCATTGGTGCAATCGTGCCGCAGTGGTGCGTGATCGGAATACGAGATGGGATATGGGGGGAAAGGCCAGAAATGTGCCTGGATTCCCAGTTTACACAAGTCTCCTTAGCAACTTGTCTGCTTATTTTCTTCTCTTTTTTTTTTTTTCTTTTAAATTTTTCTTTTCCTCATACATGTGCGTGCAGCAGCGTTGTCCCAAATCTCCAGCGAATAAAACATTCCCTGAGTTTTTTTTTTAAACCGCTTCGGGTTGATGGTCTTGATGTTGTTTTGCCTTTTCCTTTTGTTAGATTAGTGGGTTTATTTTATTTTATTTTATTTATATTTTATTTTATTTTATTTTATTTTATTTTTATTTTATTTTATTTTATTTTATTTTACTTTATTTTATTTTTATTTTATCTATTTTATTTTATTTTATTTTTATTTTATTTTTATTTTATTTTTATTTTATTTTATTATATTTTATTTTATTTTATTTTATTTTTATTTTTCTCCTCCCCCTGGAGAGAGTCCCCCGCTGTACCCTCCTAAGGGATGGCAGAGGGGCTGGGGGTGGGGGCACTGGGGTAGTTTTCATTGTGACTTCCCGAGAGTTGGTTCCTTTCCAGTTGTTCCCATCTCAGCATGTGGAATTATTGTGCTTTCTCCCGATTTGCCACAGAATTGGCAGCAGCCTGACATTGTTACTCACTGGAATTGTATTTGGAGCCGGGCTGATTTTTTTAAATTTTTTTTTTTCTTTTTTAACTTATTTATTTTAATCACCCGCTTTTTTATTTTTTAATTTTTTTTTAAAAAAATTCATAACAACCCCTTTGATTTTGCAAACAATATATTGAACAGTCTGTAAAATGGAGGAGAGGAGGAAAAAAAACCCAAACCAAAACAAAAACTCCACCAGGGTGAGAGGATTGTGGCAAGCCTGTCCCTGAATCCCATATTCCCCTCCCCGTGCAATTTTTTTTTTATTTTTAGTTGCCTCCTGAAGAACCCCCGTCCCTCCCCATAGGAGGGAGTGGCCTTTTAGGGATCAAGGTACGTTGGATTATTATTTTTTTTTTCTCCCAGTTTGTGTGATACTTTATTAATAGCATGGGGCAAGAGAGAGGCTGAAGGGTGGGGAGAGCAGGGGCGGAGGGTGGAGAGAAGCGAAGACTTCTCCTCCAAGTCCTGTACCTTGAAATAACTCAAGGGGAGAAGAGTTGCAGCCTCACTTGAGTAATTTCAAAACCTTCCTGGGCGCTTTTACTTCTTTTGCTCCTATTTTTTTGTGGGTTTTTTTAATTTTTCCGAAGGGAGGGGGTAGAAAAAGAAATACAAAAAAAAAAAAAAAAAGAAAAAAAAAGAAACCGAGCCAAAAAACATTTTGAAGGCTTGATCTTGGCTTCTGTACAAACAGATGTTGCCTGTCATTCCGTTGTTAAGCAGGCAGCAGATTGGAGCAAGCAGCAGCAGTTTAGGGGGAACTGCAGCAGAACTGGAGAGTGGGTGATGTAGAGATAGAGAAATATTTCTTTTCTTTTATTGTTTTCCCCTCTTTTTGGTTTTGGGGGGATTTTTTGGTGGGGATTTTTTGGTTTCTTTTTTGTTCTGCACATAAATATTTTTTCCTTGGAATTACCTCTAATTACAACACGTCTCTCTTCAAATTTTTTTTTTTATTCTATTTTTTTTTAAGTGGGCAAAACAACCCCAAAACCAAAAGGAAAAGCAGTAAGGACCTTCACCCAAAATTTTTACCACAGCAGGGTTTTTTTTTTTAGGGCTGGTTCTGAGATCCTTTTTTTTTTTTTTTTTTTTGTGTCGTTGTTCTCTTTGACACGTGTAGGGAAGGGGGTTCTGTTGGAAATGCTTTGGCATTCTCGGTAAGTGGATGGATCCATGAATCAGGCCAGGGATTTCAGGGATTTTGAGGGGTTTTCCTTGCTGCTAGTGGTGGCTTCACCCCGGAGTTCTTGCTGGAGGTGCAGCTGTGGAGCTCCAAGGCCTTTCTGTCTCCTCTCCAAGCTTTCGGAACGCTGCAGGAGCCAGGACCTCGTTGTTTGTCCAGCAGAAGTTCTCCCAAAGCACCGGGGCTCTTTTGTGCTCTGCATGTGGGTTTCATCCCCCCATTTCCTTTTTCCTAGATTTTTTTTTTCTTCCCCACTGCCTTTTTCACTTCTCCCCTCTTGATTCAATCGCTGCGTTCCTGGGAGGAGAGAGCAAACAGCGAAACGCTTTGAGCCGAAGGAGTTAAAAGTTTCTTGGCACCAGAGCAGCAGTTTAGCAACAGATCAATTCATTTAAATGAAAGAAATCACAGCCCCAGCCATCTGATTTTGAAATTTCACATCTTCTGCTTCCACTTTAGAACAAAGCTTCTGTTTTCCTTTCTCCCCCCCCACTCCTTTTTATTAATCCACGCTGCTTTTGTTCGAGACTCGGTGGGGTTTGCACAGAAACTTGGTCTGGAGTCGAGCAGGGTTTTTCCCTTCAAATATGAGGTTATGGGGTGGCTTCAATCTGTGGAGCCGTGCACACCCAACAGCTGTGGCAGGGCTGTTTGCACCTCGGTGGGTTGTGAGTTGGGAACAGCTCCCATTTTGGGATTAAACAGGCTGGGGAGAGGAGCTGTGGCTGCGCAGGGAACCCGAGGAGCTGAGCGGGGATTTTCCCTGCCCACATCTGGAGTTTGTGTCCCTCCAACATCTGCAGCACCCAGTGGTTGCTCACATTCCGTTTTCCTGCACTTCATGGTGTACACAGAGCATAACCCCCATCATGCTTTTAATATTCCGGCCCCAGAAAGGATCACAAACAACTTTTTTTATTTGTTGGTGTTGCTGTTTGTTCGTTTAAATGCGCCCGAGCCTTGGCACCAGTCCCGGGAGTTTTGTTGCTACGTCAAGGAAAATGAAATAAATCAACTCCTTCGGGGGTGAAATTGGGGATTTAAGAAAAGATAATACTTAATAAAAATAATAATAAAAAAATAATTTTAAAAACAGGGAAAAAATTAGAAAAAGTTAAATTGGTCTATTGACAAATTATTAAAAAAAAATTAAAAATTAAATTCAGAGCTTACGCTGAAGGAATGTGTTTGGAGCAGGACCCTGCAGGGAGTTGGGACGGGAGGTTTTTCCGTGGAGCTCCTTCCTGGTGGCACTGCATCCAAGAGAGGCCGGGATGTTTGGGAGCGGGTGAATCCCAGCACGGAAAAAGGGTGGGGTGGGCTGGGAGGAGAATCCTTTTGTCTCCCCAAGCTCAGCATCCCTGCACCCCCCTGGATGAAATCCTCACTGGGGAGGAACAGCCTTAAATGGATTAAAAAATCGAGGTGGTGATGCTGGGAGGGGGCAGAAACACCAACCTCCACCTCTGCCGTGGTTGCTGGTGGGTCTGGCTGGTTTGGGGTTTTATTCTTCCCTGATTTCGGGAGCCGGCCCGTCCCTCCCAATATTGGGAACATTTCTGTGGGTGTCGTTGTGGTTACATCACAGCGCTCTCCTTCCTCACCTCCATTCTTGTGCAAAATTCAAATAATTCCCCCCCTTTCCCCGATAGCAGCTGTGCATGGGTTGGTTTTCTCTTCTTTTTTTTTAAATTTTTTTTTTATTTTTTGGGTTGATTTTTTTTTTTTTAAGTCGCTCTTTAACGTTGCGAAAGGAACAATAAAATGAAAGGCAAAACCGGCATCTTAAAAACTTGGCAAGTGAAAGCAGCTTGGACTGGCAGCCAAGAATCCTGCTGTGGTGCAAAAAGAATAGCATCCACGGAGCCACCACAATCCGGGGCTTCTCCTCGTTTTTACACAATCGCGTCGGCACAGAGAAATAATTATTCCTTGTATCACTGTTAAAAAGAGTCAACAAGCTTTAAAAAAAGCTTGCTTGGGGAACCTCCTCCAGAGCAGGTAACGATGTTCCCCTCTCTGATTCCGGTTGAACGGGCTGGACTTTTTTTGGGATGAGGGTCTGGAGATGAGAAGTGAGCACTTGCAGGAGTTGGTGCGTGTTGCTGGCTGCCAGGGAAGGCGTTTGCCTCGCCGATTCTTTATTTTCCTGGATGGTTTATGGTGGGAAGTAGGACTGGCAGACTTCGTGGAGTGGTCGTGTTACAGGGAATGTTTTATTTTCACGGGTTTCGCTCCTCGTGCAGGGGGGGAGAGCGCGAGTGGGATGATCCAAGGTGGAACACGGCAGATCATCATGCAAAAAAAAAAAAACAACTAAGATATTGGGAGGGGGGAGTTAATTTCTCTCGTAGGAGCTTGGCTGTTCCTGTTGCTCCTGAAGCTGTAGCCTCTGGGTGTAGGGAAACAAGCATCCATTCCTTGAAAATCCGCCATGAAAATACCCATAAATGTTTTGTCTTCCAGGATACGTTCCCGAGGAGTTGGGCCTAGCAATATGGCAGCACATGTTCCATAGGAAATCCTGCACAATGCTGCTGCTGCTGCTGCTGCTGAGGTAATTTGGATTCCCAGCCACTATCTCCCTTTTCCTTCTAATTCCTTAACGTTCTTTCAAGCACAGAAATCCTTAAAGAGCTGCTCTTTAAAGGATAGAGTGCATGTCTGTGTATCTATATATACATATATATTTATAGGCCTAATTACGTTGGGGTTAAAACTGGGGAGGGGAGAGGATGGGAATTATTTCACAGTTGTGTTTCTTACTTGCCTGAATTTCGGGGGCAGAAGGACGAGATGGCCGCAAGGAACTTTTTGCTCAGGCACACAATGAATTCCAGAGTGATCGATTTTCCCCGGACAGGGCATTTCTGCCTTGTGGTTTTGCAAGAAAACCACCCACAGATCAAACCCCCAACGTCAGGTCTTTAGAGATTTTATTTCTCCATGTTTCCCTCTCTATCCCTTTGGCTATAAATCTCTAAAAGACCAGCTTTATATTGGGTTGTAACTGACAGAAATACTCTGTGTTTTCTGCTGTCCCACGTACCAAAGCCTTGTTGATCACTGATATTGCAGAATTAATAATGAAGCAAAGTGGGCTCAGTGTAAGGATATCAGAAAGCTCAATTTAAATCCCTTCGTGTACAGGTTGAAAGTTTTTTATTTGTAGTCTCAGCATTCGAGGCGAATACAGGCTGATGCTGATTGATTTGTTTGCCTCGGATGGATTTTCTGCCACTGTGTGTACGTTCATCAGGTTTTCACGAGGTACAATAGCTCGGTGATTAATCAGTGGGGGGAAACGTTCCCGACCCCACATCCTGGCAAATCCATGGCTCTCCTTCAATCCCCCTGAATATATTGGATACGAGTGAAACTCCTGTTTAAAAAGCAGCGCTCATTCAAAAAAAATAATTAAAAATCTGCATTTTTCAACAAATAAAACCGTTGGTTTGCTGCTGCATTTATCAGTCTGCCGTCTTAAAGCTTGTCCATGAGTTTGTTTTCCAGAAGGAGCAGGTTGGCTCCTGGGTATTCGTAATTTACAGCACACAGGTGCCATGGGATGCCATCCATCCCTGTGCCCCATTCCTGCAGGGCTCTCAGGAATGCAGAGGGGCACGGTAACGTTTAGGGTGGGGATTTATCTGCAGCTTTTCCAGGGATAGCTCTCGCTGCTTTCCCCCCCTTTTTTCTCCCGTTTTTCCCTCCCTGAAGCGAAGCTCTGGCGGTGGATCCCAAATCTCCCACTTCCCTTTTGTGTTGGAAAAGCCAATCAGGTGGGGAGTGGGAGGTGCAGCAGGGATCAGCCCTGCTTTAGGCGGGGAAGAAAAAAAAAAAAGTGTTTTTTTTCCCAACAAATCCCGGTTTTCCTGGAGCCTGTGCCGGGCTCCTCGAAGGTCTGGCTCAGGTCTGGCCCTGGGTGTTCCCTGCAGGCAGAGCTGGGGACACGTGTCCTGTGCAAAAGCCACCCCAATTTTACAGCTTCGTGAATTTAACCCATCCCAGGGAAAGATTAGCCCAGGAATTAATGGGAAAGAAAAATTTTAAAAAGTTTTGGAAATAGATCAAGTGAGGAAAATGTAACCGCCCCCCTGCCTTGGGTATTTCGGTGAGATCATCTCAGATGAAGAAAAATCAGGTATTTCTCTGCCAGAGCCGCTCAAATCAGCTCACTCCATGCACATAACTGGATGTAAAGAGCATTAGGGTTAAAATGAATGTACTGAATGTAAAGCCAACACTCTGCCTGATGCAGTTTTGCATAACACAGCGAGACTGAGGCCAAAATTCCCTGCCGTGGAAAGAAATCCCAGTGACAATTGACCCTCAAAATCGTACTTTTAGGCCCTGCTGGACAACCTGGATTTTAACCTCAGGTTCCCTGCAATAAATGAGCTTTGTAGTGGAGGGCTGGGGTTATTTTTGGCCGGGTAACATTTGTTGTGTTCCATTTGCAGCTCTGTTCCCAAGGAGGGCACGATCTGTGTGTGCTCCCTGCTCCAGCCTTGACCACTGCAGGGACTTTCTTCTCCAGCCCAAAATCCCACCAGGAAAAAGAAACCATCCTGGATTTTCAAAGATGCTTCAAGCGCGGATTTTTTTTTTTTTTTTAATTGCCTGCTGAAAACTTTGTGGAAAGCTGGACTCTTTTAAGGTGAGTGTCAGCGTAGGAATCTAAACTTGGAGGATGAATTTAGATAACCTTTGGGCAGATGGTGAAAGTTTAACGTCTGTAACAGGAGTTTCTTGCCACCCAGAAAGAATTCCAAATAAAGGAAAAATTGTATTTTATAATTGCATATTTACCAGGCTGGAAAGGTTGAAGTGATTTATTTTAAGAACCTGCACCAAAAAAAATAAATTTAAAAAAAAAAATAGAAGGAGAATTTTCTAACGGCATCCAAATAGCAAAATTCTTTTCCAAATGGTGCCTGTTTGATTTTGCAGAGGATAATATTAACTTGCCCTGATACGGTTTGTCTCCTGAAGGAAGAGAAGTGAAAAACTGGTGACGCTTTGAGCAAGAGTTGATCTCAGAGATTTTCTCACAGCCCAGCAGTGAAATGGGAAATATTCCTTCTGCAGGAAAGAAAACTTGGAAACCTCAGGGAAGGAGGGGACGCCTCCTGCTTGCCGTGGCAAAACTTTGCTTTTCAGGCTTTATTAGAAATATCCCAAAGAACTTTTATATTCGTCTGCGTGGAAGAAATGCAGAGCTGGGGTTAGAGGAGAATTTCCAGCTTGTTTAGCAGAGCGACAGGGGTTTTGTTGTTTGCCTTTAAAAATAGAATTCAAGTAGAACCTCAGCCCAGTAATGACTTCTCTGAAAGTTAAAACAACTCTCCCGCAGCTCTGCCTGCCTCAGCCAGGCTGCCAGAATGCAAACAGCTTTTTGCAGGGTGGGAGGGGATGGCTGTGTATTGGGATTCTTTTTCCATCCCAAAATTTTGCTGTTGGATGATTTCCTACCCTGTTTTGGTGATATACCTCCAATGCTGCGTGTTAATTCAATTCCTGTTAACCTCAGTGCTCTGGAATCACCAGAAATTCTGTCCAGCAAAGTCCTCGTGAGGAAGAAACACACATCAGCTTCATTTTGGTTGGTCGAAAATTTTTGAGGTTTTTATTTGGTTTTATTTTATTTTGCTGATTTTCTTAAGGCTCCCACAGGAGTGCAGGAATCCGTGGCTTTACATCCTGACAAAATCCAAAATCCACTCTGCCCCCCGCCCTGCACGGAGGGGCTTTAAGGTGCTGAGAGAACCAAGGCTCCTCCTGGCTGAAACTCAGAAATTCCCTTTGCAGAAAGGCTTTTCCTCTTTCCACCCCACCCCTCCAGAAGTGACCCCCAGAGCCTGGCAGTGGCGGCAGAATTCCCTGCCTGCTGCCACAAACCCGTAGATCCGAACTTGTGCTCATATTCCACACAAGCTTGTATCTATAGGTCTGTGGCTGGCTGGCAAGTGCACCCCGGGGTGCTGCTGCGCTTCACCTCCAAAGATTCCTCCCTCTTCCCTCCTTTTCTTTTTCCCCTCTCCTCCCCTCTTTTATTTTTATTTTTTTAAAAATTTTATTTTATTTATTTAGAGGAATAGAAAAGCGGAGCTGCAGATCTCGCCCTGCAATTACCAGCTCGGCTTTCAGTGTTGAAATCCCCTCGCGCAGAGGGTTTGTGTGCTTTGGTCGGTGCTGAGGAAAAAGGGGATTGGGGGGAAGGACGGGACTTTGTTTGACTTCAGGCTGCAGAAATTCCCTCCCACCCCACGTCCTGCCCTGCTCTGGTGATGGGGATGTGTCAGGGGAGAGTTCTTGTGTTAATTCTGAGACAGATGAAATAATTTCTTTTATAAAGTAACGTGGAGCTGTTCTTTCCTGGGTTATTTGTGAGAGCAACAATCACTTCTCCTCCTTTTATACCCAGGAACTTGGGATCCCTTCTCTGACACGGGAGGGGCTTGGCCCTCCAGCTCCTCTCTCAAAAATCAGTTTATTATAGAACCTTATTCCTCCCAGTTTCACGGTGTTTGTGTATTTCCAAATAGTTTTTCAGGGAAAATAACCACACTGGGAAGTCCAAAAGAAGTGGTAGGGCAGGAAAAAACCCCCATGGGAGCAGGCAGTGCAGAGCCTGCTGTGCAAAAGTAACCTTAAAAGTTGGGAGAGTGGAACAATTACTCTTGAAGAAGTCATTTTTTTAAAACCCCCATGTACAGATTCTATATGAAAATAATTAGGCTGTAAACTCAAAATAAAATCTGACTCTTTCTTTCCAGCAGCTTTCGGTGTTAATTCCACCCAAGATTTGCTCTGCATTTCCACTTTTAAATTTCTCTGGGTTTGAACTTGGCTGCTTTGACACACGCTGCTGTAGGCCAAAAGATTTTTTTTCCCCTCTTTGCTGAATTTCCAGGGTGTTCTATGTGTTTTCTAGTTATTATAGAAGTTTTTTATATAATTATTATGTTAAAATGAAGTCAGAGAAGTCCAACCACTCTTCTTTCTCCCTGTGAGCTGAAACCAGGTTTTAAAAAAAAAGGGGGGAAAATTGCATTTTGGCATCCTGTGCCTTGTAAAGTTGGGTATAAAATCTGGTCCTCAATATCCCCCCAAAGTTTGGATGGGAAATCGAGGAATTAAAGCTGATGAGTCGTTTCCAGCAGAACTTTTGCTCCTGGGTGGTTCTGTGGTGGGATTTTATCCAGAACAGGGACCTGGAGTCAAGCTCTCCTTTGGGATTTTGAGGGTGGACGTTGTTCCATCCACGATGGGATGAGCAGGGGCTCGCCATGGAAGCAGGAGGAGATTGTGACAGTAAAAAAAATGGTTTTTTCCAGAAGATCAGTGGATAATCTGTGCTGGTTTGGGGTTGGTTTTTTAAATGCTGTGTCTGTTCATCGTGTTGGATTCCCACATGCTCATTTAATCTGAGCTCTAAGGAGCAACGAGCTGGAAAAACCCCAAAAAATCCATATTTCTGTAGGGTGGTCTCTCCCCTGCAAAGCCATTTGTGGTAGAATGGGCTGAGAAAAGCCTGGAATTTGTCATGGATGTTCTGGCACTTCAGGTGGCATAGCTTGGAAAGTGCCAGAAGACCCCTGGCAGGGGAACTGGGTCAGATATGTCCCAAAATGAGGTTCCACCAGTTGGTTTGATGTTTTCTTTTTTTATTAGGAAATCAGTACTCGAACCATAAAAGAGGAAAGAAGAAACAGATTTTTTTATTTTCTTCTCTGTAAAATATTTTCGAGCAGTTTCTCTCTGGGTATGTTGGGACGTGCTAATCAATATCTGGTGGGTTTTTTTCTTTCCATCTCCTTTTGGTGAGAGGCTTGGTCCAAACACAGCTGGAAGCTTAGAAAAGAAAATTCAGAGAAGTGGGAGCAGAAGTGGGGTGAGCTGCAGGCCCCGTGCTGCGGGGAGGAGGAGCGGGGAGTTCTTTCTGAGGCTGAGCACGTTTGCTGATTTCTCCTGGTTTTTCTGGGGTGACTTTGGGGTTGCTGTGGCCTCAGCTTTGTGGGGCAGGTTCAGGGAATCCTCTGACAGGCCCCTAACTTGTGCAGGGAGGATGCCAAGGAGGGCAGCACAGCTTCCCTGCGCTCAGGTTATCCAACAAACCCAACCAAACCTGCTCTTCCTGAGTTTAAAAACTCATTTTTTCAGTTTTTTCTCTCGTTAAACTGCCCCCCCCCCGTTCTTTTTCAGCTGCAGCCTCCCATATTCTGCCCCTGCCCCTTTGTTTTCCAGCCTTTTGAAAAGCTCTGCATTGTGTTTCCAGCCTTAATTTGTGTTTCCTTTGCTGCTGCTTGTGTTCCAGTGCACTTCATTAAGTTCTCGAGTGAAACTGGAGCCTGACAAAATGATGTGAAGAACCTTGAAATGTGTCTCCCTTTTAGGCTTGGAGGAGAATAATTGGAGTCTGTGCAGCTCCTACCTGCGCGTTTCTTACAAGAGGTTTTTATTATTATTGTTATTATTATTATTTTCTCTTCGCGTTGTGGGTGAGGAGCTGCATTTGTGCAGCAGCTTTGATCCAGGTGCACAGAGCTCCCTTCATCTGTCACTGGTGCTGCTGAGGCTCAGAGCCCTTCACCCACCTGCAGGCTGCAGGGGGACGTAAAGGCAGAGCAGGAATCAAACCAGAGCACCTGGACATGGGAATTGCCCCCCAAAATATCCCAATATCCTCTCCAGAAATCAGTCCCTTCATTAATGCGGCTCCTTTCTCTGGAAATGGGCAGAGTGGCTGCTTCAGGGGTAAAAAAAAAACCAACCCCACCCCTCCTGTGTGGCTGCATCTGGGGAGGTTTTGCTGTGCTTGTTTCCTCTGAAAGCAGCAGAAGTTCTTCACCGAGGAAGCAAAGCTTTTCCCAAATCTCCCCTTTTAAAATTTATTTTTAATTTTAATATTTGGCGAATCTTCTTCTTTCTCCCTCCAAACGTCGCCACCATTTCTCCCTCCCGTTGCTGCCTGGGAGCACCTGTAAGGTCTCCTGCAGACAAGGATGTCTCGTGGTGCCCACCGAGGGCTGAAAAGGGAATTTGTTTGTGTGTCCCCTCCTTTGGCAGCCTGGTGAGGAGCACAGCGAGCCCTTGTCAGCAGAGGAGCACACAATGGCACTCGGGTAATTAGAATAACCATATGCAGTGGCAAATGGGATTCGTGATAAGCAGAATGGAATTGTGTACCCTGGAATTTGAACCGTATCCAAATACTCTTATTCAGATCATCAAATCTGGTTAAACTCTTAAAAGGCAGATAAATTTCAGTATTCTGGTTATTTCAGTAATCTGATTTTTTTCTTTTCTTTTTTTTTCCCCTACCCTCCTCCCTCTCTTTTTTTGTTTTTTTTTTGCTTCTGATCAGTAAGGGAGGAAATAAGGAGAGGATTTTTAGGGGAGGGACCTGCCCTTGGGCCAGGAGTGCTGCATGGCTTAGGAGCATTGCAGGAGTGGCATTCCCTGAGCTGGAAAAGCTCCAGCTGGGCTGGAGACCCTCTGGTTTTATTTTTGCAGGTTCGTGGTGAAATCCAGCCCCAACAATCCACCCTGGAAAGTGACACCAGGTTTTGGTTCAGCTTCCTGTCAGTCCCTTCATTTTTCATGAAACCTGCTCCAGGTCAGGCTGTGCAGGGTTTCAGTCACAAAGCAGCCCTGGGATAAGCCAAAAAATCCCCCAAAAAAGCTTTGGGGTCATGTAGAGTCATCAGCACTTAATGCTTGTGCCACCTTCCCCCCCGAGATCCAGCACGGGGCGTTGAGGTTTTGGTTTTGTTGGGTTTTGTTGGGTTTTGTTGGGTTTTGTTGGGTTTTGCTGTGTCACCCAGAGCTGATGCTCCGGCTCCTCTCTCAAAAGCCACATTTGGTTCAGGAGTGAGAGCCTGGCCACCCTTCCCCTAGAAAGGCCCAGAGGTTGAAATGTAATATTGAGCAAACCTTCAGATTGCTGCAACCCTGGCCAGAAGCTGGGGCAGGGTTTTTGTCCTGTGTTGAAAAACGTTGGAGAGCTTTCAAAATATTGACTTGCTCTGGATTTCAGCTGAGCCCAGATGAGGCTTCTTTCCCTACTTTGCAGCCTCTTGGATTTCCAGCCCTTTTTAGTGTTTGCCAGACTTCTAGGAGAGTCTTCTGAGCTGGGGCAAACCTTTGAACCTCTTGAGGTTCCTCATTACAACCAACTCCTAGTGAAATTTTGCCAAATAAAGCTGTAGGAGTGAGGTGACCAGCGGGAATCAGGTCAGCGTTTCCAGTGTGAAACCCTCTCCTGTCTGAGGTTTATGAAAATCAGCTAGAAAAAGAAAATAGAAGGTCACTCCAGTGAAATTTAGCAAAAGGGATCTCAGCCCTCCAGCTGGAGCAATGGCATTTTTGGGGTTTTGTATTTGTTTTTTGCTCCATGACTTAAGGAAATGCATTTGCTTCGGGAGTGTTTTCTGCTTTCCCACCCCCTCCTTGCCAAGCCCTGCCTGGGATCTGAGAGGGAAGGTGGGTTCCTCCTTCTGCATCGTTCACAGCCCGAGAGATTCAGAGCCAAACCTCAGCTGATGATTTTCCTGATGACAATGAGACGAAATCCAGCTTCCCTGAGCGTCTGTAGTGAGTGTCCATTGCTGGGATCCCGTGTGAAGTCAGTAGGTCTGTAAATTCCCGTAAAATGTGATTTAGTGCAGAGGGTTAATGCATGAGGCACAAGTTTGTGTCATTATTTGGGAATATTCTGCCCCCTGCACCCCTGCTTTTCTCTGGGACTGAATTGCTGCTTTACACTGAAGGGCGCTGGGAAAGGCTGGGATATTCCAACCAGGCAGTTCCCAAAGATCAGCTCTGGGTGGGGATTCTCGCCTCCCTCTGGGGGAAATTCACTAATAGGAAATGTGCGTAGGGGGAGCAGGTTTGTGATCTTCTCTCTCACCTGGAGCCTGGGGATGGACCAGGCAATAAAACCAGTGAGGAGTGAAAACTTCCCAGTCCTGACTAAAGCTGGGACCTGGTGGCTCCTGAGGGCTGGTGGGAACTTCAGAGCTGGGAATCCTTAGAAGTGGAATTCTCCCTCTTTTTGACCATAAATATTCCCTGGATGAGAATCCCGGCGTTTCTGTGGCAGGACAGCAGCTGGAGTCACGTTTCCTCCAGGAATCAGAGCGTTACCCGCAGTGGAAAGACACAATTTTTTAATTACCCTGTAGCTTTAAAATGAGGCCGGGCCGGAGATTCCCTTTTGTCCCCAGAAAGTGTGAAATCATTTCTGGGATTCTGAAACAGCGAGAGGCCTGAAAGGGGTCCCGGACAAAAGGCACTGGGGCCCCAGGAGCTGATTTAGGAACACAGAGCTCCACATGCTCGACGGGAGCTCCCTGACATCGATAACGTATCGCCCGTGAACGTCGTCATTAGATCACAGATTCCCCCTAATTGCGTAATTAGGTGTGATTGTGCTAATTGGGTAAAGACATAATTGACAAAAAAAAAAAAAAAAAAATCCCCAGAAAAAAAAACAAACAGGGAGCTGGGTGCCACCAGGAGGGAGTGTCACTAGTGCTGTGACACAAGTGTCTGCTCAGCTCCCCAGGCATGGAGAGGGGGACACCAGGGGACACCAATAATGCTCCAAAAATCGAGCCCTGTTCTAATATTTTACCTCAATTTTAATTTTTATTTTGATAATTTGATCTCAGTCGCCAAACTCTCTGCTTCCTGCCGTTACTGCCGGCAGGTATTCTAAGTGAGAGCACGACTCGAATGCCTGGCACTTTTTTTTTTTTTTCCCCTGCTGGAAATTACAGTTCCTCTGGGATGCAAAATTTTCAGCTGTCCCAAGCTTTGAGGGAACAAAACACCTGTAGTGAGTGATGAAGCCATAAATGGGGGGAAATCCTCCCAGATAATCCGGGCAGCAGGATGGGGAGGAGCCTAAAAGTTGACCCCAGAGGGTGAGATAGGTGTCAAAGCCTGGGACAGAAATTTTTCTGGTGTTCAGAAAAGTTCTTCAAGTCTCTTGGTGAAGATGAAAGAGCAGCAAGGAGGGATAGGGAGTCATTGGCCAACCTGAGAAAAATTCAGGTTCTTTTGGCCTAAATCTAAAGTAAGGAATGAATTATTGTAATTCATCCATGAAAAGACCTTTGCTGAGTTGAGTACACAAATGAAACAAAACTCTCTGCCTCTCTCCACCTTCCATTTTAGAGCAAATTATTGGAGAGTTTCTGGGGTTTTTTTGCTCACCTCTGCTTTAAATCCCTGGTGTGCAAGGGGTCCCCGTGTCAGTCTCCGTGTTCACAGCAGCTGCTCATTAAACTGATCAGATATAGGTAATCATTTATAAATTTTCAGTTATGGAACATTGGATATTACGAGATTGAGATGCAGAAAAATACTTGCAGGGTTAAGTTGCAGAAAGTGAGTGGTTTAGCTGTGTGATACTGAAATGCTTCCGTTTACAGAATGTGAAAGAGGTCGTTTTGGGAAGTCTGAGTGGGAATTTGCCTGCCCTGTGGCCCAGAGGTTGGGTAGGGTTTGGGATTTTCCATCAGCCTAACTCAGGACTCAGGTTCACTCCCCCACATTAAACTCTTTGAGTTAAATAATTGGATTTTGTGTTGGAGAAAAGCTGTGCAGGGCACAGAAATGACGATGTTGCACCGAGAAGTTGGGTCCAGGATTCTTTTAGACCAGGATAAAGCTCCTGCTGGGAGTACAGGGCCAGAAATCCGTGGTTTCCTCATCCAGAGCTGTGCTCTGGTCACTGCTCTAACCAATCAGACAGTTAACAGTGCCTGTGCTCTGCCCTGTTAACTAAAATCTGCTGGATTCCCACTCTTTGGTCCAAGTAAACTTTACCGAATATGGAGCCATTAGAAACCGGGATACCATCAACATCGCGGGCGCTCAGACATCGCAGAAACATCATTTGGCATTTTTTTTCCCAAGCTATCTATCCTCCTGCTGTTGCAGGCTGAATTCTGAGCAGTGATGCTGTTTCCCACCTTCCCCCTTTATTTCCTGCCAGGCTGGGGGTGTAGAGGCAGGGCAGTGCCTTTCCCATCGTTAACATTCTGCTTTTATCCTGGGAAAACTGAGCAGCACGTGAGCTCAGCACAGCTCAGCATTCGTTCCTGGTGTTTGGATTCCCTTGGGATCCCCTTCCAGCACGGAGCTGCTGTGCCAAGGGCTGGATTCACCTGAGGGGCAGCCCCCCAGCCCTGGGGATGATATTAATATCACATTTGGGGGTGATGATGATAATAATAATAAATAATAATAATAATAAGCAGGCAGCCTGCTGCTTTAAGTGCTGCCTTGGTGGGTGCTGGAGTGAGTCACAAGGATAACATCCTGCTTGTTTGGGATTTGGCCGGGAACTGACACAAGTTAAAGACTTGTGAAGGGAACGTGGCTGAGGGAGGCTCGCTGGTGATTTTCCAGAGCGGTTCCTTTCAGCCCCTTTGGTGCCAGGGTCAAATTCACCTCAGGGTTTTCTGCCCCTTCTGCAGCTCTGTCTTTCCCAACCCCGTTCCTGCACATCCCTCAAACGCCCAGGAGCCAAGGCACGGGGTGGAGGTCAGCGTGGTGTGTTCAGAAAGGAAAAGACGTGGCAGGACAAATTTCACCCTAAGACGCCTTTAAATGCTTCTAAAAAACCCAAATAATGTCTGTGTACGTTCTCAATCTGCTGGCCAGTTATTTTGGCCAGGGGGAAAAAAAAAAAAATCCATCTGGTGTGAAAAGCTCCGTGATCCTGTCCAAACCCAGCAGGGATAACCCTGCCTTGTTGTGTCTTATCACATTTCCATGGTGCGGTCACTTTTCTCCCTCTAAATTAAACCACTGAGGATTTGGAGCCCTTTTTTTTTTTTTTTAAATATTTTTTTGGTAACTAGAAGCCCCCTGAGGTTATGAATTTTTGACTGCATGCATCCAGGTTGAGGTAGTAGGTTGTATAGTTTAGAATTACACCAAGGGAGATAACTGTACAACCTCCTAGCTTTCCTTGGGTCTTGCACACACCGGCGTGAGGAGCGACCATAAATCCTCAGCACTCTTTGCTCTGGGACACGTGGAACAAGGAAAAAGAGCAGGTAAGACGAGCTGGAAAATCTTTTTTTTTTTTTTTTTTTTTATTTCCTCCTGCCTCTCTAGAGTTTTATCAATAATTTTATAAGGGGTTTTTCTACTTGTTGGCGCTGAGTTTTTTTGAGCAAACCCAGTGATGTTTGTCTTCCTTCATTAGCCCTCGAGCAGCAGCGTGGTGTTAACATTCCCCAAAAAGCACCATGGCAACCTCTCAGTGTTCTTGCCTTCAGTGGTCAGCAAGCAGAAGTCTCCAAAGGTAAAAATATCCCGTGTTTTTATTTTTTTTCCGCCCTCCTTTCCATTTAGTCTTTGACTGGCTCAGTTAATTTTACGCTGGGACTTAAACGAGGCTGATGGTTCCAGATAAAGGGTTTTGGTGAAAGTATCTAAATCTACAGAGCCCTCAGGAGAGCAGTGGATATTCCCAAGGAATGGATATGTCCTGCTAAAAGGGGGGTTTTTAGGGGGTTTTGTACATTAAGGTTGAGTGTTTCAGAGGTTGATGCCTCCAGCAGAGCTGGTTTGCTTCTCCCTCACAGCAGTTTGGATGGAAGAGCTGGGGAACACCCCAAATGTTGTGGAGAAGCTTTGGGACCAAAAAAAAAACCCACCCCACAAGTCTAAAATGCAGGGAATTGGGGACATCCCATTTTACCCAGCTGCTCCTGAAATCCGTGGTTTTATTTGCCTGAATATTGGAGACCTGAGAAACCCTTGAAACTCTGCTGAAGTTGGAAGAGAGAAGTGAACATTTTGATGTTGGCAGGGCTCAGGGTTCAGGTCCTCCGGGGGCCTGGGTGAAGGTGGTGCCTGCAACCCTTGGTCAGGGCCCAGGACCTGAACTTAGCTCTTTTCACTCTCCGTGTGAGTAATTCTGGCAAGGTTTTCTCAGTTCCCAGAAATAAGAGGCTCTGTCTCCTCCTCAACTTGTTCAGTTAGTGAAGAAAACCAAAGAGCAGGCGCTGGGTTAATTCCATTAATTAATCTGAAGGTGTGAACATGATCATGGTATTTCAAGGTATCTGAATAACCCAGAAAATTGGGGTTTTTTTCAATGGTAAAATGGCTCTTAAAACCCTGAATGTCTTCAAATCCCCGTTGGCTGAATGCAGAGAGAAGCTGTGAGGGTTACTCAGGGCTCACTTCTGAGTTATTCCAAGGGTGGATTAATGGGATTTTTATCCCATCTTGCTTCCAGAGAGGTTCCAGGTATCAGTGCCATGGTTTATAGCTCTGCAGCTCCTCAGGACATGGGAAGGATGTGGGATAACACAACGCTGCTTCTGTGTTTCAGGAAGGCACATGCCCCAGACACATGCAGGTAGTTAAGAAATGAGGAATCTTCTTGGCACGTTCTAGGCACTACCTTATTTCCCCCCCATAAATCTCTCTGCAGATGGAAGTGCAGGTTTTCAGCTGCGTTGGTTCCCATCCAGCACGGAGGGTTTTTTTCTATGAGGGTTGGGTTTTTTAACCTGTTTGGGACTTCTCTAGGAGCAGCTTTGTGAATAATCCCGAATAAGAATGGGCTCTTTTTTTATATAGCTTTCTTAATCTGTTTGGGACTTCTTTAGGAGCAGCTTTGTGATTAATTTCAAATATGAACAGGCTCTTCTTCTTTTTTTTTCTTTTTTCTTTTGGTGGTTTTTTAACCTGTTTGGGACTTCTCCAGGAGCAGCTTTGTGATTAGTTTCAAATAAGAACAGGCTCTTCTTCTTTTTTTTTCCTTTTGGTGGTTTTTTGACCTGTTTGGGACTTCTCTCTAGGAGCAGCTTTGCGAATAATCCCAAATAAGAGCAGGCTCTTCTTCTTTTTTTTTTTTTTTTTTTTTTTTTGGTGGTAACATTTCAGGTTTGCTCTGCACACTCAAAACTTCAGGAGGCTTAAAACCGGTGATTATTTACAATAATCCTGTCAAGCACAACTTTATGTTAACGCCCTGAGATGTAAATGAAAAGCTCCATCCCGCTCCAAAACCCGAGGAGCCATCATTAAAAGAGGAGAATGGTCAGTGGTTGAGCACAATTCAATGTGCATATTTTCCCTGTGAACAAAACAGCATTCCAGCTCTCCCCCTGATGAGAGGGATGTATTGTCAATTAATTAGACTCCCATCATATGTCCTCGGATGCCCTTCCATCATATGCCTTCCATATGTCCTGATGTCATATGCCTTCCATATGCCCCCTGTGTAATTAAGCTCCCATCATATGGCTTCCATCATGTGCCATTTAAGTAGATTTCCAGGAGAACGTGGCAGTGTTACAGTTATGGACCTTTAGCAACGGGGAGAGGAACGACTCAGGAGCTGCAAATGAGGAGAGGAGGAAGCAAAAAAAGGAAGGTGGCTCGCCTTTAATTGCTGGTTTTGTTTCGCTCAGCTCGGAGCGCTGAAGGCACAAAAGTGGCCTGTTTTCCTTGGGTTCCATTCCCAGGTTTTTGTTTTTGTTGGTTTTTTTTTTTAAATTCAGTTCAGCCTGTGGATAGCCGGGGAGATAGCGACTGTTTTTCAGGGAATGTTTCCACCGGAATGCGAAATGCGAAAAAACCCCCAGTCCCAGCTCCCTCCCAGGAAAGTGTTTGTGCAGCGATAGGGAAATGGGAACTTTGTCCTTGCTTTGGGTCCCTGGACGTGAAGGGAAGGAGTAGGAACAGCCTGGGGAGCGAATTCATGGAGAGGAGATGGCAAATCCACTTCCAGCCCTGTCCTCCCTCATGGACCACGTGGATGTGGAGGGCACTGAGCTGTCCTTTCCACGGGCAGGGCTTGGGAGATAATGCCCAAGGAAATGTGGTGAGGTGGATTCCGAATTCACTGGCATTTATTAGGGATAAAGACCAAAACCAGGCACTGATGGTTACACGTGTAATGGAGGAAACTGCAAACATCCAAGGAATTATGAGGTCCTGGAGTGGTTTCCAATGAAAGGACACATCGTTTGCCTCATGTGCAGCTGTGTCTCTGCCTTCCTTCTAACCAACAACAACTGAGACTCTTTTCTAATCCCAGTCAGACCTGACAGAAGAGCAGTGACTTCCAAGGGTGTTCTGCTCCAGCTTTGCAGGAATTGCAGAAATCCCAGTCAGGCACCCAGAAATCCCAGCCATTCATCCCAAAATCCCAGTCTGGCACCCAGAAATCCCAGCCAGGGACCCAGAAATCCCAGCCAGGCACCCAGAAATCCCAGTCAGGCACCCAGAAATCCCAGCCATTCATCCCAAAATCCCAGTCTGGCACCCAGAAATTCCAGCCAGGCACCCAGAAATCCCAGCCAGGGACCCAGAAATCCCAGCCAGGGACCCAGAAATCCCAGCCAGGCACCCAGCAGTCAGTCAGGAGGTTGAAAGGACAAAGAGAAGGTAAAACAGTCATTTGTGCTGAGATCTCCCAGTTTAAAAATTCAGAGTGTTTTGTAGCATATCCCAGTTTACCAACAGTTCACACTCCCACAGACTGGGGATCAATGTATCCCTAAAAACTTTCTATTCCAGCTGCTGGAGCATGGAAAACCCCAATATTTGGATGTGCTCTGCCTAGGCGAAGTCAGTATTGACCCAAAAATCATCCTGGATTTGCTGTGTAGGCATTCTGCACTGTTTGTAATACAGGTGCATCCCTGAGAGACAGGTGACAGCTCTTGCTCTGGCTTAATCTTTCATTTTCCACTCAATCCTCATTTAAATCACACACAGAAAATACAAGCAGCCCATCTGAAAGCTTTAGGTCGTTAGGGAAACGATTTGGGGAATATTTCGTGGTCTCGCACCGTCATTAGTTTGCCGCAGTTGTAAAGTGCATATTAAGGGAAGCTTTTAAGCCTCTTGTAGAGCACCACTGAAATTATCTGCCCAGAACTGCTGCTCAGCTGTTGCATTCTGAAATATTTTCTTCTTCTGGCTGGCTGGGCAGGAAGAAAATCCTCACAGTAGCGCTCATGGCAGATTTTCCTTTTGCTTCTCTGTTCTCACATGGCTCTGATGCTTGTGGAAGATGAAACTTTCATCATTAGAAGGAATTTTTTTTTCCTTAACCAGCGAGCTCCCTCTATTTCCCCACCCAGCTGAAACTCTGCTGCCACCCTCCTCAATCAGATGCACGAAGCAAAATCAAATTTGTGCATTAAAAAAAACCCAAAAAAAACAAGTCCTGTAAGGACTGGGATGAGATGGGGTGGAACGCCAGAATGAGTCACTGTTTAATGAATAAGGCCCTGAGTGTTCTATTGATGCCATTTCTAAATCTGTGTGATGTGTATAGAGTTCCTGCCATCGCTGGAATTCCAAGCACAGCAACCTTAGGAGCTAAATGATGGTGATGATGATGATGATGATGATGGTGATGACGATGGGGTTCTGCATGAATTGATCTGGACTCTGCCACGCTCCTGCCTGACAGTTGATCAGACTGTTAAAAATAAGACAATTTCATTGCCCAGGCTATTTAGAGAGCAAATGAAGAGGAGGGGGGGGATGCATTCCCAAATATTTTGGATTTTCCTCTGCTGTGGGAAATTTCCAGACATGAGATTTTCTGTCCAGTTTGCTTTTATTGCTTGAACCCTGCTGGTCCAACACCACAATCGGGAGTTTGGCCCAGCCTGAGTGGACACAGGATTTGTCCCAAAAACTCACACCGGGAAGGCTGAACTTGGTTTCACACCAGAGCTCAGAAATGCTGCTCCTCACGCCTCTGGGGATGCCAGGAGAGGGAAGTTCTCTCTCTGTGCGTGTGTGTTGGAGTTTAAAAGTATAAAATTTTAATCCATGAGGGACACAGATGTCCTTGCACTGAGATGGGGACACCAGCTGCAGTTCTCAGGGGAAGGACGAGCTGGTGTGGAGCAGCTCAGACTTTGGAGATGAGCAGCGTGAGGCCACAGCAGAGATGGGAGTGCACATCTCTCTCTTTTAACCAACTTCTTCCTTTTCCTTCCCACTCTTCCCTCTTCACAGCTTGGGGATTTAGGTGCGAAACCAAGTTCAGCCTTCCCGGTGTGAGTTTTTGGGACAAATCCTGTGTCCACTCAGGCTGGGCCAAACTCCTGATTGTGGTGTTGGGCCAGCAGGGTTCAAACAATAAAAGCAAACTGGAGCAGAAAAGAAATCCCATGTCTGGAAATTTCCCACAGCAGAGGAAAATCCAAAATATTTGGGAATGCATCCCCCCCCCTTCCTCTTCATTTGCTCTTTAAATAAGACAGAACTGCTGGTCGCCCTGACTCTGCTGGTGCTCCAGGCGGTCCCACTTGCATATATTTAGATTTATGCATTCAAAATATCAAATGTGTTCTCCCCCAGCAGAGAGTCTGCTCATGCTATAGGGGGAAATTAGCCTCTTTGTGCAATGTCATGGCCCTGTTTCCTGGTGAAATAAGTTCAAGAATCAGGTTTCTGGGGCAGGCGTGGAAAGAAATTGAATTTTTTTTTCCTTCTGTCTTATAAGCAGTGCCTCCTCCTTCCCATCACCTCCGCTCCAGACCCTTTTGAAGAATCATTGAATTCTTGGTGGGCCACCAGCCTTTGCTGCTTGTTTTGCTTATATCCAGTAGATTGATAGCTCAAGCCATGAATTTTCGTTTTTCATGAACATTTCAGGCCTCGTTTCTCTGATAAAATGGGAGTGGATAACCCCCTGCCCGACATTAAAGGGAAATTTTTGGGTCCAAAGGCACTAAGATGGCACAGGAGGTGTTCCACCAAATCTGAGAGGACAGAAAGTGGCTAAAAAGGTGCCAGCAAAAAGCAGAGATAAATCTGAAATGGATGCACTGAACCCTTCCCATCAGAAAGAAAAAAAAAACAACAAAACAGATGTTCAGAGGAAAAGAAGGGATGAGGAGGGAATCTCTCAGTTTCTCAAAGTGAGTGCAAGGAGAGGAGCAGTGAAATTAAACAGTGACAAATTGAAACTGTTTTTGTAAAGCAACTCTTTTTTCCACCAGTATTTAATTTAAAAAAAAATTTAAAAAAAGGAACCTAATTGCTTTTAGAAGTTGATGGGAACTTTGCAAGTCCAGAACAGATGAGATACTTATGTTTTTAGTAACCATACACAGAATTTTGCGCGTTCATTGGAATAACGTGGGAACTGAGCTTAGACTCTGTAAGGTTTGGGATGAAAAGCAGCAAGGAAAATCCAGTGGGAAGGGCAGATCTGGGCTGTCCAAAGCTGCTAATTCTGGTCACCACTGGGGGAAAATGTTGGGGAAATCTGGAGCGTGGCCCAGTCTGTGGATGGCTCCTCCACAGGACTGAGCACAGACTTTCCCAGTGGCAGATAAAAGTGAAGGGGGATGGATGTTTCCCTTCTGTGGGCTCACAGGCTGGACGCCTGCAGTGTTCATGGCAGTTTTCAGGTGTGTGGCACTGAGCAATTCCTGCCCGGTGCAAGTGAGAGCAGAGGAAGGGCAGTGACATCCAGGGCCAGGCAGAGCATCACTGGAGGGCTGGGAACAAAATCCAGGTCGGTCCGGGCACAGGTCTGCACCTGAACGTGGATGGAGCCCTGGGCACTGAGAATTCCAGGCTTTCTGTGCTCACAGGCACTGACCCCCAGGCAAACACTGCATTGACCTGAGGCCGTGGAAAAGGCTCCCAAAACTGAGTGACAGCGCTGGGGTTGTGGGTGTGGGGTTTGGATAGAAGTGTGGGATAGCACAGGGTGCAAAACTTAGAGTTTAAGGGCTTAGAATACAGTTATATATATCTGTAAAGCAAGATGGAGGATTTAGGGCAGAGGCCGAGTCCTTCTTTTTCATCTCTTTCTTCATGGGTTTGGATGGGATTTTGTAATTGGAGAGAAAAATCCACACTGCGGGCCACGGGTGGTTGGTTATGGGGTTAAAAGTGAAAATAATTGAGGTGCCCTTTCATAAGTGGACAGTTTGTGCTTAAAAGGCCCTGTGGAGACAGAGATAGGGGCCATTTTTTACCTAGTTAGCTACAAATGCTGTAGAACTCACAGCTTGTGAGACTGTAACATAGATAAGAATTAATAAACATCTAAGTCCAGACAAGAAACACCGTCTTGCGTGCTTAATCCCGACTCTGGCCAAAAGAAGATAAAAAGCAACATCAGGCCACAGATCTGCACCTAAACATGGGCTGTGGCCTTTTTTCCTCCTCAAGAAATGAATGTCGTGCAAGCCTGGCATGACCAGAAGTGGTAGAAGTTTCAGGAGCAGTGGGGATCACACCTGGCTCTGCTTTCCCACCCTCTCTTCATTGTGGGGTCGCTCCCAAGCCGTCCCTGTGGTGCAGCAGCCCAGGTTGGTGTGAGATTTGGGGTCGCCACAGCCCCTGGCGAGTGCGGGCAGCCCCTTTGTGCTCCTCAGCTTAAGTGAGATTTCAGGACTTGCTGCAAGCAGCGGGTCAAACCCATTCCCGGATTAATGGCCCTGGTGTGGCTTTAGTGAGGAGTTTGTTTTGCTGGTGTTTGAAGTGGCCTCTCATCCCCTGTGACAACAAACAGCAGCCGTGGCATCCCTGAGTGGCTCAGAGTGGTGTTTGCAGCCTGGCAGGTGCCTCGGCCTCCCCTTGGCTTTGCATTTCCTTTTTTTCCTTGCACAAAGCACGTGGAGGAGGGGGGGTTGGAAAAAAAAGGACGAGGAAGAGAAGGGGAAACAGGAGGGAAATTAGAAAGGAAGAAGGGGAAACAGGAGGGAAGTTGGGAGGGAAGAAGGGAAAACGAAGGAAATTGGAAGGCAAGAAGGGAAATTAGAAAGGGAAGAAGAGAAAGCAAAAAGGAAATTGGGAGGGAAGAAGGGAAAACAGGAAGGAAATTGGGAGGGAAGAAGGGAAAGCAGGAAGGAAATTGGGAGGGAAGAAGGGGAGGCTCCACTGCTCTCTGCTGCAGATCTGCCCTTCCCTTCTGAAGTGGGAAAGGAATTGATTTTATAAAAGCCCTGAGATTGTTCAGTCTCGTGCTTGCCTTCATTTGCATGTGAGAGTAATTATTGAATGAGGAATTAACCAGGGGAGGTGTTAATGGGAAAAATACAATCAGTGCCCAGTGCATTCCATGTTAGCAAAGGTGTCGTGAGGCTGCTGAATCAGGGCTAGAAGGAGAGAACTCACTGCTCAGAAATATCGTATTTATTTTTATATTAATAAAATATAACACAGTAACTTTATAATAGAAGAAAATATGGGTTATAATGTAAATATTATAAATGCAATATTTATAATACTACATCAGGTTTTTTTATTCAGTTTATTACTCAGCTGTCAGCAACAGGGAACTCTCAATCCATGCTCAAGTCAAGGGTTAAATGTTTAATCCTTGAATTAGTGCTGGGAGTCAAGAAAAGTCCGCTTGACATCCGAAATCACAGAGAGGTTTTATTCTCTGTAAGAAAAAAAAAAAACAACAAAACAAAAAAACCCCACCTCTTCAAATTATTTAAATCCTTTTTCTCTGGGCCAGTGTTTGCTCTTGGTTAGGAGTGACTTGGTTCACTCAGGATTTTCCTCTTTAAAAGGAGCTGGCTCCTGCCTTAGGCTGCAAAGGAAATGTTCCCAGGTGCCATTCCCACGGATGCTGCTGTGAATTTTGGTCATGGAATCGATGTCTTTGGTCACCTCCCTGTCCCCAAGTCAGCTCCCAGTGAAGCTGTGGCACTCAGCCTGTCCTTTACAGCGTTGCCTTCAGCCCCAGGAGGGAGGAGCTCTGCTGTAAATTCACCTTTTTTTTTTTTTTTTTGCTTCTTACTCTGGCATCTCAAAGGCTTCAGAATCCCAGGATGGTTTGGGTTGGAAGGGACCTTAAATTTAATTTAATTCCGTCCCCTTACACTATCCTGAGCTGCTCCAAGTCGCATCCGACCTGGCCTTGGACACTCCCAGGGATGGGGCAGCCACAGCTTCTCTGGGAAATCCATTCCAGGGCCTCCCCACCCTGACAGGGAGGAATTTATTCCCAAAACCCCATCTAACCCTTCCCTCTGTCAGGCTGCAGCCATTTCTGGAACAGCAGCCAGCACAGAACCCAGCCCTCCTTTGCCTGAGCAGCTGAGGGAGGTTTAAAAGCCCCAAACAGGACAGAAGCCCCTTGGGAAAGGTGCAGGGCTGTGCAGCAGCTCCCTGCCTGCCTCGTGCCACATTGCATCACATCTGAACGGGCCTTTTTGCATGATACATTAGCAGAGACTTGTCCTCGGATACCCTCCTCCTCTGGAGAAGACCGTTTTTAAATCTTTAATAGGGCATTAGAGCAATTTGCCTGTGATTTAGCTCTAAGTGGGCAAGGAGAGTGGTGACAAACCAAGGCGGGAGGCCCTGAAATTCTTTGAATATTCCATGTTTTCCTGGAACCGGGAGGAAAACGCTGCCAGGAGAGGTCTTGGCAGGTTTTCGAGGTGGCTGGCCAAGTCTGAAGCGAACGTGGATGGTGAACGGGCTAATGCAGCTCTGCTTCCAAGCTCAGACGTATGGAACATACGTTTTTATTTCAGAAATCCCACCACATGGAGGAGCAAATGTAGTGCTAATGTGTCTTCCTGAAGGAAAATGGCAAGGGGGGAAAAACAGTGTCATCGTGCCACAAAAAATAAAGGTTCTTTTGCCCTTGCATTTCAGGGACTTTAGGGGCTGTCAGCTGAAGGAAATGAAATCCAGTGGCTTTCCCACGAGGGCCCCTTGTTAATCAGGAATGGCTTATGGAGCAATAGTTTGTGTCTGAGGGAAGAGGCAGAACTTGTTCAAAGAATGGATTTCCATTGCCGGATTGACTTTTTTCTCATTGCCATGCGGGTAATTAAAACTGGCAATTAAGCAGGGAAGTGATCAAATAATCGCTCGGGAGCTGCTGCCGCACTTGGCTCCACGTGGGCCAGCAGCTCCAGCGAGGAGCAGGGACCACCCATGTGGGTCACGCTGTGAGAATGAGGGCTCGCCGCTGAGTTATCCCAGGTGAAGGTGGGTTTGGGAGGGTTTTCTCTGGGAATTGGTGTTTCCTGTGGGAGTTTGGAGATCCTGGAGACACCGGGTGGGTGAAGGTTGTCATTTCAATCTTGGCCCCCGTGTGCAACTCGCGGGGCTTGTCTTGGTTTATTCTTGATGAGGCAAAGCCTTTCGCCTTTCGAGTGAAACCATTTATTTTTCTTTATTAAGCCCTCGGTGCGGGCCCAGAAGTTGTGCTGTGGGCTCCCTGTGGGGTCTGGGATGAGTCACTTATTTTTCTTTGGTTCCATTCCCTGCCTGTAAAACAGAGGTCCTTGTTCCCTCTAAGGGAAGCTGTAAAGGCAGAGGAACTGATCCTGAGTGAGCTGTTCAGAGACATCACGTTGGATCTGCGAGGATCACACTGGGAAGAAATGTTTCTGATGGCCTGCCTCTGTGCTGACACCTTTTTTAGCTTTACAGAGTCAACACTGATAAAATTTATCATCCTAAACCATTTTAACGCAATCGGCTCCAGAGCTTTATTACAACACACTAAGAACCCTACGTAACGTGATTTGTCATCACGGCAAAGAAGCTGAAATTCCCATTTTCCTGCCTGTTTTCTTCACGTTGCATCTCCTGGAAGTGTTGAGGCTGTCTTTTTGCATTAGAGCCAGGAGGAGCTGTGAGTTTGGGGTGGAGCAGAGCCTGCAGTGAGGCGATGCAGAAGTGCAGGGGGGCACCGGGAGCTGCGCCTGCCTCCCGCTGCTATTTCTGGCACGCAGACACTGAGCAGTGTCTGCTGGGCCCAGCCCGAGTCCTGACACTCATTCTGTCTGTCACATCCCTCTCCAGACGTGCCTCCCTGGGTTTTAATCCCCTCCCAGCAGCCGTGGAGTGGCTGGACATGAGCTGGGGCGTGCAGCTCTCTGTGTCCAGTTCCACCGCAGACAGAATTCCCCGTCTGCAGAGCCCAGACCTTTGATTTTTTTGGTAGCAGCACCAAAATATCTCAGCATCCTTGAGTCCCCATTGTGAGGAGAGATCCCTTTTCCCCAGGAGTCTGGGAATGGCAGGGATGGAGAGACTCAGAGTCTCACTGAGCATGTGGAATGGGAATAGGCTGGGAATTCTCACTGCTGGTTTGGGATTCCTCTGGCTGGATCTGTGCCAGCCCCTGCCTGTCCCTGTGCAGGGAATGGTGCCTTGCACCCACCGCCAGCTGGAGAAAATATTTCGGTGTCCCACCCTTGAGTTTCATCCTTAAGCAGTGGCTGAAACATGTATTTTTTTTTTTTTCTTGCAAGAAATATGTTTTGGGTTTGGGTTTTGTTTTTTTTTCTTCTTCTTTAAATTGTGTCAGGTGTAGTAATAGAAAACCTGGGAAAGACGTCTTTGTTTCATCTTTTAAGTAATTCCACCCTCTCTTTAAATAAAAAGCCAGCAGTGCTGGTGAGAAGGGTGAGGAGTCTGACAGGAGGTCTGGGGGATGCTGAAGGATCCTGGTGCTTGGAGGTTCCTCAGGTCCCTCTGATCTCCCAGGGCTCTTCCCAGGCGTTAATGAAGGCTCAGGGTCCCAGCTCCTTTCTTAGTGTGATAGTTCCGTTATCAAGGATTGAAAACAGTCCACAGTGAATTTCTGCGGGAGATGGGAATGGATCTGTGGACTGCAGCCCTCCAGTCTGGGAATTACAATCTTTATTTTCCACTGTGACCCCGGCACTCCTTTCCTACAGAAATACAATTCATTCTAGCTCTTCTCTCAGTCTCAGGGATCTTTATATTAATTTTTCCACTTCTCCTGCCAGCTCAGACTCCCAGAATGTCCCGAAACTTTCTGCAAGTTGAATTTAGGTTCAGCAGTTTAAACTCCCATTGAACAGCCTCAACAGGCATTATTTTTACTGGCTTTTTCAGAAAAAAAAAAATAATAAAAAAAGAGAAAGATTTGATTGAGGGACTCCACCTTTTCATGCAGTGATTCTGTTGGAATTTGAATTAAAGTTTAAAAAAGCATTAAATTTTGACCAGACATTTTTTTTTTTTTGTGGCAGCCTTGTAGGGTAACGCGTTCATACAGCTCCATCTCTTAGTAACGTGATGTACTTCAAAATTTGCCCGATTTTGGTGTGAAACCTCAAATCTCAAGAAATTAAATCCCCAAACCAGGTTAGATTGATCTGAAATAAGAGTGAGGTTCTTGGAGCTTTTTTAATGTTCTGAATTAATCGAGTCTTAAACTTTTGGTGGCCCTGAACCCACGTGAAATGTGAGGGGTTGGGGTGCTTTGAGTGAGCTGGAATTGGCAAATCATGCCAGAGTGATGTAATAATTCTTCATAATAATTTTTTGATGTGAAATCTGAGGGGTTTAGGTGCTTCGAGTGAGAAGGAATTGGCAGATCATGCCAGAGTGATGTAATAATTCTTGGTAATAATTCTTTGACGTGAAATCTGAGGGGTTGGGGTGCTTTGAGTGAGCTGGAATTGGCAGATCCTGCCAGAGGGATGTGATAATTCTTTGTGTGACTTCATCCACGTAACTTTGAGTCTCACCTTGAGTTTCAGTTTGGTAAAATCCCTTTTGTTTTAGGAGAACTCGGGATCGGGGAGGGTTGGTAACTCCCCACAGACAAAACACCAGCTCTGGGTTCGGTGTTCCCACCTGTCTGATTTCGGATGAATCAGTCCTTGTAACCCTTCTCTCCAAACCCCTCTGTGACTTTGGCTGACCTTTTGTTGAATTCTTCCCTTTTCCCTCATCCTGGGTTTCGGTGATTGCAGAGTCCCAGGGCCTTTCCCACTGCCTCGTTTTCCTTTTCCCTTGCTTCACCACCAATCAAGATCCAATCATTTCATGCTTTTCTCACCTTTATTATTTCAATTTTCCCCCATTATCCAGGGAGGGGTGGAGTTGGAACTCGAGGAGAACCTGTTGGCAGAGCGGGGGGGGTGGAGGGAAAATCCAACCACCACTTTTTGGTGCTTGGGGGAGGCAAAACCTGCTGGTTTGGAGGGGAAGGTTGCTGGGTGATGAGGATTTGGTGGTGGTGAAATGGGACTGGGAGGATTTTGAACCACGCTCTGTCCTCTCTGCTGAACACCAGGGCATCAGATGAGGGTGACAAAAGCAATCCTGACGCTGCAGCTTCTTCCAAGGACTCCCAGCCCTCCAGGGATGAGGTAAGCGTTGTCCTGATGGTTCTGCCTTTTTACAGAATGTTGGTTTTTATCAGTGATTTGGTGTGGAATTGGTCTGCACAACGGTGAGGCTCAAATCAGAAGCTTTTGGTTGTCAAGAGCACCGTTCTGGAAATTCCAGATCATGACAACTTCGCCCGTTTTTGCTTTCCAGAGTGCCCGGCACTCTGAATTTTACCTTCCTCACATCACTTGAATTCTTAATTTCTATTACTGAATGTTTTTTTACTCCCCTGAAGACATTTTATTAATTTGGGAACTGTTCTCATAGATGCTGTCCTTACAGCTGAGCTGTAACCATCATTTTAAAGATATTTCCTCAACGATCTCTGTCCGTTTTGCCCAGAGTGAAGTTATTGACTGGTCTCAGAAAGGCCTCAAGGTTTTATAGTTAATTCTGAAATCCCTAAAGCTTCCATCCCTTCTCCTCTGTGTCTTCCCCTTTGAATTGCTAATTCCAATTGATCTGAGGGGAAAAAAAAAATTGTAATAGTTTGTATTTACTCCACTTTCTGCTATAACAGCACCTACCAAGGTCTCTCCTTCCTTTGATCCTGTCTCCATGATTAAATTCCTTCTTCCTTTCTGTTTTCCAGCTTCTCCCTGCAAACTCTCTTTCGCTCCATTCCTGCAAGAGTTTCCTGCAAACCATGTCCCTGAGAGGATTAGTGGAGGGGATACCGATTTTATTTATATTTATTTATAAATGGGCTGCAGAGACTTGGCCCCTTTTTTTCAATATGAGAACAATTTTCAGGCCTCTTTCAGTTGCGGTTATTTCACTCCAGAAAAAAAAAAACCACAAAAAAAACCCCAACAAAACCCCAAACCCAACAAACCACAGAACAATAGAGAAATATGAGAAGCTGTGGAAACCCCTCAAACTTT
Source organism: Chamaea fasciata (assembly GCF_029207755.1). Classification (NCBI taxonomy): domain Eukaryota; kingdom Metazoa; phylum Chordata; class Aves; order Passeriformes; family Sylviidae; genus Chamaea; species Chamaea fasciata. Next base: position 4,192,708 of record NW_027094109.1, read on the forward strand.
CTCTGTTTAAATTTTGAATTCCTGGTGGTCACAGGGCCAGGTGATGCTGCTAGTTGTGGGTTTGGTTTTTTTTTTATGTAGTGCTGGCCCTGAGCAGCAAGTTGAGTTAAATGTGGAGATCAAATCAAACAGAATGACACCTCTATTTTTATTCTTTTTGGGGTTTTTTGGTTTTTTGGTGTTTTTTTTTTTTTTTTTTTTTTTTTTTTGCCAGCCTGGAGGCCTTCAACATTTTGGAATTTGAGTGTTTGCAAAACAGGATTGCTGGACTCCAGTAAATGAAGTGTCCGGATGTGGGTGGTGATTCATAAAAGCAATTAAAAGAGGAAAGTGCTTTTCCTCTGAGCGTAATGTCTTGCTTGTAGGATGTCCTTAAGTGAGTGTGAAGTGCTCAGGCAGTGGTCAGGGGACGGGGGCTCTCAGATCCAGGTCATGGATGTGTTTCCAGTGTTTTTGTCATGTGGTGATGCTGATTAAAACCAATTTTTTTTTTTTTTTTTTCTTACTGTGTCCCAGAGGTGGGAAGGGGAGCTCTGGAGATCACCCAGAACAACCCCCCTGGCCAGGCAGGGTCACCTGGAGCAGGGACACAGGGACACATCCAGGTGGGGTTGGGATGGGTCCAAAACCTCCCCGGGCAGCTGTTCCAGGGCTCTGCCACCTCTCCGGGAAGTTCTTCCTCAAGCTGAGGTGGAACTTGAGTTTTCCTTTCTGACCATTGCTCCTTTTCCTGTCCCCAAAACCAGTCTGGCACCTTCCTCTGACGCCTGCCTGGGAGATATTTGTATGGATTTAACAACTGGATCTTACTTAGTTCCTATTTCAATACAGTTCCCGTTTCTTCCTTCTTAAATTTGAGGACGATCCTCCCGAGGATGCAGCGTTTTCCATGGGAGAAATGTGGTTGTGGCCACATAAACATTGACGGTGACAAATAATTGAAACTCACCAGATGTGATTTCTTTTTTCCCCCACCGAGAGCAACTCCCTGGCACTTCTGACCTTCCCCAAACAAAAAACACCCCAATTAAAGCGATTTTCCAGGAGCAATGCTGGAAATGGAGATGGAGATTGTTGCAGTAACCAGGATCCATCAGCACGGCCACGTTACCTAAGGCAGAAGCAGACCCTGAGGGCCTCCCTACAAACTTCCCAGGTGGCTTTTCCAGCTTTTCCAGCCTTCCCTGGTGGCTGTTTTAGGGATGTCCCAGCCTGGTGGCTCTTTGGGATGTCCCAGCTTGGTGGTGGCTGTTTTAGGGATGTCCCAGCCTGGTGGCTCTTGGGGATGGTTATCAGGCTGTCCCAGAGCAGGCACGTCCAGTCTCGCTGCCTTCTCCGAGGGGAATCCTCTGCCTCCTCTTGGAGAAATGGAAGTTGCGCCTTCCCCTCCTGCCCTTGGTTATCCCGTGCTAAGGGAAGCAGAAGAGTTTACTGATTTCTCATGGATCATTAGGTGGAAGTAACTATTCCTAAAACATCGGGATGGATACAATAATTAGGGATGTGCTTTTGTTAACACCGCCAGCCTCTACCCTCTTGTACAGTACCCTTGGGTACTAAATAATTACCCACTTTGTGTGGTTATCTAGCTCACTAATTACCCACAAAAATTGGGGTCAGGTGTTAACTGCTTGAAATAAGTATCCTCCAAAGGCTTGGCTGAAGTGTATAAAGAAATTATGTGTTTGCTACAAAACTTTGGGGGGGAAAAAAAATCAAACTTTTTTTTTTTTTATTGGGAAGGAAGATAAGGAGACAATGGATGCGAAATGCTGCGTGTGATGGCGAAACCTTGCAGTGGTGGTGAGGAGCTCTAAAGGCAGTGAAAGGATGGTTGGCAGTCACTAATCCAGACTACTTTTCCCAAAGATTAGATCCTTCAGTACACAGGGTTTGATTCTTCCCCTGTCTAGGCTGGTGCCAATCAGGATTATGCCGGTATAAATAAGAAAATTTGTATCCGTGGACTCCCAGGCTGACTTTGCTGCATAATCCCACCTCTTCCATCGCCCAGAGACTTCTGCATTGCACCCAATAATTGAATTATGGACTGTATATTTATTTCCATGCGTTTATTTTAGCTGTCCTCAGCTCCGTGTACACGCAGAATTTCATCCCGAGGCTGCTGCTCATAAAATACAGTTTGCATGGAGCAATAATTTGATTCCTGTGCTCAGGGAGTTACCCCAGTGAGTCAAAGATTTCTAGATAGCCCCACCCTCCCCAACTTCCCGAACACTCACACTGCAGCCACTTTTCTCTCTGCCAGACCCACACAAGCTGCCTAACCAGCCAAAATCCCGAGGGGCAATCCCAGTCTCCTGCCTGCCCTGTTTCAGCCCCAGAAAACTGGGAAATAAAGCCAGGGCAGCCCTAAAGCCCTTGGAACACCCGGCACGTGTAACAGAGGGATGGTTAACAGCCCTTCTCGCCAGCCTGCTTTCTTGCATAGGTGCTCCCTGCCTTCAGTACAAAGGAAACGGATTTCAGGAGGAGCCGAGAAGGTGTTTCTAGAAATCCTTATGCCTTTGGGTGCCCGGATACCTTTAATTCCTGAGCGTCTGTGCGGTGCTCAGCCTAACAAAGAAACCGCCTGGATTTATTGCTGTGCATTGCGTGAGGTGCTTCCTTCTCCTCCATAGCCAGACCCACCTTCTGCTCCTACAAACACCTTTTGAAACCCGTGTGGGATTCAGGTATCAGACATCACCATCCCTAATGTTTGGGCAAACCGGGGAGGGGGGGAGGCTTGGGGAAGGCCCCAGGACGAGGTGTGGGCTCGGTTTTTGGGGCTACCTGCGCCCCGCATTGTGCCGAGCATCTCTGGGAAAGGCAGGGCTCAGCCTCCCGGAGCACAATGCAGATTTAGTCGTCATCTTTGTCTCTCCCCCCGCGCCCCCCCTGCCCGCTCCACTCCCCGCTGATGTTAACTGTCTGTATTATTATTTATTGTTATCAGGGGATTTGGTTTGATCAATGAAGTGTATATGCGTCTGACGGACATTCGGGGAGGAAATGCTTGGAGAATGAGTAACATGTCTGCAGTGGAGGGTGTGCGTGAGGGAGAGAGAGGGAGAGCATCGGTACTAGAAACATTGACTGATGAGTTCATTTTAAAATCCAAGGGCATATAGCTGGTAAATTAGCACATATTGCAAATATAGTCTGGTGCGAGAGGCAGCCGCGCTGCCATTGAGCGCAGGGGTGGGTGTGGAGGGGGACGGGGGGGGCTCGAGGAGAGGAGGTTGTCAGCTCTAAAGTCATCACGGGCATGAGCCAGGCAGTCTGCCTGCCTCACTGCAGACGTGGGGCGTGCGATTTCCACGGGCGGCTGCGGCGTGGCGGAGGGGGGGAGCGGGGGGCACCCGCCGGAGAGAGAGAGAGAGAGAGAGAGCGAGCCAGCGCTGGATTTTATTGTTTTAAAATCCACAGCCAGCCGGGAGGGATGAGAGGAGAAAGGGCTGCAGCCCCTCCGCTTCCCTTTCAGCCCCCTGCAGCCCCGTTAGGAAGGCGGAGGGGGGAGCGGGAGCGGCGGCCCGGAGGGTCCCGGGGCTGGTACCCGGCGGGGATGCGGCGGGGCCGGGGATGCGGCGGGGGATGCGCCGGAGGGTTTCTCCCGGCGGCTTAAGAGATTATTGGGAAGGGTTGACCGGCAGTGGTGTGTGTGAGTGTATGAGTGTGTGCGGGGCTGGCGGCGGGGGGAGCCGGGTCCTTATTCTGTTAAAGATTTAAGTAGGCATGCAAGGAATCTCTAGGATAGTTGGCAAAGGGCGAGGGTGGGGACGGGGGGGGGGGGGAAGGATCCAAAAGAGTCTGTAACCAGACACTGAAGCTTTCCAGGAGTGAGAGTGTGTGAGAGAGAAGGAGACAGAGCGAGAGGAAGAGAGGGGGCAGTGTGGTCTAGTACATTTTCATCTGGTCGTTGATTTGAGCCTGATGCTTGCTGTCCCTCAACAGCCTCCCTTGCCTGGATTTTTTCTTTCCCCCTCTCCTCTCCTTTCCCTTCTAATTCATCGAAGCCTAGGGGAGCCAGGAAAGATTAAATGTGCTTTCGAAAAGGCAGCCACTTCATGCAGCTATGTCTGCTTCCCCCCCACACCCCCCAGACACCCTCCCACTCCCCCTTTTTGAAATAAAAAAAAAAAAAAAGAAAAAAAAAAAGAGAGGGGGAGACTGAGAGGGGGAGAAGGAAGGAGGAGGAAGAGGAGGACTATAGTTTAATGATGTCGGGACTGGCTGATCCAGAAGGAGAAAAAAAAAAGGGAAAAAAAAAAAGAAAAAAAAAAAAAAGAAAATATTTGAGCTCCTGGACGAGGAAGGACTTTGGTGAATGGGCTCAGACTCCTGAGGTGAGAAAAGGACGGAGTGAATGATGATGATGATGATGATGATGGTTCCGTAATGGTGCCTGTTACCGCTGCCCCCGGCCGGGCGGCGGCGGGGCCGGGGCCGGGGGGGACCTGCCTTCGGCAGCGCCGGATATTTTGCATTTTTAACCTCGGGCCCTCCGGTACGTTTCGGCTTCTCCCCGCTTATGCCGCTGGGCCTCAAGCGGTTCCAGAGCTGGGTGGAGGGTGCGGATCCGTATTATTTATTTGGGCGGGGGGGTGGGGGGGGGGTGGAAAGAGGGAGGAAAGGGAGGGAGGGAAGGGGGAGAAGAGCGGAGGGAAGGAGGTGGCAAGCTGGGGACGAAATCCTGCTCTGGGTTATGGCCGGCGTAAATTTCCATTGGCTGGGGGTGCACAAGGTGCTCGGAGAGAGGAGTCGGTGCAGGATGGAGTCCCTTTGTGTGTGTGTGTGCGCTGTGTGCTGTGTGTGCGCGGGGCTCGCACCCTCCTCTCCCGGGCGAGCGGCTTTTTCTCCAGGTTTTCCTTTGAAGCCCCGGCCGGCGGCTGGCAGGGGAGGGCGGCCGGGGCTGCGGCGCTGCTGCCCGCGCCCTTCCTCCCTCCTCCTCCTCCTCCTCCTCCACCTCCTCCTCCTCCTCCTCCTCCTCCTCCCCGCTGACAGTCTGGGGCTCGCTCCGGCACCGGGCTGGCCCCGGCTCCCGCAGCCCCCCAGCCCCGTCTCTTCATCATAATAATAATAACAACAGCAGCAGCGGCGGCAGCGGCATTGCCGGGGAGCGCGGAGGGGCGGCAGGCGAGAGGAGCTGCGGAGGAATTCGGTTCCTTTTTCCTTTCCTCTTTCCCCCACCCCCAAACCATCCAACCAACCAACCCCCCCACCTCCTTTTTTTTTTTTTTAATTTTTATTTCTTCCCTTTTCCTTGGTTTGTGTTTTTTTTTTTTTTTTTAGCATCCCCCCCCCAAAAAAAAAAAAAAAAAAAAGGGAGAAAAAAAAAAAAAAAAGAGATGTTTTAAAAATGCAAGCGGCTTGCCCAGCTGCACACACCCGCCCTCCCTCGGCCGCCTCCCTCCCCCGGCTGCGCACACACCGCACGCTCGCAGCGCTCGGGTGTCAAAGCCCGCCGGGCACCCAGCCTGGTGCGGGCACTGCCCCGGCCCCCCCCGGCCCTGCCCGGCGCCGCCGACCGGAGCCTCCCCCGCTTCCAAATGGTGAGTTTCTACCTGGTTTTGTGGGGTTTTTTTTTTTTTTTTTTCCTCCTCCATCCCCGGGGCTTGGCGGAGGGGGCGGGGAAGGCAGCGCCTTTGCTGCTGCTGCTGCCGCTGCACGCTTTGTGCCAGGGGCCGGGAGCGAGCCTGCAGATTCCTGCTCTTATTTCTGCATTCCTTCTCGTTGAAACAATGAAAATAATTCCGTCACTGCCCCAAACTTCCTCTTCGTTATTTAAATGCGGAGACTTTTCGTGTGTTTGTCGCAAGCGACCTTGTTGGGAGCTGTAAGGAACCTGCCGCGCCATGTCATTATTATTTTTTTTTTTTGTATAAACGATTAAAAATGGAATGTATTCTCTCAACAGAGGGTCCTTAGAGAAGCTCTTTCCTTCCACCTGTGTGTCCTGTTTTGTAATCTTGAGCCATGAATTGAACTTGCCTGCTATTCTTTTCCTCTTTCTCCTTTTGATCTTTTTTTTTAATGAGTATTATTTTTGATCCCCGTTGGTTTTGCTATTTCTATTTTTTTTAATTTTTTTTTTTTTTGCAAGGACTAGTTTGTTGCACCCCTCTCAATCCCTGAGACCCTAACTTGTGATGTTTAGCTTTTAAATCCACGGGTTAGGCTCTTGGGAGCTGTGAGTTGTGCTTTGACATCTTTATTTTATTTTATAAATATATCCTCTCTCTATGTGTGTATGTGTGAGCGCGGGTGTGTATATTTAGAGCCGTATACACACACGTACAACAGTGTTTAGAGACCTTTTAAGGGAAAAATAAGTGTATTTCTCCTCCTTGGGCTCCATCGGCTGATGTAGGGCGGTGGTTATGGCCATTTTTCTGTATAAAAATCAAATTAAAATCAGCGTTCGTACCGCAGAGATTTTTTTTTTTCTTTTAATTTTTTCCTTTTTTTCTTTTTTAATGTGTGTGTATATATTCACGAGATAATTTTCCAGCTGATCCAGATATGGGGGTGTATGTGTGTGTACACACAGAGTGATTATTATATATGCATGTGTAGATAAGATATACATGATACGGATGCATGTAAATACAGTTATTGAGGTGTGCGTGGCCATCCACGGATGTGTTAAATAATACAGGCAAATAAAACGATAAATACAGATATTTCCAGGTGGAGGAATATTAATATCACGTCTGTGGTAAAAAGAGGGAGAATTTTTCGCTGCAGGCCACTGCATAGAGCATCTGAATTTTTATTTTTTGTTTTGATTTTTTTTTTTTTTTTGCCTTCCCCCCTCTTTTCTTGAGAGCAACACAGAGTACCCTGAGAGCGTAACAGTAACAGCTCGGTACATTGGTGCTTGACCTCAGCTGAAATCCCAGCATGCCTCATGCTTCCAAGTTTAAAACCGAACGATTAATCTTGGAAATGTGCTCTATGGACACACCAAAAAAAAAAAAAAAAAAAAAAAAAAAAAAAAAAAGATTTAAAAAAAAAATTAAAAAAAAGAAAAGGAGAGGAAAAAAATAAAAATAAAGCCAGGAGACGGGTTGGATTTTTATAGGTTGGAAAAATAAAGTGCAGAATAAAATGGTTGCATGTGTTAATGGTTGGAAAGTAAAAAGAAATGCTGAAGTTTTTCTTCGAGTCCTTTTCTAGAACTCCCAGCTTTGCTGCTTTTCCGGGCAATATGACATGTAAATGATGAATCAGAAATGTTCGAAATGTTTCCTGCCGCTGCTGTTTTTTCTTTATTAGATTTTTTTTTTTATGTTGCTGTAAAATTAATTATGGTTGGAACTGTATTCCTTATCTCTGTTCTGCGAGGCAATTTATAATGAAGTTACTGTACCTTGTTATGGCACCGAATTACTGTTTCATATTTGAATGCAAATGCTTGAACTTAAAACGATGCACCAAAAATTAATTGACGGTGTAACATTTTGGTATTTAAGAGCTTTAGGATATGTTCGCTGGTTCCTGTCGTTTAACAGTTATTGAACTGGAAAAGGCTGCTTGTTTCATTTGGATTTTTTTTTTTCCCTTTTTAAATGAATTTTAGCTGCTTTTTCTCGCCACTGTAATTTCACTGGGGGGGGGGGGGAAGCCAAGAAAGCCTTGTCCTTCTGAATTTCTGTATTATCCCAGCCTTTAATTCCAAAGCGAGCCGCATTTCTTTCCTGTTACCTGCTCGGCGCTGCAAATTAAAACCCGGAGCGCCGCAGCCGCGCACCTTTGTCCTGCCATTACCACACAAAAAAAAATCGGGTTTTTTTGGGGGAGGGGGGTGTGCTTTTTTGCCCATTCCCGAAGCTTTTCCATCCCAAATTTTTTCCCCTTTTCCCGCAGCTTTTCATCCTAATTCTCCCCCCCCCCATTCAGCGAGAAGGGGGGAAAACCTCCTTTTGTCCGCGAGGTTGGGATGGGTGTCCCCCCCCGCCCCGCGCATCTCCGCGCATCCCTCCGCACCCTGCGCTTCTCTTTGGGGAGGAGGGGGGGATGTCCCCGCGTTGGGAGCCCCCCCTGGATGTCGCCGCTGTCCCCTCCCCGGGGGTGGCTATTGTGTGTCCTGCGCGGTGCGGGGCGGGGGTTGCGCGGGGCTGCGGCAAAAACACAATGGGCGGGGAAGGGAAAGGAAGGGAAGGGTTGGGGGGAAAAGGGGAGGACGGAGCCCCGCGCAGGCTCCGCGCCCCTGCGCGCAGCCCCTTAATTGGGAGCCGCTTCCATCGCTCCCCGGTCTAGACTGGCCCCAGACACATCAATTAGAGGGGCTGGAGGTTTGTTTTAAAGGGACAGAGCGCGGCCGGGGAGAGCGGCGGGGTGGGCCCCCTCCCACTAAAAAAAAATAAAATAAAATAAAATAAAACGCCATAAAAAAAAAAATAAATGAGCGGAGGGGATGGAAAGAAGAGAGGAGAAAAGCGAATTTTGCGCTCTTTTCCTAGGGGGAAAGGCGAGGTTGTGGCCAGGAGAAAAGGAGGGAATAGCGGCTGGAATAGAAGGAGTCTCCCCCACCCTTTTCCTTTCCCTTCCCTTCCTTCTTTCCCTTCCCACTCCAGAATTCCCGGCGCAGGTTCAGGGGCATTTCTCAGCCGCTGCAGAAATGTCAGCGCTGGTAAAACTCGGTCCCATTAGAAACCTCCTTTTCGAAATTTTCGAGCTGATAGAGCTGAATCCAGAACGATTCCTGCAGCGGGTTTTGTGGGTTTTTTACCTTCTGCAGACAAAAGGAGGGATATTGCGGTTGGTGTTTATTTTTTTGCCTTATTCTTGTGGCTCCAAGGCTTTCTTCTCTTCGTGTTACACAGTTCTTCCAATAATAATTTCATCAGTTTCCATGATTTTATGTTTTCATTAGGGAAAAAAAAAACCCGAATCTGTGTTCGAAAATAGTTGGGTTGGTTTTTTTTTTTTTTTTTCCCCTCTTACAAGGAAAATGGAAGAGAAAATAAATATTAGCCATTAATTTAATCAATAAATGGAATCAGTAAAGCTTAATAAGGATTGAAGGTCTTTTTCAGCGCTAAAATAAAAACCACCAGGCTGAAACAAGTTTCAATGAAAAGTGTATCTAATATGCTGCCACTAATTTTTAATACAACACTTTGCTAAATATTCTGTGCAATATGTGATGCAAATAATTAAGAAGGAGAAAGACAAGCAAATGAGGGATGAGATTATTTTTTTTAACATAGATCTTTTTTTAAGAAAAAAAGAGCCATTAATTTTTGCAAAACTCTGGTGTCTGGGAGTTTTGTCTGAGCAGCAACTGTAGCTTTGAGCTCGGTGACTTTGACCTCGTTGTGGCTGAGTTGGAACTTGCTCTCCCAAGTTGAAAGGCGCAGGGGTTTGGTGGCAGGAAAAGGTAAAAATAAAAGGTCCCAGGCATTCTGCAGTTTTCCATTGTTGCTCTTTTCTTTCCAGGGGTTTAACAGGACCTAAAAGTTGCACAGAGCTTTAAAAAAAAAAAAAAAAAAAAAAAAGAAGAAAAAAAAAAAAAAGGAAAATACTTTTATTGCCTTTCTTCCCTGAATCATTTCCAAGGTACTTAAGGATTTATTGGGCCGGGTAGCAAATTGCAGTTGAGATGCTGAGTAGTGGCTAGTGCTGATTAGATGATTGATTAATTCCTGATCGATTTCTAATTCCGAACTTCAGTCACATTATAAATGCTCGGTATTAAAATGCAGTTTATGCCGAAATCTGATTGCAAGCTCTTCACCAGGTCGGTCAAAAATGCCAGTTGGAAATACCGTAATATTCCTAATTTTTTTTGTCGGATTTTTTTAACCCTTTAATTCCTCTGTAAGGAAGTGCTTGGCCGTACCTCAGTGCTTTAGAGCAACGAAATGCTCATTCATAGGAGGTTGGTGCACAATCCCTGGAATAACAGGAGACACTGCAGCTCCCAGAGCATTAACTCCACGTTCATCTGCACCTCCGACCGTTGCCAAACGATTTTTCCCCCCCCCCCCCTTTTTCCTAAATTTTGTTCCTTTCTCCATGAGCAAGGAGGAGAGAGAGGGGGGGTAAGGCAGGCAGGGTTGAGGAGTTCAAGGCGTGGGTTTCCCAAAGGTACAATCCCAGTTCTGCGCGGGGCTGGAGCTCGGGGAGAGGAGCCTCGGTGCCAACTGTGCCGCGTTCCTGCTGCCCTGCCCTTTTCCCAGGGCTCCCGAGGAAAGAGCATCCCAGTTTTCTTCCTCACTCTTGGGAACACACACATTGTTTCAATAATCCAGGCAATAAATGCTAATTAGTAATGCTTAAGGACCCTACCAGTCAGAGTAATTATCATAATTTACCTCTTCCTTAGGAAAAAAAAAAAACCCCAAAAACATAAAGCATTCCTTGCCGATTTTAATTTAATTTTTTTTTCCAAAATGGTGGTTTTCTCCCCCTTTTTTTTTTCTTTTTTTTTTTCTTTTTTTTTCCCTCTGGCAAGAATTCCTGGTTGGCTTAGCAGTAAATATATATAAATTAATATATATTTGAGACATGCTTTGTGTATGGCACAGGGAGCTGGAGCTGAGCGTGTGTAAAGATTTTCCCACACGTCAAAATTTCTTTAAAACCTGAGATTTTTTTTTTTTTTCCCTTGGCCTCCCCTCTATGCTCTCCCCTCCTTCCCCAGCACCACCAAAAAAAAAAAAAAACCACTTGCAGAGGGAGAACAAAGGAAATCAGGAACTCTAAAGGCATCATTAAGTATGAAGAGCAACAGCAAGACAGAGTGTGTGATATGACAACATATTTTATGGCACAAAAGTCGGGATAATTAAATAATTCAGTGGTATTCTTAGCTAATTAGCGCAAAGATCTTTCAGAAGCCATCAAGAAAATGGATCTCATCAGACCTAATAATAACGCTGGGTCTCCCGAAGATCCTGTGTTTTCCAGGATTGGAAAACTGCTGCTTTCCCCACCTGATACTGCAACACCAAAGGCTGCAGAGAGCTGCACAATTTAATTGGGCTCTTCCCTCAAGATAAGCTTTGCCGTGGACGGGGATCAGGTATTTGGAGGGAATGAATATGCCGAGCTGGAATTTTCAATAATAGCTGGTAGCAGAGGGAAAGATGGCAGCTTCAGAAAAGCCGGGTTGTTACGAGGGATCCGTTGGAAAGATGAAGTTATCAGCCAGGAGCCTCTCGTGGGTTCATTGGGATGGGGCTGACTCGTTGGCGTTTGGAGCTGCTGGATGAGCGCTGGAGTCCAAGGTCTTTTTATAGAGTAAATTGGATTCCTGGATTGGCTGATTTCAGGGGTTTTTTGGGGGCACTGAGAAATGTGTGGCCAAATCCAGAGGAGGTTTGGGAGCTCTGGTTTAACTTGGGCTCTCATTCCAAGGCCAAAACCAAACTGGGAAGAGCTCCACCGTCATCTGTGGAGTCGTTTTAGGTCTTCAGCAGGGTGGCTACAACTCTCATGCCGTGCAAATATATTTCTCCTTTGGATTCTTGAGGGGTTTTTTTCACCTGGACTCAGTGACTGCTGGTGCTCCTGAGCTCAATCCAGGTTGGCAATCCCCACATCCTGTCCATGGACGAGGACCTGCAGGGCATTGATCCTGCTCCTGGAGAAGTCAGTGAGGCACGTTCTCAGCGATCAGGTGCATCAAATATTGCTCAGAATATCTGGCTGTGTTATTCAGAATATCTCATTGTGCTCCTTTGGTCTGGAGGCAGCCCCGAGTTCACGAGAGGCATTTGCAAACTCGCATTCACTCTGTGTTGGATATTTTTGGGGTTCCTTTTGCCCCTGCCAAACAAAGGAGTGCCTGGAAATTTGACTTTGCCAGCCAGCTAAAATATCTCCTGCCTTCAATAACGGAAGGGGATGTGCATCAGTCTTGGATTCAGCAATAATTCTGTTTTTTTCCCTGGGCCCAGACTGAGCTTTACTCCTGCGTTACAATTTTCATGTCTGGATACCCAGACAAGCCATGCAGTGGGGTAAGATCCTACAGTTTGTGATGACTGGTGTGCATGGAGGGGAAAAAACCTCCAGGCTCCCCCTGAAATTGTCCCTAGAACATGGAAACGGATTTTTCCCTGCCCAGAAAGAGGTGGAGACTCATTTATACAGGGTAAAAGGAGAGAATGGGAGGGGGAAAGGCACCCCAAAGTGCTTTGGCCAAGGAAGCAAAGCACATCACAATACTTCTGTCTCCTGGTTTACAGGGCTGCTGTTTTTTAATCCCAAATTCTTCCTCTCTGGAGCTTTCCTGGTTGGGAATGAGGTTCTGGCATGCCAGGAAACCCCCTGGTGTACCCCCACATGTAACAATGAAATCCATGGTACTTCTGTGAACAAGTCATGCATTTTTTTTTCTCTTCTGTTTTTCTGTCGTTCACCCAATGCTCTGGCACTAGTATTTAAATATATGAGGGCATTCCAACCAATTAAAATATATATATATGATTTCCAAGATGGAAGAGGAATCTGCTTTCCGTGGTGAGCCTGCTTGCAATTGTTTTTTTTTTTATTTAACAGCTCTTCCCACACTGCAGTCAATGAATCTCTAATCTCCTGGGCTGAAATGTCTGGCACTTTCTAGAAAATCATTTATTTGCTGCCTCGACTCGCAGAGCTCCACCTACAGCGGTGTCTCAGCAGTGGGCTGGTGGTGGATCTGGTAGGGATGTCTGGTTTTTGGGGGGGTGGGAGGGTTTGGAAGGAGGAACACTGTGCAGTTTGTGCCTCTCACGCCGCCCTTTAAGCCAGGGGTGTCTCCAGCAGCAGCTGCTGAAGGATCTGAGGGACAAGGAGTGGCTGAGTTTATTCCAAGTTTCTTCCTTGCTGCCGAACAAACTGAGTTTATTCCGTGGCTGCTCCTGCCGAACACCGACACTGACAGAACCCTGGTGCTCTTTGCTGGTGCATCCCTCTGGAAGGTGGACAAAAAGGCAAAGGAGGAGGAGAAGCTCAGCTCCTGAGAGAAGTCTCTGGCTGCTCCAAGAAGCTGAACTTTCCCTGGAAGCCGTGTCTGGTGCTCCCGGGCCACTGCACACGTGTCACTTGAGTGCCCTGCTGGTGGCTTCACTGTGAGGATGAATTGGTGCAAGAAAAGCTGGGAGGAAGCGTCAGAAATGCTGAGGATTGAGAAGAGTCCTCTCAGTGTGTGAGCTCATCTGTGGATAAAGTCACCCTCACCTGGATCCCAGCTCCTCCAGAGAAGGGCACGAGGTGTGGGAAGGATCACAGATCCATCAGTGGACTTTGGTTTTGCTTTGGTGTGCTTGTATCATGTCTGAACGTGCAAAGAACTTGGTTTTCCACAAGGGATCCAGTAAAGGGCACCTCTGTAAATCAGTTACCTGGAGTGTGTTTGTCTCATTTGCTCCCCCCTTTCTCCCCTTCCCAGCAGGGCTTTCAGAGCTCCTCCTTCCCTGGCTGCAGTGCTGGGGGCTGGGTTCTTCCTGGGGTTTGGATGCCAGCTTGGGAAGAGGGTTGGTGGGCTCGTGGAGCACCTCACACGCAAAATTTGAAGCGTGTTTGCACTCCACCAGTTTCTGCTTGTTGCATCTCACTGGTGAAGGCCCGAATAGGAGAAAAAAAGCCTAAAATCTGTATTTTTCTCTCCGCTGTTTGATAATTCAGAAATAACAGCACAGCTTTGATGTAATTCCTGTTCTCCTTCATCCCCGTGTGCTCTTTTTCACACGGCCTGGCCTTCTGTGTGCAGTTTTGGGGGATAACGTGGGTTTTGGAAGAGGCTGCAGCAAAGCTGTCGCAGGAGGGAAGCCCTGGTTTTGAGTTAGTGGTGTCCTTCTTGCTGTCTTTACATCGGCATTCAATTCCTTTTGGAATATACGAGCAGACGGCTTAAAAATAGTGATCAAACCCCAGTAGAAACACAACACTTCGGTTCAATTGCTAGAAGTATTCAGCAAGGAGCTGAGGTCCCCATATTCCTCAGGCAGCCAAATGCTCCCGTTCCTTAGAGCCACGGCACACGAGCTGGCGTTGCAAAGGCAAATAAAATTGCTAATCTAGGATATTTTAGGGAGGATTTTCCCCAGATTCCAGCCTGCCAAAGCACAGCCTCTGTCTGTTGTTTTGCGGAGGGCTCAGTGCTGGTGTGAACTCTCTGGGAGATGAGAGGCGAGAGGAGGCTCCAGTGGCAAACCCAAAGCTTGCAGCAGTTATTTCTGCTGAGGGATCTCTCCCAGTCCGGCCAGGACACTGCACTGGGACACTGGGGGAGGTGTTTCCACATTTATCTTTTCAGCTGAGATATGAAACCCAAGGTCTCCTCTGTTGTTCAGGGACAGATGTCGAGGGAGAGAAGTTTTGTTCCTTTGGCACATGCTGTGTGAAACCTTCCCTTCTTGGTTGTTTTTTTTTTTTCAAAAAAGAAATCCCATTTTTGGTTTCAATACCCCAAAAAGAGACAACAATGCTGTCAGAGCCATCTCCTCATCTCAGAAATAAGAAAAATGATTTAAAAAAAGACAAAATATTCTGGGAAGTGTTTGATCCTCTGCAGGTTGGAATGGATGAGGCTGCTGGAAAACAGCACGGTGTTCTAAAACCCGTGGAGAAATAGCTCAGTGTGTTTTGTTCACGTGTGATGGCACCTCGTTATTTAATATTTAACAATGCAGCCCTTCCACAGCAACTTCATCTGTGGAGCTCCAGCCACTTTCTGCAGAGGCCTGAGTTAACTCTCACAAGTCCCTTTGTGAGGTGGGTATGGAAACGTCCCTGATCCTGATCCTGCTTCACACAGGAAGGGAATCACGTCCCTCCTCTTTGCCATTTTTAACCTCTCTTCCTCACTTTGATTTTCCTGATAACATGGAGTAAGATTATTGATTTCCAACCCAGCTATTGAAAATATTTATCAAGCACAGCAGTATCAAATATAATCTGATTTACTGGGTCGTTTGGGGCTTTTTTTAATCTATTTTTTTCCTCCTGGACAGAGCAGGGGAGACTGTCTTTCCATGCTGAGGGTTTTCTTTGCAGAAAGCTGGGGATGGGTTATTTTTGGTGGGGTGAGGAAGTGCTGAGCACCTCCGAAAACCAACCCAAACCTAAAAGCACTGATTAGAAAGTTTGGCTTAAGCACTTTTGCCTGAGATGGCAGGGCTGATAATTGGATTTCAGCTCGCTGAGACCCAGTCCATTACTGCAGCCATAAATCACCGTGCTGCAATCACTCCTCTAATGCACCCTCAGTTTTTAAAATGTTTCCTTTACAGCCTTTTCCCATCTGTGCCCGTGAGGACACCTCCAGTGTAGGTGATGTAGCAGTGGGGGGATAAAGCTGTGCCTTCAGCAGCTCCCGGGTGCACTGGAAGTTGTTGACTCCCGCCCTTGCAGCAGTTTTTGGATGCTTGGAGCTGAGTGTGCTGAATTTGGCAGCTTTTGGGGAAGATTTTCCTCCGTTAACTCATGTTTAGTCAGAAGAAAAGTCACCCAGAAAAAGTTGCACAGGCAAATCTTGGCCTGATCAAGGCTTCTTGAGACGCTCAGGTTGTTTTGACCTTAAGACTCAGAAGCTGCAAAAGTTCCTGCTTTCTGATTTATTGATTATTTTAAATAGATCATGATAAACCCCCTCAGTGACACTGCACATATTTTCCCCTGTCAATAAATTCTGCCTCGCAGACAGCCAGGCCCTCACTGTAGATAAATACAGGAGCAGTGAGGTGAGTCTGGGAGCATCAGGATCAGGGAATTCCCTGGAATAAAGCTCAGGGTTTGCCGTAGGAAGCACTGAGTTTTGGGCTCCCTGCACTTCACAGCTCCGTCTCCACCACTGAGCGCAGAATCCCCTTCATGGCCTTTTATATTTAATGTAAATCTGGCCAGGAGACCCAGGAAAGCCCAGCCCAGGGGGGGCTTGGAAGCTGCAGCTGGGGGATTAACCAGGAGGGCTATTCCATGAGCGAATTTTGGATTTTGATAGCAGCCCGCCCCTATTTTTACATCTCATGGGCCAGAATATCCTTTCTTAGCCTTTCCTTTCATCTTTTCCCTGCTTGCTGCTAAAGCAGAAGACAAAGGTAACAGCTCTCTGGTGACCCCCTCCCCAATTAGGAATATCTAAACAAATAATCCCTGAGATCCCCAGCACTGGTGGTGCCTCCGTGTTTCTTCTATAAACCCAAACGTTTTTACTACTAGAGGAGACGCAATAACAGAGATGTTTAAAACAACGAGCACTCAAACCTGCTCTTTCCTATTTTAAAATGAATCTCTTTCTGAGTTTTGGCTTTTTTCTCTGTATCTGCTGCCTTCCGAGCCTTGCCTTGTTCCTGAGAGCTGGACTTGGGTGGGTTCAAAACCCACACGTGCACTGGAAGGAATTCTCCCCTAAACTGACCCTAATGTCATTGTCAGAATTGCACCAGGCATCATTCTGACCCAGGGACAGTGAGATCAGATGTTAAAAACCACTGAACCAAGGGCTCAGCAGCAGGAGGTCTCGTTCCTGCTGGGATCAGCCCAGCCAGCCCTCCTAAACATTTTTTATCCATATCAAGAGGAAGTTTGGAACTAGATTTAATCTGTTTCCCAGAAGCTGCTGATGCTTTCGTGTAAAATGAGGAGTTTGCCGTCAAGACAGGAGGAAGTTTTTGGAGCCATCAGGGCCCTTTCCCTGATCTGTGTCCCGAAGAGATGAAGCAGTTCGGTTTAGGATGCCCAGCATGGTTAATGCTCTCCTTCAAAATACACATCTCGAATTCCCTTCCCACCTAAACACGCCCTCAGCCCCTGCCCCGCTTAAGGAACACAAGAAAAGGAGAATTAGGCCACACCTGAGCACTCAGCGCTCCTAAAGTGACCCAGCTGAGTAAACCAAAGGGATTGCAACAAGCCTTTCATCTCCTAATGGGATCCCTTTGTGTTGATTTTAGCACTTTCTCCTCTTGGCTGAATCAAAGAACCCACTGCACTAACACGAACCTTTCATTGTTGTGCCACGTTATTCATGAATTATTCCAGTTTCTCGGGGTTATTTTTTTGCTTCGGCGTGGAGCCTTAATCCTAAAATATTTGTCAAACAAAAGACAGGAACATCGTTTTTTCCACTTCCCGTCTGTCCGTCTGTCTGTCTGGAGCTGTGGGTCCGAGCTGCTGCCAGCTTGGAGGATCCACCTGATAATTTACGAGGATGGGATGGTGTGAATCAAGAACTTGGCATCCAGAGGCTTGCATGTGTTCTAGGCCAGCTCTAGTCCTGCTCCTCATAAATTATCCTTTCTGACCCATCCCTAGAGAATGTGGGAACACCAAAATCCGTGTCCTGAGTCTCTTTAAAACTGCAGGCAAAATTCGGGCTTGGTTTATCCTGCCAGCCTCTCTCTCTCTCTCAGAGGACTCAGCAAAGGGTGACAAGAACTTGGTCTCACCTCTGATGAATAAAATCTTGTGACATTCAGATCTCCACTTAAAAAGAACAGGACACAGAGGTAACATCAGAACCATGTGATAAGGGAAACTCCCCTGCCCCCCTCGGTTAAAGAACAAACACCGGATCAGGCCATCTAATATTGCACAAACTGACACCTCTTCCCTAAAAATAGCTGTCTGCACATTCAGTCAATGGGCTAATCCAATTGCCTCAACATTCTTGGGTGCTTTATCATTTAAATTGTAATAAATCACAGCGTGCCGCGAGCTGCATCGAGTTACGCTCCCACCAAGGACATGCGGGGACCAGATGAAATCAGGGTGACATGATGTCATGGAACTGAGAATTCAATGCATGCCCTGTTTTGTCTTAAAAAGTTGGCCTGGAGGTCTCTTGAAAATTAGGGGGATTTTCCAAAAAATCGCTGTCCCTGTCACAGTTTGATTCACTGTTTTCTTCCCTTCATTTATTTTAAATAATGAGCACATGGGGCCTGCCCGTAAATCCGTGGAACTCTATTGAAAAAATTACTATTGACTCCAGACTTTGGACCTGCCTGATTGGGAATTTTGCAGTAAAACGGGGAAGAACAACCATCATGCACGTTTTAGGGCAGCTGAAATAACACACTAACGCTCCCATGAGCTCCTCAGGAATATGCTCCCACAAACTAATACCCACCATCGTTCAGAAGAATTCCGTTAGGTTTAGTTTGCCCTGGTTTCTTTCTTCAGGAAAAGTAATGGGATAAACCAATTTTAACTCTCCTAAGCAGCCCCTTGTTTCTCAGAGCAACGTTCCCCTGGACCACCTTAATGAATTCCCTCCTCTCCTTGGTTTTGTCCATGTTTCAGATATTTATACAAGATGTATGAACATAAAAGGATTATTCATAACATTATTGTTGCTGAAACAGAGGACTAAAGCTAAACATAATCTGGTTCAATCCCCAGCTGATATAAATCATTCCTTGCTCTCCTGGAAGTTGCTGGATGCTGTGCTCCCAGTCAGGAATTGCTTTCTGCAGGGATGGGAGGAGGGAGAGCGCTGGGTAAAACTGGTGGGAACAAAAGCAGGTCGCCCTGTGGATGGAAATTCATCCCAGAGTTTGGCTCTGCTGCCAGAAGGGAGGGTGTGATGAGGTTGTGGCTCTGCTCACAGGTAAAGGTGGGATGGAAACGAGCCTGACCCAGTTCCCTGGATAAAAACCCAGAGCCCTTCCTCAGCTCCATCCCAGGAATTGCAGATTTTGTGGTTTAGCTACTTCAGACCCAGAAACATCTCCTGCTCTCCGCCGCTGTGCACTTCAGCCCTGCCCAGTTGTGCCCAGTTCATTGCTGCAGGCTTTCCGTGACCAGAGTGAAGCCCCTGGGGTCGGGACAGGCTGGTGATGGGCAGAGCTGGGCTGTGGGGATGGGGAATCTCACACCTGACTCGTCGTCCCCAGTGTAGAAAGGGAGATGGAGGGAGGGAGTGACTTGATAAGAAAGATGATGAGGGTGGAATGGGAAACTGCAGGAGAAGAGTGTGGGGAAGGGGGAAAATAAACCAGCGAGGGCTCTGTGTCCCACTAGAAACCCTGTTAAAAGGAAGGTGCTGGGCAGCATCACCACGGGGAGCCGGTCACTGTCCCAGGGCAGGGACACTGCCCAGGCACTGGAGTGTCCCTGCGGATGGGAGAGGTCACTGCAGTGCAGCTCCGAAGGAGGGCAGAACTCACCTCCCTCGCCTGCAGCTGCCCAGCCCTTGCCTCCCCTTGGGCTGCTCAACAAGCTCCACTGCACCTCAAACCGTCCTTTTCCACCCCAAATTGAGACGTGGTAATGCAGGCAACAGAGCTGGCACATTCAGTGGGAGATGCCTCCCCTGTCCCCCCTCCACTGGAAGCTGCAATGAGCAGCAGCTGCTGAAAACAGCCTCGGAGAGAAGCTCTGCTGCAGCCAGAGCACACCAGAAGAGCTCAGTGTTCCGCCCTTCTTTCCTCACACACTTTGGAAAAGTTAATTAAAGGAGGCTGGGGTCTGAAAAGTGAGAAGAGCCATTGCCAAAGCAGCTCCTCCGTGTTCCTTTTATTGCTCCTCCGACCTGAACACGAGCACAGGCCTCCTTCCTGCTCCTTCCATGCCATATTTCCACAAAACTTAATGGTTTCAGTGTGGGAAGCAGCAAGAGATTATCAGATGCTCAGATAAGAGGGATCTAATGGCTGAGTTGCAGTTTATAGGGTAAGTACAATCCTTATTTAAACACCCCCCCCCAACTCCTTTTTCGCAGGTGCAGGGAAATTGAATTATTTACCCCAAATTTCACATGAAGTCATCCAGAGAGTGAGGGAATTGGCCAAGGTAATGACATGTGCAGAGTTCCTGTGATAAAGAGGATGTGGAATTGAGACCAGTGCACCTTCTTTTCCTGTACCAGATGAGTGTTCGTGGCTATCACCTTGTTGTGGAAGAGCTTTTCCCTCTCCCACCCTGTGAAGTCCCAGCCAGTTATGATGTACTGAAGCAGCAGAGACAAAATCTTTAACAAATGGGGCCAGGAAGGAAACAGCTTTAATTCTTTGGCCAGAAAGCCTCTCTGATGAGCAGTGGTTTACATGACTACACACAGACAAGAACCCTCTGGGCTTTTTTTAAAGTCTTGTGGTCTTCATATTTATAGGACAAAAATGCCAAGAAATATCAAAGCTGTATCTTGTCTCGCTTTGTTAGCACGATTCCCCAGCCTGCAGAGTTGATTCTTTTAATGGGACATGCAGGAGCCCCTCTTTTCCCATCTGTTTCCAGTGAGGACCATCCAAGCTTGGCAGAGACCCTCCAACAGCTTTCAGCAAGGCCTTCAGCCTCTGGCCTGGAAGCTGAAAGCCACCATGGCCCTTTTCATGCTTAAATTCCTGATAGGAAGTTTGGTTTTCATGCTTTACTACGGTTTTCCTCCCAACTTTGATCTTCACTCTTGGGAGTCTCATTTACACTCAGCTGCATCCGCATCTCTGGCCTTAATCTTTCATAACGGAGTGCCCTACTTATCCAAAGTGTGACAGCTCTCCTAACCCCCCACCCACTCCCCAGTGGAGACGCAGGAGCCTCTCCAACTGTTATGAAAACAGATAAGTTCAATTGGCTAAGCTGCTTCTTGTCATGTTCCAAATATTTGCTCTCCTCTGTCACTACGAGGTCTACGGTTCCCCATCGAGAGTCCCCAAATCCAGAGTGTCTGAGGGGAGTTTTCCAGAGTGTTTCCATGGATAACTGGTTCATTTTGGCTCATTATTTTTGCTGGACACTGCTTTACCCTTGAATTATAGAACTGTAGCGTGTCCTGAGTTGGGAGGGACCCGCAGGGAATCACCAAATCCCACCTTGTCCGAGTGCTCCTGGAGCTCTGGCATCCTTGGGGCTGGGGGATATTCCGTGGGGAATGTTCAGTGCCCCACCACCCTCTGGGGGAAAAAAAAAACCCCTTCCCAGACACCCAACAAAACCTCTCCTGCTACCCCTCCCAGCCATTCCCTCGGCTGCCGTCAGGGAGAGCAGAGGTTTGACCTCCAAGGCTGATAATTCCTGTGCTCTCAGCGTGCCTGTGTGGCACGGCTCTGTCAGCATGAGTCAGCAGTGCCATCATTTGGGATGTGGTGCGTGAGTAATCAACCTGCCCCTCAGCAGAGCAGGACAAAACCTCCTCCTGGCCCTGGGCTCCTGTGAAGAATCCCTCGGGAGGAAAAATGAGTGGTTTGGAGGTTTATGAGTAATGATTTTTTTTTTTTTTTTTTTGGGAGGGGGGGATAAAAATCCGAGAGACTTGTTTATTCTTTTATTGGAGAGAACAGAAGGCTGGAAGTGAAAATTGCATCAAAGGGAGAAGCAGAGCTGGGAGCGCGCAGTTCCCTGTGTCCACTGGAGATGAGGCCCACCAGACAGCTCTGGGATTCTTCTCAAAGAGAAAAACCCTCCTGTGCCAGCTCCACCTGACACAGGGGAGATCTGCTGGGCTGCAGGCTGTAATACATTTTGCCTGCATTTGCTGGCCTGCTGTGGGTTGGTGACAGGTTTTTTTTTCCCCCTCAGCTTCCTCCTCAGCAGTCCATTTAGAAGTGGCTCATATTTAGTTATTACCTCTGGTGGTTTTGCAAACGACCGTATCTAGGAGTTAACTCTCCTTTATGATCTCCTCATAATGATAAAGTGGTTCTTTTAAGAGTCCTCTTGCTTGCCAAAAACCTATTATTGCAAAAGTCTGAAGCCATTTCTGAAATAATTTATTGGACAACTGCACCCGGAGTACGAAGCTCTCATTTAATGCCAGTATTTAAATACATTTTAATGTCCCCATAACCAGAAAACCCAGATGCCATGGATATGAGCTTAGAGTTATCTTTCTCTTCAAAAGAACCATTTCTCCCGGTCCTTACTAAACGTTCCATTCATCCCTGGAGCAGATTTCGGGAAGGACGTTTGGAAGGAGAAGTTTGCTGAGCCAAGGGATCTCCACGAAGAGGAAGCAGCACCGAAGGACAGGCAGGTGCAAAGACATCAAAGCTTCTCCTGCCTGTGTGCAGAGCTTCCCAAAGGGAGCTGGCCGGGGTCTGGAGCTGTGCTGACATCTCAGGGCCAATAAACCAGGGCTGGAGCTGGTTCACACCCGCAGCTGAGGGGTGCAGGACCATGGGAATTAAAGGAAGCTTGGCCCTTTCCCAGGGGCAGTTCTTACAGGGGCTGCCCACGAGCTCAGGGTGGGTTTGGGCCCAGCTGCAAAATCCATTGGTTCTGTAAAGATGTCTTGTGCTATTTCACATTTGACACTCATCCTCTCTCTCCCTCAGGCACCGAGTCATTCACAAAGGGGAAAGCCTTGCTGAGTTATTTCCTTTTTGTTGAGTCTCTCAGATTAAGAATTAATCGGGGGGGGGGGGGGGGGGGGGGTGTCTTCCTTTTTTTTTTTTTTTTTAATTATTTTTGTTTCAAATCACATGAGTTGTGTGACTCACGAGGGCTGTAGGTGGTATTTGTTTTGGTGTCTGGAACCCCAGCGTCAAGCTTGTCTTTGTCGGGAGATTGATACAACATCGGTTTTGGCCGGCAGCAGGGGAGGAGAAAGGACATCACTTAGCAGATACTTAAAATGTGGTCAGGCTCTGAAAAGCGACTCTTAGAAATGACATTGTGGTTTTCCATATTTATTTTTTCTCTCAACAGCTTCCAGGAACAATCTGCTGAGCTCACAAATCCAAAGGTGATTTGTTGAGCTGTCACCTCTCCGTGGAGGGGGTTTGAAAACCCCGCTCTTTTCCAGGGGCCTCTTCCATCACCACTGGTAATAAGGATTCCAGGACTGGAAACTGCCTGACACGCTGCTGATGGATGCACAGGGCTGAGTAAACTCCAGCTTTTGCCCTGCCACAGCTCCCTCTGCTTATCAGGGATAAGAAGAAGCCGTAATTCAGCCTCAGCTTGAGTTAATACAGAGGTGAACAGAAGGAAGATGAAAAAGCAGCATGGTCCAGTGGGTTAAGACAGCTCTGAGGCCTTAATTCAGTCCCAACCCGAAAACAATCATGGTGGCTGTGCTCTACACTGCCTCACCCAGCTGTGAGAAAAGCAGTGTAGAATTAGTCGAAGTTATTAATATACAGATAATTTCTTTTAACAGGATTTTTTTTTTTTTTTGACCCAAGCAGGTAGAAGGGCTGCCCAAGGTTTCAAGGAGCATTTCTCAAGGTTTCAAGGAGCATTTCTCAAGGTTTCAAGGAGCCTTTCCCAAGGTTTCAAGGAGCGTTTCCCAAATGGTTTTCATGGTTCTGCCATGAGCCTTCCCAAATGGGGAAAGACACCTGTGCTACATGGTGGGGAAAAGGAGAAATTGATGTGTGGTGGGTGGGGAAAGGCTGTAGTTTAATGTGTCATCCAGATCTCCTGATTTGTGGGAATTAGTGGCTCAAATAAAGCAGAAATCATTCTCTTCCTCTCTCACGACGCGCAAACAGGAGAATGCAGAAAGGAGAGGAAAGGGGAATAGAAAAAATAATGGAAAGAATAGAAAAAAAGAAATTTAAAAAGCCCTAAACACTAAAAAAACCTCTTAATAAAAAACCCTTTTTGCATTGGACAAAACCAATTTGGGGGTTACCGAATCATCAGGAGTAACACCTTCAGATGTTAGAAATGCAGCTCTGACAAATCCTAGTGCAGATTCCTGCTGCCTCTCAAAAACTGAATGGAAAAGGAGGAATAAGCCAACTTTCAAATGAAGGGTTTGGAAGCAGCTTGCAATAAAGACAAGTTTGTAATTGCCCTGGTGACCACTTGCTTGGATGGAGACTGGAGGAGCAGCCAGATCGTTCCTTCAACCCCAAAAAACCAAAAATTGGCTCCCTGAAAAATTGCAGGAGCTCAGCTGGAACACGGAGATGACATTGATGCAGCTCCAAAACTTTGTGTAAGTGTGTGAAACGCCACATTCCCTCCCCAAAACACCCAGAGCTAATTGGTCCGTGTGGAACCAAGCTGCTGCTGCTGCTGCTGCCAGAGCTAGCAGGGGTTCCTCTCCTCGGTGCCACGCAGACACAGGCATGGGGGAACAGTCAGGCAAAAATAAATCAGCGCAGCTGAAAAGTCCTGGGCTTGCCACAGAAAAAAACCCAAAAAAATCCCCCCAAAAAAGCCAATCACACAAGTGATGATATTGAGAAAAAATCGCTTCATTCCTTCCGTGGAAAATACTGAAAGGCGGTCAAGATGCCAAAAAAAATTAAGTCATTCTTTTCTAACCCATTAGGCTGCGGAGAAAAATGAGGCATGATCGCTTCCTTTAGATACCTTAAAAACCAGGTAACTGACTTGCCCGTGTAAAAACATGCACAGGTTATAAATTTTTATTTCCAGAACGTGTCATCTCTATGACTGACACGCTCAGAGTGTAATTTTCCTGCGCAAAGGTGGAGCAATTTTGGTTAGGCAACGTTTATTGCTTTGCATTCTTTTTTTTTAATTGAATTAACTACGTTTTTAAATCAGCTTTTGCAGAGAAAGCTCGTTGGGAAGAAATTTGGCCTAATGAGACCTGAGGTTGTGGAGCCAGGAATCCAAAAGTCCTTTTTTTTTTTCAAGTGCTGTTAAAGCCTTGTCCGAACTGAAGGAGGAGGAAAGAGTCCCGTGGACTCTTCAAAGGGTCTGACTCAGGCAGCTTTTCTTCTCCGTGGCGGTTTCCTCATCTTCAAGCTTGGCAGAAATGCCAATTCCTGAGGTGCAGGAGCCTAATGATTCACCCACGCCGCACAAGGATCGCGGGGAGCTGTGCCTGAGGGACTGCAGAGAAATTACAGGAGGTTTATTTTATCAACAGCTCTTCCACCAAACTGCAGGGGTGAAGTTTAATCTGCGAACCCAGGAGGTTAGGGAGGGAAGACATCCGTAAAAATCTCTGGAGGGAATGGAAGAGGGCGAAACACGAATATTGTGAGGGCTCAGGTTACGGGGCTGAGGAAATTTGCTGCAGGTTTAGTTCCTGGGGCTTGGGCAGGCAGAGTTTTTTGGCTCAGCTGGGAATATTTTGAGTTTGTGGAGCCGTTTACACCGTGCATCCACAGCTTCACCTTTGTGGTTATTTTATTTTTAACAAGCCCAAGGCTTGTGTGTGTGTGGTGATTCTATTTGATTCGAATTTATGGGTTCAAAGGAGAGTTTTAGCTCATCTCCACAAAGCCCAAGCTGAACTAACCCCAGATCCGGCCAATTTTAAATTGTTTGAATTTGATCCCAGGTTGGAGTTGGTGAACTGGGCCCTCTTGAGCTGTTCTGCTTCGAGCCTTTGGCTGAACGTCCCCAACTTTGTCCCCGTGAGACAAAACCAGTCCCTGTGGGGATGGCTCTGATCCCTGGGGACTTCCAAGAGGCTTTCCCAGGCCCAGGTGAAAGCACTGGGTAAATCCTTGGGGAATTCGTGGCCTGATGGGGCCCTATTTAGCCCAGAAATGAGTGTTGCCTCCCCACTCTCAGCTCCCAACTGCAGATTTTTTGGGACTGGGAGGAACTGGGTGAGCTGCTGGGAGCAACGCTGCAGAGCCACCTCTTGTAAAGGTGAGTGCTCTGAAAAGTACTTCTTAAAGCTTTTGGGTTTTGTTTTTTTTCCCTTCAGCATTTCTGGAACAAAGAAAAACGGTGTGGAAAGCAGGGCTGGGAGCTTATTGACAAATGATAGCTGCAACCCAGACACACACAGCGAGCACAGATTACAGTAATTTTAATTGCTTGTAATGCAGCCCCCCTCTCCCCCTCCTTGCTCTCTCCTTCCTCCTCCTCCTCCTCCTGTGCTCTCTCTCCCCCCGCCAGTCCCCGTCCCCCCCCCCCCCCCAGAGTTAATCTGTCGCTCGATTCTCAGCTTTTCTTTTGCTTCTGGTTTCATTTTCAGATGACAAAATTCAAGGCACACAGCTCTGCTGTCTGGTTGCCCTGGTAACGGCAGCCTATTATCGTACCTTGTCATTCATCAAGAAAGAATTGCACTTGACAGAGATAGACCAAAATGCCTGCAGTCTGCAGCATAAAAAAAAATAAAAAAAAAAAAAAAGGAGGAAAAAAAAAAAAGGAAAAAAACTGTTTTCTTTTCTTCCAAGTATGTAAAAGGCCTTTAATGCCTATTTAGCTGCATGTTTTATTTACCGTTGGCTTGTTACCTGCTAAAGTGATTGTGGAAGCTCGTCAAAATAGATATTCCCTCCTCAAAATTCGATTTAAGTCGGTTTTTGTCGTCCTGCCCGGCTCTCAGACCCTCCTAGGCTGGTGCACAATCTAAAGGAAATGGTTAAATGATGAACGTTTTGCATGTTGGATTCGCCAAGTGACCACACAAATGCTGCCTTTTCTGCTTAATTATGGCTTGTGTTGGGCAGCTTCTCCTGCTCTCTTTACGGAGCTTCAAAAATAATTAGCTGGGTACGCAATAAATAATCGAATTTTATCTTTAATTAATCCTTCAAGTGTCATGGAGTAACACAGGTAAGTGGATGGCCATAAAAAGTACATGTGTACACGTGTGTTGTATGTCTCGAGGAGGGAGAGGTTTCTCTGAGCAGAAAAATCTGTAATCACTCTTCCCGAAGTTGGACCAGTTCCCAAATTCATTGTTCTTCAAAGGCAGGAAAAGGTAATTGCTTGTTATTTTGCCTACCTCATCTCTGCCGTCTGAATTAACCCAAATTAATTCCTGAAATCTGTGGCCTCATACCTTTTGGTTGGCGAGCGCTGGAACTCCCAGTTTTGTGATTTATTTTTTTTTTTTAAATCTTGGGGATTTTTCGGGGGTTTGTTTAAATAGCTGTGATTGAGGGTTGGGGTGTTGGGGGCTGGTTTATACCAGGATTTTGGGCCAGTTTGGGTTTTTTTTTTCCTTACAGTGGTCGATTTGCTTGTTAAAGGCGAGATCTGCTGTAAAATCGCTTTTATTGGCCATGTGGCATTTTAAGTACATATCCTCCTTGCTTGGTGTTTGCATCTCTGATTGTGGAATCTTTTGTCCAAAGAGATCAGAGGGGGAAAAAAAAAATGGGAAAGGGAGAGATGGCAGAGGTGAGGAGGATGGAGAGCGCTTTAAAAAAAAGGGGGGAAAAAGAAAATTCCTTGCCCAGATCCCGATGCCAGCTCTGTTTATTTTCCTGGAGTGTGTCATGGGCGTTGTAGCAGGAACTTTGGGAGCTCACTTTGCACTCCCCCACCGAAAATAGAAACCTGAGTGTTGCTCCCTCTCCCTCTTTCTGTCTCCACAAGCTCCCACGCAGGGAAGGGATCCACGGGGAGCAGGAGGGGTTGGGATGGCACCAAAGCAGAGGCAGAGCTTTCCATCAGCGGGGTCGAGCCACAAACGCAGGGTTTGTGGGGTTTGTTTGGAGAAGTGACAACAAAAGCAACCAAAAAAAACCCCAAAACCCGACAGCAACAACAACAACAACAAAAAAAAAACACAGGGAGAGAGAGGGATACCCTTAAATTTGTGTGAATCCACCCATTTCTAGAGCCACTCCTGAACATTCTCCTTTAGTTCCAGAGTCACAAATGCAGGGTTTGTGGGGTTTATTTGGATATTAGCGATGACAACATGGACCAAAACCCCCAACAACAATGAAAAGAGCAGAGGGAGAGGTGGATACCCTGAAATTTGTGTGAATCCACCCATTCCAGGAGCCACTCCTGAACATTCTCCTTTAGTTCCAGAGTCATAAAGGCAGGGTTTGTGGGGTTTATAACCAACCAAAAAAACCCAACAACAAAAGGAGCAGAGGGAGAGGGGGATACCCTTAAATTTCTGGGAATCCACCCATTCCAGGAGCCACTCCTGAACATTCTCCTTTAGTTCCAGAGTCACAAACGCAGCCTTTGTGAGGTTTGTTTGGATCAGTGACCACAAAACCAACCAAAAAACCCCAACAGCCTCAAAAGGAGCAGAGGGAGAGGGGGACACCCCGAAATTTGTGTGAACCCACCCATTCCTAGAGCCGCTCCTGAACTTTCTCCTTTAATTCCGCCGCGCCACCAGCCTTCATTTCCTGCCCAAGCCCCGTCCCACCTTTTGATTCTGCAATCTCCCTAAGGCGAGGGGGCTTGGGCAGACAAAGGGCCGAACAGGCAGAAACAATTAAACCAGCAGATACAGTGAAAACCAACACCACAGCACCGGGGCAAGAAATTGCGCCGGGCGAACGGATTTCTGTCGCGCATTTGATGTTTCAAGGGCCGCTCTCGTTCCTGCAGTTTCCTCCAGCCTTCCTCTGGGCTAAAGGAACTCTGCCATCCCTTAGGACCTCATAAATACACAGAGGCACTGGAAATATATATTTATATATATAAATAATTTTTTTTTTTTGGCTGGGTATTAATATTACATGATAATCCCTTTGGAGGGGAAAAATAAAAAAAACCCCAAAACGCCGGAGCTCGATCTTCTCCCTTCAGCTGCAAAATGGCTCTTTCGAGCCCCCTTTTTAAATGCTCGCATATGTCTTGATGAAAAATTGGAATTTGGAATGTTTATACAGCCCTGAATAGTGCGAGTGAATATCCTTAAATTAGCTTTTCAAGTTGATTTACAGCCTGAGAGTTCTGTAGCAAGACGTGAGCGTTATCTGGGAAGAAAGGAATAGGGTTTTTTTTTTTTTTCGCTGTTGTTGTCTGGCTGGGTTGTCTTTGCTGGGAAACAAAATGGGAGCCAAAATGCCAGCTCGAAAAGGAACTTCCAGGAGGAGAAAAGGGAATTAGCAAAGGAAGGAGTGAACTTGCTCAAGAATTCAAGTGCCGATTGATTTTCTTAAAAAAAAAGGCGTTCTAACTAAGATTAATTGGTCAAATCTCACCATGCAAGGGGAAAAACCAAGTCCCTGGGAGCTGATATTTGTTTTACTTGAGGAAGGGCTGAACATCTATCAGCTGTATCTAATTAATTGCTTCTGTCTATTGGCGTGTGTATCGTTTATCCCACTGTCTTTCCAGCCTCTTATTTCTTTTTGGTTATATTTCTGCTACCTGAGTTGGTGACAGAGCAGGAAATAAGGGCAGTGGGGACTGCGCTTGGTGGATTTCTGAGCATTTTTAACCCCGTGCTCTGATCCAGACACCAAAAAATGCAGTGAGTGAAGCTTCAGTTGGGCAGATGGAAATGTATTTGGGGATGGTCAGGCCATGAAAGACCCTCAGAACAGCAGAAAAAAAAAATGAGGAACATCACTCAGGAAACTCTACTGAAGGTGTCTGAGCAACTCTTTCAGCTTTATTTCTCCCCTGGCTCACGGGGAATAGCTGATCCTCCACTGATGCATCCCTAAATCACTGCAGATATTTAGTCTGGCAACACATCGGACCTCATGATTAAACTGCTTGCCCAACCAGAAAATTTTAATCTTAATGGTTTTTAATTTTTAATTTTTAATCTTGGAAGTTTTTAAACCACACCTGGCACAACCCCGGGGTTTGGAGTCACCCTCTCCCTCAAGTCAAAGAGATTCCTCCTCTGGAACTCAGGAAAAGCCCAGTCCTGCTGTGGTGGGAGGGAAGCCCAGGAAAAACCTCCAGAAATTGCCTCTGGAAGGTGAGGAAAGCTCTGCAAGGTCTTGGAGGAGTTCTGTCTGTGTGAGAGCCAGCTGGGGCTTTGACTGAATCCAGCCTTTGGGTATCCACACAATAAAACATCACCAAACTTTTTCCCTCTCCCTTCCCTTTTTTTTTTTTTTCCCCTCTCTCTTTCCTCCTACTGCAGTGAAAATTTGAGGAATGCTGTGAGGAGAGCAGAACCATGGCACAGCGTGTGCTTATCTAAAGTTCAGGCAGAACAGAGTGACTCTCCTACCTTTGGGTATGTCTGAAATTGAAATGCCACGGCTCAGATTCCCACTTTAGCTCATCATGAGTTATTTCCTGCGCTGCAAATCTTCCCTTGCAGTGACCCAGGCTGTGCTGGAAGTGAGATGAAGATGTGGAGCAGCAAGAGGAGGGTTGCCCTTGCCCCATGTTATGTAAAATACACATTTCTGGGCTCTTTTTTGTGAGAAATCACTGCTTTCAGGAGCTCCACGGAAGGCTCAGGTCCACATCCACCTTTCCTCAGTCTTATTTCAGTGCTAACAGCCAGCATCTTTCTCTGGAGGCTCTGAAACAACACACTTCTAATTATTTTCTTTTAAATTAGCTAAAATGCAGTGTAAAGCACTTGGAAAATGTG
Organism: Chamaea fasciata; assembly: GCF_029207755.1. Lineage (NCBI taxonomy): Eukaryota > Metazoa > Chordata > Aves > Passeriformes > Sylviidae > Chamaea > Chamaea fasciata. Next base: position 4,222,802 of record NW_027094109.1, read on the forward strand.
GTTGGAGACTTGAGGGATATCTGTGAAGGACAGGGTGGTGACAGTGGCTTTTTTATTGAATGGTACAAAAATATTTCAGCTCTGCCATCCTGGCAAATCCAGGATCTGGTTGGGATTGTTCTCCTCAAGGAAAGAAACCTGAATTTTTATCGACTTTTACTACTCCTCTCTGAGGTGCAATAACTCACTTTAATCTCATTACGACCTCCAGATTTCAGGTCTGATTTCCAGCCACTGCCATGGGCTGTGCCAGTGCTCTGTGAGGAATTTATTTCCAGTATGGAATAGTTTTCCTTTCGGGAAAGGGGCACTGTGTGTGTCCATAAGGTTTCTGCTCACCCCAAACCAATGAATTAACCCTGGATCTGACTTGCCTTAGTCCAACCTGCCTTGGAGTTCTCCTTTATTTTTTTTTTTTTTTTTGTGCTGATGTTGGTGGGGAGGATTTTCCTGGAATCTCTTATATTGGAGCAAAAGAGGCCGCTGGAATTCCCTTTTCATGCCAAGAATTGCCATGAAAAACCAGTTTATTTCTATTCTGATGGCAGGGCTAACATCTCCTGCCTAAAAAATATCTGAAATTAGGAAGTGCTAGCGAAAGGCGCTTCCCTAATTCCTGGTTGTATTTCTCCTGTACGAGAAAAGGTGGCTACAGCTCCAAAAAAAAATTAAGGATTTTGGACTTAGGGACTCAAATGATCCATTGTAGAGTGTCAAGGGAAAACGTGACATTTCCAAGCTACACTTATACTTTCAAAAAGAGCTTTAAAAGCTGAAATAAATCTTCCCTTCCGCATCAAAACCATTTTTGTCCACCTGGTAGATTTTTTTGGAGTTGTTAAATCCATAGAAATACCTTAATTTATACATTACGGCAACTTTTCTAATTATTTTTTCAGGCTTCTCCCAGGGCGGGTTTTAAATTTAATTGGATTAAGACAATGAGGGAAGCTTTATTTCATGCAGCAGGAAAAACCAAATGGCCCCATTCAAAAAATCCGCTTTTTCCTTTTTTGAAATTTGCTCCCCAATTTCCATCAAGGTTAAAAAATTTCTGGTCGGGGAATTGGTTTAATCATTAGGTCCAATGCGTTGCCAGACTAAATATCTGCAGTGATTTAGGGAAGCATCAGTGGGTCTTTGAGGTCTCTTTTCTCAATTAAATCTGTAAAAAAAACCCCAAATGCTGCTTTGTTTCATTACCAGTTAAGTGTTTTGGCAAAGATTTCAGGCAAATTTTGCAGCCTTTCCACCTTTTTCTCTCAAATTCTTTGCAATCAGGCTGTTTTAAACGTTATTAATTGATTATTTCTCTTTTAATTTTCCCCAGAACATTTCTTCTCAGTAGCAAAAAATTATTAAAACCACACCCAGCACGGTCACCTTTAAAAGCTCCCGTTCAGAAAATGAGGCAGAAATCCAAAATTGGATGAGGATTCCAATTATGAGGGGGGCAAAAAAAAGGGACATAATAAAAACATTTTGAACGCTTTTCTGTTCTTCCTATTTGTTTCTAGCAGATCATTTTAGGCATGGAAGTGTGTGGGACAGATATTTCCCCGCCACCAAGAAATGGGATGAAGTTTAAGGGAGTCAGAGCAGGATTTTACCACCCAGCTGCCTCTAAATAATTCTTCACTTCTTGATCTAATGATGAGTATGGATTTACATGGGAAAAAAAAAAAAAAAAAGGCAACAGCAGGAGGAGAAATGTAGAAAACTTCCTGGATATACTATAAATAAAGGTTTCCCCGTTCACCACAATCAAAGAATGAGCGTGGCAGTTTGGGTTGATATTTTAGCATTAATTTTTGGTGTCAGCCAGGCTGCTGGGCTCTGAGTCTCTTTCCCCTCCTCATCAGGCACTTTCTTGGTAGAAACGAAAGGAAACCTTGGTGTGGGATTGGGACCTGAAGCAATTCCAGACCCGGGTATCAAGTGCCCATCCTGACTCCGGAAAGGAGGAGATTAGGAAAGTAACACCCCAAAACTTCTCCTTGCCCTCTACCTTTTGACATTCTTGGTTCTCTTTGGGCTCCTTTTACCTGATTTTCCTCCTCAACCACGGGTGTTAAAATCATCTTCCTGTATCCACCCCTCTCTTGGGTGCTGTCACAGATTCCCATGATTCCGGGAGCTGTTTTCATGGATAAACATTGCTAAATTGTTGATCAGGACTCTATTACCAAAGAGTTGGAGGTCTCTGAGATATAAAAAGAATTTCCAGCTCGTGCTGGAGGTCAAATATTGCAATTTTTCCCTTGTGGCTGGGATGGGGAGAGGGATGTGCCCTACTTAGGAGTGGAGCCCCGTCCCTGCTGGCAGGGGGTGGGTTTGTTTGCTTGTTTTGATTTGGGGAAGCCTCGAAACAAAGGCAGCTCCAACCAGGCCGTGCTCATCATCACAAAAGCATATTTGTCAAGATATTTGCTGATAGGAATTAAACAGAGCAGAAAATATATTTTATTAGGGGGGTTTTTTAGGTATTTTGATTTTTTTTTTTTTCTGGTGGTTCAGGTGCTTTTTTGTCCTCCCACTGCCTTTGCTGCACGTGAGAAGAATTTGGATGTGTTCGATTCAGCCCATGATTTTAGGGCAAGGATCATTTTCTTCTTCAGTTTTGTTTTTTTTAAAAAAAGAAAAAGGAGCCAATCTCGTGTGTGGCAGCAAGCAGGGACTGATCTCACCATTGGAGGGGATGTAAAACCTCCTGCCTTGAGCATTTCTGTCCGGACCCCTTGGGGAAAGCAGAGGGGAAAACAAAAAGATGCAAAGGCAATTAAAAAAAAAAAAGGTTTTAAAATGCCTTTTAATGAGCAGCTCTGCTAAAAGCACCTGTCATTTCCTCCCAGAGAAGTTATCCAGGAGGTTTGGTGGATGCTCTTGCCACGGTTGTGGTAGATTGGATTAAATACAGTTTTGGGCCTGCGATTTCCAGGAGAAATCCTATTGGAATTCCTTCTGGAAATGCCGATTCCTCTCAGGGCCGGTGGATTTGTCCATCTGTGGGTAAAAAAATCACCCCCCAAACCTCCAGCTCATTGAGCAAGGTCCCATTTTGGCTCAGCCCTGACAGCTCTTCGGCCAGCCACGTGTCACAGCTGGCTACAAATGATCAGCAATGCCCCAAAAATTCAGACCTCCAGCTCCTTTGTTGGCTGGAGAAACTGGTCACTTCCACGTGAAACAACAGGAAAAAAAAAACAAAACGGGCAGGCTCCAATCTTCATTGTTTTTAATAATTTAGCTGGAAATAGGGAATTGCTCTTAGCACTGGAAGCATCAATGTACTCAAAATCTGTATTTTTCCAAGTGATTAAACCTATGGTGGAGGGAAGGGGATGAATTTGTGGGGAATTATTGTGAAGAATTTTAGGAAACATTCCTTGTGCAAATCTGGTCTCTAATAACTGAGTTTAACGCACTTGTGGCTGTATTCTCACATTAATAAATATATCCAGGGAAAAACTCAGTGGAGACGGATTTTTTTGGTCTTGTTTGAGCACACCTAGAGGAAAAAAAAAACAAACCCCACCAAATTCTCTTTTCTCTCTTTTTGGCATCTTCATTTAAAACAAACCCCCTCAAAACCACGATGCTGAAAAAAACAAAGGAGAAAGAGCAGCTCTTAAAGGAAATGCTCTTAAACATAAGGATATGAGATAATGAAACGGGCTGCTGGGATAAGCATATTTATTGGGTTTGTTATGTATCAAATGTAACAAAAGTAAAGTGTCTGAAGAACTCCATGTGTGGTTCCTTCACACTCTTTGATCACACAATTCCCCCTTTAATTCAGATGCAGTAGAGCTTAAGTGGCTTCATTGATGTGTTAAGTGTGGAATGATTTTTTGTATAAAATAAAAAAAAAAAAAAAAAAAAAGAAGAAGAAAGAAAGAAAAAGGAGAGGGGAAAAAAAAAAAAAAAAAAAGAGCCCATTATGTGTCCAGAAAAGCCTTGTGTGCACTTGTTTATTGAGACAGGAAGTCGCTTTCCCACACCGAACAACGGTGCCGAAACGCTGAAAAATTATGGAGAGGGAAGAAAAGTAAAGGAAACTTAATTTTCTACCTGGCAGAAATCGGCCTCCGGAGGAAGGAGTCGACAATGAGATTGGCCTTCAAGTGAATAATAGAGGCTGATTGATTTTAGGAAAACGCTCCCCACCATTTATGGGAGGGGGGTTCATGTGCTGCTTTTGTTAGGAAAATGGGAGGCTTTGCTACGAGCTCTTTGTAGTGAGGCTGCTGCTGCTGCTGCTGCTGCAGGAGCAAAGCCCCAGCAGAAGGGCTGGCAGGTACAAACACAGCGTTTCAATAGATATTAAAAAAAAAAAAGGGGAAAAAAGAAGCACTTTCAGGTCATTCCTGGCCGGTTTATCACGGGCAGGGATCGACGTGAGGCTCTGCGGAACAAAGCCTGGGATGCTGCAGTGGTGTAAAATCAGGAGAGTGGCTTTTATCCCAGACAAAGGAGCGACTCCCTGCTCCCACACCTGATACCCTGGCCTGAATTTTAATACCTAAACCCGCAAAAAATAAGATGAGCTGGATTTTTTTTAGGGTTAATATGTATTTACACCCGCCCAGGAATTTTAACAGGAATAATATCAGCCTGTAATATTCGGATTATCTCGGTCTCCTCTTCGGTCAGGGAGCGTTGTGGGCTGAAGGTGAAATATTGAATGCAGACATTTCTTGGTGCTCCAGGAGCAGCTGTGAGTGCCCACAAAGGTCAGGAGTGCAGCAGGCCCAGCGCTGTGGGCTCAGAGCCCGGAGTTTGAGTCGGGGGAAGCAAACCCAAGGTCTGAGGAGCAAGAGTGGCACAAAGACATCGAGTGGCTTGCCAAAGGTCACCTCATCCACAGGCAGCAGAGGCCAGGCTAAAGATCAGAATTTGCAGCTTCCGTGTTGCTGTGTTTTCACATTTCCTGGCTGGTTTTTTTTCTGGATTTACTCAGCAAATAATGCTCTGCCACCGTTGTGGGCTTTTGTGCTCAGCGCCGAGGTCCCTTTTCGCTTTGGAATCTTGTAAAAAATGTGTGGTTTCCTGGGCCCTGCTGCCAAAACCAGGGCTTTTCAAACCAGACAAACACAAAAGCCCTCCAGAATGCAGAGTGGGCTTCGTAAATATTGCCTCGAGGTGGATTTGTGCAGAACGGCCAGAGGCAAAAAATCCCAGATCTTCTCTTCACTCCAAACCAGGTCTGCAGGACTCAGGGGCAGCCACCCTGGCTGTGTCCCTCCGACTGCAGGGCACTCGTTCCTTTTACCTGGATGCCAAACCCCCTCCCTAAACGCGTGTTCTGGACTTGAGGATTTTCACCAGCCTCTGTTTAATCCTTGGAAAGCAGGACTGGCAGGGAAACCAGCCCCTCTCCCTGCCACACGTGCTCCTTCCCGCTGGCACACGCAGCTCCCCCTGCCATAACCCCGCTCTCCCAGAGCCTTTTCCAGCCCGGATCAAACTCTTCTTCCTTTCAGCACCGTCTCCCTACACCCGGCACATTCCTTTCATGTGCTCAGCCCCACGGCCTTATCTCTGCCTCTCGCCCTAATTATGAAATGTGTGGTATGTTGCTGCTCCGTGAGAACGGCGAGAGCTGCAACTGGGCAGAAGTTAAAGGACTCCTCTTATTACTCCGCAGGCAAGTCAGGGTCAGGAGGAACTGGCAGTCCTTGGTTGTTTGGGTGGGTCTTTAATCCCTTTTTCCTTGAGGATGGAAATGGATTGAAATTATCCTTAAACCCGTAAGCTGAATCTCGATTTTAAGGCTGGCTTAAGGAAGGGTGTTAGCACTGAGCGCTGATTTTGGGGTCTGAAGGGTCAGTCACACCTGACGGACACTGAGACAGCCCAGAGGGTTTGGATGTTGACCTCCTGAGCTCGACCTGGGGCTGCTCTGGCTGTCGTGGTCTTGCTGCCTCTCTCCATCAGCATGGATTTTCCTCTCTGCCCCCAAGATCTGCAGGACCTGGGTGCAGAGCAGGAGAATTCCCGTGTCTGGCAGGCGTGTGCTCCTTAAAACACAACTGTCAGGGGCTTTGCAGTGGGCTGTTCAAAGGGGATGACTACTGGCCTCTGTCTGCTTCCACCAAAAGTGCCTGGAGCAGCAGGGCAGGGAGATGAGTGTAGAAACAAGGCAGTGGTTGATGAATAAAAAGTGCAGGGAAAAACGAGGTCCAGCAAGTTTCCGAACTTCTGAAATTTGGGATCTTGGCTCAGTCTGGATCTGAGCTATCAGTCACTACTGCTCAGGGGTGAGGCTGTTGCAGGAGCTGGATGAGTTCTCAGCTTCTGTTTCACAGCCTGAACCCTTCTTTTCCCTTTTTCCCGACCGTTCCAGTCCAGGTGAGGGGCTTGAAATTGGGAAAACCAGACGGGTTTGGGGACTCCTTGTGACTTTGGCCAAATCCCCCGGGTGTCTCAGTGATTCTCATTATTGCCCATCTTTTTGTGCAAAAACCAGCACGCCTTTGGGAATGCTACCACGGATCAGAGAGCTCCTCGGAGCTGGGCAGAACCCCCCTCTCCCCCAATTATTTGCAAACCCAGGCAGCATTAGCCTGGTCATCCGTTGAGAAAGAAGAACATATTCGTGACCTGCCATCCATTCCTGACCCTCCCCCCTGCCCCCCCAGCCCCACTTTGTCAGCCCTTAGTGAACCAAAAACTGGCTTTTCTGATTTGAATCATGATTCAGGCTGATGCGATTTGAAATGCCTGAATTCTTAACCCCCTGCATGATGGGATTTTATCTAATGGAAATGCCAGCAGCCTTTAAGTCAGGCATGGCAGAGCCTTGCCAGCCGCTCTGCCCAGCATGCTAAATAAATGATAAATATTGTTGCACATATGTTACATCTGTCAAAAGTCTCAGCATCACGCAATCATTGTGTGGCCTTTATAAGGTGATGAAAGGAGCAAAAAAAAAACAACAACAAACCCTAATGCAAACATCAGATAGGCATTGCATTAGAGATTCCCTGACAGTGCAAATAAAATCCCCAGTTGGTGAAATAGGCTTTGAGGAAGGGGGAAATCTTTGTTGGGTGAGGTGAAGAGCTGGATGTGCTGTGGATTTAGAGACTTTCCATCAGGTCAAGTAGCACCCCCAGCTCCTTACATTGCACTGAGGATGGTGTTCTTACTATTTTCATTTAAGAGGCCCCAAGTTCTGCGTTTGAACAGCGGGTTCAGGTGTGGCAGGAGAAGAGAAGTAAACAAAAAAAACTCTTAGTGATGTTACTCCTAAATGCCGATGTGCGGTCTCACATCACACCGAGCTATTCCAGCCTGCTGAAGGTTGCCTAACGCAGTTTTACTCTTCCCCAAGGCAGGAATTTCAGTGTTCCAAGCTCCAGACGGGGCATTTGGCCAGGCACGGGAGCTGGGCTCGGCCCCGACGCCAGGAACCCGCAGATCCGTGTCTGCCTGAGCTTTGCCAGGGTCACCTTGAAGGGCAGCCCAGCCCTGCAAAGGTCCCGCCGCGCCTGGGGGAAGGAGGAGGAGGAGGAGGCAGCAGAGGGAGGAGAAGGCTGTCAGTCTGCTGAGCCATGCCTGCTGCTCTGCACCGGCTGAGCAGGGATGCTGGTGTGCTAAATGCATCCTCCTCCGCTGCAGCAGGGCTGCACATCCCCGCAGGAGCATTTCAGAGGCTCCGGTCCCTCCCCGGGGCAGCGGTGGAGCTGCTCCACCTCCCGCCCAAGGCTCTGCCTGAGGGCAAAATCTCAGCCCCAGGAACGCGCTCCTCTCTCTCTTCTCTCCCTCCCTGCTGAAAAAAAAAAAGAAATAAAAAAAAAAAGAAAAAAAAAAAAAAAAGAAGGGTCACAGTGGCATTTACCTCGAAGTCTATTAAAAAACATTGAACTCCCAGAGTGTGGCATGTGTGTTTCCTATTAAGGAGGCAGTTCCAGACTAATAACCATTTTTAATGGCTGTCGTTGTGCTTTGCACTAAATGATATCAGCCGTTATTGCAGGAGAAAGGCAAAGGGGCCTGGAAAATTAAATGAAATCCTTCTGTGGAAATTTCAAAGGGGATCTGAGATGCTCCCCAGCTTTTTGCCTTGAGCCCAGGTGGGGTTTTCCTTGTTCCAGGGTGAGGTAGGGAAACCCTGGAAAGGCAGAGCTCTGGGATGATTTTCCCTCCCCTCTTTTAGAAGAAGGAACTGCTGGAAGTCAGATCATTTTCTTAGAACTGAGCCCACAGAGGCTTGGGAAGGTCAGCGGATGGTGGCAGAGAGCAGAGTGGCCTTTGGTCAATCCTGTGTTTGCTCCTCCCACGTGGTTGTGCAGAAATCAATTCTCCTTCTAGGATGTGACTCACCTTACCCTGAAACGCAGGTGAAAACAACTCAGCACCCCAAAAACGGCCGTTCCTCTTCTTCCTCTGTAGAAGGATCCAAGGATGATCAGGTCTGAGAACTTCCCTTGAGGAAGAAGACAAGAGGGAGAGGTTCGTTGACCTCCACAATGTGTTTCGAATTAGTTGTAGACTACGGCCTCAAGTTGAGGAAAAATTCAAACCAGCCTGGTGGTGTTGAAGCAAGTCAGATTTGGCTGAGGCCTAATGGTTTGTAATTTAGTTTAAGACCATGACTGTGAGGCTTAAAAATCCCAAACAGTGGGGCTTGCTGGCACGTCAAGCATCTATTAATGACATGGCAGTGAAAGCAGAGGGGTTTCTATTTTCTCAGGGTTCAGTCCTGCCAGGTTTTGAGCTGCCCAGACCTCCCACTGTTTCTGTGGGAAGGGGAGGTGCCCACCAATTTGTAGGATCTGGCCTTCACGAGGGATAAATTATCTTTGTCCCCTTATTCCAACAGAGTTACCTCGCTCGGAGAAGTGCAGAAGTGTTCTGGTACCTACAGGGAGACTCTGCAGGTCAGGGTGATCCATTTAGATTATCCTATTAAAAAAAAAAAAAAAAAAAAAAAAGATGCAGCCTGTTTTCCAAATGCACACAAATCTAACTAACTTAGTTGCTCTAATTAGCCCCTGCTGCAATTTCCACCATGCCATTAAAATAAGTTATACTCAAATGCAATGAAATGCCTGTAAATCAAGGGAGATTAAAAATCCCTCTGGCTGCAGAGATGTGTTTATCATAAGGGCTTTAACATCCTGAATTTTAAGAGATGCTGCACACTGAGGCAGCCTGGGTTCACAGGGAGGAGCAATCTGTCTTCTTGCATCCTCTCACGGAGCTGAGAAGCCAAGATAGGCGCTGCTATTGTGTTTTCCTTTGGTTTTGAGCACGAAATATGTGCAAATTCAGTTGTTTAGGCTGAAGGTGGGTGTTGTTCTGTGCCTGCTCAGAGCCTCCTCTCTGGGTTTTATTTCCCAGTTGATGGTTGGGTTGGAATGAGCCGTGATCTGAAAGGGAAGACTTGTAATGAATATGGCGTTAAATCTTAATTTAAAAAAAAAAAAAAAAAAGATTTTGGTAGAAAGGAAATCAGTATTTTAAAGTTTTAGACTTAACTTTGAAGTTAGGTTTACATTTGACTAAGGGAGTGATGTAGAATAAAAATGACTTTAGGTCACTTTTTATGGAATAAAAATGACTTTAGGTGCTTTAAGGCTATTTCGGCAAGCCTGGGGTGCGTCGGGTGAGAACCTAACCCTTCCATTTGTGCCAGTCTTCACTCACTGCTTATTAAGCTTAGGTTTGATTACTGAATTCCCTATTTTTCTCCTCTTTTGGATTGGATTTCCAAAGGCATGCAGTGCTAGGACAACAAGGGATGGATTTGAGCTGGAGGACAGTGGGTTTAGATGGGATATTGGGGAGGAATTCTCCCCTGTGAGGGTGGGCAGGCCCCGGCACAGGGTGCCCCGAGATCCGGGGCTGCTCCATCCCTGGAAGTGTCCAAGGTCAGGCTGGACAGGGCTTGGAGCAGCCTGGGATGGTGGAAGGTGTCAGGGTGAAACTGACTGAGCTTTAAGGTCACTGCTGACCCAAACCACGCTGGGATTCTGTGACGTTTGGTTGTGTCCCTTCTCACTCACACTCGCTGCCCTTTCCCCCTCCTGTGCACAGAAGCCAAAGACAAAATGGGCCCAATCTATTTGAAACACACCAGGAGCTGACAAGATTTATCCTCGGTCCAGTTCCAGGGAGATTAACTGCGTGGCCGAGAATCACTTGTGGCTAATCTTCAACCCCCAGCTCCCTCCCCGGCCTCACAGGAGAGCCCAGCAGTTCTTTTCTGCCGTCGCTGCTCGTGTTTGTTCTGGCTGGATCCTCGCATCCCTCCCCTCCGGCCCCGCCGGCAGCGTTGCCATGTCACTGCAGAGCCTTCCTCTTCCCCACGGCCGTGCAGAAATCACTCCTCCTCTGTCTCTGCTCCTCGGCAGCAGCAGTTAGCTCTTCCCCAGGAGGAGCTGCAGCCCAGCACCTGCCGTGCAGCAGGGAGGAGCCGCACAAACAGAATTTCTGTTCGCGGCACTGGACCGGGACCCGCTCGCGGGGTTTTTTTCTCCCCCGATAGAATTCTCCTTCTGTTTCACCAGACAAATAATCTGTTGCGACTCTTATTGCTTCTTATCTTTTGCAGCTTGGCCCGGTTCCACGCACCATTTTGTTCTCAGAGATGCCTAAGCTGATTCCTCAGCGCCAGCCAAAACAAATGAGAGTCTTGGCTGGCGGCGTGGCAGCAGCAGCTGGTTCCGCTGTGGCTCCTGCACCCAACACTGGGGCAGCTCGGGCTTGGATGGGGATCCTCGTCCCTCCTGAGGGGGCTGAGGAGCAGGCAGGAGGGAAGGGAGGCCTTGTAGAGTTGGTTGGGTGATCTGGATTTTAGTGGAACAGTGGAAGTCTTTATTGGAGTCTTTATTAATCTTTATTTATTGTGTTGTCCCAAAGCCTTGGCCACGAGATCACGGGGTTGGGAATCACCCAGGACCGGTCCCTGACACTGCCCTGGGACTCTGAGGTTTCCCTGCCACCTCCATTCAGGCTGCCAGGACACCTCAGCTGGAGCTGGAGTGGCTGCACGACCCCAGAGGAGCAGGGCTGCTCCCAGCTGGCCCTACAGGCACTGCTGATGCAAATATTCCTTTACTGTCCAGCTGATCGGCCCTGGTGCAGAGAGGAGATCGTGCAGCATCCCCAGGAGACTTCTAAAGCCCACAGTTGGCACAGTTTGAATTAGAGAAACAAAGGGAAGGTGTGGGAACAAGGCAGTGGTTGATGAATAAAAAGTGCAGGGAAAAACGAGGTCCAGCAAGTTTCCGAACTTCTGAAATTTGGGATCTTGACTCAGTCTGGATCTGAGCTATCAGTCACTACTGCCCAGGGGTGAGGCTCTTGCAGGAGCTGGATGAGTTCTCAGCTTCTGTTTCACAGCCTGAACCCTTCTTTTCCCTTTTTCCTGACAATTCCAGTCCAGGTGAGGGGCTTGGAATTGGGAAAACCAGACGGGTTTGGGGACTCCTTGTGACTTTGGCCAAATCCCCCGGGTGTCTCACTGACTCTTCTTAATGCCCATCTTTAATAACATTTTCCTACAGCTTCTGTGGGATAAAGACAAAATTATCAAGGCGTGTGGCTGTGTAGAGACTGGGAAATTTGGATGGATGGATGGATGGATTTATAGATTTATAATGTGGGAAGGCCAAGCTGGTCAAATCACCTGTAGCCACGCTGTCTCTGCCGAGCCGAAGGAACATTATGTCACCGTGAAAATGCCACACGTTTTATTTTAAAAGGACATCATGGCAAGGCTATAATCAGATCCCTCAGTGCCTTCGACAGCTTCAGAACCTGATTCAATAAAAACGTGGCTGGACTCCAGCAGGATGAGGAGAAGCAGGCTCGCTGTGGGGACTTATCTCTGCCTGCAAATCCCCTGTTCCGGAGCACTTTGGAGCACTTGAGCTCTTCTGGGTTGTTTGCTCCTGAGCAGGGAGTTTCTGAGGGGGGACATCAAAAAATATGATGTTTGGGTGGGGGGAGCTAATTGATTTGACAGTTAATCAAAAAAGTACTGAGGGAAAATCAATACCGAGTAAAACAATCTAGTCTTCAGTTCTATATCGTATTCCCAGTGGCATTGTTGATTGTATAGCATCAATGTCATCTATTTTAGATGGAAATGTTACCAACCATAATGCCACTGTTGATGTTTCAAAAACGCTTCTAATCTCATTTCAATAATAGCTTCTGTCTCTCTCAGTGACACACGTGCCATAACATCCCTGGCTAAATTGACAGCACTAATAACACGCCGGGAGTTTTTATTATTCGGACCCCTGACTGCAGTTTTTTTGATCATTCAGGGGGTTTGTGCAGCAGGGAGGGCGAGCATCTCCCTGAAATCCTCAGGTGAAGGGGTGCCTGGACACTCCCAGGGCTGTGCTGAGGATCAGCTCCTCAGCTAACAGAGATTTGGGGGTTCAGGGGTGACCCCAGAGGTGGGGAAGACTCAGAGTAATTCAGTTGAGGGCTGAGCTGGTGGCCAGGACTGTGGTTGAACTGCTGGTTTAACTGTGCTGCCTCCTGAGGTCTTGGCTCTCTTCGAGTGGACTGAAAAAAGAAAAAACAACCCACAGGGAAATTCCTTGCTGGTTTTCTGGAAACTCCTCCTTTGCATCAAAGGCTGACACACTGAACTCGGAGCCTTTGGTGTGGTTTTAGGGCTCGTTTTGTTTTCGTCCCTCTCGCAACCCAAGAGTGAAAAGTGGATGTGGCAGCAGCCGGGACGCTGCAGTGGTGGCCAAGGGTGAGAGGGACAGCTCAGGGTGAATCAGGCTCTCCAGACAAAGCAGGGAGAGCTCAGTTCCTGGATGTCTCATCCCGATGAAATTCAGAGCACAGCCCGTAATCCTTTTGGCCAGAATTTGACTTGAAAACTTTAAGGAGGTCTCTGTGAACTTTTTTATGGGGGAAAGCTGCAGCACATTTTGTGTCTTCCCAGCCTCCTCCTGGACCAGGCTGAGCAATAAAAGCAGTGACCAGGCAAAACGCTTCAGCAGATTCTCTGCTCCAGACCTCATTTCAACTCCACTGACCTTGACTCAGGCTTAAGTTTTACCAAATTAAAAAAAAAAAAAAGTCACATCACAGTGAATGGACTTGAAGCCTGTGCTGAATGTTAAACTTGGACTTTGCCAGAGCCCTGCACTTGAACCTGTTTCTGGAATACACAGGATGTAAGTGGGGACACAGAAACAGAATCTTTCCAATAGATCCTTCATTTAAAACAGCTTTCCTCTTCAATTATCAGCCATGGATTTAAATGGGATGAAAATTCATTCCTTTATTTCTGATTTTATCTTTGCTTTCCTCCGTTCTTTCGCAGAGGAATTTTCCCTTTATTAACTTTTTGAGCATAAAACACAGAAAATAAATGAACAAACAAAACCTGGAGCAATATGTCAGATCTTTAAACTAATTCAGGAGCCTTTATTACTGACATCAGGAGAAAGAAATGCAAGAACACAGATCTATTGCTTTAAGCTGGGATTTTCAGAAGAGCCTGTTGGAGTTTGGCACTCAAATCCCACAAAATCCCCTTTATACTTTTCACTTCTCTTTCTTTTCTTTTAATTTATTTTTCCTCGACAAGGGAAAGGGCCCGGTGCATTTCGTTAGGGAGGGTTGTTACACCGTGTTTGGGATCAGCATCCAGGATTGGAGCCGGGTCAGAGCTCTTGTGGAGCACAGAAGAACAGGGAATTTCTGCTCTGAGGAGGAATGAGGGCTTGTGGAGCCAGATTTAATATTTAAACGTCACCTGTTGAGTGCCCAAAGCACCTGAAAATGTCCAAGGGAAGCTTGGATGGGGTTTGGAGCAGCCTGGGATGGTGGAAGTTGTCCCTGCCCATGGCAGGGAGTGGAAAAAATGATCCTTATTTTATAAGGAATTATTTTAAAGGAATCCTTTTATAAGGATTCCACATTTCATTCCTAGGGAACCCAGGGATTCCAGGCTCAGGAGAAGGGAATCAGGACACAGCAGTGGGAGGCTGGGAGGATGAAGAGGGAGCTGTGGCAGGGGAGAAGGCAGCTGGAATAAGGCCCAGAGGATGAGCAAGGCAGGGCTGCAGTGTGGAATATGGACAAGTCATAGACGTGGTCAAGGGATTCTGGGGTTTTTCAGACCCGGGGGTGGTTGTTGTTGTTGTTGTCAGGTTCCTCCATGAATTCCTTCAGCCAGGAGATCCAGCTGGTTACCACCAGCCACCTTAGCATGTAATTATTGATATTCCTGGGCAGGTGGACGTGCTGGACACGAACTGTGTGTGACCCTGTTCTTTATGTAGGGCCCTGCACATCCCATATCACAATTCCTCATTAAAGGAGCAGCCACATCCCACCACCCTGAGCTCACCTTCCACAGGGGCACGGGGGAGCTGCTTTCCTATCTCCCCACAACCTGTGCTCCTACCCCAGGAATATTTCAGTAATTTGTGGCCAGACAAGCCGGCCCAAAGGTTGCTGCAGTTAAGCCAGCCCTGAGCTCGGCTTCCCTTTCTCTTCCTGACAGAGGAAAATTGGTATTTCTGAACACACCCAGAAGAATTCGCTCAGTTTCTCAGCACAAAGCAGCGCTGTGAACCAGATTCTCTGCCCTGGCCATCAAAGCTCTCAAAGGTTTCGGGACTGCAGCACATTTTGGGTATTTGGTTTCCTATTCCAGCCCTTCCATCGGTGCTGATTCCTGACCTCATTACGGTCCCTCTCACGAAGATGAGGTACCAAAAACGTGCTGCCTTCTGCAGCCCCTGAAGTGAGGCTGCTGCTGGGGTGACCTTTTCATTATTCTGCAGTTTGAGTGACTGCCTATCCCAGCCCTTCCCGACAGGTACAGGCAGCAGAGGCAGGGAAATGCTGGATAATCAGCATGCAGGATGCAGAAAAGGTCAGGAAAATCCACTCTGCACCAGGGATGGATGTGCAGGGAGCTAACACACAGGCACAACTTGAGTTTTCTACCTTCAAAGAAAGTTGTGCTCTTTCCCCTCTCCCCTCCCTGCCCAAAGCAACCCACAGTGTTGTTATTTTTAAAAATGCTCAAAGCCTTTGCAGGTTTTCACAGACCTGTAGGACAGGAGCAACAAGATTCAGGGAGAAATATTAGAAACCTTCCAGTGCTCTCTTCTTTCAAAAAATGATTTCAAATGTCTCTACCCCGGCTCGGTTTTTTTACTCCTTTCCCTTAAAAAATACGAGAAGAGGTATTACATGAATATTGCAAGAGGCAGCCTGTTAAAGACTGCAAATAGAGTGAGCTGTGCTCCTTTTCTTTTCCCCTGGTGAAACAGAACCAGCAAGAGAGAAAAAGGGAAGATGGCAGAGATTTTTAAAAATTAGAGTTTTGTTCTGTTCTCTCAGCTGCAGGATGGAAGATTCAAAAACAATGACCAAATACTGGGGTCTTTTTTCCTGAAAATTTCATGGCCAGCTATTTAATATTTCTGATTCTTAACCCTCCTGCGGAGCAGCACAAATTCCTCAGCTGCAAGGAGATGCTCAGGGACAGCAGCACTGTGCTGAAGTCGAGAGAGCTGAATTTATCACAGGAATTAGATGGATGTTCCAGCTCAAATTTACATGCCTACAGCAGCAGAGGGAACATGGCTGAAGAATGAAATCGAAATAATCTGTGGGAGGAAGCTCCCTGTTATTACAAATCGGGGTTGGTTATCTTCATTAATCAAGCTAGAAAATCAGCCCTCTCTCCTTTCTTGGAGCTTCCCTCCACGAGGTTCAGCGTAACCCAAAGGGTAGAAAATAATTACCCACAGTTGAGGAATGTGCAGGAGAAGCCAAGGTCAAGGTGAGGCTCGAGGGAACTTTCATCAGCCACTTGAAGGCAGGTGGACAGCAGGCTAATAAAAAACCCCTGACCTTCATTATTTTGTCGTCCGAGAGAAACCCCGAGTTGCTCAGCAAGGAGGAGGGATGTATTCCTGGTGTCATTGCTCATCTGGGATGAGTTTTAGTCACAGCAAGGTTTATTAGATTAAAACCCCTGCAGACTGCTTCCAAAACCTGGGAAGGAGGGTTTGGAGCAGCTGCTGACTCATCCATGACTCAGTTTTGCCATGATTTTGGTTTTCCCTGTCCATCTCTGCTGCCTGGGATCCTGGAATGAGCATTTCCTTTCATCACCTCAGGGATAATCCTTTCCCTCCTTTACCTGGCTCGGGTCTCCAGCATTTCCTTGGATCCATCACTCCATGGACAAGTCCCAGGCTCTAAACTGGAGTGATGTCCCTTCATACATTTTTAAAACAAGGCTCTCAACAATAGTAGTTATGACGTGCTAGAAAATAAAAGGAAGGATCTTAAAATGACACACGTCTTTTGGATAATTAGAAAAAAGATGTTAAAGCATCTAAGAAGTCAACCATGAACATAGAAAATGAACAAATTC
Organism: Chamaea fasciata; assembly: GCF_029207755.1. NCBI lineage: Eukaryota > Metazoa > Chordata > Aves > Passeriformes > Sylviidae > Chamaea > Chamaea fasciata. Next base: position 4,239,189 of record NW_027094109.1, read on the forward strand.
ACATCATGTAATCAATATATCAGCACTGATCATCTTAGGAAGGTGAGGTAACACCTTTTTAAACTCTCACGTACTTACAACCTTGAAATGGAACAGAAAAAAGCTGTGACAGCTTACAACCAGTTACAGCCACGATGTAGAATTGTTACTGACTCTTCTCCATTATCTATGGAAGATAAAACAGTAGAGATTGTAACAAACAATAAAATCTTTCAGGAAATCAAAACAAATCAACAACTGGTATCTTCTTCTGTCCTGTTTTATGACTGAGTCCTTCAGACGTCTGCACAGCTCCTTCCTGGTATCCCTGCAAGGTCAGGGCCATGCCCAGGTAGCCAGAAATGCAAATATCTTCCCAGTTCCCGCGTGAAGGAAAGGGAAAATAGAGCCACGTTCACCCCCAGACCCAACTCTGTCCCTGTGCCCTCGGGTTTGCCTCCAGGTCTGAGGATTCTCCGCACCAGTCCTGTCCCTGAAATCAGATTTGGCGTGGAACATCGCTAAGGGCAGGATTTAATCTGGATCTCCTGCTGGCTGGAGGCTGCTTTAGCCTTTGGAATTGGATGTTTGAAAGCAGAACCTCTTCACATCCTTTAGTTCAGGTATGGAATGGCATCTCTGCTTTGAATCCAACCCTTTTTTTTTTATTATTTTTTCACAGAGTGTCTGAGACCAGATCTATTTTTACCTGGTTTTATCCTTTTTTTTTTTTTTTTTTTTGGCTTCTAAGCCCGACTGCACCTTGTGCTGCTCAGGTACAGTTTGTTAATTATCCCTGACGGAAGCAGGTGGAAGGGTCAGTGTTAATTGTGCCCCGAGGCTGTGATGGCCTCTCCCTCCTCAGCCCCGTTGGAAGCGAGTTCCAGTCACTCACTGCCCACCCGAGCACTAAAAAATCACCTCTCCTTTGGCACCTCGAGGTGTTTGTGACGAAACAGCCCCAAATCTGGCATTTCCATGGTCACTGTGCTTGTGCTCAGCCCTGAGCCCACCCTGCTCCCCGGCAATTGCCCAGGCCATTCCCAGGTTAAATCACATGGCAGCTGCCCAATTCTCATGAAATCTGACTGGATTTCTTGGGGAATTCGCTCTCCAGACACAGATTTGTGACTCTGAGGATGGCCTTCCATGCTGAATTCCCATCGGAGCGCAACTTAATCTTCCTTTCCCTGCGACTTTCCCATGAGGGCTGAAATATCCACGTTTTTCCCTTTTTCCCTCCAGCCAGCTCCACCACCCCAGCCTCCTGCAGCAGAGGGAGGGCAGATGTCACCTCCTGCCACCTTTTTCATGAAGATTGATGCCTGCTCACCTCTCTCCTTCTGTGTAACCAAATCTCCGCTAAACATTTAGCAGATGGGAGCTGCGGAGCCTACCTGGAGAGGGGGGAAGCCTCGGGACAACCTGACAGTGTCAGGAAAAAGGGGATGAATTTCCTTTCCTGAGAGGTCTGGACCTTGCCTCTCGGTGGAGGGAGACGAGCAGACTGTAGATCTATAAATATATATAGATTTTACATCTAGATTTCACCATCTCAGCTGGCTGAGCTGTGAGGAAAGGGAAGCTGCTCCTGCTTTGTTTCATTTCTATGCTGCAACAATTTATTTTTTTCCCCCACCCTTTTTTTTCCCCTGACTTCGGGAAACAATATAGGAGAGATTTATTGCTAAGACAAGATGTCAGATTGCTGCCATTAGATCCAGGTTAAATCTCCAGTTTCTTTTAGCCCCACTGGCTCTCCCTCCCCATATTCCAAACACCAAGGGAGAGCAGCTTATGAGCTGAACACTCCGAGGAAAATGAAAATTTGGGAAGGGAGAACTTGGTGAGATGGGACCTAAATAAATCCCCGCTGTAAATCCACGGACAGATTGGGCTGGGAGCAGTGCAGGTGATGGGAAGGACGCAGAGGCTTTGGACAAGGTGACTTATTTCTCTTTTTTCCTTTTATTTTCCTCCTTGCTGGAGCCCCTGCATTTAATAACGTGAGGATGGATAACAGGGAACTTAGTGGTTCTTTCTCTTCAAGGGATTCCTTGAATTTCGGGGCACTGTCCTTTCCAAGAGCTCAGCTCGGGTTGCAAAGCAAATTTCCAGAGCTCCCTGTGATTCCCAGCATCTCCCATGGCTGCAGTTGTCCTGCAGCAGTGATCCCCTGGATGCTGGGAAGCAGCAGGAATGTCCCAGGAGTGAGGGTGGAGTTAAAGGCCGCGGTTTGGGACACAGGGAATGTCCCCTGCTCCTCCTTGACCCGTTTTAGAGGCAGGAAAGGTGAAAAGCAGGGACGTGATGCTGACGTGGGACAGGGAATCTGCAGCCACGCAGGCCCAGAGTCCTCCCAAAGGGATTTATTTACCTGTGGGGCTCCACCTGGGCTGGCTCAGCAGGGAAAGAACGGCCACAAAATTCGGCTTCCCATCAGTGGGAGTGCCCCAAGCCCTGGGGTGTAAATTTGTAATATCTGTAAGTTTTTAGAGCCAAAGCTCCTGTCCAAGGAACAGGTTGGAGCAGAGAATTTGCCTTCACATCGTCTCTCAAACCCTGCCCATTATTATTTCCCCCCTCTTCCAGAGCAATAATCTCAATTTCAGCAGGACAGGGACGCTAATTATTAATATGATATATATGGCAGCTAATTAAATAAACAATTTGACTTTAGACTCTGCTGCCATTTAACTATAACTGAAGTCAAAATATATTCCCTAAAGCCTCCGGAATGAATCTGCAGTGTTCTCTCTGTGAGTGTTTTCATTGTTTGGAAACAATTAAATCTCAGGAAGCAATTACAGGGAACTGAGCTGCTGCTGTAACAGCCAGGTAAGGGGATGTTCAGGTGGTGATGAGCTCCTTTCACAAAAGAAACTGAGTTTAGGAGTTATTAATCTCAGCTGAGCAGGGCTTGCTTAATCCATGTCATTGTCCAGGGTTAAAGAATCCCAAATGCCTGGACAGCTGAAATAAAAATTCAGTACCAATTCCGGGACAGTTTGACACCAAAGGCTTGGTGTTGATCCAGGAAAGGGTAATAAAAATTATTTAGGGGAAGTGAAAAGTCCCAGGAAGAAGAGATCCTCATCTTTTCAGGTTGGGATTTAGAGTACAGAGGGTCAGATCCAGCACACACCAGGCTTAGCTCCACATTTTCTTTCCTAGGATCTGAGTCATCCTAAAAGAAACATTCCTGCAGCTTCAGAGCCACCAGAGAATATGAGATCCCAGCCTGCCCTGTTCTCCCCTCACTAAATATTAACTCCCGCCGAGGTTCCTGTGCCAGCCCTGCCAGCTCTCCTGGCCCTTCCCAATCCTCCTCTCCAGGAATGAGGAACACATTCCCTGTGGGAATCAGCCCCTCACTTCCCTTTTCCCACCCCTCCTTTAGAGAAAAGCCCTCCTGCTTGTGCTGAGCATCCTTCCTGTGAAGTGTTTTCCTCCTCAGTTCACCTGCAGCACCATTAAATAGAAAATTAACGTTTCTCCCACAGGCAGAAGAATTCATCCTGGCTGTAAATCACTTTTTTTTGGAGGGGGTGGGTTATTTATTTCCTTTGGCTTCCCTGCATGAGCTGATCTTCGTGTTCCCCCATTCCCAGGCTGAAGCTGATATTCCCCAGCGTGGCAAATCGTGTCACTGGATCCAGGGCAGCTCCAGGGGGGGACCATTAATCGCTGTCCTCCCTGGCCATGAGACATTCCAGCTGCTCTCCCTGCAGATTCCCCTTTGGAGCAGGGGTGTGGACACCGCTCCAGCTCTGCAGGGAAAACATCTCCCCCCAGTTTGTAGACAAGGGAGATCTGTCAGAGACATTTTGGAGGAAAATCCCTGGTGGAGTTGCTCAGGACAGGGACATCCTGTGGCTCCCAGGCCAGGGGGAGAAGGGCCACGACTGGTTAGACAAGGACCCAGAAAATAAAAAGAAAGAATAAACGGGTTTGCTGGGCTCACAGGACAGGCCCCTGGGGAGGGGAAGGGTTGGGGACACAGAGGGGAAGGTGTAGGGACACAGAGAGAAAGGTGTAGGGACACAGAGGTGGAAGATCCACCCTGCTTTGGAGCATGGAATCCCAGCCAGGGCGGGATGGCAGCAGCTGGAGGTGGAGATGAACACTGAGAGCATCATCCCAGTGGAGTCAGGGCTGCTTGGAAAGAGAAAATGCAGGTGCAGCAGCTCCACTGAGGGCTGCTCGGTGTTTCCCCTCCTGCCAAAAGTGGGCACATAAACACAGCCCTTCAGGAACAGGCAATGATTTAAATCCCACCTAAATCCATGTAAAACGCCACCTTTTGTTTGTCTTCCAGCCAAAGAGTTTCCAAGTAGTCATGGTTCCTTAAATCTACTTATTTAGATTTTGATTTTGTTTTCTGTGAGCTTTTCCTTGCCCTTGGCATTCCCTGTTCCTGCAGGCTCAGTGGGGTTTGGACTGGGTCATTCTCCCTTTCCCTTTTCACTTCTGGCACCTGAAAATCTCACACTTGCAAGGTGCTGCCTGTCCCACAGATGAAACTTTCTGGCCCTGCTACCCTAAGGCAAGCCTGGCTGGGCTGGTGCTGTCCTTTTAATTCCTTGCCTTCTCTGCTCCAGTGGCTGATAAGCCACTCCTGGCTGTCTAGTCATGTAATCCTTTAATTTTTTAATTTCAAGGAACTGCTTGCACTTCACCGTGACTCAACATTTGACTGCAAACTCATTCGAGGCAAGGGAAAAGTTGATTTGTGCAGTGAAAGCCTGACGACAGTGAAAAAGCTCAGCACAGTGCCTCTTTTATCAGATTTTTTTAAAAAAAATAACTGGAAAATTGAACATCTGAAATGGTGATTGGCCTGATGGACTTCACCCTGTAATATTTACACAGTGAAATCTCAGTGCTGTTCACTCTGAGAGCATGGGGAAGGGATATTTTATCTCTGAATGGACACCAGTGATGCTGAGCTCCCAAAAAAAGGTTGTGAAGGGCAGCTGGGAAGTGCAGGAAGTGGAGAATCACAGAGCAGTCATTTCAGGGCCAGCCAATGGGAAATTATTGGGAAAAAAAGAGAATTGAACTGAGTAGCTGTTCACACCTAGAGGGTAACAAGGAAGAAAAGACAGCGGGGATTTGTTGGGCAAGATTGTGCCTGAGCTGGGTGAGACCCTGTGCTGGGAGACTCAAAGTAAATCCAAATAAAATTGGGAGTTACAGACCAATTCGTGGGCGATTTTGGGGATACTTTATAGTTTTTATGGCATAAAGATGATAGAAATACCTGCCTTCAATAGGAAACCTGCGCTTGGTCGCATTTCACTGTCCAAGGGCCAGCTTTCCATGGTGAAAATTGTGGTGGCTGTGCTAAAAATCACCTCCTGAGCCCCAGATCCCTGGGACAAACCCAGGAATAAGCACTCGAGAGGCAGTGATTAAAAAAAAAGACAAAACCCAACCAAACCAAGACTGGTTAAACCAGTGAATTTATCCTGAAGTGTTTCCAAACGGCCACACATCTTTGTTTGGTGCTGAAAAATCCTGCCTTTCAAAATGATTTCATTTGATCAATTAAACGCTACCAATTTCTGGACGCCCTAACCACAAATTTGCCAAATTCCTGAGCTAATGAAAGGCTGGCTCGCTTTGACATGAATGGGAGTTTTGTTTGAGGAACAATCCAATAAGGACTTGGCCCAAAGATAGCAAGGAAAAACATTTAGATGTTAAATATGTATTCAGAAGACCTTTCCACAAATCTTTTCTCTCGCAGCAACAGGACAGGAATTGTGTTCTCCAGAAGGGACAGTGCAGGAGGGACGTCCAGCACCTCTCAGCATTTCGCAGAGGGAGCAAGAAACTATGCAAATATTTTAGTTTAGAAATACTTGTAGCTCCTTTTCAAACAATGAAAGCCTCAATTAAAGCCAGATCTCTGTTATTTAAAAATTCCAGGCAGCAACTGAGAGAGAGAGAGAGACGGAGAGAGAGAGAGAGTGAATTCCATTTTTTTTTTCCCCTCCTCACTCTCAAACATAAAGTCCAAGGTATTTGAGAGTCAGGAAAATTGTGTCTAACATTAAAACTGTGCGAGCTGAGAAGGCTGGAGCTGTGATTCTTATCTTCTAAAGAGTTTTGCAGTCATCAATACCTAAAGCAAGCTGGAGGACAAGAAATAGGTGACCTTAATAGATATAACTCTGTATGGGCTCATTGTAGCATGAAATTAAATTTTTAATCTGAATTGATGAACAAAAATGCTGGTTTGATCCTCCCCACAAACACACAATGGTTTAAATAGTTTGGTAACTATTTCACTTCCAGAATGGGGCTGCACAAACAAGGTCAGCAGCAGAATAATCCACTCCACGGGCGCCGGGCTGGGGTGAGCCAGAAACAAAAAAAGCTCCGGGAGATTATTTTTTTTTGCTTTGTTAAATAGCTGCAAGCGAGGGTTGGGATTATTGGGAAGGTAAAAATGATGGTCTTTTGCCTCTGGTAATTAAAAGCACGGGGGTTAATCCAAAGTCACTGAAATCTGTGGGCGCTGAGCCTTTTGATGGACTTCAGTCCCAGGCCCCTGGAACTTTATCCCGTGGTTTATTCCTGGTTTTTATCCCGTGGAAGCCACTGGGTTTGTGTATAAATCACATCCAGCAGCACCTTCTCCTCTGAGCTCATCCCGTTCCAGCCAACTTCCCCTAAAAAGTGATGCAACTCCTCCCTGTGCACCTTTAAAGTGCTGCCGGGCTGAACTCCAGGCAGGCCTCTCGTCTAGGAGGGAATTGCTAATTAATTTTGGGGTTATGGCCACATAAATGCTGCTTTAAGTTGTAGATGCTGAAATTAAAGACATTTATAGAAAATCATTTAATAACCCCCACAATCCATTAAAAAAAACCCATTAAAAACATAAAAAACCCAGAAAATCCATTTTAAAAAACCCCAACAAACTGATAACCCCCTAAAAAAAAACCACCCCAAAAGACTTTATTTTCATTATTTCCATTTTTAAAAGCCAGCTCCTGCTCCATTTTTTTCTCCCCCAAGTTCGTTATTACTAAACACGACCCTCAGCCCATCACCTCATTGACAGCTTCCCCTACAATTACTAACAGAGATTTGACAAACACAAACGAATGGGGCGGGGGTGAAAATAAAATAAAATAAAATTCCTCTTTTCACTGGACCAGAAGCTGAAGTGGGATCTGTTGGTCAGCTGAAGCTGTCAGGAGGGCTGGAGGAATTATCTGCTATTATCTGCCGAGCAAACACCATCCCCGGGTGAAAACTGATGCCGTGGCATTTTTATTTTATTATTTTTTTTTTTTTAGAACGCACCAGGCCCTCACTCCTGAGTATTGGAGCCAAATGTTCTGCCCTGGCCCTGCACAATGGCCCTGCCTGACAATAGCTCCGGGTTTTGGGGTTGTTATGAAATCCAGGCTATTTTGGGAGGGCCCTATTGTTCCTGGTTTATATGGGCTGCAGATTTTGTCTCGGGAAACTTGGGATTCGTTGCGGAATCCGCTGGAAAAGAGAAAGGTTTGGCCCCTCATTGGGAGGGGAGAAGGGTCCCTGTGCCGGGCAGACCTTCAGGTTTGTAGGATCATCATTCCTTTCTCAGAATGATCCTTCCTTCCTCACCCTTCCGCAACCATTTCTGGGAGTCCCAATGCCTACCCTGGAATTTTCTCACTTTCTTCGATGCTTCTCAGAGAAATATCTCATTTATCCCCAGTCCCTGAAGGAGGAGATCAAGCAGTAAATGCCCAGCTGGTGGAACTCTTGACTTTGCTGAAATAGGGAGGGTTTGTCCCCATAATGGGGCTGACTCACTGCTGCCATTAAAAGAGGCTCTCGTGGCCTGGCTCTGCCCTCCTTTCTCCCTCAGCAGACAAGGTCAGGCCAGGAAATTTAATAAAATGATTCATCTGACAGGAGAGGGACATGAGCTGATTGTGTGCACTCCTATTTTCACCACGGAAAGCAGGATCCTGAGGGAGAAGTGGATGCAAAGTCAAGTTTTGATGGGTTTTGTTTTGTTTTGTTTTTTTTTTTTTTGCAGTTCCATGGGATGCCCCATTGCTGCAGGAGTCCCTGAGAGTGTCCAGGTCCCAAAAATGTCCCTGTCTCCCTTTGCTCTCCCTGTGTGGATCCATTCCTGCCTCCAAAGCTGCCTCAGCTCCACAGACTGTTTCTGATCTTTGCCAAAATGTCAGTTCCTGCTGTAACACTGCTCAATTTAAGTGAATAATTCCAGGCAAATCAACAATCTAGGGATGTGTTCAGGTAAATGGAAGGGAATTCCAGCCCTGGCCTGTTTTAGAGATGAAACCAAGTAGAGTCCATGAAGATAACCCAAAGAGAAGGGGAAAAAAAAATCTCACTGACTCATTTCTTTAGCTTTCTTTGGGCTATTTTCTTCTATTTTTGCATGGTTTTAAATAATTGCTGGCTTTTCAAAGTCTTCATCCTTCCCTAACCAGGCTGACAAGTGGGCTGAGGCGGGTGGAACAACCCTTGAGGTCTCCTGAGCTTGGTCTGGGCTCCACAGAAGAAACACCTTCCATCGTTTAGGGTTTTGATCACAGCCCCAAAGCTCAGCAGAGGTGAGAGCAGCCTTTCCCAAACCTTCCCTAGTCCACAGAAAAAGCGGATTTGTGCCTCCTCTTGCAGTTTTAGTGGAGCTCCTGCGAGTTTGGACAGCCAGCCTTTCCCTGCTGAGATCAATCTGAGTGAATTTAGAGCTTTGAGCCCTCGTTAAATATGTTCCATGTGTATTTTTTCCCCCTTTCCCCCCCCATTTAAGCCAATTCCAAGTTTGTGGACAGAATGCAGACCAGCAAATGAGAAGGGATGAGGAGCTTGCGGACAAATAATGTTGGAGCGCTGATTCCTGTTCCGTCCTCCCGTTTTGGGAGGCAGAATTGTCAAGGAGCACAGGTGTGGCTCATCCTCCTGCTGACAGAACCTCCTGCAGGAGCGGGAGCATTCCTGGGAATTAGGGACATGCAGAGCGGAGCGGAGAACACAGAAAGGAATATTTGTTATCAAATCCTGGTGTCCAAACCCGATCCAGGTGGAGGGAGCTGGGCTGACAGCTCCTGGGAAGCACGAGGTGCGCTCAGCAGGACAGTAGCAGCGGGCAGGAGGGAGCTTCCCCAGGCTCAGCAGCTGAATTCCAGCACTGATCCCGGGGAAGGAAACACTCCCAGCCCCTTGGGAGCTCCCTGAGGAGCTCTGGGGGGTTCAGGGATGGCAGTTTGATCTGACATTTGTGTGTTTTCCCCTTTGCTCCCCCCCGAGGTGCTCCACCTTCCGAAGGAGCCCTGGGAGATGCTCACCTGGAATGAATCAGGAGCTGCTGGGGCAAAGCTGAGCTGCCTCGTGCTGGCTGAGCCCCAAGCCCAGACAAACGCATGGATGTGGTTTCCTTGTTTTGTACAGTTGTCTGAGGAATGGTTTGTTTTGGAAGCTCACCAGCCTGCCCAGCCTAAATTTGGAGAGCTCCCACGTGCCCAGAGCGTTCTAGGTGAAGGACTGTTCACCTCCTCTATTGACTGGAACAGTGAAGCCCCAGTTGTTTAAAACAAAGCTGCACTCTGCAACATCACAGCATTTTATGTCCACTCCAAGTGCTCCATTCTCCAAGGAAAGCCTTTTTCTTTCCTCCCTCAGGCCCCCGACCCAGCATTTAAACCCAAGGAGGCAAAGCCTGAAGGGTCCCCGCCTCTGTCTAATCATGGGAACTATGGCTTAGTATTGATATTGCCTTATTAAAGCAATTAGCCGAGCATTTCAGAAGCTTGTTAATGCTTCTAGAGTGACTTCTAATGAGGGATAATGATAACAAGCATGGAAGGTCTCTGGTGAACTTTAGATAATGATGTAAATCTGAGAAAGGTCAATGGTATCCGTGGATTCGATGATGGCCGTTCCATTTCCGTTCATTACCTGGTTCAGCTTTTATTTTCTCTTCCCAGGCCATTTCCATCGGCAGGAACCTGTTCCTTATCCAATCTAGAGCCCCAGCACTCGGAGCACAGATTGACTTAGCCATGAAATAAATGATGCTGAGCCTTTAGTGCTCCTTGTAATGAGCTCAAGTCTAGACAAGAACAAATCAATTAGCGAAAGGAAAGCAGGAACAACAGGAGGCACCACGCAGGGACAGTGTTTGCATTTACATAGCAAAACATTCCCCCGGAGGATCCCAAAACAGGGGCCGCGCTACCAAAAACCAGCCTGGGGAGAGGATAATGCCGCAGGGAAGATCAAACAAAGATAAAAAAGGGTCCTGGAGGGAGGCAAGAAACGGAGCAGCTTTGGCAGAGCTGGGCGGGGAAGTTCAGGTGCGACAGCGAGGCCTGGAGCTGCCATACCTGAGCTTTTTGTTAACTTTTAGGCAAATTTTTAATCTTGACGCTGCTATTAAGCAGGCATTTTCTGGCAGAGAGTATCACTAGTGTGTCTGTGCTGGCAGATTCCTGCTCTGGCCTTGTCCCTGTGCTTTAATGTATATATATATATTTGTGTGTATATACATCTAAATGGGGCAGATATTCAGGCAAACCCTGCTGCGATAAATTCAAAACAATAAGTCACAGCCCAGGAGTGCAAACCAGGCTTTCCAGGGGTACAAAATCCTGGAAGGGAGCTTGGAAAGGCTGGGGGGATCAGGGTAGACATTGCACAGGAGGCTTTGGCTGGAGATCTCAAGCAGCCCTTGGAGAAGGCAGTGTGGGCACAGGAAGGGAATTTCCACCCCATCCCAGGGTGTAATGCTGATATGAACATTGCTTCTTGAAGAGGTTTGAGGGGTAAAGCGAGGGTGCCTCGGTGAGAGACTGAAAGAAGAGTTTATTTAGGAAAAAGGATGGGGAGAGGTGGCTCGAGTACTCCATGCTGGCACTGCCCTGGTGCATTCAGGAGACACCAAAAGGCCATTTCATCTACTAGAGAAAAGCATAAAAGCCTATTACCGAGCCAGGCAAACTCCAAATAGAAATAAAGAGCACTTTTCCCTTTTTTTTTTTTTCCCTTGAGTGAGGGTGATCACCCAGGGGAAGGAACTCCTCAGTGGATCAATGAAGTGCCTCTCACAGTGGGTGTGACTGGCCTCACCTCTGGGCTCCTCATTGCCCCCACAGCTGGATTTAAACTCAGATTAGAGCCTCAAATTCACCTCAGCTTTGCTGTGAGGACTGCCCTGCTCTCCCTGACCTGCAGATGGGTTTTCCCAGGTTAATCCTGGACTTTCTCCATCACCGGAGCACAACCTGCCCCCTCGCTCCCCGTGCCTCAGTTTCCCCAGCAGCCCCAATGCTGCCCGAATCCCTGCCCTGCCTGTTGTGAGGATTAATAATTAACAACGAGATTTTTGATTCTGGGCTGAGTTCAGAGCCTTGTTCCGGCCTGCTACAGAAATCAAAGGAGGCACCAGGTAATTGTAAATCATTTTCAGGAAGTCGTTTCATGCCTTTGGTGGAAAGACGTGTGGAAGGGAAAAGTATTAAACGTTTTCCATCCATTCACCCTTTGCTGAGATTTCCAGTCCAATATTTAGATCACCTCCTGATTATTAGTGCAAATATTTGCTCCTTGTTTATTATTCTGCACATCTCTGAGATGGGAGAGGCAGGGAAGGAGGAAGGGCTGGTGAGAGGGGCAGATGGGAATTATTAAATAGGTAAATAAAAAGCCAGTCAGCGCATGAATCACTCCAGATCCCAGCCTGGAAAGGTCCCCAAGCTGAGGAACCCCTTTCCTTCAGCCCAAGGGGGCTGGAGTGGGATTGGCATCAGGATTTTTATCTGATCCTAATTTTTAAGCTGCAAGGCTCTGTGTGATGGGATAAACCCCGTGATCCTTGGGCTTGCCCAGGTGTCACTTTCAGTGCTAAGCTGCTTCCCCCAGTACTGCCTTCATCTGAAATTCCTTTCTTGACTGATCCACCCCAGGTTTGTCTGAATATCTGCACCATTTATACATATAAATGCATATATATATATATATATACCACATGGATATAACAGCACACTATATCCACACAGACACCATTTAATTAGAACTCCAGGAGTTCTCATTCCAAAGAACCGACCCAAAACAGCCCCCAAAACCCACCCAGCACTGCCATGGAGCATCTGCTGTCTCCTCCCCAGGTTCCTCCCTGAAGAATGGATGAAGGGGTAAGAGTTGCCCCACGGTTTGGATGAAATTATGTCTCTTTATTAGGTCTCTCTTCTCGGGAAACAATTTATTAGCCACAAGAATGTTGTGTTATGCTACCTCCTCCTTTTTGCCTGGGAATTTACAGTTCACACACTGCACCAGCGCATAAATCCAGTTTTATTTCTCAATTTATTCACCTGGAACTAAGTGGATTAAATCTTTTTTTTTTTTTTTTTTTTTTTTTTAAGGGGACCAGCACTGCATTTCCAAGCAGCACCACTGCAAACAACAAGCAGACAAATTAGAGGTGGCTGTGGCCGTGCAGTCGCCGTCTACTCCAAACTTTTTATGCTCGCCGGGCTTAATGGCGATTTCTTTTCTTTTCTTTTTTTTTTTCCTTTTTTTTTTCTTTTCCCCTCTCTCTTTAATTTTACCTTTAATGACCCTCTTAATAAACCGGGGATTGATTAGAATTTGGCTTTAAGGAGATGAAAGGGGCTCTGCAATTATCTACTTGTATATGCCCTTCAGTAAACTACCTTGTCTGCCCCTCTCCCACCTCCCCTTCTTAAGAAGACTTTCCCAGGTCCCTCTTGGCTGCGGTTGAACGATGTTGGCTCATGTCCATGCTGCAACAAAGACCTGGCATTCCAGCTGTCTGCTTCTAATCTCCAGTGTCAGCTCTTGTTAATGTTTCAGCATGAAATCAGAGGGGGCAAAGCTGCATGGAATATTAAAACCATGATCAGAATTCCACTGAAATGCTGATAGTCTGCGAGAGCGCCATTAGGAGAGGGCCCGGGCGAATCGTTCGCCTGGCGTTGAATAAAAATAAAAAAAAATAAAATAAAATAAAAAGGGGAGGGGAAAAAAAAAAATAAAAGATTTCCATCCACGGGGGGAAGTACAATCAGCGAATCGCCGGGCGAAATTAGCATTTTTTCAATTGGGGATCGAAGTTGATTTATTGTTCTACACAACATTAATGTAACTGTGTGCTTGACCTGTTAAGGCAGCTAATTTTTCATTTAAATGGGCCCTTTCTGTATGCAAAAAGGTTGTAATCATATTTCAACTTTGCAAAGTGAGCAGGGAAGTACTGGACTGTTTCAAAATTGTCTTAAGGAGTCTCTCTTCCCTCCCTCCCTCTCTCCCTTCCCCCTCCCTTCTGCCTAGTGGTCAAGGGCAAGCAGTTTGGGGTTGGTTTTTTTTTTTCCCTTAAAAAAAAAAATAGCTGTCTCAAGTAATAAGCTTAATTGTCATTTGACTTGAGCTGTTTTACACCACTTTGACCACGTGAAAAAAGCATCTGAGTGGGTGTAAATATCACAGCCCCAAGCCCTGCAACAGGAGCTGAGTGTACAGGGAGGGTCTGTCCCGTTAAGAATTGCAGGGTTTGCATGAAAAAAAAGGGGGGTTTTTATCCTTCCACGTTTATTTTTCCAACTGTCCTGAGCAAACGCTTGCTGGGTATGACTGCAGACAACTTGCATGTTCTGTAGACATCAGAAAAAATATTAAAAAGCTCTGATATTTAAACAGAAGAATTAGGATTTATTAGAAAAAAGGGCTGAGCAATGTGACCAGCACAAAGCTGGGTACAGAATGAGCAGTGCAGCAATTCCTGCTGCTTTTAATCGACTTTGCACCATCTCTGCATGGGCAGAGTTGTAGTTTTCCAGTTTTTTTCCAGTTTGTTTTGCAAATGGAAGCGATGACTTACTGGAAGTGACGCTGCCTGGGAGAAAGTGTTGCTGATGCTGGCTCTGGAGAGAAATGAAGCTGTCCAGGAGCAAATTTAGTTTTCTGCTCTGAAAGGCCGCTCTGTTTTGTCATTTCTAGTCTGGAGAGGGAGGGAGGGAGGGAGGGATGGGTGTTCAGAGCAGAAATCCAATCTGGGTGAGGAACCTGCTGAGGCTGCTCCTTCTTGGCGGAGGGTGAGGAGGAGGAGATGGGAACCCCTTCCCCACCTGAGCCCAGTGTGTTTCCTGCTCAGCGTGTCCACCCCAAACCCCGTCGTCCCCAACTGTTGCTGCCTCCTGGTGCGGCTCTGCCCCAACCTGGGAGAAGCCTTTGTCCCCGGTGACATTCCCCAGATGACAATGGCCAGCACCCCCAGCCCGCTCCCCCAGCACGGGAAGATAATATACATTTCCAATTAGTGCCACACATTCTGGTCATGTTCTCTTTTTACTCCCTAACTATCTTTGTTTTGCTGCAGAGCTGTTCGGTCATTAATGAAATCCTGCAGTTCTGCTAATCCCGGGTACAATGCAGCTTTTCTCTGGCAGGCTATCCCTGACATAAAACTACAGTTACCCAAGCTCCCCACCACATTAAGATTCGTTGTCATTTGCCTTTCATTACATACCTGATGTAGCACAGTAGCAGTCAAATGTCCTTGGCAGGCAAAGCAAAGTATTTAATTGTATTAGTTTCTGCTTGCTCCGCCTTAAGAACATTTTTTTTTTCTTTAGGAGGGAAGGGGAGAAAAAAAATAAAGCAAAAAACAGAGAGGAAAAAAAAATCCTCTATCATGGAAACTTTATATTTCTGTTGGATGTAAATGGAATTATACTTCTCCAAGCCATGCTGCAGCCCCCTCCCCAGCAGCAGTGTATTGCCAGTGCCATATGAAATGCCTCTCCGGCAGGGAGAACAATGAGGCATTCATCAAAGGCAACCAGTGATTAGATGTTTTTCATTTTCAGAACTTTAAGAGATAAATAGGGGCCCTGTTCCTCCATTTGATGTACAGTACTGGTGGGATTCAATTAATCTCCGCTGATAAATTCCAAATTTCTGCAAGCGCGTTTCTGGAGGAGGGGGAAGAGGGGCACACAGAATGGTGGCTTCAGTTCCTCGGAACAGGGGTGCTGGGTTTCAAGAAAGAAACATATTAAGGAGAGCTGGGATGACCATGGGGCCTGGAGCAGGGCTGTGAAGATGTGCAGCTTCCTCCTTGCTTTTTCCCAACATTTCCCTTCGAAAAAAAACTTTTAAAAAAAGAACATTGGATGGAATAAGGAGCAAGACATTAAATCTCCAGCTCTTGTTTTAAGAGGTCTGAATTCTGAGCCTGAATTGTCTGTGGAGGTTTTCAGCCTCTCTCGGTGTGTTTGTGTCCAGTTCTGTTAAACTGCATCATTTTCTTCTTCACCAAGACGCCGGGGAAAGTTTTGGTTGAAAACTCTTTTGAAATGCTCGAGTGCCACGGGGTTAAAATACTCAAGTACCACGGGGTTAAGCAGTGCAGAGTTCTCAACAGGTAAATGCAGCCATTAAGTCGAATTTTTTCATTTTTCATCTGAATATGCAGAATTACAACCCAAGGGAGGGTAAATTCAGGCTGTTCATGGCCTGTGGAAAACGAGTGGCCGAGAGCACGGCCTGTATGTGTCCCAAAAGCTGTCCCTGCCATTGATAATAACTCACCCAACTCTTCCCATCGATGATTTTATTAATCAGATCGATGGCTGAGCAGGTCTGCAGCAAACGGAGGAGATATTGATGGGGAGCAGGTCTGCGCTGCTGCCACGAGAGCTGGGTGGGTGCTCCAAGAAAATAGGTCAGGTTTGATCAATACAGAGCTGCTTTCAGGAGGGCTGGATCTGCCTCGTGGAAATGAAGCAGCTCAATTAAAAAGAATAAATAAGGTGGGGAACGATCAGGCTTGATTGAGGGTTGAAAGGAAGAAGGAGTGAGCGCGGTGCTGGAGTTGTGGGGCAGCTCGGAGCTCAGTGTAGGTGCTGCCCCTCAGAGAAGTTCCTGGCTGGTGTCACAGGGAATTCAGGTGACACAGGAGCTGCTGGAGCCCTCTGGGGGGGAGGGGGGGGGTGTTTAAACTCTTTAAAGCCCAGTTCTGCGCAGTCCCAAACTCGTAACGTCGTGCACACATTTTAACGGATCTGCCTTAAATCGCCACGAGCCCTTCTGGGTCTATTTGTGCTTTTTATCACGGTCACGTTTCACTGCTAGGATTTATAATCTGCCTTCCCTTGTGATTATTCTGCACTAAAACCACACTCTGGGTGTTTTGCTACAGCACCAGCAGCCATTTATTTAGGGTGGCACTCGCTGGGAAGCCAAAAAACCTTTAAAAATGGTGTTCATGAAGGGTTTGGTCCTGCTCCCATTCACCTCTTTGAAAAACCTGCCCCTGGTTTGCCCAGAGCAGAGCCAGATCTTGACCTAACACGAGTTTACCACAGAGGGAAAGATGGGAATTTATGGTCAAACCCTGCATTTTCCAGAGCAGCACCACGGAAAAATCAAGGGGCAAGTGGCAGCTGTACCTGCGAGATGAGAAACGGTTTTGGCACAAATTTTCATCTCCGTATCTGAAAGATGCAGCAGCTCCTTTGTTGTCCCCAGGATTGATGTCAGCCTTGGTGGGGTCAACAGGAATCTCTCCAATCATTTCAAGGGCTTTGGATCAAATCTAAAGCCAAACTGCTCATAAAAAGTCAAGAGCTCGACATAGATTTGGCGAGGTCATTGGGTGAAAAAAAGTGGATTTTTTTTTGCATTTCTGCTGGTTTTATCAGGTGCTTTCTGAATGCAGCTCAGCCTGTATTATCTCCAAGATTTTATGTCCCTGCAGTATCTCAAGCTGCACCGATAACGGGATCTCACAATGGATGCTTAACACAAAACATGTAGAGAGTTTGGGAAGGTTTAGTCTCTGGATTAACTGAGTGGAAAATGTCTTTCATTGGAGCTACAGATGGCTCACAACACAGGGGAGGAATCTGGAGGAAAAAATCAGAACCTCTTTGTCTTTTCAACTTCATTAGGTTTTGCAAAGCTCTGAGCAAGATCGTTCATGAAATGAGAGAAGAGATGGAGAATTATTAGTTTTCATACTCCCTCATTTGTTTTCATCTCCTCTTTTTCCCTAACAGAAGGCATTAAATGCATTTCTCATTTTAAAAAATACGAGTGTGGGGGAAAAACAATCCAAGCCTTTTGTGTTTGGTTGGTTTTTTTTTTTTTCATACATACAAGAAGTTGATACTTGAAGATCTAGCTGGAAAACAAAATGAAAATATTTTAGAGCCAGTTCTGAACTTGAGGCAGTGGAAGGCAGCGATTTGGTGATAATTCTGACTTGTTTGGGTTTTCTCCATGAGGTTGTCCCTGTGAGGAGCTGGATTCCTGGTGTGCTGGGGTGATGTTGGTGAGTCCCTGCTGTCACAGGGACACGATGACCGGTTGTGCTTCATTAGGGCTCTCCCCAAAACCCAAATCACAATTTTTGCTGATTGTACTGCCAGTCCCAGGGGGCTGGGGGAGATCTGGGTGGGAGAGGACAGCAGGGACAGCGTCACCAGCTGGGGACAGAACATCCTCCTGAGACCAATTTATCAAATCAAACCCCAGGGCTGTGATCAAGAAAGTCAGTGCTCCATATGATAGAATTTCCAATTTTAGGAGAGAATTTGGACCCATTTTCTCGTGGATCTGAAGCCATGCGTGGGGATAACTCTGCCCAGGTTGAAGTGGAGCTCTCAGTGCTGAGGGAATCACCACCGGCAGTGTGTGAGCACCATCCCTGGCTCCTTCCAATGACATTACTGAGACGATTCTCATTTAATTTTTCAAGCCCTTTACTGTAAAAGCCTCACAGCTCCATGACAGAACATTTAGAAAACAACTCCTCATTGTGGGAAAATGAAAAATCAGCCCAGCCAGCAACTGCAGAGGAGATCTGCAGCCCGTGTTTGGAGCCCATTAATAACATGACGAGTGACCTTTCTGGAGACAAGAAATGCGTGGAATTGATTGTCCTACCCAGGAGCTGGGCAGAGCTATAGATCGGTTATTTTCAGCCCAATCTTTGTTGTGGTCACATCTTTGGCCAGTGCAGGCTCAGTGTGGGTATAGTTTAGTCTGGTTAAATCCAAATACAGCCGAGGAACGAGAACAATGCCTTGGTGTGGCTGCCAAAGGTGCAGCTGCTGGTGGCCATGCTGGAGCTTCCACATTGCAGAGCTGCTCCTAAAGGAGAGTTTGTGAAGGCTCTGCTGTCCTTAAAGCTGCAGATTCTCACCTTTCTCATTTATATATTTGTATTTACATACATACCCATGTGACTTTTTTTTCTTTTGTTATGAGCTGGCAGAATGATGATCGTTCAACCCCTGGAGATTTTTTAGTATTTTGGTTACTTCATACTTCATCAGGGAATAAAAATCCCAGAGTCCAGTGTCCTCCTTATTTAGAATTAATCCCAAGGGTCTCTCAGTGGTTGTGATGACCCGGAGGTCCCAAACCTGAGCCAATCCATTGGTGGGTTTCTCCAGCCTGAGAATTGGAGTTTTCCTCAGCTTTACTTGGAAACCAGAGAGGCTTCCCTGGGTTATATCACAAAAAACCCCCCCCAACCTCTTTCCCTTTAAGCATTGCTTCATCCACCCAGTGCCAGAAACTCCCAGGACAAACCCAGAAGGTTAATTCAGGGAGCAAACAACCTGCCTGGAACCCTGCAGGTAATTTTCCAGCTGGGTTTGCTGCGGGAGAGCAGGGAACTGCCTGGTACCCAGGAGTGGGGTGGATGTCTGCTTCCTGCCTGTATCCAGGAGTAATATCCAGAATCCATTAGAGGGATGCCTAATCATCTTAACCTGTCAGATCCCAACCACCCTCTTTTAAGAGCCAATTTGTTTTTCTGCCAGATCGATGTTCTTATCTGTAATTGCACAGGCCATGAATGGCACCCAATAACCAGTTAATATTCAGTTCCATTCCACAGCAGGGTGGGGAGCAGGGAAATGTCTTAATTTAAACATTTATTGTACAACTGTGAAAATGTCCTAAGTGAAATTAATTGAAGCTCGGGGAGAATAACTTATAAATCACCTTGTCTGCCTTGCATAAAATGATATAAGGATATGCTGAATTCTTATCGTGGGGCTCTGTGGAGCTGCAGAAAGCTTTAACCCTGAGGTTACTGCTGCTGCTCCAGCTCCAAGATGGGAGAAATCTGACTCCTACAGGTGATGTGATAAAGGCAGGGCCGATCTAATTAATAATGAGCCACCAATTTGTCCTGTTGCTCCTCAAATCTGAGCGCGGTGTTGATGCCCTCGGCCATCCCTGCCTTCTACTTCAGCAGCACTTTAAAAAAAAACGGGAATAATCCATCAGACTGTGCTTTTCACGGGATAAACATCACCAGAAAGTGGAGGATAAAACAACCCCGGTGCCGTCAGCGGAGTGGGATATAAACAATACTGGCTTCGGCTCAAGCTGGAAATTAGGGAAGGGTAAGGGGGGATTTGAGGAGCACATGGAGACGCAAACAACTCGCAGAGAATTTATTGATTTGCCAGAACAGTGGGCCTGGGAGGGAGAGGAGTTGTTACACTTGAGGGAGGCTTGAAGAACACTTCAGGAAAAGCACAATATTGCAGAGAAATAAATGCCACGTCTCCCTATATTGACTCTTGGAGGGAAGCCCTGATGGAGCTTCGAGCACACACCCGCGATTTGTGAAAGACATCCCTGAGATACTGACAGGAGGAAAAGGAAGAAAACAAAAAAAAGTGATAATCCTGCTCAAATCAGCTGCTCCATAGGAAACCTGCCCCTTTGGAGATGTTCCCCTTGCACGCCGCAAATCAGCGAGGCTTAATTAAGAGCTGGGCAAGGCTGAGTGAGGAGCTTATTGAAAATAGACTTCAGGAAAAGAACTCCTGGATGGGAGACAGATGAGCCAAAGCAGCACCTGGAGGAGAAATCACATCTCTGTAACAAATGCTGGGAGCAGCAAACCAGGGGGTAAAGGAGGATTGGGTGACAGAATTTATATGGACACACAGAAAGTTTTGGGATAAAATCCCTGGCAAGGGCTGCTAAGGAAGCCCAGGACCCAAGGGCTGACTGGTTAAGCCCTGACGTGGTTTAGGCGGGAGGAAAAAGCCCTTCCCATCCCCACAACACCCCAAGATGGGAGGAAATATTCCTTGGCCAACTCAAAAATCACCGCTGGGCCCAGGGGTTTGTCGTTGCCTGGGTATACTTACTGCTGACTTGGGAAAGCAGAAAAACAAGGCAGGAAAAGTGAAAAACAAGGCAGGAAGAGTGAAAAAATAAGGCAGGAAGAGTGATTTTGGGGCTAAGCTGGAGGTGGCTGAATGGTTTTAGTGGAACCCTGCGCAGTCAAAGGGAAGTTTTGAGGGGCTGGGTGGAAAATCCCAGCTGGCAACTCCGAGGGAACTCTTCAAAAGAATATTTGGACAGCCCGTATCTATCGAAGTTATCGCCAAAGGGGGGGGGAAAAAAAGAGGTCTGTGAGTGAACAGTTCAATGGTATCACTGTTCAGGCTGCAGCAGTGGCTAAAAAAACACCGGTGAAGTGGTAGGAAAAACCCACCGACTCACACTGACCGTGATATTGAAAATATAAGATATTATATCAGTGTCCTGTGACATGGGTCACTCCAGAGCAAGGGCGGGGGGGGCTGGGGGAGGCACAGGGAATAAATAGAAACAGCTGGGAGATGGACAACAGAAATAATTAGAGGCCTGTAAAAAAAAAAAAAGTGCTCAAAAGAATAATTTCTTGAAAGAGATTGTTCAGATGGGAGAACATAGGAGTAAATAATAAAAGGAGCAGGGGAAGGTGAATTGCAGTACATTGAAAACGCTGAGAAAGGAGCGGGTTTTGTACAGTTGACAAAAAACCTGTGGAGCTCTTTGTCTCTTGACATGGCTGAGGCCAGGAATCTGGTGGGATTGAAAAATTCATTGAACATTTGTACAGTGAATGGAAACATCTGCAGTGAAATGGGTGGGATGCTATTCTTAGCAAAGAACCAGCACCAACCCTCCTACTTCAGGGCATAGTTTAAATAGTGGCTGAGGGAAGGGGAGGGAAGAAAATTCCTCATTAAAGGTTTTCCCTTGTGATCCATCAGGAGATAGGCACACACACACACACACACACAAAAAGTTATTATCACTGCAAAATAGGTTTGGCATTGCCTTAAATAAATATTTCAACACGTAGTTTTTATTACAGCCTGTAGAGGTTTTTGTTGTTGTTTTTTTTAATGGTGGTTTATGGCCACGTTACCCGATTTTTTTGTGAAAGGAAAGGGAATTTAAGAGTGAAATGAAATTCCTCCTCTTTGCAAAGATGGCATCATCAATGCACAGCTGTACACAGGTGCTGGGGGTAGCGGTGGAACAAGTTTATTACACTCAATTAAAATTTATTGCACAGGCAGATTTAGGTGCTAGAACTAAAAAAAAACCCCAAAGATTATTTGTGGTGCTCCTTAATAGGGAGGATGAGACTCCCGCGCAATTCGCATAGGTGGGGAAGCACTGAAAATAAGGATGGATTTTGATTTATGGCAGGAGTATGTTTAGGGTACTTTTTAAAATTATTATTAATTTTGAATTGAGAGGAAGCTCATCTTCAGCTGGGATGGGGGGCAGGGGACAGGGGAGGTGCCCTGGGGCAGTGCTGGGGGGTCCCAGGGCAGGGCACCTGTGGAGCTTTGCCCCTAAAACCCCTCAAGCCTGGCAGGTGCCTCAGCCCAGGGCAGGGGCTCAGCCCAGCTCCCCTCAGTGCCCCTGGATCCCTTCACAAAAGCGTCAAAGAAAACCTGGGGAGCCCAAAATTCACCGGCCAAAAATTCATCCCCGGGGAAAGAAAAGAAAGCAGAACAAAACAGCAAAGCCCCAGCCCGGGATTTTCTGACAAGCTGGGACTTGGTGACACAGGCAGTAAATTTGACAGCTTCTTGCCACCTCCTCCTGGTGGGATTTACTTTGAACTTTTCAATACAAACAGTGACTAAAACTGGGCTCAGGTAGGGCTTTTATGGCCAAGCTTTGCAACTTGCCTGCAAACTGCAGGACAGGGCACTGGGATGGTCCTGGCCACCTTCCCCTGCTGCAAAATCGACATTAAATCACTGAAAATGCACATGCAGGGAGCAGGATCTGATCTCTGACTCAAAGCAGGCAGAAAACACGTAAAGAAAGGGGGGGGGGGGGGAAGCATCGTATCAGAGCAGAAAATATGTCAGGCAAAAGAGTTTTGCTGCATTCTTCGAGTGGGATAAATATGCACGTATGTGTGTGTGCGTATTTATATATATTTATAAAAATAGCTGCCTGCATGGGGAAATTTTGTTCTGTTTTGAAACCCAGATCAGCGCAACAGGAAAATAAAATGCTGAGCCACCACACGAACCTCTTGTCTCTCTTTTCTGTGTCAACTCTTGCTCACAGAGAATAGCATTTCGTTCCCTACTGTCGAGGCAGCAGCAACTAAAGCGAATGTTCATATGTGTGGTGAGGCATTTGTCCCTGGAAAAATAACATCTCTTCTTCTATTAACATTTTAATTAATCCCTTTTAGTTATGAAATGTAACTTTACATTACATAAAAAAAAATTACATGCAGTCTCTTAATCTGCTAATCCTTTCTCCAGACAAGCTGGTTCTTTTTAAATCAACTGCCATTTTATCAACCCAATGGAGCAGAGATCCGGACTCAACTCTATTCAACAATACATTCTTTTCATGAGAGACTGGCCTAGCTAATATGACACCACAAAGGGCTTGAGGAATTCCAAATACCCAGCTCTTTGGATTAAAAGCATAATAATCCCATGCAGTTTTTTGTTCAGGATTGATAGAATGGTTGTATAGTGAGTCACACTTGTTTGAACTTATCAAAGTAACAATATATCAAGCATTTCGTAGGATGATATTTTATTTTCTCAGGTTGTTTCAACTTCTTTCAAGAATTTTTTTTTTCTTTCTTTTTTTTTTTTTTTTTTTCCTCTTTGGTGAGCGTGTATTAATGACTGCCAAATGCCCCTGCAGTTAAACAATTAAAACCTATAATTAAGCCCAGAATCTGATAGCTGCTGTTCCACGGCCGGCTTTCTGTACAGTTTTTTATATGGACACGAGTATTGTTTGTGCCAGGGCAGCCAGCACTGCGAGTGTAAAACCTCTTCAGGCTGCTGTGACTCTTTCCCCTGGCCATGGGCATGACTGATGCCTCGGGGAGGCTGAGCTGGAACAGAGACTGCACAGAGCTGGAGAATAAATCAGGTATTTATTGAAAGGCCTTTAAGGTCCACCTTGGGCAGGACAAGAGCCTGGCCAGGGCTGCACCCAAGGTGGACCCAAAATGGTCACAAAATGGACCCAAAATGGACAAACGGTCACGAGGTCTCACACTTTTATAAGTTTTGGTCCATTTGCACATTGGGGTTTAATTGTTCAATTCCAGCTCCAGGCTGTGAGGTCCCATCCTTGTTCCTCCCTCCAGCCCACCCTTGTTTGTGCTTTTGGGGCTGAACGTTGTCCTTGGTGTGCAGCAGGAGAAGGATTTGTTTGGTGTCCCTGCTCTGTGAAGAGATCTGAGCGGCACTTAATATGAGGCTCAGAGCTGCGCCCCTGGGCAGCACAGAATCTGCAAATATGAAAGCTGAAGCTTAAGGCATCCTGACTTTGCTGCGTTTCCAGGTCTGGGAGCCAAAGCAGGACAGTTTTGTGTGTCAGGGAGCCCCTCGGGAGGCGGCAAACGGGGCCAGTGGGACGAGCGGCCCCATAGCCTCAATAACCAGCCCTGGGGAGGCTCTCAGCCCACCCCCTCCCTCTCTGCTCGGGGTGCAGCTGGGCTGAGCCCCCTGTTTGCCCTCAGACAGGATTTCTGAGCTTGTTAGAACAATCACCAGTGGCCGGAATGCTCCTCTGAGGGAGCCAAGGTGGCCGTGTGGGGCTCTCCAAAGGGGAACGGGTGTTTCCACGGCTGACGGGGTTCCTGCCAGAGCCAGGAGGACTGGGAGCACATTCCGAGGACTGGGAGCACCTTTTGAGCACTGGGAGCACATTTTGAGGAGCTGATGGGCAGGGCCTGCACTCCAGCTACCACAGGAAGAGGCATCACAACTGGGAACGTGTGACGAGCTCCACAGAGTGGCCTTAGCAGGGCACACCTTGGGGGTTGCTGTCCCTACAGATTCCAGGAGAGCAAGGAACAGACATTCCCTTTACTGCAGCCCCAGCATTCCCATCCCTGGCAGTGTCCAAGGCCAGCCTGGCCTGGTGGAAGGTGTCTGCGCCCATGGCAGGGTTGGAATGAAATGGATTTTAAGGTCCCATCCAACCCAACCCATTCCAGGATTTTCACGCTGGTCACAGGCACGTAGACAAATCCCAATCCCCGATCCAACATCTCCCCAAAGCAGCAGTGAGGGAGAACACCTTCTCATGGGGCAGCTACAATTTCCTGTGATGAACCAAAACATCCAGAATTTTTCTGGCCAGTGGGGCTGAGCTGGAAGTGCTGACCGGAGCACGGCAAAATCCACGGAGCCTCCTCCACCCGCTGGCCTCCCTGTGAAATCCAGCCCTGAGAGAAGCCTCCCCTGGCTGTTGCCATCCTCCCCAGGCCCTGCTGGAGCAGCAGAAATGTCCTGTGGCTGGGCTGCTGAGCCCTCAGCCACGTCCCCGCAGAGAACACAGAACTTCCTTTCTTTTATTTATGTTTTTGTTTTCATTGTCATAACTCTTCCCTCGAGTTCCCACCCCTCCTACTCCATATGGCATCTCACAAGGGAACAATAGAGAGCTCTTCAGGGGTTCCTACTATAACTCTTCAGAAGCAAAGGGTTCTCCGAGGAGCTGGTTGGATTTTTCATCCCAATTATTTCAATATTTCTACTGAAATTCAAAACTAAATACGTTCTCGGCAGCATTTGGCAGCGCTCGGGCGAATATTTTTCATTTTTACTTTCGACCAACTGTGGAGTTAACCAGAACATTTTGAAATTTGATTCCCCCTGCCAATGCCTGCTGTAAAGAAGGGAAATTTGGGAAGGGTGGTGGCACAAATGGTTGCTGATTTCCCTCTTTCTTCTCTTTTCAGTTTGGGGGCCCGACCCCAAAATCAGCGAGCCACCTCCCCAGGCAAGAGGAACAAAAGTGTTAATGGGGAAGCAACCACAATTTAAAACTTCAATCCTGGAAAAGAAAAGAAGAAAAAAAAAAAAAGGCAAAAAAACAAAAAAGAAAAAGCAAGAAGAGCCATGATTTTTCAGGCCAGACAAGTTCTCCTTCCCTTTGCCAGGGGAATATTGTTTGCACGCCTCCTTCAAGGAGGGCTTGGTCCCTCCGTGCTCCTCCAGTGCCCCTTTAAACAAACACCTCCCGACGCTGCAGCTATAAATAGCACCGAGGTGGAAATGGCTGGGTAGGTTTCTATGCCCTCCTTTGTGTTCCCATTTCTCAAACACACCAACCTTCTCCCCTTTCCCCCCCGCCCAACCCCCTTTTCCCTCCACAATGCGTGGTTATATATAGAATATTTATAATAGTTCCCCATTTCCAAGCAATTTTCACCACTGCCACGCAGCAGGGAGAAATTGAGAAATTGCTGGTTGTTTATTTATTTCTTTCTCCGTGGCAATGTGCACTTAATCCTGCAGAGTGTGGCAAAATATTCTGCCTGGTATGGCACGGATGGAAATACGTGCAGCCTGTGGATGGGCGGATGGATGGATGGATGGATGTTTGTGTGTGCTTTTTAAACGCAGACCACATTGATTGCAATGTGGAACTTATAAAGATGGGAGATATTCTTATCTCTGCAGGAAATAAAGGGGTTTTGGGGGGGGAGTTTTTTAATGGGCAAGATGTTGCCCAGCTCATCCACCCCATTATTCACTTGGAGGCAGGGGAGGTGCACAGGGGGTTAAAGGTTTGCTGGGAAGGGAGGGAATGAGAGTCCGGGGACAAAGATCCCAAAATCTTTGGATCAGAGAAGAGCTGGGGTTGGAAGGGATCCCTGGACATCACTCAGACCAGCCCTCATGCCCTGGAGACCCAGGATCATGTCCAGGTGATTTTGGGATGTCTCCAGAGGGGGACACTCCACGCCCTCCCTGGGCAGCTGTTCCAGGGCTCTGCCCCCTCCATGGGAAGAGCTTCTCCCTGGTCTTGGGGTGGAACTCGTTGTGTTTGATTTCATGGCCACTGCTGCTCGCCCTGTCACTCTAAACAGAGCCTGGCCCCGTCCTCTGGCACCCCTTGGAGACATTTCCATGGCACTGAAAGCCAGAGGGGAATACTGGGGGAATATCAACGTGCACTGAGGCCCCTCTCCCACCCTTCCCTTGGCATCTGCTGATGGCAACCCTTAATGGGATAGGGAGCTTAATGACTAATTACTCCACAGCCCTATTAGTGATCCTTCCTCCTTGCCACAGCACAGGGAAAGGGGATCACGGTTCTGATTCCAGGGCAGAAGCTGAGGGTTCCTGGGGTCAGGGTTTGAGGTTCGGATGGTTCCAAGGTAGGCCTGGATGGTGCTGTGCAGTGCTTGAAGGATGTGGAAAAAGAAATTAAATTCCTACCATTGATCTTGGCTCCCTCAGTGCACAGGTTCATTTATTTAAGGTTTGCTTTTCAGCCCGGACCCACCTTGCCCCCCGGAAAAGGAGAAAGGATTCAGTTGTTTTCATTTTTGAGATCAGGCCCAGTGGGGTAGAAAAAGGGGAGGAGAAAGGGAAAGGGTAAAACTTGAGTCAGGACTTGAGGGGGTTGGGTTTAACCCAAGTTCAGGTCTAAGCTGTACAAGTGATGGATGAAACCTCCACAGGGCTTGTCTATAAAATCAGCTGAGCTGTGTCTGGGTCAAGGTCCTTGTCACCAGCTCCCAGCCCTTAGCAGGAGCTGATGCTCAGAGCTCCAGAAGAATGCCAGCAACGCCTCCACAGCTCCCCAGAACGTGGCATTGACTTCTGGTGACCTGAGTTCTCGTGTTTGCCAGCTCAGGTGGGCCTTTCTTCTATTTATTAATGTACATGCACTTAAAATTCCTTTTTATCAATGGGCTTTGTCACCTCTCGTGCCACTGAGTTCCCCAAATTCACTGTGGACTCCGTGAGAACCAGGTGTGGCTTTTACAAGAATTTTTTTCCCCCTAATTCAAACCAAGAATTGTTTAGGACTCCCCTGGCTGCACAGAGAACACGAAACATGCAACAGAGCAGTAGCAGGTTTCCAGATTTTTATTTTTTTTCCCCCCTTGGTTGCAGTTGACAAGCCCTGTCTGTCAGCTTAGGGGAATGAAGAAGAGCAAGCATCCATCGCGATCTTTTCTTCCCTGGGTATGGGGCAGCATCTGAAGGGAAGCGCTGTTATTGTCCGGGGGGATTAGAGCCCGAGGAACGCGCTCCCAGCGCGCTGGGTGACACCGGCAGCACCCCGCTGTCCCCAAACCCTCGCAGGGGCCGGCAGGAACGCGTGGCCGCCCCAGTGGGTTCCCTGGAATGCCACAGGATTCCAGAATTCCCTCTGCTGGGAGTGGTGGGCGCCGGGCAATGCCGGAGAGCCGCGGTGACAAAGGCAGGAATGAAAAGCAGGGGCTGGAATGAAAACCCAGACTGAGCGTCCCGGGATGATCTGCTCTCGCTCCTGCAGGATCTGCCTCACTCACTCACAGATCATGGTTGATCAGAGAAGCACTTTAATGGGTTTTTATCCATAAACAATTGCCAGGTTTGATGCTGGATCCTCCCCTCGCTCCCTTCCTGCCACAAGGGCACCTGAGCAGGCTCAGGTTGTTGCCTGAAGTGTTTTCCCCTCCCCGCAGCATCCTTCTCCTCGCCCTTTTCCTTCCTTCCCGCCAGCCAGGTGAGGTTTGGTGGCTCCAGGTGGAGTTCACGCCTGAATTTACACCCGAGTTTAAGCTCAGCTCTGCTTTTTTTGCACGGGGTGTGAATTTCCGAGCTCAGTTTTTGTCACCTCCAAGGGCCTTTATCGAGATTGCAACAGCAAAAGCTGTACAGGAAGAGCCCAGTGCCCAGCACGGCTCAGGAGATTAAATTCAAACGCTTTTTCGGGGTGCGCTGACAGGTTTACAACTTAAATATTTTGCTTTGAAACGATTTCAGGCAATTCATATCAAGGTAATAGTTTGGCCCGAAAAACAAATGTTTGCAGTCCCATTCGTCAATTACCATTGTGAGAGATCTGAGCTCAGGGCTTTGTAGGTTCTGATCCAAATCTGTTTCCCTTGGCCTCATCTCAGCGCAATAAAAATGACTTTCCCCTCTCCGCGGTGCCTTTTCCTGTGACATTCCGAAAACCCTTCGATAAAAATTAATCAACCCATCACGCTAATTTGCCAAAGCTGGGGAAACTGGCTCTTCCAAAGGTGTTGCTTTGCGTGAAGGTCTGGGCAGAAGGAAGCTCGAAAATGCACCTTATGAAAGAGTTTTTAGTAACGCTGTGTGGGCAAAGTGAGCATTCAATACTATTCCCTTCCACAGATGGAGAAAACAGTCACCAAGAGACTGAGTAATGTGCTTGTAGTCACACGGAGAGGAACACAGCGTTCCTCATCGGAGCCACGTGCCTTTCTTGCCCCTCTCCTTCATTCTCATCATGGAATGGAGAATCGAAAGGTTTGGATCCCCTGTGTTTTGCAAAAAGGGAAAGATCTGGGCCTCTTTTGAGAGCCCACAGCTCCCTTTTAGCGAGCTGTGCTCATGTCCTGGCTAAATTTCAATTTGCCAAGGTATTTTGGATTTTTCTAAAATTACGCTCTCGCTGTGCACGACTCTTCCTCCCTGCCAGGTTCAAGTTCATGTGAAATGTTCTGGGTTTTAAAAGGCTGCAGCATTCCACCATCCAAAGGTCTGCTGTGCGAAGTTTAGATTCCTGTTTTAAATCCAGATGACAGAGTTTGAGGTGGATGTGGAGCCATGGAAATGCCACCAAGCCACTGTCTTGTTGGTGACAATTTTATTTTTATTATTACTGCTGCCAATAATGAACCTATTGCAGTTATGTAATAGCATCTCCGAAGTTCTTTTGGAGTGTGGTTGCCTTGCAGAGCAGTTTTAATTTTTTTTTTTCCTCTCATTGAAGTTTAACTTTGATTTCAACCACTTACAAAAACATGAAATGGTGTTTTATCCAGGTTTGAGATTTTTTTTTTTAACGTAAGAACACACTTATAGGCAGCAGCGCAGCTCATTCCCCACCCTTTCTGGATATATTCCTGATAAATTCATGATGGGGAGGCGATTCCTGCTGGAGAATTTGTTGCCTGAATAAATAAATGAGGGGAACGGGTATTGCCCAAGCAGGGTGACACCCACAGCACACACAACCTCGTGGATTTTTGAGCATCCCCACCGCTCCATCCTCCAGCTGGGAGCAGCCAGGGAGAAAAAAGCCCGAAGGGAAGGAAAATCCCGTCCAGGGGACATGCAGGGGGGGCAGAAGCAGCCCGGGAAGGGTTAAGGATTACCGGGGCTGGGTATGACAGGCTGATGTGCTTTCAGGTAATCAGGATAAAGCTCATTAGAACAGGGATGAGCCTGAGCCGTGTGTAAAATCCCAGCACCTCGAGCAGGGGGGTTTCCTCGGAGAGCAGAGGGAAGGAGGGTCCGGCCCTCCCCGGCAAAGCTCGTTTGTTGTGTCTGTGCTGGGGAATCGATCCGCCTCAGAGCGCCGGGATGCTCTTCAGACATCCTGGGTGTGCTGTAGGGGCTCACCTCAAAGCTGGGGCTTTTTTCCTCTTTTTTTTCCTTTTTTTTTTTTTTGTTTGTTTGGTTGGTTGGTTTTGTTTCTTTGTGTTTGTTGGTTGGTTTTGTTTTGGTTTTTTTGGGGGGTGTTGGTGGTTTTTTTGGGTTTTGGGGATTTTTTTGGTTAGGTTTTTTTGGGGGGGGTTGGGATGTTTAGGGGTTTTTTTTGGATTTTTTGAGGGTTTGGTGGGGGGTTTTTTTGTTTGGGTTTTTTTTTGGTGTTTGTTTGGCTGGTTGGTTTCTGTTTGGGTTTTTTGGGGGTTTTTTTGGGTTTTGTTTTTTTTTGTTTGTTTGTTTGGGTGGTGGGGTTTTTGTTTGTTTGTTTTGGGTTTTTTTGTTTGTGTTTTTGTTTTTTTTTGCTAGGCTGCCAAGGCAAATCCCTATAAGTGGCTGGGTTGTTTGTTTTTTTTTTTAATTTATTTTTCCCTCCCTTTTCCCTTCTCCTCCTCCTCCCCCTTCAAATGGCTGCCTGGCTCAACCAGCTCTGTGCTTTCCATCTCTGGTGCTTATCTTCCTCACCCAGCCTATTCCAAAGGCTGAAATTCTGGGAATGGGCATCCCATGCTCAGCCTCTGCCTCCCAGCCTTGCCTCCCTGTCTGCAGAGCTCAGCCCCTCCTCGATATGTCAAGTTGAAACCTTTGCAACACATTATTTTCATGCTCTGCAGGGACTTTTACAAGAGGATCGAGATCCTCCTCCAGTGTATTATAGGGAAAGAAATGTTATTCCCTTTAAAATAAAAGTATTGGAGGGCGAAAAACAAAAAAAAAAGCTTACAAGTGCACTACAACTAAAGGATCATGTTTCCTTGGCGTGGTATAAGTGCTCATTTCCTTTATAGTGCTCTCAAACCTGGGTTAAATCCTCCTGAATTGGGTATTCAGATGATGATGCATCTTCCAGTTAGGCAGCAAATATTGTAAAATGTGAGCTTTGCTCACCTTCCTAAAGGAAAAAAAAAAAAACAAAAAAAACCTGAATGTTTTGGGGTTTGGAATTTTACAAAGGTCACAGTAGGAATTTTTTTTATTATTTTTTAAGGTGCAGGCTTGGGATCAAAACTGTGCTGGGTGTCACTAAATTCTGTTTTCTTTGCCAGGTTTTTCCCCAGTTAAATTCTCCTTGCCCAGAGTGATGCGGGGCTCTCTGTTCCCACTCACCTGGGCCTCTGTCCCCCAGGCCGAGCCACGGGGAGGGAAAGATGCTGGAATTCTCCAAGATTTGTGAGGATTGTGCAAAAGCAAAATGGAATTTCTTCTTCCAACCTTTGGAAACCTGTAAAACCTGACGGCGAGTTCAGCTTAATAGAAAAATCCCCTGGCCAAAAGAGATTTTGAGGATTTTTCCTTTAAAAAAAAGAAAATATTTAAAGTAAATATTAAAAATATATAAAGAATATTTTAAAATACTCTTTATTTTCTTGCTTTAATAATATTCTTTTATCCTTTATTTTCTTGCTTTAATTATATTCTTTTATCCTTTATTTTCTTTCTTTAATGATATTCTTTTCTTCTTTATTCTTTCTTAAACAGGAACCATAAGTGGTTTCCAATGGAACCCATCAGCCTCTGGAGGTACCTGGTTATTTTTCACAGTTTAAGGATTGCCCAACACTATTCTGCTCTTAGAAACCAGAATAATTTGCTCAACATTGGCCTCTTTTTTTTGTCTTTTCTGTCGCCTCTGCATCCTTGCATGAAATTTACTGTGCTAAAACCTCAAATATTCCCAACGTCCCACTTCTTAAAAAAAGAAACCAAAGAAAAAATCCCTCCAACATTTCCTCTTGGATTTTCCGACCTCTCGGCCACCTCTCCTCTTCTCTTTCTCCTTGCCTGACTTTGTCCCAGTTAATATTCCAACAGGTGTTTCCTTTTTCGGTGGAATTTTTTTCAGGCCGCTCTCTCCGGAGGCCTCGTGTATAATGGCGCTGTGTTCGTTCTGTGGCCGCCTCGCCGGGAGAGAACTTTATTTTCTTAACCCCACCATTTCCCCTCCGTGCTGGGCCTGCAGACTTGGGCCTTTCAGCATCTTCTGCTGAATTTTTTTTTTATGATGAAATCCCCACATGGGTTTCACCTCAGCCCTGCCAGGAGGGTGATGAGGATTGAAGGGAGAAGTGAGGCAAAAAGTCTCTTTTTTTTTTTTTTTCCCCACCTTTTTTTTTGTTTTGTGCAGCATCTCAAATTTTTTTTCTTTAAAAAGCATCTCAATTCTTGTTTTGTGGCCATTGGGAAGGACAGAGGTAAAAAATAATGAAATTAAAGCTTAAAGATTCATCCCTTGGTGCTCTCAGGTGTGTTCTGGTAATGCTGGAGATTTGTCGTGGTAACTTTTGGGTTGGAGGGGTCACAGGAGCAGCTGGTTCATCCCAACAACAATTTCTTGAGGTGACTTCTCTGCCTGCTCTGAGATTTGCCCCTTTCTACCCCTGGGTGATGCAGAGGTGTCGCTGCCAGAAAGAGAAAAAGTTTTGTTTCAAGGCTTTACCAACTTTAATACATTTCAAAAATAAGAGTGGAGGAATTTAAGAACTCTGTGCCATAGTTCCCCCTTGCTGTTTCATTATGTGTCAAATGCTGCTCTGTGCAGTGGTACCCTCAAATTTAGCTTTTTTTCAATTAAAACAACCAGGAAGGGAAAAAGTAACACTGCAAGTGTTAGATCCTCACATTATTCAAGGATTAGCCAGTTATGATTTGTCCCAAATTGATTAAATCAATTATTCCCACCAAGCCAAATTCGACCGCCCTGGGACAGCACCAAGGCCGAGGGTTGAGATGATTTTAAGATAAAATGAGGCATTTGGAGGAATATGTGCCAGTAAATGTGGATGCACGTGGAAATTTGTGAGATAAAATCCCTTATTTACTTCCTGGGGCATTCACAATTCCCAGTCCCACACCTGAGGTAATGCCTGGACAGGAGGGTTTGAATGCAGAAAATAGAATTTTGCTGCTGTCTGCACCGAGTTTTTTGTTCCTAGAAAAGTCAGTAAAGAGGTTCTGGTGTCCTGGCATTGATTAGTGGGAAAAGGGACTCAGAAAACCCAAACACTCCCAGTCCCTGAATAAAAGCTAAACCTGCCAAATATTTTCCTATGTCCCACGGATGCCCAGTATCCCATATTTATTTATTCATCATGTATGGCAAGGGAGCAAGAAGGAAAGAGAGATGGGAGTGCTGAAGCCATAAAAACTATGAATAGATTGGAGTTGGGGTTTTTTTTGTTGTTGTTGTTGTTGTTATTGTTGTTGCAACTCCATTAAAAATTGAGTGCACACTAACGTCGGGCTATTCTTAGTGCAGATAACTTTTGTGAAAAAGGTTGAGGCCAAGAAATTTCCTGGCTGTGTGGAATTCTAGCCTGGGATGGAGCGGGGTGGCCTCAAAATCACGCTGCAAATTATTGGAAATCAGACAATTGCACTTCTTGGAAGGTTTAATACTGATGAAAACAATAATACTCTGTTAATATTGATGAAGTAAATCATCTGCTCGTTGCCAGCCTCGTCAGGAAGGTAGACGTGGGACTGGGTTAAGAAGTGAAATGATCAGATTCAGATGTTTAATTAAAAAAAACCCCCAAAATAACCCTGCAACACTGCTCAGTCTGGTGGGTTGGGGGCTTAGGAACAAATGTGGAAATGGGAGATGATATTGCCAAATATCCTTCAGGATTTTTGGGTTTATTCTGTGCCAGCCAGGCATGAAAGGCAGGGTCCTTCAGAGACTGCAGCAATTAGTGGGACTTTAATTTTTGCAACACAAAAAAAAATATTTCCACAGCACAACTGTGAGGGAAATTATTAAATCCAAAAGAATCATGAAATAAATTTGGATTTATTCTACTTCATCACTTGGCTGATGGCAATTATAATTTCTATTCTTGTGAATTCTTAGCCTGCCCATACGTTATTTTGGTGTTTTTATTTCTGGTTCCCCACAAAAATAATTTTTGCTTGGTCATCCTTGTAAATACACAGATGAAAATACAGATCCGTGGGGATAAATTTTGAATTCAAGGATGCAGCAGAAGGATCTAAACTGTGGGATGTTCAGAATTGATATTTAGTTGATATTTATACCTACTTCAGTTGATATTTGTAACTACTTCGTATTTTTTTAAGGCTCATGCAGGCAGTAATATTTTTTAAAAAAATTGTCACAACTCTAACTATTTCAATGGTTAAAAATATCACAAAATCCTCGTTTGGAGGGAGTTTTCTGCTCCTGCTTCTTTAAGGTGGGCTCTGTGCTCTGCCGCCACCGCCACTGTTTTCCAATATTTGGAATGATGAGTAAATAGAATTACTCCCCCATCCCATCCTCGCTGTTTACATTGTGTAATTACCAGCCCCTCTCCATGCCTCATAATAATTGACTTGATATTGATAAATAGATTAGCTAATACAGCAAATGATTATCCCCCACTAAATGAATCAGGGTGCTTTTGACTTCAAGTGCCATTAACAATAACTGCATGGATTCGGGACAGCTTTTGCATTTTGCATTAAAGCACAGCCCCTGGATAAACACCCAGAGAGCAGGACCAGAGCCCAGGGATGCTGCTCCTCCCCTGCTCTGAGCATTTTCCACCTTTTTCCGTCTCCTCAACTCATTCCTGATGCCCCCAGAGTGGAGAGGTTTGCCCGGAACGCTCCCAGGGCAGGTTTAGAGCAGATTTTAGGACAAATGTTTTCATGGAATGGGAGTGGTGGAGTCAGCAGCCCTGGAAGGGTTCAAAAAATGTGTGGATGTTGTTTGCTGGTGCTGGGTGATGGTTGGACTTGATTTTAGACACCTTTTCCAAGCTTAATGATTTTATGGAGTTATTTAAAGCCTTTTTAAGGGTCAGGATGAACTTCAGGGTGGGTGTTGCATCCGCAGTGTCAAGTTTTGGGGTCACCACCCACCTCCCTGTGGGTGTTTTTTCCCCAGCCACCTTGTTGTTGCTAATTCCTGTAGGATTGGTCCAGTCTGAGCACAGCCAGGGAAATTGGCACCAACACATCAAATTTCTCGACCCTACAACACTTCTGGACCCGTTTGAGTCGATTCCGGGATTGAAACACTGGAATTTTCAGATGGAAAAGGGCTGGAGGCTCCTCCTCTGGAACAGCTGGCCACGAATCCAGGCAATGCTGGATCCTGGTGGAGATTTTGGTACCTGCAGCCCCCCTGAGCTTCCCCTGGATGTGGCCCAGGCTGCTGCAGGAGCTGCCAGTCAGATGATTTATGGCAATTCTGGGCCATATGTTGGGTGAAACCTTGGCTCCACAGTGGGGCTCAGGGGGAGGAGGCAGCCCTGGCCTGGATTTTGTGGCATTTCGTGGTTTACAGCTGCTGCCTGCATGTGGGAAAGGTGGTGGGACACAGGGAAAATAACTTTCCTTGCCTGCAAGGAGGGCACAGAAATCTCTGGGCTTTAATCCCGCTGTTCATCAATAGCAAAATCATTGCTTTACCGGAGCTGAGGGTGGATGTGGCAATGAAAATGTGATTTTTTTAGGCATTTAAAATCCCATCTCTTTCCTTTCTTTCCTCTTTTGCAGCCTCTTAATTAAGCTTAATCCTGGCCAGATAATGTATGAAACCTCAAATATCAGCACACATTATATAATCCATAAACATTCCATCCCAGCCTCATTACAGCCCCAGGATTAGGAAGGAAAAGTAAAAAAAAAAAAAAACAGAGGGGAGAAAAAAAAAAAAGCATTAAAATAAATTTAATGAAATTGGAACCAGCCTTTAAATGGATGGGAATTGCAACCTGAAGTTCCAGTTCTGCAGCATCACATCCAATTTGCTGGATGCCTGCAGCTGATTTATGTCAGGGTCCCAAATTCTGGGAATGCTTGAGCATGGGCTGAACTGGAGGTAAATCATTCCCATGGCTCCTTTTTTTTTTTTTTTTTTTTTTTAGGTGTAAAATTAAAAAGTTTTGGGGAGGAGAATGATAACGGTGTTGTGGGGAGAGAGATCCGTGCTCAGCGTCACATGAGTGAAAAACTTCTCCTTGCTCTTTAAACAGAAATGGGCGTTTTACTTATCTTGTTTTTCTTTAAAACACCAACATTTCCCTCTTCCCCAGTTTTTATTGTTGCCATATCTGATCGGTTCATTTTCTCCCTGCTTTAGATCAGGTCTCTTCCTCACCATTCAATACTATAATGTCTTGTAATGATGAATTCTTACAACATCCCAAAGTCACAATTCAGCTCTCGCCCTTGGTGATTATTTTTTTTTTGTCCGAGTGAAAATGCAGTAAAAGGTTATTTTGGATGTGGAAGATGAATGCAGATGGGAATGCCAGGGAAGCAGGATGACAAAGCAGGGCTGGAAAGGGAGACAACAACAAGGTTTGAGCTCCCGGTGAGCACAGCACACCTCAAAAGCTGCTTTATTTATGATCGGGTGAAGGAAGGCTGTAAAGAGATAGAAAATCCAGAAACTTTTGGATATTGGCATAAAGATTCGACCTGCCTGGACAGAAGCAGGAGCTGTGTGTCCTCCAAAGGTCCCTGGGCTGCAGAAAGCCAATTTCCCCCAGCTCTGAGCGAGGTCTTTGCTCAGGCACAGCGTGAGAGAGAGAAGAGATCCAGGCTGGGCAGATGGTGAGGAGGAAACAGTTGCCCACAGCTGCTGGGAGCAGCAAAAAAATCCAAGGAAGAGCAGCCAAAACACAGCCACATCCAACTCTGGGACAGGGAAAGCACAGACCTGCAGTCTGGGCAAGGAAAAGGAGGTGGGAACCAGCTCAGTTTTCAGCGTTTGGCCAAAGACAGTGAGCTGAAAAATCACCTTGTGGGGTTTTCTGGTCCTTCTGCACCTTGGAAAAGCAATAAAAAATATCAGCTAGGAACTGTTGTGCTCTAAATTTTGACTGGAAAAAAAAAATTATCAGAATTTCTCTAACCAGCTGAACGAGGTCGATTCCTAAGGAGTGTTTCCGTTACTTCCAGGATTTCGTGTGAGCTGTTGCCTCTCCCAACTCCGTTCTTCACTATCAGCTGAAAGATTTAGGAAAAAAAAAACGAGCTGTAAACTCCCCATGGATGTGAAATTCCTGCTCACTTTTCTCTGCTGCCCACCTCTCGTGCAGTCCCCGGGCAAATTCACCTTTGGGGAAGCAAAGGTGGTGATAAAATCAATGTTTTCTGGGGGCAGAGACACAAGGAATCAAGGAACGGCTCCATGAAATTTAACACTAATCGTCGTTAAAGCTGCAATTTAACAATGATCAAGTCAGGAGCGTAAGAATTTGTTGGTGTGGTTATTAGACAGCAAGGTTGATTCTTTCCTTGGATATTCGTAGTTATTTCTAGAGATCTGTGAATTTTTTCTTGGATTTTTGGAGTTATTTCTGGAAATCTGTGGTCTTTGGTTGTGTTAAACGCCGTAAAATTCATAGATCCTTAAACACCTGATCATTCCCAAAGAAGATCAGAACCTTTCCATAGTTTAGGGGGAAAGGGGAGGATTTATAGAAATCCTGTTGCATGTTAGAACCTCTTCAAAAGGTGTTTTATTGGTGTTTATAAAGACGGAAAGCTCCTCCCGTAGCAAAACGCACTTAATTAATGCACAGCTCAAATCTGATATTTTTTTTTTTCATTACTGAGCCCTGATTTGGTGCTAATTTGGAATTTTTAATAGTTTTGTCTACTGGGCAAGCACAGCTAAATGTGCTGATTGGTAATAAAACCCCAAATCTGATGACTTTCTAAGGAAGAAATGTCAATTTTGCCAGCTGAAACCGAATCTGTTTGGGTTGGTTTGCAGGGGGAGGTTGTGCAAGGAGCTGTGAGGATGAGCCAAAGCCTTGTGAAATCCAACTTCTTGCAGGGGCTGGATCCGCTCCTTCTGGCCTGCAAAAAGTGGGATGGATATTTGACTCCCCTTGTCCTTGATCTGGAAAAGAATTCCTTGTTTTTCCTCAAAAGCTCTGCGTGGTTTTGGGGAAGGGATGGGCTGAAGTGTTGGTACTTCCATTAATCATTGAATTTCCTTTTTTTTTTTAACCCAATTTCCAAGGTTTCTGGTTTTTTTCATTTAGCCTGGGGGAGGCTTTTTTTTTTTTTTTTCTTTCTCACTGAGGTTTTGGAGGTGTGCATTTTGTTGTTTTATTGCTCTGGTGTGCTCATTGTTGGAGAGTCTGGAGCATCCCCTGTGATGGAGCTGTGGAAATGTCCGAGCTCAGGGCAACCAGAACATGGAAAACTTGGAATCTGTGGAAAATTCAGAGCTGAAATTATGTTTGGATTGTTTTTTAAAGCTGATAGAGAGGGACTGATGGGAGGGAGATGTTTGTCACACTTACAAATTCCCCTTTTCAAGGAATACAAATTCCCCTTTTACT
The DNA here is from genome assembly GCF_029207755.1 of Chamaea fasciata. Lineage (NCBI taxonomy): Eukaryota > Metazoa > Chordata > Aves > Passeriformes > Sylviidae > Chamaea > Chamaea fasciata. Next base: position 4,277,257 of record NW_027094109.1, read on the forward strand.
CTCTGCGTTCTCCATCACATTTTGTGGTTCCCTCTGCACCTGAAGTTCTCCCAGATAATGCTGTGGCCCCAAAAATGTTCTCAGGATATTTCCCTGTGCCACCCAAGCTCAGGGCTCAGCTTGAAGAGAGATTTGATGCCCTCAGATCAAAGAGCAAGGTTTTCAAAACAAAATGACCTTTGAGTCCCTCAGGAATGGTGATTTGGGATCGGGGAGAGGTGGATTTATGATGTGAGAGACTAAACAATCTGCACCGCTCCTTTACCCCTGGCATCACAGCCAGGATCCTGCACTCCTCCTCTGCTCCCCTCTCTGGGATCATCCATGCTCTGAATCATGGAAAACTTGGAATATTATGGGGGCAGTGTGACCTGCTGGGTGTTAAACCCAAAAACTTGATCCAAACCTGCTCTGCCTTTGCTCCTCCCAGCCCATTAAAAGGCCAACTGATGAATTAAAAAACCTCACTTGCTGCTCTGAGAGGATTCGTTGTGGTAAAACTCAGGGAGGATTTTGAAAACAAAATCATTTTAAATTTTTCGGTTTAGTATAAAATAGTTCATTTTAAAATCCTTCTCATATGAAGCAGACCAGTCTTTAAGACAATGAACATTCTCTATCTAAAACATCTTTGCTTTCTAAGTTTTGGCAGGAAAGACTCTGGTTCTGTAAGAAACTGAAAAAAAAATGATGCATTTCATCAATTGTGTCGCTTCTGCGTATGTGTGTTTGTTAATTGAGAGATTGCTAATTAAACCAGAGAAATTTGATGTTCTGCACAGCACTGATTGGTTCTAATTGGGCTACCAAGCAATAAAATCAGGTCCGCTCTCTTGAACCAAGAGTAGCACTCCTGAAAAATGGAATTTTGGGGAATCCCACCCTTTTTGGGCATCCCTGCTCTTCCCGTTTCTGCAGAGTCATAAACCTCCCATTGAAAAGCTCCTTTTCTGAGCTCATTTTTGGACAGCACAGCCACGGCAAGGTCCCACCACCACCTGCATTTTTAATTCCCGGGGATATTTCAGCGCCAGGTGGGGGAAAAAAAAGAGCGGGAGATGGAGTCCTTGCAACAACCTCTGCCACTGGGTCTTCCCAGCAAGCCAGGGAGAGACAGCGAAAAATAGTCAACATTATTTCAGCACAGTGGGGAAGGAGGGATGAAAGCTCTGCAAATGAATTCATTGTGACAACCTTTGTGAAGGATCCGAGCGTTTGATCTTTTTTAAAAGATTTAATAATTCTTTGGAGAGATTAAAAGAATAAAACTGGCTGGGAGGAGGAGAGGAAGTTAACTTGCTTTCCTCCCCCCGATTCTGTCAAAATAGTAAACAACAACAACAAAAAAAGAGCAAATCCCTAAATTTAGTCGGCTTCTCCCCACATCACCTCTTTTTTTTGGGTGTTGATGCATGTCATGTTTGAGTCCTTGTAGCAGAGAAACACTCGGGAACGTGACCCCTCAGATAAAGATTTTGGGCAATGAGCTAATGGGCCTCCATCCAATGGAAATGGATCTAAAAAGCAAAGTAATTAAACGCCTGGAAATCAGAATTTCCACCAGGCTGGGGTTTAGGATGTTTGACACGTTTCCAAAAGGCCGAACCTTCAACCACAGGGTTGGGTTTGGGCCCTGACTGCTGGGCCAGGCAAGCTCTGAAGGTCTTTGCACTGCCACTGCTAAAATAGATCTTGCGTTAATTTTTGGTTCATTTTTTACATTTTAATTTTCTCGTAGCTTAGAAAAACCTGTGGTTTAGATGTTTTCTTAAAACTAACTCAGTTTGCTGTGAGGCAAACAGTAAATTCCTCTTATGTTTTTTGGAGGTATTACTTAAAAAAACCCAAAAACCAAATAACCAAAACCAACTCCCCAGGAATTAAAAGAGGTAGATTTTTCTATCGAATGACCTGGTATTACTCTTATTTTAAAATAAGGGAATTATCTCTGCTGCAGTTTTTTTTTGGGGGGGCAGGGAATCAAACTTTTCTGCTTTGCAGAAGTACCGATAATTTAAAAACGAGGATTTTTGGTTTAACCTGGTCATTGTCTACCTTTAGCTGGCAAACAAATAAATACAGTTTGACTGGTAACAGCTGCCATATACAAGAGGAACGGGGTAGGAAGAGGTTTGTAATCATTTCTCCATCAAATGCTGAGCAGCTTTTCCTATGATAAGACCCCAGGGCCCTCCAGGCAGAGCCAGAAACTCCTCTGGACTGGAGCTGCACAGGAAGGGCACTCAATGGAGGCATCTATTTCAAAAGCCACGCATAATGAAGATTAATTAGACCTTCTTTAGCAGCCCAAAGTTAAATACACACAGCCAAGGCCTTGGGCTTCCTCACACCACCAGGAAGTTTCCATGGAAAGCAGAGGAGATTAAAAAGTGGGCGACAGAAGAAAGAGGGTCAGCTCCTGTGTAAAGTTACTTTAAAAACGTACCAGGGTTGACTTTCCTTGTTCACAAGCAGGGATAAAATGCCTTAAAGGGGCACTTTGAGCAAGGTGAGGTCACGTTCTGTGTCTGTTTGCAGTAGAGCAGCTCCTCCAACCGCGCTCTATTTAATTGCCTTTTTGGTGGCTGAGGGCATCCCAGTTCCCTTTGTCCATGCAACATTCTTTCCTTTCAAAAGGCCAAACTCGTGTACCTATATCTTGAATTTTTCAACCACAAACTGCGTTTGGGCAGGACTTCAGAGCTTTGCAACCACAGCTTCTCCTTCTTCTTTGTTTTCCTCCGAGACATCCCTTGGTCTCGGATGCAGTCTGGGGTGAATTTATGCTTTGATCCAGGCCTAGGGTATGAATTAAGGCTGGGCTTGGTGACCTCAGAGGTCTTGTCCGACATTAATGACTGCGTGATTTTAACGTTTCAGAGGGAGAGCAAGGCACCAATGCAGCACATCCTGCAGCTGAGGGTGTTGGGACAGGCTGGCAATGACCTGCACTTTTCCAGCGGCAGGATGCCTTGGCGTGGCTGCAGAAGGAGGGGCTGTGTCTAAAGCAATCAGTGGCTTTCAAACCCTTCCTAGGGCCAGCCTGTCCCCACTTGGCGCTTTGGCCGCCAGCACGGGAGCGGGGAAGGAGCCCTGAGTGTCCCCAGCACCTTTGGGCACACAAAATCCGCCCCGCGCCTCATTGTCAGGGCTGCTGACTGCTCTCATTAACTTCAAGTGGCCTCGAGTGCTCAGCACAATGGCAAACCGAGCCCTCCACTCCTTTAAAGTGATCTTGGGGGTTTCATATTTATTTGCAAACTGGGGGCAGCGCAGATCCCGAAAGAAAAGGGTTTTCCCTCCTCACCCCCGAGCTGGAGGTGGACACACGGAGCCAAAGGCATGTTCTGCCAGCACAATGGCAACTTATGAATAAGATCATACTTGTATTTGCATTAACACGGCTGGCTTCTCCAGGCAGTTTTACATAATCTCCTTTTCAATGGGGAAGGGTGTCATTTCCCCTTCATTTCATACAGCCCCGCTTTGAAAATGTAGGGAGGAAGTATTTAAAGAAAGTCCGCATTTTATGAAAGGGAAAATTGCCGGCGTTCCTTTGTGTGTCTCAGTAGGATTTGGATAGATTACTCATACTTAAAAAGGAAGGGAGCTTTTGCTTTCTCTTCCCCTTTTTTAAAAAACTTGCATTAACATGATGTATTGACATATTACAAAATCCAGGGAACGCTGGAGAGCGAATCAACCGCGGCTTTGTCCGCAAGTTGCAACAAATTCTTAAAACGTCGTCACCTTCTGAAATAAAATTGTCACATTTTGGATACAGGCAACTTTTATAAGGACTAAAGCTCCACTTCTAAGATAGGGACAACAGCGCGTCCTCTCTCACTTGCTTTTTTTCTTTCTGTTTAAAAATTAATTCTCTTTTTTTTTTTTCCCCCTTTTGATCCAATGAGCTGGGTACGAGTGCAGCACGTTTGAACCATTTTCATAAATCAAGCAACTGGAATAGATTTTAATGCAGAATTGTATTACTGCAGGAATGCCAGGCATGCAGGCTCGAAGCACTAACACTTCTATTAGCTGAATGGAAGCCAATCCTTTAGCTGTAAGCATATTAAAGGAAAATAATTCCCCTGCTACGTTTTTTGGGAGTCTCTGATGTCAAAAATCCCCCCTGAAGTAACTCACAACTTTTTTTTTTTTTCCTGAGTTGTCCTTGTCTCGGGGGTGTTACAACCGGTCAGTCACACTCCGAGGAATATGTTTTACGGGCAGATATTAAAGCCCACTGAGCTGTTCTTCCCTCTCTGACATCCTTGGGGTAAAAATAAAGTCATGGAGAAGTAGAACATCAAGGTTCAGTGCTGGAAGAAGCTATCAGCTCCCACAAAGGCTTTCTATTCCTTCCAGGACCTATATTTATATTTGCTGATGACTCCTTGTCAATCTGACACTTGCTAATCAACCTTTGATGATAATTGTAATTCTTGCTGAGGACACTCCATCCTAGGAGGTCAAAAGGACATTTTGTACGCTGAAATGCACTCTGTGCACGTGTGTGACTCAATCCACGGGCACATGTTTGTATTTACAGGAGGTGTTTATGCTAACACTTCTTTTTTTGGGTCTACCTTTTATCCTTCTCCTTTCCCCTCGTTTGCTGCTGGCTTTTTGCATCTATGAAATGTTGCTAATTGCTAAATCATTACCAAAATTTGCAAGGGAGGGGTGAACTTGCTGCTCAAAACCAGAGGTGAAAAGGCAAGGAAATTTTAAAGGTAAAAAACTTGGTAAATATTCAGCTCACTTTTTTCTTTTTTTTTTTAATTTAAAGAGAAGGGTTTTTGTGAAATCAGATGATAACATCTTCATCTAAATCCATTTATTATCTCCTGTTTGAAAAGCACTTAACTCAACAGGGCTTTGTGCCTTCACTGAGGTTTCCAGGTATCATCAGATCAAGAATCTTAAGTTAAGCACGGATAAAACAACAATGTTGGTTATTTTCTCTCTCCAAAAAGAAAGCAAATAACTTGAGGCATCTGAATCTGACACTGAGGGTGTTGACTAAGCCAGTTGGGAGGCTTTTAATTTCATATTTTGGCACTGAATTTTATTCTTTTTTTGAGTCCTTTTTGTCTTGACATTCCACAAGTTTTGGATGTGTTGGACTAACCCCAGCCTAGACCTCTGCAAATAATCAGATTTTTGAATTTCAGGGTCTGCTGACGAGTCCTGGGTTTGCAGTTTGGGTTCCCAACATGAGGAATTCAACCCAAGGACTCCAAGGGTGGCTTTCCACTTCGGTGTGGAGGACAGAGTCCTCTCCCAAGGGCAGCACCACGGATCTGCTGTCGGGAGGCAACACGAGATGGGCACGGGAGATTGCTGAGCTGCCGCAGGGCACTGCCCCTGCATCCCCCAATTTAATTGCCCTGTTTAGTCTGGTGTGCCAGCCTGGGAGCGAGAGTGGTGGAATAATAATCCCTCCTCGTAGGAATCTCGGCATCACCTCCGTGACTGGTACCCAGAGACTGCTGCTGGCTCAAGAACTGACCTCAATCAGACAGCGGGGCGAAAGCAGAAAAGCAAATTATCTCCCTGCTTCCACAGTTTGCTCCCGAAGGACTCCAGAACCTTGCATAAACAAAAACTAATTATAATACACACACACACACGCACACACAAAAATTTAGTAAAAAAAAAAAAAAAAACCAAAAAAAAAAAAACCAACCTAAACCCAAAAAAACCATCCTCAAAGCTCCGCTCGTAGGCTGAACAAAAAGGAAGCTGGAAGAGTGAATGTCACAGTGCCATCTACTGACGCCAGCCCCGAGCCTGGAGGGAGAACACCCAACTGCAGGGGGGGGAGAAATAAATAAATAAGGCTGGGAGCCTTGGAAGGATTATGTTTAAAGGAAGGAGATGACTGCTAATTAATGTGACAAGAGAGAAAGCCTCACCTACTGACAGGTTATTCATCCCACAAGTGTTAGAATCCTCCCCAGCGAGGTGTGTTCCTATAATTCCTGGGAAAAAGGCTCGTGCTGGAGGAGCAGCTGACCAGAACCCTCAGTGCCAGCTCCCATCTTTCTGTTTGGTCTTGATGAGCTTTACACCGGAGGAGAATTACAGCCTGCTCTATGGCAAGCAATTTGAAGACATAAAGGAATGCAATTGTGGAATCAAACCCGCTCTGTGTGCCGTGAGATAACTTCACCTGACACAGAGAATGAGCGGTAACTCGGAGGCAGGTAGGAGCAACATGTAATCCAGTTGACACAAATGAAAAGATGATATTGGCAGAAAATTGGGCTGCGTGTGAATATAAAGGCTGTTGAATAACAGGGAATGGGAAATGACATGCTCAGCAGCAGCGAGGGAAAGATGAAAGGAGTTCAGGAAACATTTGTGCGGGAGAAGCCAAGCACGAGTCAACAAAGGCAGGAATTCTCTGCAGCCTTCAGCCCTACCTGTGCTCAGCGTTGGCAAGTGGTGAAGTGTCAGAACAATTAGAGTTTATTCTCTGGTTGCTAATGTGCCAGCTGAAGTGGAGGCTGAGATGTTCAGCAAAACCATTACTAAGCAAAATGAGGCATCATCATCCTTTGTATCACTCTCAGTAATTCCAAGGTAAGGATGAAATTAAGGACGAGCAGAGAGTGATTGAGGATGGAGAGGCAGAGGGGGAAAAAAAAAGTCAAGAGGTGAGGAGACTGCAGCATGTTGATTGGAAAAAAAAAAATTCTGTGTATTCTGAAGGGTTGTGTCAAGTATGTGAATTCAGGAGGAGGGGAGAAGTGAGCACCTGAGCTGTGCTTGCTGAGCTTCACTCCAGAGATGTTGTGGCAGATGGAGCTGACATCCTGAGAGAGGCTAAGAGGTGAAAATAATAATGAACAGCCTGCACAAGGTAAAAGCAGAAGAAATATTAGAGCTGTTACAGGAGAGCAAGCAGGAGATGTTTAGATTTATGAGTCCTTCTGGAGAGCAGCCATGGTTTGTCTTTATTTCCTAGTAACTGGTTCTTGGTTTGAGCTGCGTCAGGTCATCAGATTGGTGCCATCAGCTCTGAAAGGTTTCCAGCCCTTCCTTTGGATCATCTAGCAGGCACAAAATGAACATGTGGAGCCTGAGCACGATCTGCTTTTGGGGGAGCTGTCCTGAAAAGCAAAAGCAAAAGGGAAAAAAGTAAGAAGAGAGAGAGGATTTTATTATGGCACCATCTGTCTCCTCGCTGTTAATATTTCTTTCCCTTCCTTGCAGCAATTCTGAGAGCTGGGCTAAGGATGGATGTTGTAGGAGGGAAGGTTCCAGAAGGGACCACGGCTGTCCATCCATGGAGAGCAGGGTCTGGCTGAAGGCCCCTGTGTGACACTGATCTTAAAATTAACACACAGAGCCCAGCCTTGGCTTGGAGGGGGGCCAGCAAGTGAATTCCAGCTCGGTGCTCATTTCCTTGGTCTCGTTCTCTTCTTCCTCATTTTCTTCATTTAGAGCTTTAATGGGAGTCCAGGCCGGTCTTAGGCAAAGTGCCTTTTGCACAGCACCTGGGACAGGCTCCTGCTGCGTGTTACAGCACCCTGGCAAGGGCTCTGCTCTCATATTTTTCAGCTGACCCAGAGATTTCAAACAGCAGTTTCATTTTTCCTCTTTCAGTTTAATTGAGGAACGTAAAAGGAGCTTTTGACTTTTACTGGTGGAACCTGAGGAGGACTGAAGCAGTTTAAACTTGACCGACCTTAATCGTGCAGGGCACCCTTCTAAACTTTTGTTTACCTCCTGTGAGCTGCTGAAGAGAGGAGGGAAAGAAAGAAAGGGAAGGAAAAAAGAAAAGGCAGCTTTCAGTTACTAAACCCCCTCGTGGTATTGAATTCTAACCAAGTACATCCAGCCCTGCCAGCCAGAAATGCCAAAAGGAGGAAAGCTGCTGAATCAGAGGAGAATCAGGATGGGGAGGATGGTGGGGAATATGAGAGTAGCACTAGGTGAGTCCATTTGATAGACTTATTGCTGTTTTGTATTTGCAGATCATCTGGGAGCAAACTCCTCGGGTTTGTTTTTATTATCATCGCTGGGTTTTTGTTCCTAAATTATTTAGCAAATGTTTTCTGGGAGCCACTTCCAGCATATAGATGAGTTATCCCCAGCTACTTGCTGCTCTGAGGAAAAACTTCTGCAGCTCTGGGCTGAACTTGCAAGATGCTAAAAGCTTTGAGCACCCTGGGCTGGGTAAAGGGGGAGCTCCTGGTGCTCTGCACCCCTTGGGTTCAAACCTCCTTTGCAGGGTGTGGAGTGGCCACTTCAGTCCTGTGGTTTCCTTCCTGCTCCCACAGTGAGTGACCCTCGAGGGCTTTTCAAATCCCTCACCTGAAGGCTCCTGCCACCTCCTCAAAGCCACTTTGTCCCCTCTGCAGGGGCCGGCAGCACGTGGGAGGTGAGGGACACCAAGGTCCAGCAGCAGCACAGGGTCACCAGGCTGGTTTGGTGAGCTTCAAGTCCTTCCCATGGCTCTGCAGAGCCCTTCACTGTGGTTCCTTGGGACAGGCTGTCACCAGCAGCGAGTTTGGGGATGATTTGGGAAGTTTGCTGGGACACTTGGAGGGTGGAGTGGCCCTGGATGGGCAGGATGGACAAACAGCCCTGGATGGACAGGGTGGACAAACAGCCCTGGATGGACAGGGTGGACAAACAGCCCTGAATGGGCAGGATGGACAAACAGCCCTGGATGGACAGCGTGGACAAACAGCCCTGGATGGACAGGGTGGACAAACAGCCCTGGATGGACAGCGTGGACAAACAGCCCTGGATGGACAGGGTGGACAAACAGCCCTGGATGGACAGGATGGACAAACAGCCCTGGATGGACAGGGTGGACAAACAGCCCTGGATGGACAGCGTGGACAAACAGCCCTGGATGGACAGGGTGGACAAACAGCCCTGGATGGACAGGATGGACAAACAGCCCTGGATGGACAGGGTGGACAAACAGCCCTGGATGGACAGCGTGGACAAACAGCCCTGGATGGACAGGGTGGACAAACAGCCCTGGATGGACAGCGTGGACAAATGGCCCTGCCTGTGCAGCCACGGGGACTGGGATGGAGCTCCTCTTGCCGTGGGCTGCTCCAGAACGCCCAAATTTACCAGGCAGGCACTTCTCTTTTATTTCTCAAGCACAGACCCCTTTAACCCAAATGAAATAATTCCACTGCTGGTGGGAGCTCCGAGCAAGTGCCCGTTTCCCTGACGACTTTATTGGGGTGCCAACCCAAACCCAGTTCCATTTTGAGGCTCCAAGCAGCCCCTGTGGCACGTTTTCAGCTCATTTATTGTTCTGAAAAATGCCAGTCTGGTGGAATTATCAGGAAACTGAGGAGATGCAGTTGAGCTTTGCTGAGCGTGGTTTGCTGCAGGAAGCTGTGCAGCCATCAGCTGATTAATGCCAATTTATTTAGAAATAGAGTCTGGCCATGGCTGCCTGCTCCTCCAAAAGATCCTGTTGTGTCCTTCCTCCACCACATTCGCTGGAGCATGTTTGCTAAAGTTGCTGTTGCATATGCTTGGGCAATAAAACATTTACAGCTAGTTCAGAAATTGCTGCAGTAGGCAATTTTCCTCATTAATTTTACCATTCTGGATGGGATTTCATGAGGTGTGAAGGCATGCAGAGTCACACCTGACACTGTCCCTGTTCCTGCTTGTAACGCCAGCCTCTTCAAGGCAAAATGAAATCAGGAGGGGATGTTTTGGGGGAAATGGAAGTGGCAGCTCCACATCCAATGATCAGTCAGAGCATCACGGAATGCCCTGAGCTGGGAGGGATCCACAAGGATCATCCATGTCCTGCTCCTGCTCCTGCAGATTTACTCCGGTTGTTCTTTGCACCTTCTTGCCCAAGACTGTGGAGACTTAAAAACACCTCGGGGACCCTGCAGGGAGAAACGGGCTATAAAAATATAACAATAATGATTTCTTCCTCCCGCCTCCATCTGAGGAATCTCTGAGCGTGTTTCAAATCTCAGAGAGCAAGAAACCCATTGTAGTGCTGTCCCCTGGGTAAAGGTGGGGGAAAGGAGGCTCTGAGAGGTGGAAGGGATTGTACAAGGCTGAATGGAAAGCCCAGCAGCAGATCAGGAGACAGAGCTGAGGCCAGGCTCTGGGTTCTGACCCTTTTTGTGGGAGTTGTCCCCATTTTGGGGAGAATTGTTTTAATCTGTGCCCAAACACTTCATATCTGGTCAAGATGTGGATGTTCCCTGCAGAAAGAAGGCTTCTCTTCCATTTCAAAAGTGATGCCTGCACTAAAATACAACCAGCACAGTAACAAATCAAAGGATGCTCTGCTCCATCCTCTGTCCCAGAGCTGTATCTCAGCCTGACTCTCCTGGAAATATTGAGACAGGTGATGGATAGGGACAGGTCAAAGCAGAGAAGGTCTGGAATTATTCTTTTCATATTCCAAAAGAATGAGCTCGTGTTATTCCTCGAGCTTTCAAATTTGCCCCAATTTATGGGGCAGATAAGGCTGGAATTCTGAAGGGCGACATCATGAATTGCTTTTCTTATTGATCGAGCTTTTAATGTGCCAGCAATGAAAACAATAAAACTTGCATTCAAAAACAAACAATTTCTAGCACAGGAGCTGCATTAAAATGACACAAATTGCTTTTGTGGGCTGAATTTACCAGAACACCCATGAGGTTCCACTTAAAAACAACAAGCCAACAAAAATCAAATTGCATTGTTTTACAGGCAAACGAAATGGTGAGCGCGCCTTGGGCTACGTTTTCAGCGTGTTTTCTTGGGAGATCAAAGCTTCAATCCCATTAACCCTTCAAATGTCAGCCTGGTGAGCTCCTTTTGCTTTACCTCTGAGCTGCTGGTGCTGCCTTCAGCAGGGAGCCGGGGCTCTGCCTGGATCTGCTGCTCTTCCTCCTCCTCCTCCTCCTCCTCCTCTCCCCCATCTCCACGGAAGCACCACCTTGTAAGTGGGCAGAGTTCAAACAGCCTCTTTAGCCAGCCCACTTTGCTTTCCCATTTTACTGACTGGGAGATCTGGCCAGGAGCCAGTACTAAAATATGTTTATTTTATTTTTTACCATTCACTCTGGTGCTGCGTTGCCCCGCTGGCAAGAGGCTGAATGAGGTTTTGTTGGCCAGCAGAGCCATTCTGGAGCGAGTTAGGGTTTGTTGGGTCCTTGTTGAAGATCTCTTGGACGTCAGGTGTGGTGGTGATGGATGGTTGGTGGCTCATGGTGAAGGAAAGCTGATTTATTTTGGTGTTTGTCACCTGTTCCAACAAGCACCGGGCATCTCACGCGCTTCCTAAAGAAATAAATGCCCACAAGATGCCACTTCCCGAGGGTTTGCTGCATTCTCGGGGACAATAAATGAATATTTTGCCCAGATATTCCTGTCCCATGTGGTGGGCCAGACCCTCATTTCCCTGCTCTGCTGGGACCTTGGTTCTTGTGCAAATACAAAAACCCTTCCAAGCCATTTCATTCCAAATATCTGTGTGCCCGCGTACATCACAAAGGTCAGGAAGACAGAAGAGATGCAGCAGTTTGGGGCTGGTTTGGGAGCATGGAAAAGTTTGGGAGCATGGAAAGATTTGGGGAGCATGGAAAAGTTGGGAGAGCAGCAGCTTCTCCCCCTTCTGGGACTGGTTAGGGAAACCTTTAGCAGGGAAAGGTTTCAGAGTATGGAAAGGTTTGGGACCGTGGAAAGGTTGGGGGCAATGGAAACGTTTGGGAGCATGGAAACGTTTGGAAGCTTGGAAAGGTTGGGAGACCAGCAGCATTCTCCCCATTCTGGGACGGTTTAGGGAGCAGGGAAAGGTTTGGAAGCATGGAAAGGTTTGGGGAGCAGCAGAATTCTCCCACTTCTAGGACTGGTTTGGGAGCATGAAAAGGTTGGAGAGCACGGAATGGGGAGGTTGGGAGGGCAGCAGCTTCTCCTCGTCCTGGGACTGGTTTGGGAGCATGGAAAGGTTTGGGAGCACGGAAAGGTTTGGGGAGCAGCAGCTTCTCTGGCTTCTGGAACTGGTTTGGGAGCATGGAAAAGTTTGGGAAGCAGCAGCTTCCCCCCTCTGAACACCTGGGAGCTGTGGGATTTATCCATCCCAGCCTGTGGTGATACCGAGAGCCTCACTGGACGCTTGAAGCATTTGGAAACTTACCAGGAGAAAGGGGTCAAAAGGGAGGATTTTTTTTCCTTTTTTTTTTCCATGAAATCCAGGAAAGAAGCAGAAAAGGGAAGGGGAAGGAGGAGCCAGAAGTGAGGAGCGTGGAGCTGCAGGGAGCTGTGGCAGGAGGTGGATGTGGCTCACCCAGGAGCGAACCGCACTTCCCCTTGCCGGGCCTCCTGTGCACATGCCAGAGCTGACTGCTGACATGCTGCAGCTCCGGTGCCAGCCCTCAGCTGTGTGCAGCTGTGTCCAGCTGTGCCTCCCAGCCCCTCACAACTGGATTTTCACACAGGAACAGCCCCTTTTCCAAAGGGCTCCCCCCAGCTCATCGCTGCAGCAGTGTGGAAAACATGGCCTGTCACTGGCAGGGTGTTTTGGGGAGGTTTTACATCCCCAAATAACTCAGCAGAGAGCTGGGGTTGGGTTGTTGTTTTTTTTCACCTGAATGCTTCAGTCCCACACCCTGCTGCTCCCTTCCCCTTAGGAATGCCTCGACCCAGTTCTTCCCAAGGAAAAATGGAAGTTAACCTCACTGTGCTTTCCTTCTGAAGGATTGGGATGTGAAGCCCCGAAAGGCCAGGGACACAAATCTGATCTCTCTGTGACCTGGGGGAGCAACTGGAGCTGTGTCAAGGGAGGTTTTGGTGGATTTTGGGAAAAGATTCTTCCCCCAGAAGGTGTCAGGCACTGAACAGCTCCCCTGGGGATGGGCACCAAGGCTGCCAGAGCCCCAGGACAACACTCAGGGACAGAATGGGATTTTTGGGATTGTGAAGGGCCAGGAGAGGGATGGGATGACCCTTGTGGGGTCCCTTCTCACTCAGGATATTCTGTGAGCCCACGAAATCAGACCCCCAGGGTAGTGTCCTCCTAAACACCTGCAGGGACTCTCTCCCACAGGATGGCAGAGCCTGTTTGTCACCCTACGGTGCCCACGTCCCATGGCAGAGTCCCTAAATCCCTAAATCTGTCCTACAAACCTCAGGCACAGAATAAAATCCCCCTTTTCCCTAAATCTGTGCTACAAACCTCAGGCACGGGATAAAATCTCCCTTCTCACCCTTGATGTGCAGGTGCTTCACAACAGATGCCACATATCCAAGGGAAATGAGAAAGAATAAGAAGAATAAAAGAAGATTTGACAAGTTTTTTCATGATTTTTGAGGTTGGCTGATGATTGGATGATTTTAAAGGTCTTTTCTAATCTGAACGGTCCCGTGAAGTTTTCTGGATGCTACATAAGGCTAAAGGAGAATCTGAGAAGCAGAAGGTACAGAAGTTTTGTCATCTTCACTTCTACTTTTACTCAGTTCTAAATCTGAGTTGAGTCAACTGCATTTTATCATGGGTAGGCAAAAAAAAAAAAAAAAAAAAAGCCTAAAACCCCCCCCAGCCTTTTCCAGTATCTTCATTTCTGGCAGTTGGGGAATATTCAGGAGTGGCAGAGCTTGTTATTGCATATAGGAAGGTTTTATTGCTTCCCCTTCAGTGCAAACTCAGTCGTGTCTGTCCCCTCAATTTCCCCTTTCGCTACTGGGACGAGGAAATGAAGAGAAAGGAGGGAAACACCAAACAATAAAAAAAGCAGCGCACGTTTCCCTTTGTCTGCCACTCAGAACCTGCACACGTGCTCAGGGGGAGAGAGGGAAAACCAAAATGTGTCTCCAGGCAGCTGACTGTGCCTTCTCAGACACGATTTGAGAGCAGCTGGGAGGGGATTGCCTGTGCCACCCTCTGCCAGCGGTTCTGTCTCCGCAGCTCCGCAGCTCTTGCAGAGACTTGTCCCGAAAAATTCACATTCCACGGGCAGACCTGCCGGGACGCCGCTTTTCCCGCAGTTTTCCAGGGGATTTCAGGAGCGAGGGGAGCTGCAGGAATGCTGTGCTGGAAGCCCAGGCCCCAGGGAGAATTTCCCTTCACAAGGAGTTGCATTTAAAGAGGTTTGCCCCGAACGCAGCGCGGTGGCCGAGTCCAATTTCCAATGTGAGGCGAGGTGTGATTTTTAAATTCGTTTTTTATGATTTTTTTTTTTTCCCCCCTAATCCCGTCATCATTATTCTGCTCTGAGCCCCTCTGGCAAAGGCTGGGGCTGGTTTGAAACTCAGCTCCTTCCCCTGGTGCCACCTTCCACGAGAGAAAGGCTGACCTCGGCACTGGCCATGCCCAGACAGGTGGCACAATGACAGGACTCCCAAAATCCTTTAAATCCATTCCCTGCCCTGCGGCTGCTTTTCAATTAGCTGGGAACATCCCTGTTTTTTCCTAGCTGTAGGATGATGGAGGTGCTTTCCACAGCGGAGAATCTGGATGGATTTTGTTCCCATCTGAGGGTCGCTGTGACGCAGCACAGAAACATCATCCCCTTGTGGGGTGCCGGGGGTGCCTTTGGGGTGGGAATGTGGGATCCCACCCCTCTGGACTCTCCTTTATCCCACACAGCCCATGGACACGCTGAGGTTGGCCAAGCTGAAACTTTCCCCCAGCTCTACGTTCTCACCAGCCGTTTCCATAAAGGAAAGTTAATACCTTGGGTTTTTTCCTTTTGGGATATCTGGGAAGCGAAGGCATCAAAGCAGCAGGACCTGGTGGGCTCCAAAGGCATCCTGGAGGCATTAGATATGGCTGGCATTCGATCCAACCACTGAGCCTTTCCTGCTCTGTTGATTTCCCCAATTTGAGCTCGTTGCACGCACGACGGGCCCCATTACGAGCGCCACGTGCAAACCCCACAGAATTTCGGATGTTTCCCAGCCCAAAAAACCCTCATTCCTCTCAGGCTGAGGCAGAGAGAGGCCTCTCCCCAGGGCCTCCAAGGCACGGAGGTGCACGTTTCTGGGTGGTTGTGCACATTTGGCTCTTGGGGAGCGGCGGAGAATTCCCTCCCTGGGCGGTTTGCTCACGTTCCCAGCAGCGATGGGAGCTGGGGTGGTGGAGGAGAGCGGCTGCTCTCAGCTGGAGCCTGCTCAGGCCTCTAGGCATGGACACACCTGGACCTTGGGAAGGGGGTTTGTTTTCCATCAGAATAATTTCCTGATTGTTTGTGTCGATGCTTCTGGGATAGAAACGCTCTTGGAGGGGATGGGATTGATGTGCAAGGGTTTGAAGAGGGATCTCTGGGTCTGAAAAGGGAATTCTAGGACTAAAAGGGGATCAATTAAATCTGAACAGAGATCTCGGTCTAAAATGCTAAATCGAGGTCTAAAAGGGGATCAACTAAATCTGAAAGGAGATCTCAGTCTAAAAAGGGAATTTAGGTCTAAAAGGGGATCAGCTAGGTCTGAAAGGAGAGCTCTGGGTCTGGAAAGGGAATTCTAGGTCTAAAAGGGGATCTCTAGGTCTGAAAGGGAATCTCTGGGTCTAAAGGGGACCTCTAGATCTAAAACAGGATCTCTAGGTCTAAAAAGGGATCTTTAGGTCTGAAAGAGCATCTCAGGGTCTAAAGGGGAATCTCTGGGTCTGAAAGAGCATCTCAGGGTCTAAAAGGGAATATCCAGGTCTAGAAAGGGGATCACTAGGTCTTCAAAGGGTTGTCTCCTGGGATCCAGGATGTGCACACCCCAAAGGCGGCAGGGGAGGCAGTGGGAAGAGCATCCCCCAACCCAAACTCTCGTTGTCACCAGTTCGGCCCTGAAAAAGTGTCCCCTCAGCCAGGCCCAGTCCTGCCAAAGACACATTTCAGGAAAATCAGGGCATGGGAAAAACTCAGGCACCCCCCGTGCTGGTCACTTGGTACCTACGTGAGGTACAATTTGGGGTACCAGGGTGATAATGGGTGTTTAACCCAGGAAAAGGTGAAGGAGGGAGATGTCTTGGAAAAAAAAAGGCAAATTCTGGTATTTTCCAGGTGTGCAAAATGGGATGATGTTCTCCTGCAATGAAGTGGAAGCAGAGAACACTTAATTTCTAAACATTAGGCCACCAAAATATTGATAAAGGGTCGCTTTTCATTTAAGCTGTTGCCTCCCTGTGAAAAACCACTGTTTTGGGGGAAAAAAAAAAACCCAACAATTTATTGACTCTGTTTCAACTCAAGATGGAGCATTCCTGAAGTGGAGGTGTGCTTCCCATCCTCTTCCAAATTAAATGCTCCAATTTTCCACTTGGAAATTGCTTTTCGCTTCCATTTTTTGTATAGCACGAATAATTTTTTTTTAAAAAAAATTCAAAATAGAAATGGAGCTCTTTGGATTTTAGTTGGGGCTGGGGAGGAAATACTTCGTGTGGGAACTGAGAGGCTCTTTGAGCATCTCAGCGCTTCTTCTGCTTTTCCAAAACACACCTCAAAATGTGGGGGAAAGCAGAGATCCAGGAGAGATTCCAGCTCACAAGGAGCAGCTCAGTGTGAAGGTCAGATCTCCGTGTTCTTGCGCAGCACGTGCCAGAATATTTCACTGCTGGGACAGAAAGTCTGCATTTAAGTAGCAATAACTCACAGGAGGAATTGACAGGTTGGAATGCACCTGGTTCAGGCTGTCGGGCGCTAATATCATTCCCAGTTTTCTCTGCTGAAAGGCAGCTGGGATAGTTTATGGGATGGCCAGCCTTTCTTTAGGGCTGGTTTTTACTTAAATATGCCCCCCCCAAATTAAACTCGTGGGGTGGGACCCCTCGAGGGACAGATAAATTTAGGAGCGTGGTGGAGAGGTCTCCGTGTTTCCCACGTGGCTGTGCCAAATCGGTCCCTTTAAGGACACCCCGAAAAAAACCCCAGAAACTCCCACCCTCAAAAAAAAAAAAAAAAAAAAAAAAAAAAAAAAAAAAAAAAAAAAAATCATCACCAGTTGCTTCTGAAAATCGAGGCCAAGCTCCTGAGCTGGCAATATTGTTTAGAAACAATGGGGCCCGATTAGATGGGAATTATTTTAACACTTCGGAAGGCTGCCAAGTCATTTCCTTCTCCTTTATTGATTTTTTCCGTTGCCAGTAAATATATCTGCGGCAGCAGGATGAAAGGAGAAGTGGGGGGGGAGGAAAAGCAAAGTGTTAAAAAGGAGACTGAAACAAGATCTGTCCCCCTGAACCTCTGGGAAGGAGGAGGACATTTTAAGGCAGAAGGAAGCAGGGGATTCATGGAGGCATTTCACGGGGTTAGACGTGGTAGCAGACAGCCCAATATTATTTTCCTTTGCCTGATCCTTTACTTAGATTGGCTCCTGTTTCTTCCCCTCATTGTGCAGTCCCTGCGTGAGCCGCTCTCCGTGTAAAGACATTCCACCTACATTCCTTTGCCACCGGGTGAGAGCAGGGGGGGAGTGCAATTATGTGGGCTAGCGAGACACAAAAGGCTCTGCTCCACAGCTCCAGCTCATAAACTTCAGTTAACTTTTCCCCTCTAAAATAAAAATATTAAAAACCCCTCAAAAAAACAAAACAAAAAAAAAACCAAACCAAAACAAAAAAACCCCCCACCAAACCTCAACCAAACAGAAAAGACACCGAGGAATCTGGTTTGTTCCTCTCCTACCAGCCTGCAAGTGAAGGGTTTAGAGCTGTATCTGTCCCACCTATAAATATTTCCCTCCCCAGCACTTTGTAGATCACCACAGAATAAATAGGTTTTAATTTTTTGGCAGCATCCACACTTCTCTCTGTTGTTTTTTTTTTTTTTTTTTACCTGCATCTTCTCTGTTCTAATCACAGAATCCCAGGATGGTTTGTATTGGGAAGGAGCTAAAAATCCTCTCATTCCAACCCCTGCCAACGGGCAGGGACACCTTCCACTGGCAAGGGTGAGGTGGGAACAGATTGAAAAGTTCCTTGGGTAAAAAGGCCACGGGTGAATGATTTTCCAGGGATACTTTATGACATAACGTTTATTGGGATCTAATGGGGCCCATTATGGCATTCATCCAAGGAGTTTCCAGGCTACAGGTGTGACCCTGCTTTTCTCCATCCTGGAGAGTGGTGTCACCATCCTGGCCGTAAATCCTGGGAATATCCCACCACAGGCACAGCCAGAAGGGAGCAGGCTCTGGAAGGAGACGTGGAGCTGTCTCTAAAAGCCCTGGGAGACACACAAACGCAGCAGTGGTGAAATCCTCCAGCCGAGGAAGCCGGAGTGTGGGACAAACTGTTTGGAAGTTCACAGAAACTGGACCTTTTCCAGGTGGACATCCTCGGGGCTGTGAGCAGGGCAGAGTTTTGTTATTCCACTCGTGAGCCCTGAACTTCATTAGCTGGGCTCTGTCCCTGTGCAGGGCTGGGGAAATGCTGCTGCCCTGCTTTCCCTATTGATTTCTGTGCCCCTGCACTCCTTCTTCCCATTTTGTCTAATAAGCAAATTTCATTACCTGACTTCACAATTTTTCCTCTGGGCCATTAGAATTGCTTGACTGTATTCCTGGCAGAGCCCTTAATTAGAGATGGATCAGAACTGATGTCATTAAGCTGATCCATTAACCACACTCTTCCTGTGGCTCCAAATGCAGGTGGCTCAGAGAAAATGTGACCTGGATCCAAATTGCCACTGAGTTGGTTGTGCAGAGCCCCAAACCTCCTCAGACAGCCAAAGATGGAGAGGAAAAGTCAAATTAAACCTTCCACAGGTTCTGCCTCGGTTGTCCTGACACAGGAATCGTCTCTGGGTTCATTCCTGCAAGGAAAGCATTTGTGATGTGTAAATTATTTCATTTCTCACTGCGCTTTTTGGAAGGCTGGGTCCTTACTCCAACAAGGTAAAAATGTTATCGTTTTCCTCCAGTCACATAAAGATCTTCTGAGACACAGCCTTTCTTCTTCAGGCACCCTTGAGAGCTCTCTGGAAGCCAGTCCAATTTTTCTATTTCCCTATAAACCCCAATTAGGTTGGAATCCATAGGCTGAGAGAGACATTTTGGCTTTTCTGCTGCCTTGTCCAGCAGCCCGGGCACTTGCTGAAATAAATTACAGCTCTTTTTTAGAGCTGGACGTGGCCAGAGGTGGACACAGAGGAGCTGAACACGATGATCTCAGAAGAGATGCTCTGAATTAAGCAGGAGGTTGCTAGGCCACGAGGCTGCTGCAGTCTCCAACAAAAGTTACAGCGCTGAGTCCTCGCACAGAGCGGGGTTTTCCAAGGGAAAAAAACAACTCTGCAAGGACATAACCTGAGCTGGTTGTGGCCGAAAAAAGCTCCTGAAGTCATCCAGGATTTCATCTTTTACCTCGAACAGCATCCCCGGGCAAAGCCTCCCTTGCCCCAAAATCTGGAGGCTGCAGACTGAACTCTGCCCGGTTCTGGTGATTCTATTTATTTGTGTGGACATTAAAATAAAAAAGAAGGTTTTGTTTCCCCCGTTCTTCATGGGCTGCTCCTGTTTTTGCCCCAAGGATGGCTCAGCACCTGTCTCACGTCAGCCATCCTGAGGGCTGAGACTGGGTGGGCTTTAAGGCCCCCTCCAACCCAAACCATTGTAGGATTTGATGATCTTTCTGGGAAGTTTTTCCCACCTCTCCACCAGCCAGAGAGGGTTAATTTGGCCTTTCCCTGGACCTAGCAGGGCAGCACCTGCTAGCAGGGTGGGGTGTTCCCTCACACAGCTTGTCAGAGACAGATTATTATTATTATTATTATTATTATTATTATTATTATTATTATTATTATTATTATTACTATTTTGTGAAATAACACGTTCCTTTGTGTGTGTGTCCCTACCCCACAACCTTCAATGGAGCCTCGCTGGTCTCGCGGCCCTCGCTGCCAATTTTTGCTGCTTTCCCTGTTTGCAGAAACCTCAACTCTGTGTTTGAATTGGCCTGCAGGACGTGTTTGAGGAGGGCCAGAGACCGAACAAAAACGGGAGGCTCTCATCCCCCCAAAAAAGAAGTGTAATTTGCCTTTAAAGGCTCTTAAACAGCAAACACATTCTGTCTGATCCTCCTTAATAAAGTATCCCAGCAGTGCTACAGTGCCCTTTTTTGAGGTCTGTGCAGTCTCATTAAATTTGATGTGTCACAGAGGGCTTGGACATGTGAAAGGGAGGCTGCAGGAACCCAGGATTGAAGTTTGCCAGATTTGCTGAGGGAAAAAAAAAAAAAAATGATTCATTATGGCTTTTTTTTTTTTTTTTTCCAAAATGGACACCCTTCAGGCTTCCCGCTCCATTGATTGTGAGAGCAGGGAACAGGGAGAGGAGCCTGCAGATTTAACCCTTATTAACAGCTGCTGAAATTAAGGATTCGGTTTGATCTGGGGAGATGTGCTCACGCTCGTGTGCTCCCAGTCAAGGAAAGAAGGGTTATTAAAGATTTAAGGGCTGGATGGTGAGGTTGGAGACGCGGGGCTGGCTCTGCTGCGGGGCAGGGAGGAGGGCGGGGGCTCCAGGGTGTGCTCAGGTGGGGCAGAGTCCTCCCTGCACCCAGAGCAGGTGCTCAGAGCGACATCCTGCATCCCAGTGCCTCGGGAAAGGGACAGGAGGTGCTGGGGAAGGGGTTTGGGGCCATCCCTGTGGTGTAGCTGTGGCGTGAGACAGGAATGTGCTGGTGCTGTGGAGTCGCACAAGGAACACTTTGGTGGGGTGGCTTCCTCCTCTTCCTCCTGCTCCTCCAGGAAGATTTCCTGGAGGTCTGGTGTCATGGATTTGTGCCTTGTGGGGGTCAGTGGAAGATGACTCTGGGGCACAAGACACTGCTGATGCTTTGGGTTTGTGTGTTGGAGCTCGAGTTCCAGACAGTTCTTGCCCAGCTGATGTGGAACGTTCCCTTCAGAGCTGGACCTTGTGAGTCCCTCCTGATGCCTTCAGTTTTCATCTTCGTGTTTTCCAGATTCTGCACTGCATTGATACAGAACTCTGAACTCCATATAAAGTGTGAGCAGGCTCTCCTCACAGTTTAGACAAAACAATCCTCTTCCAGCCCCAGAGCCAAGGGCGCCGCTGCAGCTTTGGGCCCAAAAAGTGCAAACAGGGAATTGAGGGGAGCAAACCGGGAGGGTGGGACTGCATCACCTGGAGCTGTAATGGGACAATTAACCCCAAAATGGAAATGGACCGAAATTTATAGAAGTGTGAAAACTCCTGACCCCTGATCCATCCTGGGTGCAGCCTTGGCCAGGCTCTTGCACTGCCCAAGGTGTGTCCTTTAAAATCCTTTTAATAAATCCCCACTTCATTCCTTTAACTCTGTCCAGCCTCTGTTCCAGACAGCCTCTCAAGGCATCACTTCCAGCTCAGAATATTCTGTGATCTGGGGATAAAAGTGGCTCAATCCTGAAAAAACTTGTCAGGTATCTTCCCTGTGCTTTGCTGGGAGCAGAGCCAGGGCAGGGAGGGTCTCTCTGCACCTTTTCTGTGCTGGTGGTGGGTGAAGAGAAGGGAGGGTTGGAAAGGTGGTGCAGGGATTTTACCAGCACAGAGTGATGCTGTTTTGGAATATAGCAGAGACAGGTTAGGAGGGACACCCAAAAGTGACATGTCCAGAGCTTGTGAGCACAGCTGGGTGCTGTCCTGGGTCAGAGACTCCAGGAATCAGGGAATTTAGGGATTCCCACCCTGCCCTTGTGGTGGGAGCAGTGATACAGCCAGGATGGAAGGCATGGAAAGGTGTTAACCCTGGGCAAGAGGCTGCAAAAATGAGCTCTGGAGCAACAGGCTCCTCACACATTGCATGCCCTTCCTCTCCCTCCCAGAGCCTACAGCCTAAAATTCAGCCACACTTCAAGTCAGGACACCAGAGGGAAAAAAAACAAAAAGAGAGGCAGGAAAACTGATCTGGGGGATCCATGGCTATTCCTTGGGATAGCAGCAAAAAATGGAGCCAACCCACCACGGGGGATTTCTTGATGCTGCAAAGAATTCTCCTGGTTTGTGGCATCTGAGTGAGGGGGCCAAAAAGAAAAAAAAAATAAAAAATAAAAAAAATTGTGCTTTTAAAAAGGTCGTAAATCAGGCCCTGAATGTTCACCATTTACATTTTAAGTGAAATAGGATGTCAAACCGTTTTGCTTTATGTTTATTTTCAAATACTGTACGCTTTACTGTCCACTTTCTCCAGCGCCTGCGCCATTTAAATCATATTGTATATAGCCCAAGATGCAGGGGAATATAAATCTCCCAGGGTGTGTGCGTATACACCGATCATTCCCGGGAAATGCAGCCAGCCAGAGTTCACAGTACCTGAGCTACATCAATACAGTGGCCATGCTATTTCTGGGCATCTTTTTTTTTTTTGGGGGGGGGGGGGTGGAATTCTTAGATTTAATCCACCAGGTCTGGTGGTTAAAAAAAATACATGTAAAATGAGATTTTTTTAATTCGAGGGAGCAAATTTTCAGCTGTGGGCCCACATACAGATGCTGCGTGATAAATAAAGTCTCTCAACTGCGTATTTAAACAAAGCATTAGAGCTTTCACACTTCCTGTTGGAGAAGTATTTTATCCCTTCCCCTTTATTTATACAGCGTGGCAGCAAGAGCAGGAATAAATTTCATTGGCTTCTCGCCGCCTCATCACCAGCGGAGACGCGGAGGAACAAGATGAAACATTGTTCAAATAAAATGTAAATTTAACTCGCACGCCTTGTCCAGTAGAACATGGTGGGACTTGGCGAGAGAGAGCACCAGGGGAGGGCAGGGATGGTGCTGGGTGTGGGCCAGCACTGAGGGAAGTCCTGGGGCATCAGGATCTGGGCTTTGGGCTCAGGGTCCGGGCTCTGGGCTCAGGATCCGGGCTCTGGGCTCAGGATGCAGGCTCTGGGCTCAGGATGCAGGCTCGGGGCTCAGGATGCAGGCTCTGGGCTCAGGATGCAGGCTTTGGGCTCAGGGTCCAGGCTCTGGGCTCAGGATCAGGCTTTGGGCTCAGGGTCCAGGCTCTGGGCTCAGGATCAGGCTCTGGGCTCAGGATGCAGGCTCTGGGCTCAGGATGCAGGCTCTGGGCTCAGGATCAGGCTCTGGGCTCAGGATCAGGCTCTGGGCTCAGGATGCAGGCTCTGGGCTCAGGATGCAGGCTCTGGGCTCAGGATGCAGGCTCTGGGCTCAGGATCCGGGCTCTGGGCTCAGGATGCAGGCTCTGGGCTCAGGATCAGGCTCTGGGCTCAGGATCAGGCTCTGGGCTCAGGGTCCAGGCTCTGGGCTCAGGATGCAGGCTCTGGGCTCAGGATGCAGGCTCTGGGCTCAGGATCCGGGCTCTGGGCTCAGGATGCAGGCTCTGGGCTCAGGATGCAGGCTCTGGGCTCAGGATCCGGGCTCTGGGCTCAGGATGCAGGCTCTGGGCTCAGGGTCCAGGCTCTGGGCTCAGGATCAGGCTCTGGGCTCAGGATCAGGCTCTGGGCTCAGGATCAGGCTCTGGGCTCAGGATCCGGGCTCTGGGCTCAGGATCAGGCTCTGGGCTCAGGATGCAGGCTCCGGGCTCAGGATCAGGCTCTGGGCTCAGGATCCGGGCTCTGGGCTCAGGGTCCAGGCTCTGGGCTCAGGATGCAGGCTCTGGGCTCAGGATCAGGCTTTGGGCTCAGGGTCCAGGCTCTGGGCTCAGGATCCGGGCTCTGGGCTCAGGATCCGGGCTCTGGGCTCAGGATGCAGGCTCTGGGCTCAGGATCAGGCTCTGGGCTCAGGATGCAGGCTCTGGGCTCAGGATCAGGCTCTGGGCTCAGGGTCCAGGCTCTGGGCTCAGGATCCAGGCTTTGGGCTCAGGGTCCAGGCTCTAGGCTCAGGATGCAGGCTCTGGGCTCAGGATGCAGGCTCTGGGCTCAGGATGCAGGCTCTGGGCTCAGGGTTCAGGCTCTGGGCTCAGGATCAGGCTCTGGGCTCAGGATGCAGGCTCTGGGCTCAGGATCAGGCTCAGGGCTCAGGATCAGGCTCTGGGCTCAGGATCCGGGCTCTGGGCTCAGTATGCAGGCTCTGGGCTCAGGATCAGGCTCTGGGCTCAGGATCAGGCTCTGGGCTCAGGATGCAGGCTCTGGGCTCAGGATGCAGGCTCTGGGCTCAGGATCAGGCTCTGGGCTCAGGATGCAGGCTCTGGGCTCAGGATCCGGGCTTTGGGCTCAGGGTCCAGGCTTTGGGCTCAGGATCCGGGCTTTGGGCTGGGCTCCACCCCTGTGTCCATCCTGGGAGCAGGCACAGCCATCCCCTGCGTGCTGGTGCTGGGGAAGTTTGGTTTCTCTTGCAGCTGTTCCTCGTTTTTGCTTCACTCAGCCTTTAAAAGGTGAGAGTCCCTGTGGAGGCCCAGGGGGTGCTAACAGGAGAGACACCCTTTGATTAGGGTGAGAATATTAACATGCAGCCACACGTTAATATTTCTTAGGTTGCGTTGTTTCATTGCTTTGATAAGTTTATGTCACCCTGTTCAGCCCATGTGTCTTTCTTTCAGCTGCTCCTCAAAGGTTTGCTTCTCTTCCACAGTTTGAATATTTGAATAAATCCTGCTCTGCCTCTGGTGATGCTGTGACGTCTCACAGGTGACACAGGATTGAGGGGTGCAGCCGTGCTCGTTGTGACCTCCCTGCTGGTGCAGAAAGGGCAGGATCTGTGCCCAGTTTGTGCTTTTTGGACAGAGGAACTCGCCTGTGTTCTCAGGGAAAAAAAAAAATTCCCTCTCAGCAGCGTAATGAGAGGTTGGATTGCCTTGCCTTGAAAAGAGAGACAGGGCCCCCCGAGCTCGGGGGGGGGGGGGGGGAAATCCACGTGGATTGGCACCAGTTGAGATGCTCAGGTGGGAATGGTCAGGCGAGGGGCAGTGCCCTTCCTGCAGAGCAGCTCTGGAGTCATCCCTGTCCTCTACAGGCCCAGGTAAATCGCAGCCACGGGGAATTTGATTTTATTGCTCTGCCTTCATTTGTACCCGTCTGCCTGGCAGTGGAGCTGGAAACTCAGCTCAGAGGCAGTGCTAGATCTTCCCTGAGCCACCCTCCTGGTTAATTAAAAGATATTCTCCCCTATAGCTCCTAGCCCCAATCCCATTTACCAGGCTTTCTCATGGGCAAAGAAGGGCTGAAATCCAAGCTGTAAGGGCTAAGTAGATCCACATTGTGCTGTGGAAAAAGGAAAAAAACCCAGCCCACATCCCAATTCAGTTAGCTGCTTAAAACGCTGCCTTGCTTATTGCCATTGTTAGAAAACCTCATAAATCATGAGATTACTTTCTCAGGGTCTGTCGTAGGAGCTGTCCTGAGGGTGGAGAGATTTAGGCAGCGCAGGAAATCGGGATGTTGGCTCAGCACACGTTCAAATCAGTGGCCAGGAGTAAATCCCCCAGCCCCAGAGACCCCCAAGGCCAAGCCTTGCACACCAGGGATTTGCACAGGCTGAGGATTGTGGAGCCTCCAAAGCATTTTAGGGAGCTTGCAAGGCTCTGCTGCTTTGTGTCTTACATTCAGTGTGGCTGAGGAGGCTTTGCAGTCACCCAGACCTCGGGATGCTGCTGAAATTTGGACACGTTACATTATTCTGCCTTATATTTTCTAAAGGATATTCCTCAGCTTTTCTAGCATCCCGAGGTCTGGCAGCCCTTGGGATTGAAACTGGAGTGGAAAAGATTTTGGGCTCGGTGCCTCTGTTGTACTTCCAAAATCTCCGTGATGGAGGAGCTCTCCTTAACAAGCGTACAGGTGCACGTGCCAGAGGAAACTGTGGGTTGTCATTCCAGGCCAATTTGTGCTTGTGCTAGAGGTGATGTTTTGATAAACAGCTGATGGGATAAAACTGAAAAGGATGCGTCCCCACTAGGATGAATCGTGAAGCCCTTCCTCTAAAAATCACCTTTTTTACGGAAACCGGGAGTTTTTGCTCAGAGCATTCCTGTTGGTTAAATCTGCTGGTGTTCCTGTTGGTTTACTCTGTTGTGTTCTGCAAACACCCAGTTTGACCCAATATCCCCATTTTTCTGTAGAAACGAGCTGTGCTGAGCTGACCCGGCCCTTTCCCAGCACTGGGACAGGACCGCCAGGGCGGGTTTCTCCTGGAGACTCTGGAGTGACAGTGGGAGAGCTCTTCCCAGCCCTGCCAGTGACCTGTTGGCTGGCTGGGGCTGAGTCTTTTAATCTCTTTCTCTCTGCTTTCATCTGCCTGCCTGGCAGAGGCTTTGAGGATGAAAAGTGTGCTCTGCGTGTGTGTGTGTGTGTGTGCAGAGCTGAGCACCACGGGGTCCTGCCCCACGCTGGGAAGAGCCCACGGGGTTGGGAATGAATCTGGGATGGATCCAAGCCCTCCCTCCCTTCCTGACAGCAGCACAGCACCTGGGCCTGGATTTGGCTGCCACACTCCTCAAGTCAAACTGGGACAAACCCCTGATCCGGGGCGAGCAGATAGGAGCGGTTCAGAGATAAAATATTCCAGGTTCTTTCTCATTACAATTCTCCTCATGCAAGATTATCTTTGATTTTTTTTTTCCGTAGCTCCTCCACACTGGCAGCCAGAGGCTTTGTTTAAAACACATCCATCATTATCACTGTAATGTATTATTATTATTATAACTTATTCATTCATATAGCATTTTTCTCACAACAAGCCGGGAATCAAAGTGGTTTACACTCTTGCTGTCTGAAAGCAATCTGAAAGGAGAAATTAAGGGCGGGGGGGGGAGTGTTAAAAATACCTAAATAAATCCGTGAAACCTGTTTCAGGTTCACAGTGAAAACTCCAGGTCTAAGTAGGAAGGCAGAAAAATAATGGTGAGGAGCTGTGGGTAGCTGGGAAAGAAATTTTGTTGTGTAACAAGATATGAAAGAGAATTTAGGAGAGGCTTTGCCTCGTCTGTGCCTCGGAGGGTGTTCTCCAGGTAGCCGTGTGTGATACACAATAGCTCAGCTCTGAAGCAGGAATCCAGAGCTTGCTTCAGCACGGGGACATCTGGGAGTTCAGGTAGAGATTTGTGGCATAATTAATAAGGATGGAGGCTGATGCAGAATTCTGGTGATATTCACATTTTACGTCCTGCAGGTCTGGGCTTTCTTTGCAGTTATATTAAAAGAAAAAAAAAAAAAAAAAAAAAAAAAAAAAAAAAAAAAAAAAAAAAAAAAAAATTAAGACCCCAAACCAGAAAAGAAAAAAAAAAAAACCCCAACCCTACAACCCCAAAACCAAGTGACACAAATAAATGTGAAGAAGGGGCTTGGTTCTCTATGAGGCCAGCTGAGAAACCCAAATGAAACCCTAATTATGCCCTTCCAAAGGTTAAAACCACCTCACATCTGCCCGACTCCAACAAAACGCAGCAAAACACCCTGAAAAGGTTGTGTGATATCTTGATTTTAGAGCTAGCCGGACTGGAGAACCCTGAAGCCTTCAATAATTCATTGCCTTCTCCTCCCAATTTCCTTCCCTGCTCCGAACGTGCCCCGTGTGTTTCTCGTCCAAGGTTTAGCTCAAGGTGATTCTGTTTGTGCAGCTTTTCCGTGCAGCCTCTTCCCCTTTTTAATTTTAATGCATCATTTTGAGTTTGTCTCCTGCAAACCTCGCTGTCTGCTTTGTGGAGTAGCAGGAAGGCAGGAAAAGATATGACTAAGGAAGATTATGATATCATCCTGGTTAAGTGCAAATGCATTTTAAAAAAATGCTTTGGCTTCTTACCAAGAGGAAGTGACAGATGATCTTTGGCAATTTTATTAATGCATCTTTTCTGTGTTGTTCTGCACATCCCCATTAGTTTCTAGAAGCAGACAAGCACCAGCATTAATTTTCTAAATCTTTGCTGTCTTCTCTCAAAAAACCTTGTATAGATATGGAAAACTCCATCCCAGATCTGAATTTTTTCTTTTCTCCTCCTTTATGTATATATGCGAAATCCCTTATTTGAATATCTGCCCACTGGTTATTTTATATCATCATTTGCATAGTTCAGCTTCCTCCTGAACTCCTCAGCAAGATTTAAAGAGAACAGCCACCATCCTAGCGTGTATTAACAGGTCTGGGAGTTCACCTGGATGTCTTCAGAGAGCTGTCACGTTCCCAACTGGAAAATAGGGAGAAGAGCCACAGTGGCCAAGAATTTCCTGGACAACTTCCTGCGCAATGCTGACAGCCAAGGAGCAGCTCCTGTGTCACCACCACCTCTCTGATGTCACCCCTTAGGGTGACCTCTGAGGTGGCCAGGAGTGGCTGCTCTGTAAAATCTCTTTATTTGGATACTTTCATGCTCTGAACCAAGAGTTTTATCCTTCTTTTCTGCCCTGACTTCCTTCCACCACGTGTCCAGAGCCTTTTCCAGTGGGATTATTTCATTCTAGCACGAGGATATGGCTGTAAAAGCAGGTGTCCATCTGTCCAGGGCTGCAGAACGAGCCCCAGTGTCCCGTTCCAAAGGTCACGTGGTGTTTTTGCCACGGGAACAGACAAGGGGCTAATTACAGTATCAGGGAAATGCTGAGAGAGACGAGTCAAATACAAAATATTCAATTCATTTAATATTCCTGATGAATAGGCAAATTACTCTAATCACATTAGTTATTCTATTCATTTATTAGCTAAGAGTGATTAGTAGTGAATAGCTGTAAGAGGATCTTCCAGGTGCAAAAATTAGGCATCTATAGTTTCGTGATGTTTATTTTCAGCGGAAGATAATTGTCTCTTTAGCTCCTCTCAGACACACACACACACACACTGCCACACACAGACCCACTCCCTTTTGTCCAGGCACGGGGAGGGGAAAAGGTAGGGGGAAAAAAAATAAAACCCCACACAGGTGTGGAGAGATAAGGCCAATTCCCTGCAGAATTTAACAGGATTTATTTCAAAACAGTTGGGAAGAGATTTCTCCAAGATTAGGGCAAGTTAATGCGCGGGGATTTGGACGGCGGTTCCCACGGAGCGCTCGGATAATGCCATTTTAAGCACCAGGCTCTGCTTCCTTCATGCTTGATTTGATTGTGCTGGAGAGTGGGAGCTGGGCTGGGTCTGCAGCACAAATGGAAGCCAGGTCCCTCGTGTGACAGTGGCACTGCCACCCTGCTCCTGTGGCTGCTCGTGCCGGGCCACCAGATTCCTCCTGGTGTTGTTCCCTGCAGGATAAATGCATGATCAGAGGCTGCTTTGGGTTGGAAGAGATGGTAATGTCCATCTAATTCCATGGGCAGGGACATCTTCCACCATCCCAGGTTGCTCCAAAATGGCCTTGGACACTCCCAGGGATCCAGGGGCAGCCACAGCTGCTCTGGGCACCCTGTGCCAGGGCCCCAGTGCCCTCACAGCCAGGAATTCCTTCCCAATATCCCCCTGGGGTGATTAATTCACAAATAAGACACAAGTCCCTGACTTTTCCTTTCCCAGATGAATCCAAAACACTTGGAAAAAAAAAAGAAACAAAAAATGGCCAGGATTCTGCCTGGAATCATTTATGGGAATCCAACAAAATGTAAGGAAAACTCCTCAGGGTGATTCCCCAGCTCTTCCTGGGACGGGAAATGAAGGACCTGGAGACACATCCAGTGAGGGACAGGTGATAAAAAAGGCTTGAGTTGGAAAGGAGCTTAAAGAACATTCTGTTCCACCCCCTGCCATGGGCAAGGACACCTTCCACTTCCCCAGGTTGCTCCAAAACCCATCCAGGCTGCCCTCGGACACTCCCAGGGACGGAGCAGCTCCCCTGGGGAGGGTCACAGTGGGAGCAGGTGAAAGGGAATTTCTGCCTCCTTCGGCTCCTGTGCTGCCTCACCCCTCGCTTCCCGCCTTGGGGCTGGCTGGATCCCACCAGGAGCTCTGCAGCAGGCTGTCTGCAGGCACTGAATGCAGGGATTGCAAGGCAGGCATTTCCCCGATTTCCCCGGGTGGGCAGTCGATGGGCAGCAGCACTTGGAGAGCGAATTGACAGCAGCATTTACTCCTGGATCGCACGCGGCGCTGCCGGGGCGCCTTAATTCAGTGTTCTCAGGCACTTTCAGGATGTTATGCTAAGCAAAGGCTGAGCTGTCATTACATTTTTATGA
Source organism: Chamaea fasciata (assembly GCF_029207755.1). Classification (NCBI taxonomy): domain Eukaryota; kingdom Metazoa; phylum Chordata; class Aves; order Passeriformes; family Sylviidae; genus Chamaea; species Chamaea fasciata. The sequence goes on from NW_027094109.1 coordinate 4,307,237, forward strand.
AGTCAATGCAGTTTCTAACAGCTCAGAAGAAAGAATTTACAAGAATTGATCAAATATCTCATTTTTTCTAAGGGAATCTGCTCCTCTGGATTTCCCTGAGCTGTCAGCTCGCGTTGATATGATCTGATTGATGCTGTTTGCCACATTAAGAAACGTTGGGAGCTAATCTGTTTTAATCCCATTCTCTGGGTTTTTTTCATATAATACTCTTGAAGGTAACCGAAGGTTATTACTTATTTTAAATAGCTTAAATATTTGTGTCAAAACATTGCCCTCGAAGGTTCAAATCCAGCCTTTGCCACACGGCTTGAGGGAGAGGAAAAAAAAAAAAGAAATTAAAAAAAAGAGAAAACCCCCCAAACCACCAGTGTTGAGACCATTTGGAATGATCTAATCCATGCTTCAAATCCCTTTGTTCTCCTGTTCCCTTGCAGTGTTGGAGAGTTTGAGCTGAATGCCATTTATTGGATGGTTGGAGGGGGTGCTGGCTGCTAAGGAGTTTCTTCTCCAGCCTCCTGTGGGAGGCTGCATTTTTCCAGCTCCCAGTTTGCTCCCAGTTTGGAGGAAAGCTGCCATATCACAGGGAATTTTCTGATGGAAAAAACTGAGAATCCACGGGGAAAACTGGTACCTTTAATACAGGGGGAGAAAGTTGTGTTTTTTCCAGGATTTTCAAACCAGTATTGGGGGTATTGATTAAAAAAAAAAAAGAAAAGAAAAAAAAGGAAAAGAAAAGAAGTCCTGGGGTAATGAGAGTTGTACATTACCTTAGAGGAATCATTTATCTCTGTGCCAGTTGTTTAGCTGGGTTTGCCAAGCTTGAAAATTTAGATTCATTGGTGCCAAGACCAGCAATGGAAGCATTTAATGGGCTGGTGCTTCATGGACGTGACGAGGAAAAGCAGCAGAAAAGTCAGGAGGTGGATGGGATTGTGCATCCATGGCTTTTTTTATTTGTCAGTTTGTTCTCTTAGGAATGAATTCAGATTGCTGAAAGAAAAGTGCATTTTTTAGGAAGATAGGTGTTTGCTACTGGACAGGGATTGAGCTCCAGCATTTCACTGGTGTCAGGACTTAAACTGCTGACATTTGAACTTGAGGCTGCACCTTTCCCTGCCTGATCTTTGCTGTGGTCACTCCGCTGGCTGTGCCAGGACAAGGCTCCTCTCCCTTTTCTCCTTTCCCCTTTTCCTCTCCCGAGGCTCAGCCTGGGGGCCCCCGGAGCACCCCCCGGTTTGCTTGTGCTTGTGTTCTGCTGGGGCTGCTGTTGTTTACCCCACACGCTCAAACAGGGCTCGCAGTGGCTTCGCAGGAGCAGATGTGAAGCACAATCTTGGACGCCTTCCCAGCCCTCGCTCCGAGCGTCCAAGTGCTCAGTATTTCCTGCACGAAGCCAGTCTAGTCTGACACGACGCCAGCTGCACGAAATGTGCTCTCCCAGCGAATGCTCAGCGTCTGGGTGGCTCGGGGCTGGCACACAAAACCACAATTCCCACCTTTTTTTATCCCCGTTTTCACCCCGTTTCCTTCCCGGAGCTCCGCGGTGCTGCCGCCCCTCCTGCGGGGAGCATCCCGGAGCGGCGGGAGGGTGAAATGAGGGGTTTGTGTCCAAAATCTCCCCGTGCACCTGCTGCTGCTGCTGCTGCTGCTGCTGCGCATCCTGCAGCAGCTGCCACTGGACCTGTGCTGACCCAGCACAGCCTCTGGCAGTGGCTTTTTTTTATTTTTTGCGCCGAGCTGTCCCCGTGGAGGCACAAAGCGCTGTCCAAAAAAATAAAATTTTTAAAAAAAGGGATTTTTCACCTGCTTTTGATTAAGTCTTCAGCCTCAGAGCGAACAGCTCCACGTGCACTTATGGTTTATGTAGATCAAGCGAAGTGGTGAGCACTGGGTCCCTCCCTGCCAAGTTTTCCCCTCGCTGTAGCACAGAGTCCACTTAAGAGCTACAATCTGGTCGCTTCATTCGCTTTCAAATTCGCCTCCCATTCGTTCCTCCAAGACATTTGGGGTAAGTGGCAGCATCTGTCTTGTGTTTGTGTTATTCACACTGAATTTCCAAATGGACATTTTCGAATGGGTGCAAGATGCTGCTCTGGCTTGGAAATCAGACTTCTCCAAGCTGCAATTGACTTATTAGATGTTAAATAGGCTGGGGCTGGATGGAGACCTCCAGAGCAGCACTGGGAGCCTGAGCAAGGAGCGTTGTTTCCCCTCTGAACGTCCAGCAGTCCGCGGTGACAGCGATGACGGCGCTGCTGGAAGGTCACCTGCGTGTCTCCGGGACGACGGAGGATGCTCAGCCCCGGCGCTTTGGGCAGGTCCCAGCCCGCGGGTGAGCCGCGTTCCGCCGGCCCCGGGGCCCTCTAGCGGCATTCCCGGCTGGATGTGTTCAGCCTGGCTCCTCCCTGGGTGGGCAATGTCCCTTCCTGCCGCGGGGACAGCGCTGACCTGGCATCAGCCGGCCCCGAGCAGGGCGCCCGTGGCTGTCTGCTCCCTCCCCCGGGACCTTTCAGAGCCAAAGCCCGAACTGGGCTGTGAAAAAGTCGTGTCGGGTTTCTTCACTTCATCATTTCTACCATTTTTCCTTTATTTCCCTTTTTTTTTTTTTTTTCCCCCCCATTCTTCAGCTTTTTTTCCATCGTGCCTTTCCCTAGTTTCCAGGCCCCCTTTTCAGTCTGTTTGTAAATAAATCTCCCTCCATCCATCCCCTTTCCCCTTAATCAATTTTTGGAGGTGTCAGAGAAATGGTTCAGATGTTCCCAGCAGCAAATAGAAGCTTTAAGCTGTTCCCTGATGGTTTCCACTCCTTATCCCTTTCATTTACAGTGTGGGGGGGAAACACAGATAATTGCAGATCCTGTACATCTCAAACTGTTTGTGGTGATAGTTACAATTATCCAAAATAATTGGCAGAAAGATTTGCGGACTTAATGTGCCGGGCTAAATTAATACTCTTAAATGCTCGAATTTTACCAGCCTGTGCTTGTGCCATCCACTCTGGATCTCCTGAAATGGGCTAAATTGGCCATGCTGGCCATAAGGAGGCACGAAAAGGTTGCTGGTGTCGTTCTAGATTGGAGTTTATCTCAGCAGCTATTAGGGAGGACAGGGAGGAATATCACTTGCACCCATAGGAATCTGGTGGGGTTTTGGTTTTGGGTTTTTTGGGTTTTTTTTTTGTTTGGTTTTTTTTTCCTGAATTCATCCCTCAAAGAGTTTAAATAGAGGCAGAATTTTCGTGCCCAGGTTGCCCAGCCTGTGCTCACAGGGAGACAATCCTCATCAGGGTTCCTGCTCCAGGCTGCAGGAAAAACCCTCTTCTGGTCCCTCTGTCTCCATGGGAGGTGGGGAACAGCAGCAGCTTGTTCCTGGGGGTTTGAGAGACAGGAAAACATCTGGAATTCCTGGGTAGGGCATTGCCCTTCCCTGGAGGAGCAGAGCTGCCCCACTGCGGAACTCCACAATACCTGAGGAATGTTCCCTAAAATGCTGAATTTGGGATCAGAGCCAGCCAGGGTGAAAACGCTTGTGGCAATCCGAGTTTTGAGGGTGTGCCTGGACACTCTTTGGATGGAGACAGTCAAAACCTCCAGGAAAGGGAGCTGGGAAAGGGCTGGGGCTGCAGACAGAGCTGGTGCCTCGCCCACGGCTCAGAAAACAGACCCAGCCTTGGCTTTTGCCAAGAGCCCTTCACTCCCCCAGCAGCCAGACTGTGGGGAGAAAGACATTGGGAGTGAAGGGCTGACAGAGACTGACAGAAGCTTAGCACCCTGCTGGATGCAGCCTTTGGAAAGGGGCGATGAAAGATAAAAATCCCCGTCCCCGGTGCAGCCCTTTGTCTGAGAGATGCCAGGCAAGGCTGTGCCAAGGTGCTTTTCCCTGACCATCTGCCTCACGAGCCCACATGCCAGGCTTGATGCAATCCAAAGCCTGATAGCACACAGGCCTGCTGGTTTATGAGGATCCATTTTGCAATTAAAACAAATATTTAGGATTTCTTCTAAACCAAGGGGCCAAGTCCTCGCGAGGGAAGTCTGGCGGGTCTGAGCAGGGTAAAGAGGCTTCCTTGGCTCTCCTGACAGAGGCAAAATTGCACCAAGATTTCGGTCCAGAGGTCATCTGTGTAATTTAAAAACCATGCTGGACTTAAATAGAACTGTAGAGAGTAAAAATGCAGCTGGAGAGGGCAGAGCCTGGGTGGGAGGCACGTCCTCACCCTCCTGCTCGGCTTGGAGCTCCAGCGACAGGCAAGGCACAAAGGTGGGGCTCCCCTCGTTATCAGGGATGCTGATTTTGCCTTCACTTCTCCTTTAAAATGTCCCAAAGGGCACCTGGGGAAAAAAACTCCACCCTGCCTCAGCCTGGGCCGTCCTCCTGAGCTTCCAGGGGCAGGATTCCTTGCGACAAGGCTCGATGTTTCCTGAGCTTCCTCCTAGTGCTCCCACCATGTTAAACAAATGCATATGCTTCCTGCAGATCCTTGGCAGCGCTCTGAATCAATCCTACATGGAAATGAGGAGGTCTGGCATGCCACTGTGCAATCCAATGGTCTCACACCCCGACAGAGCTCAGCTGCAGGTCATATGTTCCCCTCTGAACCATATTTTCTGATGAAAACCCTTTTGGCTGCAGCCTCAGAACCAGCTTGAGTTAAGTCAACAAGGCAGGGAAAGTGCCTTGGCCAAGATGGAATGACAAGCTGGGACCAGAGCTGGGACAAGAGCTGGGGTCTCTTGAGTCTCCTGGCTCTTTGTGGCACAGGGGGAATCCAAACCCATCCCTGCACACCTTTAGCTGCACCTGAGGGGCAGAGAGAGGGATAAAAATGAACTCCCCTGAGCAGGGACAACCCTTGGCCTCGTGGAAGAACCTCCAGGGTGTCAGACCTGCCCCATCCTGTATCGGAGACCTGGTGAGAGGTGCTGCCTACTCCCAGTTTTTACGCCGGGCCATAAAAGGGAGCGTGGGACCTCTTTTTCTCCCCTGCTGGCGGGGTTCTGGCCGTCATTCCCTGTGGATGGTTTCTAGACACACATTCCTTTGTTTGGGAAGACCCTGTATTATGTTGACACAGCAGCATGTGGCACTGGAAAAGGAAATAGAAAAGGCTTTTGAACACAACTGGGCTGGTGCTGGAAGAATGCAGGGTGTGAAAGGGGATTCAGTATTGGGGAACAGCTTTCAGTTGGAGCTGAAAATTCAGATTTTCCTCTTTACTTCCTGTGTTTTTTTCCACTTGTAGGGGATTTAGAAGAGCAGGCAGGTTCAGTGTGAGTAAATTCCAGCAGGACTCTGTGTGGATGCTGTGGGGACAAGGAAACCCTGTGGAAGCTCGCTGGGTTCTTTGCCTTGATCTTGCATCGTGGTGCAGCAGCTCCCACTCCCCAAGCCTCCCTTTCTCCTCTGGGATTATTAATGCTTAGTGGTAAAGTGCTTTCAGGGCTCGCCCATGAATTTTTAAAACGTGACAGAATTGCCAAAAAAACAAACAAACAAACAAAAAAATCCGCTGTTGGGTTCCAAGTCAATAATTTCCCACCCTCCGAGGACCGTGTCCTCAATCAAAACACATCTGTCGCAGGCAGCCAGGCTCCAGCAGTTTGTAACACCTGTGTCAGGAGTTGTTCAGAGCTGCTCCGTGGATTTCTGTCTCCCAGGATGTTTCCTGATGGATATTCCATGAAATACTCCTCTTGAACACCCAGGGATCTTCCCTGGGATGCTCGAGCATGGGTTTAATTCCTCGTCTTGCAGCAAACTCGCCATGGGGCCGTGCTGGCTTTCCCCACTGAAAGCTGGGACTTTTTTTTATCCTCTGAAAAGTCTTTTTAGGAAAGCAGAGAGAGTAAAAGAGCCTTTTGGGGCGTGAGGATTGGGTTTAATCTCTCTGTGCCTCAGATAAATAGGGATAACTGATATTTTTCGTGTGGCTTTGCTGGTTTAGGGGATAAGAACTTTCCGGGCAGGCACTGAGGACCTCCCCATGTGTTGTGGGGTGCCTGCCAGGGCTGTACCCCATTCCAGCCCAGGTGGGATGGCAGGACAGGGTGCAGAATTCACCCCCAGGTCTCTCTCTCTGCTCTTGGCCTCTCCCTCCTGATTTGTTTATCTCTCGGGGGCCTTTCTGTTTTCAATTCCATTGTTCTTCACCTGGGAATTTCAGGCTATTATTTAATTTCCTTCCAGCTCTCAGCCCTTCCCCCGTGCCTCCCAGGTCTCCGTGGCCAGCCCCAGCCCCTCTGTGCAGGGAGTTTTTACTTTCCTGCCCCTCTGTGCGAGTCAGTTTTCCTTGGCTCCCGCAGCATCTCCTCTTGTCAAGGCATTATCCAGTGGGGAGCCTGATTATTTGGATTCCTTCAGCTTCCCCTTTTAATATATCTCCTCTGTGTCCTGCAGCCTGACCCCTGCCAAAGGACCTGCCACGAGGGTTGTTTCTCCCAGTCTGGAGCCCTCCCCCAGCTTCCCTTTCATCTGTGTTTTCTGAGAGCTCTGTGCTCCAGGCAGCAAAGTCAGAGCGGGGTTTGGGGCCTCTGGGTCCAGCCTGGATCCCTCCCCCATCACCTGAGAAAAGGCAAAAACCCCTTCCAGGGCCAGCCTTGGAGGGGGGTGGGGAAGAGCTGAGCCCAGAGAGGGAAAGGAAACCATTTAATCCCTTTTTTTTTTTTTTTCTGGAATTTGCAGCATGGCTCCTAAGCGTGGACTGCAGGCACTCTGGGGCAGATCCTCTGCAGAGGGCTTTTAGGGCAGCACACCTGGGACAAGTGAGGAGGCCCCTGAAAATTAAGAAGGCTCTGGTATTGATGCCTGGCTGCTGCACTTGTGGGCCCAGTGTTCCCAGTGGAACCAGTTTAAAACCCTCCATGGGGATTCCAGGGGGCCTCTGTGCACGTCCAACACCAGGGAGAGACGCTGGCCGCTGTATTTTGATTCCCCACCCTAGAGAAACCTCCCATCTCAAGAACATAAAGGTGATTTTTTTTTCCAGCCCTCTGCCAGCGTTTTGTTCACTGGAAGAGGAGGAGATCCATGGAGGTCTCCAAACTCTAGACCCCAAACCCGATAAAATATCGCCAGAATGCATTTAGCAAAGGTGCTGCTGAGCAGGAAACAGAGAGGAGAGGATGGAAAAGGGTGGGTGGAAGCTTTTGAGGGTTTCTGTGCAGAGAGAAGAGTGTTTAGGTCGATGGTTCCCCAGTTTTGGCTCAGGTGAGGTGGAAGCCACACCCAGAGCAGGCGGGTTTTCCGCACAGCGCTGCTTCTTATTCTTAAAATATCCTCAAATACGCCTCCAAAGCTGGTGTAAAACAGTTCTTCAGTGGCCCGTGGTGTTGTTGGACCTCTCCAGCTCCCACCTGTGGTCCCTCTCTGCAGCATCCCACGGGAGATGGATGATTTGATGCTGGGAATTGTGTGTGTGGTCCAGGACCTGCAGCTGGGTGTGGGTGCTGAGAGCTGCTGTTCCCAGCTCTGCCTGGGCTGGGTTTTTCCCTCGGTGCCTTCCCAAGGAGAGGCAGGAAAGGCTTTGGAGTCAGCCGGGAATGGCTGTGAGTTGTCACTGCCTGTCCCATCTATCATCCAGCACAACGTGACACCTCAGCCAGGGAAATCCAGAGAGAAGCAGTTTTCTGTCAGCTCCAATTTACCAACAAGGCCTTCGAGAGCGGGGCTTGAAATGACTGTATTCTCTGTGAAAACCTCTTTTGGGAAATGTAACAGGACACTTTTCTTCACCAAAAACTCAGTTAAAAGTGTTCCCCTCCTTCTTCTACCACCATCCACCCCCTGGGTCAAGAGTACCACAAGGTTTTGGCTTTTTCAGAGTCAAGGGAGGGTCCTGAGATATTTTCCCTCGCTTAGGGAGGAGTCCCAGTGCTCAACTGAGCCTGAGCATTGGAGCAGGCCCTTGCTGAGATAATAAATAGTTATTAATAAAAAGTTATTAACATTAAGCAGCAGCTCGTCATTGACATTTTCAAGGGGAGATGCTGAGATCAGTTATAGAGAGTGTGAATCCATAGCTAAGGACTGTTGGAGCCAAAACTTTATAGATCCTCCCAAGTGCTGGATGCTCCCTGAAGTTCACCCTGCTCAGACAAAGTGAAGATCTGGGCTGAGCCTGCTGCAGTTACGGGTTCCGTGCCCCTGTTAAACTGCATTTATCTCATCCCCAATGTGTCCCACCCTCGGCCATTCGGTTCCAGGAGTAGGGCAGCACTCTCATGTGGTTCTGAGTAAACCCCGGGTTTCTCCGGGCCAAGAACTGTAGGCAGGTGATGTTACAGGAAGCAGAGATTTGACATCTGGATCAGAACTGCAAGGGGCTTAAAACTCCCCTGACATGAACCTCACCCTTGGCAGCTCCCTGGGTGCTCCCAGGTGCTAAATTGTCCTTCCTCTGGCCAGGCTGTGTGCTCCAGAGCGCAGTGGAGGGAAAAGAATCCCACCAGCTCATGTGTTAGAAGGAGAAAAAACATTTTCTCCGTGCTGTTCTGAGGTGTCTGACTTAGGGTTCGCGCTGTGGGGTTTGTGGAGTTGTCTCCATCCCCATTCATGTCCTGTTCCTTTGGTTTGCAGCGAGCCCTCGGTGATTCAGAGCAGGAGGGAAGAGAAGACGGGCTGAAGCCTCCACTGGTGTAAAAGAACACGGGATCCCTGGTTTGGAGAGGTTTCCGTCGTGTCCTGGCCCCACGAAGAGCCCAGCGGTGATTCTTTTCCAAGGCACAGAGCACAGATTAACTCCGAGCTCCAAACTCCTTGTTTTCCTTGGCGTGGTGAGCGAGGAGAGCTGACATGGCAATCATACATTATACATGACACGGGCAGAGAGACAGAAAGCAAACAAAACCCGGATCAAATGCCCAGGAAACACAGCAGGCCCAGGGCTGAGAGCAGCTCCTCTCCGCACCTTCCAGGGCAGGAGCCCCGGGCAGGCTGCAGGAAACAAAACCAAATCCATCACCCTCCCAGCACCCATCTACAGGGAAATGCAAGATTGGATGCTGGGGGTGTCCAGCCTGGAGAAGAGAAAGCTCTGGAGAGATCTTAGAGCACCTTGCAGGGCCTAAAGGGGCTCCAGGATTGCTGGAGAGGGACTGGGGACAGGGGATGGAGGGACAGGACACAGGGAATGGCTGCCCACTGCCAGAGGACAGGGATGGATGGGAGATTGGAAGGAAAATTTTCCCTGTGAGGGAGGGGAGGCTCTGGCACAAGTTTCCCAGAGAAGCTGTGGCTGCCCCTGGATCCCTGGGAGTGTCCAAGGCCACGTTGGATGGGGCTTGGAGCAGCCTGGGATGGCAGAAGATGTCCCTGCCCATGGAAAGGGAGTTGGAATGAGATGATCTCTAATGCTCTTTTCCAACCCAAACCATTCTGGGTTGCTGTGCCCAATTCAGACCCCTGCAGTAGCTGTGAAGCACCTGGTTTGCTGCTGCAATCAATACAGAGAGAAAACCTGTTAGAAAAGTCAGTTTTAAGCCAGACTGGTGCTTTGGCCCTTTGGCAGAACCGTTTTGTGCAGAGGGTGGTATCTTAGGGATTGCAGGGCTCTGCCATGGATTCAGCTGCCCTTCCCTGAGGGAAGTTTTCTTTTCCTTAGTGCATGGTCCCTCCTGACATTCCCAGCAGGATGGGGTTTGGGGGAGGATCTCCTTTGCCCGTCTCTGTGGTTGGGACCGGGTCAGTTCATCAAGAAGCAAACGCAGAGCTGGCCATGTCCAGGTGACCGGCAGTGACACAGCTCTGAGTGTCCCCAGGGAGAAAGGGGGCTCTTCCTCAAGCAGGTAAAAGAAAATGCCAACTTTTCTGCTGTGAAAATGAACAACAACAACAAAAAATTACTCTTGTCACTCTCTGGTGGTTCTTAAGCTGTGAGGGGCTTGTGTGTGCCAAAAAACAAATTTGAGGAGAAACATAATCTTGAGGAGTCTTTAGCAAAGCAACGGAGAGTCAAAGTATTTCTTGAGCCTCCTTTGTTTAATCCTGACACCGTGATTTATTCCCCAGTAACACATCCACCATCCCCCTCCACACACACACACACACACACACACACGTCCACCAGGGCAACTGCTCCGAATTTTATTGGAAAAATATAAAACGGCTTCGCATTCTTACCTTTATTTCAAGACCTCCTACAAGAAGCAGGAAGGGTAAACATGAAAGATCTGTTTCCTTTAAATTGTGAGTGTGGGGGAGTTTTTTCCTGTAGTGAAAGGACTGTTTTGAAAAGCCCTAAATGCTTTTGAATTGAATACATCGGAGTAATGTACACACGGTTTGAATTTACAGTTCTGGGTCTCCTGTCCCCCTCCATATGAATCCTATAAGTCAGACGTGTTGCTACAGTGATTCCCACCGGGAAAGTCTGGACCTAGACTAGGAACAGCTGTAGATCTACAATCCACCAAAGTCGGCTTCTGAAACAGATATGAATTATTGGTTCAGTCAGATAAATATGGCTTTGCCTTTCCCCCACAGGCAACCACATATGGCACTTGGAAAGAATTAAAACCTTTACCCTTGGCCAGGTCTGGTTAAATAATGGCTCTTTCTTATACTTTTCCCCCCTCTCTCTCTCTCTCTCTCTCTCTCTCTCCATTTCCTCTCATTCATTCTCCTTTTCATTTTCCTTTCATGATCTTTTTGGCACCGGCATCCAAAATGTCACCTCCTCAAAGTGACCCCGAATTTTCCAGTGTCACCTACGGGGGCTGCGGGAGCGCGGGCGAGGCGGACGGGTGGGAAAACATGGAGCTGTTATTCAACGGGGCTGGAGCTTTGAAAGGAGGGAACAAAACCACCTTTCTGCCTCTCAGCACGGCTGTGTTTGAGTCCAGGAAAGCCTCTGAGGCTGCTGCTGCCTCGTCAGCTGAGTTTGGGCTTGTCCCAGAGCACGAATTCACCCGCCACCCCACAGCGTGCGGGTGCTCTGCCCCCTTTTTGGGGTGCCAGAATGACTTTTGAAGTGTTGCAGCTCGTGTTGAGCAGTGAGGAACAACAATCTGGGGGTGAGGCATGACGGGGAGATGTGAGGTGTGAGGGTGCCTCGCCCTCTGAGCTGCTTCTTCTCCCCCTTCCCATCTCCCTGTGTCCCTCCAAACCCAGGGCACACAGTGCAGAAGAGCATCCCTCCGAGGAGGGCTCAACCTCACAGCTTTTAAACTCTCTCACCTGCCTCTCCTGAGCTCCCTGATTCCCCCCCTCCTCTCTCCTACCCTCGGTCACTCCTCCGGCCCCACGAGCTGCCCTCCAGCCAAGCCCTCCACCAGCTCCAGCGCAATTCCCTTCCTCCAGCTACTTCCACGGGCTTTAAAAATCTGGAATTAAGAAACCTGTAAGTCGCTGCTTTATCTCATTATCTCCTGTTTTGCATTTTAATGTGCCTGCTCTAAAAAAGCCCTCATTGATATTCCGGTTCGGCATGTGTTTGTTTGTGTCTCTTGGGAAAATTGGCTACAGATATTACTAAGTCAAAAAAACACACACAGGAGAGTTTGCTGCATATTTTCCTTTCCTATTTTTTTTTTTTTTGGTGCGCGTTGCTTCTTTGAAAGAAGATGGCATTTTCTTCACTTTCTTGAATAGCAAAAGAGTGGAAATGGTGGGATTTTGAGGCAGCTTGGGATGTAGGATGTGAAGGATTGAACTTGGAGTCTCCAGTTCCTGGGCTCTTTTTCCCCACCCTGCTTTGAAATGCAGGTCACTGTGTCCTCCTGCAGCTTCCCAGCCACTCAGCATCTTCCCCCAAATCCTCAAAGCCACAGGGACAGCCCCAAAGGCCAAGCCTTGGGGCTCCAAGGCCGGTGAGGAACCAGAGGAGATCCCAAAGGTCTGTCTGGGAGGGTGGCTCTGGCAGGAGTGTCCCACCACAGCCTGTGGGATGTTGGGGATGTGCAAAAGGAGCCTGGAAGGGCTGGGATGGTGTGTGGTGGCTCAGGAGGAGCCCTGTGAGCAGAGGAAGGTGAATTCCAGCATCCCCCTGCCCCCAGCAGCAGCCCCGAGCCCGGTGTGGCTCCTTCAGGAATGGCAGAGGGGAATTAACCGCGATGGTTTCTCCCCACTGCTCACCGCTCCACAAAGACATTGGTTTTCCTCTCCCTTCTGAGGTGAAAAATGAGCTTTTCTGCCCTCTGTTCAACCGTGAAAATCCCTCTGGTGCTGCTCTTGAATCGTGGTTTAACTGCAGTGCTCCTGACATGCTCCCACTGCTGCTCCCTGCTATAATCCTGCGGTGAGGGGGCCTTAGGATGGGAGCAGCAACCCTCTGGAGGCAGGCGGAGTTGAAATAGCTGCCTCAGACTAGACATTGAATTTTTTAGGGGCATAAAATTTACATGAGGTGAACCCCAGGTTGGCTGCCTGGGAAATCTGTGTCAAGCAAATCTTTGAACGGGTTTTTAAAAATGCAGTTGTTTTCCACGTATCCTCGAGCATTATGAATGTTAAAACATCTCCTGCCGGCCTGGGACTCAGCACAGGGGGACTTCTGGGTTGGATCTCCCCGGTTTTTGGCACTGGGCTGTGTACAGGTGGCGTTTTTGTGGCGGGAGGGGAGGATCTGAGTTAAGAAATGAGGACGTGCTGAGTATTTTGTCAGCTTTAGGGTTTACCCTGGGCAGGGGATGGTGTGGGAAGACCTGACACCCCACAGAGAAGCTGGAGAAGTGTGTTCCCACCCCAAAGATGTGCTCACCTGTGCTGAGCCACCTTCCCTGGTTGTTTCTCTGGTGGAAGCAGTGATGCAAGACCCACAGCTCCATCCCCCTGCCACACCCAGGTGTCCCTTGCTGTCACTCCTGCTGCTCTTTCTGCAGCTCTCAGCAGTGTCACCAGCTCTTTTGGCAGCCTCTCCTTCGCCCCTGAGGCTTCAGCAGCAAATAAAGAAGAGTTCAGCAGAGTTCCTCTCTGTTCTGTGTGAGCAGCTCGGCGTGGCTGAAGGCAAAGGCTGCAGGGAACAATCCCTCACCCTCGTTTTCCTTCCCAGGGCAGGAGGTTCAGCAGGGATATTTGGGGTTGGGATATCTGCATTTGCCCCAGATCTTAGCACTTGCCCTGGTGCTGTGTCCCTTTCTGAGACCACTCCAGCTCCCTTTTGCTGCTTTTGGAAGGAGTGGACTCAAAAACACTCTCAAAAAATTGAGTTTCTTTATGGCATGTCAGCTAAATACTGAAACACAGGGCTCCCCCTGCCCTGGCAGTGACACTCCCCACCCAAGTTTGGTGTCAGGGTGGGTGGGATGTGGACCTGCTCCCCTCCAGCGAGCACCTGGAGGTTCTGGCAGAATTTTGGCCCCCAGCCCACACCTGGGGCCAGGTTTGGAGCCAGCCCCTGGCAGCACCCAGCCCCTGCAGCCCCTCTGAGCACACCCTGCCTCCGTGTGAGGCTCCATTGTGCTCTAACATTTCACTGCCAGCAGGATTCCTACCCTTTTTTTTTAAGTCCTGTGGGTGCTTTTTTTTTTTTTCCCTTTCTTTTAATGATCTTTTTTAAAATTATTATTTTCTTGGCATGTTTTGATATTTCCAAGGGGACCCCTGAAGGCAGTGCCTTTCTCTGCTGACCACCCTGACGCTGTCAGAGCTGCTGCGGGCAGGAGGGGGAATAAATGGGAAGTGCCAGGGATGAAATGGCACCGCTGCCAGATGCTCCAGCAAGGAAATACTCAGGGACCCTGTGATTTGTCCCTGCTGTGTGGCACAGGCTGCTGCTGCACCGACAGCACCCCAGCCATGCACTTCACTGACTTTAAAAGCGACCGAGGTGAAGCAACCCCTTCTTTATTTTATTTTTTTATTTCCCCCCCCCCCCCTCTAAATACCCCGTGGTGCCGAACTGAAATCTCAGCCAGCTTCTATTTTCAGAGGGCTCGGTGAGAGAATGTTTTTTATCTGGAGTTACAATGACTGTCGCCCTGTAGCCTGCAGTTCCCATGCTGGTGCTGCCAGGGCCCATGAATGCGTGCTTTATGAGCGGCTCTCGCAGGTGTTCGGGGGGCATGTAATCACTAATGAATAGTGGGGACACACTCACTGGGGGCAGGCTCTGGCACAGCCAGCCAGGACAGCCAGTTGGTTGGGGTTTTTTTGGGTTGGTTTTTTTTTTTTTTTTTTCCCATTCTGTGAGAAAAAGCAGAGGAGAAAAAAAAAAAGAAAAAAAAAATCCAGAGTTTTTTCCTTCAAGAGCTCTCCCAACCTCAGTGGTCACCCGCCCCATTTACACCCACCCAGGTGGAAATTTTGGTCACAGAATTGTACATTTGGGCACGAAATTGTACATTTTGGGGTTTCTTTTCCCTCCCTCAAGGAGAAATCCCAGAGGGGGCAATGCGTCCAGGCACGTGGGGTTTGCAGGAGTTAATCTTGAGGGGTTTGTGCTTTTTGTGCTCCTGGCTCTCTCCCCGTGCCAGGGTTCACGCATAAAATGAGGAGCAGTGGCTTCAGGAGGAGCACAGCCCTCGGAATCATTTGGAATGTGCGTGCTATGGACGAGGCCAATTATGATAATGATGATTAATTTGCCATTAAGCCTGTCTGATCCTTCCCCTTGTCCCACCCTGCACAGGCACAAAGGGACGGGGATGGAGTTTGGGCGGTTTGGGTTTTGGCAGGCTGAGATTCCAACCCCAAACAACGCGCTCTGAACGAAGCTCTGGGTGAGAAATCACAATAACAGCAACCCCAAGCAAGGCAGATTTTAAAAAAGGGGGGAAAAATAATCTCTGTAATTTTTCACTGGTCTAACAGCAAAGGAGGGGAAGCCAGCCTGGTTTATTTTGTGATTCTCAGCCTGAATTGTTGGATAAGTGATTAAAGCCCTGCTGGCTCCAAACACACACCAGGTTTGCTGATCCCAGCCTCTGACTTGGGGTTTGGTCTGGGAGGGAACGAGGATTCTCCAAGCTGGGAAAGCCCAGAGTGTCCCCACAGAATTCACTTGGAGTCACTTTTGGCTTGGAGAACCTGAGCTGCAGCTCACCTGTGGCTGCCACAGGTGGGGTGGAGGTGGCCACTGATTCCAGAGCTGCTGGAACTCCAGAAAATCCAGGTGCACAAGCTGGGTGTGAATCCTACCTGGACAAAGGGGCAGGACTTCCCCTGGGAAAAGTGCCAGTGATTTCTATTTTTCGTTATTCTTATTATTAATATTATTATTATTGGTTTTATTTAAACATTCCGTGGAAGAGAACATCCCCCCCCCAAGCTGTGATCACTTTTATCAGTCAGTGTCAGGTGAACAGTTAGCTATAAAGCAATATATCCTTCAGCCCGAAAGGAAGACACTGTTTTGGAAAAAAAAAAAAAGAAAAATAAAAAAGAAAAATATCAATATTCAGGCTGTGCAGCCTGAGCCAGTGGTTTTATTTGTGCTCATATTTTTCGCTGCCTCTCTTTTACACCTCAAGGACACTTTTATGGTCTCCTCATGGTATTTCACTTCTGAGGTGATGGTGATGCCTTGAGAAAAAACAGATTTCACATTAATTTGGCCCCAAAAGCCATGAGACTGGAAGTGGGAGTGCAGCTCTTGGATACCTGGTTGAATTTAGCAGGAATTCGCCATTTTTGGGCTTTATTTCTGCAGCGCCAAAGCCCACAAAGGCCTCGTGTTGGGGCAGCACGAGTTTTTCCTTCAAAAGAAAGGCAGAGGGAAGCATTCCCTGCCCTCCTGGAAGTGGCATCCGTGAAGGATTACCTAAAAAATCCTAAAGTGCTGTGGGAAAATAAAGCTGTGTACGTGTTTGTAAGTGGGGGTTTTAGGCTGCAGAGGAGGAAGCAGAAATGCTGAGGTGATCTGCTCCTAAATGAGGATAATTAGTGATGGGGAAGGATAAGACCCTGCGCTCACAGGGTGCTTTTCTCCTTAGGGACTGGGATGGTGCTGTGGTGTCTCCTCTAGGAGAAGGAAATGGAGGTGAGAGAAGTCCAAGATCATCTGCAGAGCTGGTGGCACGGTAGGAAAAATAATCATCAACCCTGCAAGTGCCAGAAGATGCTCTAACCCCCAGCAAATGCAGCTTTGTGGTTGAATATTTCTAATTTTTTTTTTTCTTTCTGAGAGCACTCTGGCTCTTTGAGCATTTTTCGAGCAGCCACACGGCACCTGTAAAACAGCAATTATCCCATTTTCCATGAGGGAAGTGACTCGTGCAGGGGGGAGATCCCCACACCTTTGCACAGCTCTCCAGCAGGAGGTTGGGAATAGCCTGGATCAGCTCAGGAGCAGCAGACAGGAATTTCAGGAGGCACACAGGGATCTAAACTCAGGGCACTGAATTCCCAGTGGGGACAAAGCTACTGGAGCCCTCTGTCTCGACACGGAAAGGGAATTTCTCTGTAGTTTGTCACAGTCTTGGCTTTTCTTGACTCATTTGTGGAAAAGAAAAACCACCCAACGAGCAAAGACAGGCAAGATTTGGTTCAGGGAAGGATGAATTTCCCCATCCTGCACGGTGGCACCAAGTCTTTGTTTAAATGTGAAGTTATCCCTGTGCACTGTGTTACATCCAGCTTTCCTCGTCCGTCACGTTCCCAGGATGTGAGCACCTCTCCCACCTTCCTGCAAGCTCCATCCTCTTCACTCAGGAAAAGGAGAGAAACCCTCCAGGCTCTGCCCCACCACCCCACCCTGTCCAGCTCATCACCTGCTCCTGGGTCCCTTTCTGCCGAGTCCATAAGCACCCTGGGTCTTCTTTATGCTTTGGAATATTCCTGTCTCTGTCCAATATCCCGTGCTTTTATCCCTGTTGGATTTCAGCCAGTTATTTCAGACGATTTCTCAATTTATCCAGATAATTTTGAAGGCTAATTCTGACCTTACCATGCTGGCGGGTCTCTCCCAGCCCTGTGCTGTCCACAAATTTAATAAACATCCTCTCTGTCAAGGTCAGCATGGAAAATACGGAATGGAAACGGAAGCACAAAACCCTGCTTAAGTCTGACGCCCACCACACCAAAATTTTCCTCAAATTGTGCTGGTTTCAGCATGGAGGAAATGCAATTTCTGCCTGGAAAAAGCCCAAGCTTGCAGCTCTCCCAAACACTCGCAGCTCTGCTTTGTTGTTCAGCTCTGCGCCTCACCTTAAAATTAAAACACAAAAAACCTCCCCCATGGGGCTGAAGCAACCTGGAGATTTTTTAAAAAAGCACATTTCCGCTCCCAAGAAACGGGACACAGGCACTGGAGGTGACGATCCCATTCACAAGCACCTCCAAACCCACCACAACTCTCCCTGGAATCTTTCCCTACCTCCAGGACGAGGTAGAGCAGCCATTTTAAGGCTGCACCGCTCAAACCCCCACACCAGCCCTGGGGTCTGGGATATTCTGGGGGAGCCACAAGCTCCTCGTGCTGCAATCAGTTGCTTCCTAACTCGAAGCCGCCTCAAATCATAAATTGCTTCCCTCACCGATGCAAAATGCATAATGTGGTGATTGATGCTATAGAGGCAAGCCCGGTACAGTTTGCACGCTCTCGAATGTAATCCTGGTGCAGGTGGGGGACTGAAGCACGGGGTAAATGCAGCTGATTAGATATTTTGTCTCATTCAGGAGCCTTTTCTGCCAGCACTATATGAGTGAATGCATATTGCATGAGGGGCCTGTTCCAGAGTCCATTGAAATGGAGTGAAAGGCTCCCGTTTTTTCCCTCGGCGTGCTTTGGAGCAGGGCAGAAAACACTGTCAGGCACACACACAACAGAGATGTTGCCTCGCAGTTTGAGGGGGAACTGGCTCTGCTAATGGCAAAAACAAATGTTTTTCCCTGTGATGTGTGGAGCCCTTAACGACGGCGATCCCTCGGAGAGCGCCGGGATTTGCAAATATTGAATGTATTTCCGTTTATGTGGGAATTGAAGGATGGAAAATTCAAGGAAGTGGCCAGGTCCTTAGAGAAGAGCTGGAGTCTTGACCTCTGCTATAGGCTGGACACGCTGGGATGCTTATCCTGGCAGCAGAGCAGTGGGAATAGGGCTGGGATAATGCTCCTCACTGGCAGTGCCATTCCTGCTTGGGAAACGCCCTTTCCTTGCACATCCAGCCTGTGGCTCCAGGTTGTTGTTAGTCCGGGTAGGGAAGAGCTTGTGCCACACTAAAAGGCAGCTTGAATTAGGAGAAGAGCAGGGAAAATACAGTGTTGGTGTTTTTAGGGTCGTTTCTGGTGATGGTCCCAGCAGGACCCTCACCCCTTACTCCTGTCCCAGCAGTGCTGCACCCTCAGCTGGTCCAAGAGCAAGGCTGGGCCCAGGAATTCCTCTGGGAGCCCAGATACGAGGTGTTAGGGCAGGTAATTGCCAAGCTGGGTTGATTTTCCTCTGCATTTCCCAGCCGCGGATGCGGATTTTTCTGTTTTTCTGCAGAAAACCCGCTTTCTCCTCGCCCGCATTTTTGCGTTTGCCAGCGCTGGGGAAGAGCAGAGCGGAGCTGGCTGCACCAGCGCTGCCACTCCTGCCCTGCAGAGGCTAAACCGAGGCACGGAATTGAATCACTTTTTTGTGGGCATCTGAAGCCCCACAGGGAATTTAATCACTTTTTTTGTGGGCATCTGAAGCCCGCAGGTGGGACAGACATAGGGCACGGCTGCCGAGGTAGGAGGAGAATCCTCACCAGCATCCCTGCGAGCATCTCGGGGATTTTTAGCCCAGGGGAAGGATGCACCAGGGGCTGGGGAGGGACCAGAGCCAGGTCTGTGTCCTCCGCCGGCTTTAGCTGTGCTTGTGCCTCCCCTAAACGTGCTGCATTTTTATCCGTGCGGCGTTTCTCCTTCTCGTGCCCCCCCTCCCTTTTTTTTTTTTTCCTTTTTCCTCCTTCCTCTCGCCTTTTATAGGCACGGCTTCGAGGGGCGAGGGCAGCTCGCCAGAGCCTCCGAGCTCCCCTGCCAGCGCCCATGGCTGTCGGGAGCCCAAAATTCACCCCGAACGCCGGCTCTGGTGCGGCACCCGCTGCATCCCCAGCCGCTGCCCGTAAATACATAAATAACGGGAGAAATAAAGCGGCACCTCCAGCAGAACGCCAATGCGGGGCTGGAGGTGCAGCCACCCCCTTGCAGCCCTCACCGGTGAGCAGTAAATGGAACTTTGTTCCCTCTCGGAAGGGTTGTTTTATTTTTTTTTTTTTTTTTTCCCTCATTTGCGGGTTTCTAGCGGTGCTCGAGACCTCCAAGAGGTCTGGGCGCGGATTGCAGTGACTTCCAACCTCGGCTCTTTGTGCCAGCGGGGCATTATCTGCGACTCTCCTCCTTTTTTCCTTCTCCCTCTTTCTTTAAAAAGCCATAAAACAGCGAGTACTGTTCAGCGATTAGGATTATTTGGGTTCGCTTCAGTCCTGGCACGGTGCTAATAAAACAAATTATTAAAAAAAACCCCCAAAACTAACCCGGCGTTAAAGGGTTTGTTCTCTCATTTGCGGAAGAAACCGTCTCACTGTGGGAATGAACAATTAACAGCGTTTAAATGAGCCGAACTTGGTCCTTTTCTCCCATTGTCTTTGTGCCTTTTGAATCATCTGGAATGGGATTTTCTCCGCTGTCTATTTTCCGGTGCGCTAAAATGTTTTACATAAATCAGAGAGAGGGAGCAGCCCCGAGCCGTAACCCCCTCATCCCCGCCGTCCACAGCGCCGGCTAAAACCACGGAAATGTTGTGCTCTGTCACCTGGATCTGTTGCACGATTACAACCTTTGCAGATTATGATTTTTATTATTATTATTATTATTATCATTCCCGGCTATTTTTATTTTTTTTTCCTTAAAGGAAATACAGCAGAGGGATGGGGAGGGCGTTCTCTCCCCGGTTCCGTATCCGCAGGCATTGCTGCCCTCATTAATTAAAAATGATAGCGAGGAGGAGAGCGAGCGGAGGGGTTTGATCTTTACATGGGAAAGGCAGCGTGCAGCCTCTTCTAACACCTTTTTGGCCACGGATTTCAGCTCTTCTCTCGCGCTGCAACCTCAGCGGGCTGCATTTGTATATATTTTATATCTTTATTTTTTTTCCCGGGTTATATCCAATATATAAATATATTGAGTATACAAATATATTGAGTATATAAGTATATTGAATATATCAATATATTCAATGTGTCAGTCTATTCAATGTGTAAGTTTATTCAATATATATGTATATTGATTATAAAAGTGTATTAAATATATAAATATATTGAATATATAATTATATTGACTATGCCAGTATATTCAATTTATAAGTATATTGAATATTGTATAATCAATGTAAGTATATTCAATATTGTATGTTGATTATACAGGTGTATTAAATATATAAGTATATATATTATATATATATTTTATATATAAATATATACTTACATATAAATATATAAGTATATTCAGTGTATTGAATATGCCATTACATTCAATGTATAAGTATATTCAGCGCATTGAATATGCCATTACATTCAATGTATAAGTATATTCAATACACTTATTGATTATATAAGTATATTGACTACGTAAGTGTATTAAATATGGAAGTACATGGAATATAGAAGCATATTAAATACACACCGATATTAACTACTCCGGGAAAGGGATGCGACACGGAAACCAGACATCTCGTGCTGCTTTGAGCGCTTGGCGGGTGATGCTCGGGGCGGGTTTATCCTACCGGGGCAACCCCAGCGGCGGCGGGGGGAGGTCGGGACGGGGGGCTGGGGGCTCGGCCGGGGGCGATGGGGGCCGGAGCCGGGGCAGGAGGGATCGGGGCCGGCTCCCCGCCGCCCGCGGCCGCCGCCGCACCTCAGATGAACCCGCCGGCGGCCGCCTCTGTTGCCAGGGCGTGGCTGGGAAGGCGCGCGCTGATTGGCTGAGACCGCGCGCCGCCGGCCAATGGGAGGGCGAGGAGGAGGGGCGGGGCGGGGTGCGCGTCCGAGGCGTGGCCCGGGTCCCGCCCCATCCCGGGAATGGGGGAGAGATGGCCCAGGGAATGGGGGAGAGATGGCCCCGGGAATGGGGGAGAGATGGTCCCGGGAATGGGAGAGATGGTCCCGGGAATGGGGGAGAGATGGCCCAGGGAATGGGGGAGAGATGGCCCAGGGAATGGGAGAGATGGCCCAGGGAATGGGGAAGAGATGGCCCAGGGAATGGGGGAGAGATGGCCCAGGGGATGGGGGAGAGATGGCCTCGGGAATGGGGGAGAGATGGCCCAGGGAATGGGGGAGAGATGGCCCAGGGAATGGGGGAGAGATGGCCCAGGGAATGGGAGAGATGGCCCAGGGAATGGGGGAGAGATGGCCCCGGGAATGGGGGAGAGATGGCCCCGGGAATGGAGGAGATGGCCCCGGGAATGGGGGAGAGATGGCCCCGGGAATGGAGGAGATGGCCCCGGGAATGGGGGAGAGATGGCCCCGGGAATGGGGGAGAGATGGCCCCGGGAATGGAGGAGATGGCCCCGGGAATGGGGGAGAGATGGCCCCGGGAATGGAGGAGATGGCCCCGGGAATGGGGGAGAGATGGTCCCGGGAATGGGAGAGATGGTCCCGGGAATGGGGGAGAGATGGCCCAGGGAATGGGGGAGAGATGGCCCAGGGAATGGGAGAGATGGCCCAGGGAATGGGGAAGAGATGGCCCAGGGAATGGGGGAGAGATGGCCCAGGGGATGGGGGAGAGATGGCCCAGGGAATGGAGGAGAGATGGCCCAGGGGATGGGGGAGAGATGGCCCCGGGAATGGGGGAGAGATGGCCCCGGGAATGGGGGAGAGATGGCCCCGGGAATGGAGGAGATGGTCCCGGGGATGGGGGAGAGATGGCCCAGGGAATGGGGGAGAGATGGCCCCGGGAATGGGGGAGAGATGGCCCCGGGAATGGGGGAGATGGCCCTGGGAATGGGGGAGTTGGCCCCGGGAATGGGGGAGGTGGCCCTGGGAATCCTGAGACATCCCCAGGTCCGGCCCCATCCCAGGAATGCTGAAATAAACTGGTAATCCTGACATATCGCTAGGTCCAGCCTCATCCCAGGAAAGCTGAGATGTCCCGGGAATCACAAGATATCCTTGAGTCCTGAGACATCCCCGAGTTTGGCCCCATCCCGGGTATCCTGAGATATCCCAGGAATCCTGCCCCATCCCCGGGTCCTGCCCCGTCCCATCCTGTGGCTCTGTGATCACTGCCATTAAGCCCGTGAAGTTTTCCCCACGCAAAGGGAAGGAAGCTCCACGGTGCTGCATCCACTCCATGACAGACAGTGATGTTCAAGGTCCTTTCCGACCCAAACCATTCTGTGCAGGAGGGAGGAGATGGGAGAGCAGCTGGTGGGAAAGCTCAGTTCCCAGCCCTGGAGAAAATCCACCAGGATCAGGGTCTGTGCAGAGGTCTTTGAGCAGAAAGTATCGGTTTAGAAGAGTTCAGCTGAGCAGGAGCCCGTTGTTTCAGCCCCTGGCTGTAAACCTGTCCCTGTCTGGGCTGTCAGCAGTGACAGAGGAACAGCCAGGTCAGCAGATTTTCCTGCCTCTCCCCCGAACCCTTTGCTATCGCGATGCTGCCGCAGCAGAGATGGTTTTCTTACATAACCACCCGGCTTTTCCACAGCAGTGCTCCTCCCCAAGCTCCTCCTGGGCCACCAAATCCAGCCCTCGGCTCGCCAGCAGCCACAGCCCATCTCGGGGAGGGATGGAGCTCCCTCTCCAGCCTCCCTGGGGCTGCTGTCTCTTCTCTTCATCACTTCCTTCTCATTGCTTTTCCTGAAAAGTCATCCCCACCTGTCCCTTGTCAGCCAGGAGCCCCAGACCGCCATGGGGACACATGGATTGCCTCCAAGCCATCCAGCAGTGGCTCCTGGACCCCCTCTGTGGCCATCACTGGGATGCTCTGTCAGAGCCGGCTGTGCCCCTGGGGGTCAGTGGTCCAGTTAACAAAACGATGGGATTTGGGGGGTCTGAAAGGTGATGGTGGCTTCCATGAATCCCTGTGGGGTGCAGGGTCAGAGCGGTGACTCCTGATTGTCCTCATGTATCAGGAGCATCTCCTTGGAGCTCCACGTGCTGGTGTCACCCTCTGAAAAGGCAGCAGGTACCATGTGGGCCAGCGCTGGCTGCTGTTAGAAGCCTCAGGTGGCTGAGGAGCTGTCAGGGCTGCAGGATGGAAGGAAGAAGTGCCCCAAGCTGCCCAGCACAGCTCTTTCCTCCACTGGGGGATGGCTCTTGCTCTGCAGCCCAGACAGAAACCCCACCGGTCCCTGGGGACTCCACCATGTCATTCCTACCAGCCCAGCAGCACCAGGTCTGACCTCACCAGTTCCACTTTTCAGAGCATTTGCATTCGTGGCCCGTGTCCAAAATGTTGGGTTTTTTTTTTTTAAATTTTCTCTGTGTAACCAGAGCTCATCGCTGAGGCAGCCAGTTAACCCTTTCAGTTCTCTGTCCTCCCAAAGCAGAGCTGCTTTTGGGGGGTTTTATGGATTTCTCCAGAGGGTGAGGTGTGCTGAGCGTTCTGTTGCTGTTGGGGTGCACATGGATGTGTAGGGGCAGCCCAAAACCATGGAGCAAAACCCTCACCGCATCCCCACCCATCACCCACAGCCACCTCTGGGCAGAGCCCAGATCTTTGTGGCTGGGGCAAACGTCCATTTCCAAGTTCATCATGTTAAAATAAATGTAACTCCTCATAAGAGCCTGTGGGGGTGAGGAGATGGAACACAGACACACAACCTGGGGCCCTTCTGCGGAACGAGGGCAAAAGTCTGGCCTTGTTTATCCTCATGTAAATTCAGAGTAAACCCAGGCGATTTTGTCATCCCGCGCTCTGACGCATTACTGTAAATCCGACTTTCGTAACTCGGCCATTATTTATGAGTATTACTGCAGTGCCGTGTGAGATCAGGGCAGAGTTATGCCTGCTCACGTGGGTGTTTTAAGGACCACAGCTTGGACGTTGGAGTAGAGGAGACAAAGGCAATCGATCATCTTCGTTTCACAAATAGGGGCGTAGGATTACATGATCTGCTGGAGAGCTTGCAGGAAGCCGGTGTCTGGTCTGGACAGGAAACCGTTTTCCTGTCCTGAAAAACTTTTCGTAGTAGAGGAGGGAAAAAAAAAAAAATCCTGTTTGATGTTTGGGGTGAAGGGTTTCGAGGGCAGGAAAATGAGATCAGAAAGTGCCTGATGAGGGTTTCAGATTTGAACCCCTGGTCTGCAGGGAGCAGAGGAGGGATGTGGCCTGGCAAATACTCACTGCAGGTCAGCAGCTTTCCCCTGGCTGGGAGGGGGTTTATGGATCATTCGGTCCATCAGTGCAGAGCACAGATTTTCTGTCTGTGATCAATGGCGATCACTTGAGCAGGATGGATTCCTGCTCAGGACTCGAGGTTTTGTGTACTGCAGCATGTTCAGAGCACGATAGAAAAGGGAAATACAAAAGGGTTCTGAGCAGGTTTTGCATAACCTGGCAGGACAAAGGCAGTTGGAGGAACAAGCAGGTCTCCAGATGGAAGGCTCTGTATGTGCACTGTATATATCTCCGTACAACATCACCTATTTAATCACCTCATGCCTCAGAATGGGCTCGACTGAACATTCCCATCCCCTGCCCTGGCTCTGGCTGGCATTGCCCTTTGTCTTGGAGCTGCTGGGAAGGATTTCCCTCATGGTTGTGCCAGCTTTTCCATCTCCAAGCTGCCAGCCTGTGCTACCTGCTCCTCCAAGACTTGTGGCTCGGTGGGTTGTTACATGCTGGTATCTGTTGCTGGCACTCAAGGACTTTCCTCCTCCTGCTTTATTTTGCCATTTTATTTTCCCATCTTGAACTGGAGGACTGAAATCACAGAGGAGAAAAGTAAATCCCTGCCTTTCTCCAAGGAGGTCACTTGTGCAGCGTTCACACTGTCCCTGCCTCCCCTGAATCCCACATCCCTGCACAATTCCTCGCTCCCCACCTGATTTTCCATCTCCAGCCCCTGCTCAAGCCCCATCAGGTAAATGCAGCACCTCAGCATCGACCCAGGGGGGGAAAATGACTTTCTAATCTGTTGGGGAGCAGTGTTTCCTTCTCAAATCAGCCTCCTCCTCCCGTGCAGAGCCCGGGAACGAGGAGGTCTCAGCCCGTGTATTGCAGAGGAACTGCCTTTGTTGTGTGTGGGTACTGCAAAATACTTGGGAGAGCTGAGCAGGTATCTTTCAGAGGGGGGAAAAAAAAAATTAAAAGGCAATTAATTAGACTAAATAAACATATATTAGGGTTCAAAATATGCACAGCCAAAATGAGAGTCGCATTCTGGTTCATTAAATCTGAAAAGACTTCACACGTTTTAAACCTGTAATCATGTTCACAGATGCAGCACCCCCTCCCCAACCTGCCCCCCAGCCCCTCCCGCAGATTTCACACCTTGGGAATGGCTATTGTTAAAAAAAAAACAAAACAAAAAAAAAAACACCAAAAAAAGGAGAGAAAAGGAGCAGGGGAAGGTTTGCTGCTGCAGGGCACGGGCAGGAAAATCAGTCTTTGATGTGGCATCTCTGTCGTGGCAGCACCGGGCTGGGTTCAGGTGCTCGAGGACGAGGAGAAGGCACAAAATCTCTGCCCTTCTCTCCTTCCCCAGCCTGCTCCCACCCGACCCGGGGTCTCTGGCTGAGTTCCCCCCCCTGCTTCCAGGCTTCTCCCCCTCCCCTGGAGGGTGTGATGTTACCAGGGAGCTGAGCTGCAGAACATATGGAAACGTCATGCGTGTATATATAGAAGAGGAGCGAAAATGGATGCTCTTGGGTACAATAAACATTAATGTATCTGCAGGGGGGGGCAAAGAATTTCTGCTATTTGCGCCGCTTTGGTGGATGTTTGTCGGGGTGGGGGTTTCACTGCTGTTTGTAGCCATGAATGCGATACATATAATTTATTTGAATTAGGGAGTCGTTCTTTACGTGGAAATTCTGCTTTATTCCGAAGCGGCACAGTCAGAAAAAGGAGGATGTTGTGACTGCGTGCCAGCAGATATTTGTAAGGAGACATTTTGAAAATCTGAAGGGAACGTTTTCAAGATGTTGGGGGTTGTTCTGGGGCACCTTGGTGATTCGGTGCTTTCTTCTGGCTTTAGGTAAAATGAGATCGAAATTCAGATGTTTCTGGTATGCAAATTCTCACCAGCAGCTTCGTGCACCCGTTTATTTCTTTCAGTATATTTTGTTTTCTGATTTTTTTCCTTTTGAAAGAACCAACATCTAGCGAAGGTTTCTCTCTGCCCCGGTGTGTTTGTGTCTTATTCAACAGGGTGCCAGCTCCCTGGGCTGCAGCTCCCTGTATTCTCCTTTTCCAGGGGAGCAATCCCAAGGAATTCGATGCAGTTACTGGGGAAAGTAAGAAAGCCCAGCATTAGGTGCCTTACACAGAAACCTGGATATCATATCAGGCTTTCCGTGCCTGGATATCTTGATCAGTTTAAGCTGATTAGAAAAGCTCCTCGGTTCATTCTTGGGCAAGCTGGAAAACGATCCCTGCTTTGTATAATGAAGTATGTTATCTATCCTGCCCTACAATAAATCCAGAGCGGGGCTGCAGGGGGATTGGCATCTGGTCTAAATTAGCATTGCTCCAGTGCTGTCGGTGAAGTCCTGACAGTGCTCACCAGGTGAGGATGTGGCCCATTTAGGGAGCTCCCGTGGGGTTACAAAAGCAGCATTGAGGACCCCAGTTTGAGAGGAGGAAAGAAGCCGAGAAAGGAACAGGACAGCTTGCAGGGAATCTTAAATGACATTAATTGAAATCTTATCACTTCCTTCATCTTAAGGTGAACCCGGGGCACAATAAAGAGCAATTATCTGCCATCTTCCTTCATCTGTCCCAAGTGCAAGGAGGGGAAGTGTGTATCCATCACTCTTTCTGCTCTGCCTTTTTTTTTTTTTTTTTCCCAGAGACAATCCGATATATTTACAGACCTGTCACCCCTTCCAACCCCTCCTTTCACGGGAGAGCTGAACAAAAGCAGGTAAAAGCAATGGAGCTTGGAAAAGAGGGGGGATCTGGAAACTGGAACCAAGTGAAAACGGGGGTATCAACCCTCCGAGAAGCCACTGAAGGGACTTGAGTTACCACATGCCAGAGGAATGGCCATGAGAGGCTTGTGAGGTGGCAATAAACAGAGCTGAGCAGAGGGCTGCTGCTCTAAAACCTGGAGCAGCACTTGCTGGAAGCTGAGAGAGACAGGGAATTCTTAACAGGTCATGGAAATGGGTGCAGCGCCCAGCACAGGGACCGCTGGCAGATTTTCCCCCAGGTGCCCTCATGAGATGAGATAGAGCCCATGGTCCCGTTTAAAGCCTTAGCAGGGCTGGCAGCAATCCCTCAGCTCTTTAGGAGAGACCCAGAAGCTGGATTTCATCTTGGTGGAGCAGGAGAGAGATGGTTTATGCCCTGTCCTTTCATGTTTTCTGTCTATTCTGCAAACACAGCGAGGACAGCAGTCCTGGGGCTGCTTACTCGGCACAACCAACCCAGACTTTTGTTCAGGCAGCAGGGAGGGGATTTCCACAAATCACAGGAGGAAAACATGACGGAAACCTTTGAGATGTCTGAGCTGGTGGGAAAAGAGGGGCAGAAGGAGCTGGTGCCGCCCAGGCGGTTCTCTGGGGCTCCGTGTGGGGCCGTGGTTTGTGCCCCCACTCTCCCCAGCGGGTTTGAGAGGAGCAGGAAGGGGCAGCGACATCTGAAACGCCAAGTGCAGCCCGTGGCAGCGAGTCGGGGCGTGAGAGGGGCAGGTTCCAGGTGGCTGGGTCTGGGCTGTGTGTACAGAAACTCCAAGGCCATGTTGCTTTCTGACAGCAAATCGATGCCGCTGTAAACACGAGAACAAAGGAGCTCGCAGAGGAGAGGGGGAAGGAGCACGGGAAAGGGAGAGATGGAGAAACTGCTCCGCAGCCAAAGCTGCAACAATGTTGGGAAAAACTGAATGACTTCAGCACCTCTTCATCCCCTGGCCAGAGCTGGTTGCTTGCCCATTCCCAAGGCCAGCGAGGAAGAGGTGGCTGAGGTGTGGGGGCTCCAGTCAGGAGCAGGGGGTGACCCAGCTTCTCCCAGTCCTGCTCCCAGGGTTTAGCAACTGTTCAGGCCCCGAGGCCAGGGGCTGGATGAGGCAGACACTGTACATGTGCAGCTGGTTAGGGCCCAGCGTGCCCCTCCCTTGTGCAGCCTTGTGTCTCATGATGGATATCACTGGCAGGGTGAATTCCCATTCATTTGTCCCGTGGCTTCGGCACTGCGAGCGGTTTCCGTACAGATCCCACAGGAGAGAATACCGTGGAAAAATGGGGCTTTGGGAGCCAAGATGCTGGGATGTTCTTCTGCCCAGCTCTGCAGCAGAACAGACGATCTGGGGCCCGGCAGGTCTCAGTTTGGGACAGGGTCTGGCTCCTGACCTGATGTTGGGGTCACGTCAGTACGTGGGTTTGGGGTTTAACCCGTTGCAGGCTGGTGAGGGGGGTATTTAAGGCAGAATCACAGAATCACCCAGGCCCCGTGCTGATCCACACAGCAGGAACACCGTTTTCCACCAGGACTGAGGGAGTGGGAATGCAGTCAGAGGCTTTGCAGGTACAACATGTCACTGGAAGGCGCAGCCCTGGAGGAAAGCAGGTTTTCTTATTTGGTTGGGGGTTTAATTTCAGCTATTTTCTCTGGCTGTGGTTGGGAAGGCCACATGGAAAAGCTTTAAGGACCCATCCGGGATGGGGAGAGAGAAATTTGGAGCGCTCAACTCAGCCCCTGAGCCTGCCCATCTGTAAAGAATCAGCATAACAGCACTTAATGTACTTCCCCAACATGGCAGTCGTGGGCCTTAATTAAACTGTGCAGGGTGCTCGGAGATCCTCAGATTAAAGGCTGTGTGTACAGTGAATTACAAAAGCAAACAACATGAAATTTTCCATGTGTTGTGCTAGAGCTGTCTTCGTTTACCAGCAACAAATCATTTAATGCACCTCTTACATGGAGCTTGTTTATATGAGATGCGCCTGT
Organism: Chamaea fasciata; assembly: GCF_029207755.1. NCBI lineage: Eukaryota > Metazoa > Chordata > Aves > Passeriformes > Sylviidae > Chamaea > Chamaea fasciata. Next base: position 4,336,184 of record NW_027094109.1, read on the forward strand.
TATTCCAGTAGGAGGGAAATCTGGTAGTTCTGATTATTGTTTCTCAATACTTCATCCAAAAAAAAAAAAAAAAAAAGGCATAAAATTTGAATATGATAATAAAATAATACGGTAATAAAATGAGGGGTTTTAAACTATATGTGTGTAGTTAGCTCTGGGAAACCCCATCAGTTTTAACAGGCCTGAAAGATGGCGGGAGGTAAATTTAATATAGCATAAAAAGATAAAGGTAATCCCAGCAAAAGACAAGCGTGGAGCAGTCGCTGGAGTCACCACAGGCAGAGACAGAACATGTTTTGTGTCCAACAATAGCAGCGTACGTGACTTGAAATGCTCTTTCCTTATAAAACAAAATACCCACTGGTTTGGCTTATTAGTGCTAATCTTCAAAGGGAGAAGCAGTGCTGAGGTTCCTGGTTCAATTCAGAAGTTCAGCCCCGCTCTGGCAGCGCTGCCTTGACAAAGTGCCATTGTTGCCCGTGGCCGGGGCCGTGTGTGTGTGTGTGTGTGTGAGGTTTTAACCTTCTGCATTTCCCCTTCTCTGCTGCACGAGGAGTGCCCAGAGCCGAGCGGAGAAAAACGTCTCTGATGTGTGGTTTAACACGTGAAAATGCTGCATTTGAACTTGCGCTGACTCTGCCCAGAGTGGATCGGGTTAAATGGACTATTACAATGGCGGGAGCTCATCTGGAACTAATAATTTTTGAGGCCACCAAAAGTAAAAAGTAAAAGAAAAAAAAAAAAAAAGGTGGGGGGAGGAGGAGGAGGAGGGATCCTTGTTTGGTGGCCAATGACTAAAGCTTCTGCTGCCATCTACTGCACATGGGTGGCAGTAGGGCCAGCTGGGAATGGCTCACTTTGGACCGAACTGGCCAAAAAAAACAGGTTAAAAAGTGAAATATCGGTTCTGTTGAAGACAGAGCTGCCTGTCAGCTCTACCCTCCCATGAGTGGATCTGGGGTCAGGCTTTGGGGGGTTTAGGACCAGTACAGGGCATCTGGTGGGGCTGTGAACAGGGAGAGGAACATGGTGCTTTAATCGCCGCAGGTTTTGGGCTGCGCCCTTTGGCATTGTCACCCCCTTGGCTTTGTGGCCTCTTGGCTTTGTCACCCCTTGGCATTGTCGCCCTATGGCTTTGTTTCCCCCTTGGCCTTGTCACCATTGGCTTTGTCACCCCTTGGCATTGTCGCCCTATGGCTTTGTTGCCCCATTGGCATTGTCACCATTGGCACTGTGGCCCCTTGGCACTGGAGCCCATTGGCTTTGTCGCCTCCATGGCTTTGTCACTCTCTTGGATTTGTCACCCCCTTGGCATTGTCACCCCCTTGGCATTGTCGCCCCATGGCTTTGTAGCCCCTTGGCATTGTTGCCCCTTGGCATTTTCGCCCCCTTGGCCTTGTCACCACTTGGCACTGTTGCCCCTTGGCGCTGGAGCCCAGTGGTATTGTCACCCCATGGCATTGTCACCCCATGGCTTTGTCACCCCATGGCATTGTCACCCCATGGCATTGTCACCCTTGGCACTGTCGCCCCTCACTTAGGATTCACCACCGCCACGGCAGAAGTTTTTGGCTCCATTTCTGGGGGCTTGGGAGGGGCATTACCAAACGCCCCCGGCTCCGTGGCGGGCGAGGAGGGGCTGCAGCACAAATCACCCGCGGAACGGGCGCGGGGTGGGCGACATCTGTTTTGTCTCAGCACGGAGGAGCCGGGCCGGGCCTGGCCCCACCCGCTGGAAGCGGCTCAAGCATTACCGTGCTTGGCCAGACTATAAAAGCAGCCGATTTATTTATGATGGCTGGACCCTTAGCAGGTCACTGGCACGGTCTCCAAGGGCGGTGCGTTCGAATCCCTCCCTGGATTCTCCCTCTTCCCATCTCTCCAGGCTGCCTTCTATTCTTTGTGCCTTCGCTCCCGGGAGATCTGGGCCGGGAACAAACAGCTCGCCATCCTTGTGGCTCTTGCTTGCGAGGTTAAATAAGTTTAGGAGGGAAAAGTACATTTGGAAATGGTGTTGATGCCGAAGAATGAGCCAAACACGCTATTGTCTTCACCAGCCCCGAGTCTGCCGTGGTAATTTGCAGGGTACAGAGACAGGCTGGCTGTGGGTTTCATGGAGCTACTGCAAAGTGGGGCTGGATGGGAAACCAAGCTGGTCCCGTGACTGAGCTCACAACTGGGATTTGGCCTCCAGGCTTCTGTTCCTGGCTCTCCGAGGGATCCCGAGAAAGCCCCAGCGGGGGGGAAGGAAAGCTGTGTCACTTCAGAGCCAGGCTGAGCCCAGAGGGGCCGGCGGCCTCAAAGGGGGAGCGGGGAGCGTGTTGGGAGAGGAGCTGCGGCGCTGCTCTCCGCTGGAGCTGGGGTAGGGGTGCGAACAAAGAGGAGATGTTCGGCCAGGACTCCTCTCCAGCCTGCAGGGTGTGTGTGCTTCAGGAGCTGCCTGGCTGCAGGGGGGATGTTCTCACCCAGCTCTCGGCTTTGGGATTCGGTTCACGTAGGCTGTGGTGTCTTACAGTCCCAGGGCTCGGTGTGAGGCAGTCGCCGTTGAGTTCCCGTTATAGCGTTGAGTTCCCTGGCCTATTTTAGGATGAGGGAAGTACTCTCTGAACTGCTGTGCCTCATCCTTGGCTGCAGACGAGGCCTGGAGTGACCCTCTCAGCTTGGGCAGGGGTGAATCCTGCCTGCTGTTACACGAAGCCCAGGCCAAGAGGAGCCTCCGAGCTCTTCTCCATCTTCTCATTACCCTTTGGGATCTCTCTCAGCCTTGTGGAGGTACAAAACGCACAGGCAGCCATTCTCCCAGAGTACAAAAGCGATTGAGAATGGCTGACTCAAGCCCCAAATGTCCATTCAGGCTCCAAATTCCTCCTTGAACGGTGTCTGCTTCCCTCCCCTGGCTACAGAAAGATCCAGGGAAACTAAGTCTTCTCTTTTGGCCAGGACAGCCTGGAGATGAGAGGCTTGGTGATGTGAATGTCTCTTCTCGTCCACCTCTGCCTCAGGTCCTCCACCCTAAAACATTCCCCTCCTGTAGAGCCAGTGTCATGTTGGAGCTTCAGGATGGATTTAACGGCCTCCTGCTCACTGAGTGTCTTTCCTTCTTTCCCAAACTGCTGTCTAGCCCCTTTTCTATGACCCTCCATCACCCTGGGATTTTTTCCAGCACAACCCCACGCAGGTGCTCTGACAAATAAGAGGTCAGGTCTGCTCCCTAAATCAATCCCAGGTCTGCAGAGCCAGGGGAGAGAAAATCTTCTGGGCATGATGTCAGCCCGACTCTGAGAGTTTGAGGTTGTGGGCTTCTGGATGCCTATAATTTACAGGAAAGAAATAAACCTCACATCCTGGAAGATGCCGTTTTTCTTGCATCCCACACTTGGCAGGTTGGGAGGTTTGTGGTGGGAGCCAAGATGTTGATGGTTAGCATGAATCTTCCCTTCCCACAGACCTTCTCTTCCTTCCTTCCTTCAGCTGGCCTATCTGGGAGCTCTTGGCTCCTCCATCCCAAAATCCAGCTTGAGTTCTTCTGTGAAATATCCTCAGTTATTTCATCTTCCCCGCTGAGAAAGGCTAAACACAATCGTTCAGGAGTCTGGCACCAGGCACTGGGAGTGCTTGCTCAAAGGAGGAGCAGTGAGCCAGAACTTCAGCTGCTCCCTCTCAACATCAGTCCATTGATTCTGTGGAAAGCTTAACCCGTGGTGGGATGGAATTTTTTTTTTTCTGTATTTCCACCTGGTTTCCTCGTTCCTGCAGGCAGGATCCAAATCTCCCCCTCCCTGTGGCTGCAGGAAGCAGCCCCTGATGTTATTTGGGGTAAAGAGGTGAGTTTTTCAGAAGCAGCAGAGGGAGGGGAGCCTGGATCCAGCTCCTGGTTGGGTTTGTGCCTTGTGCTCCATCCAAAGCTCCTCCAGGAACTGCAATCTTCCTCTTTGATGGGTTCTCATCACAGTGGGCAGAAACGTTCTAACTTGCTGTGGTGAAGGCAGTAAAGGCTCAGGGTGGAAATCTTCCCCGTCCACAGAAACCTGCAGGTTTTGCCGGGAGAGGAGGCAAACTTCCATTCCGTTAAAGTTCTCCCAGTGACAGCGCTGAGGCTCCAGAGTCACGTCCAGCAGAAAGTCGGTGCCTGGGACTGAGGTGGAGCTCCTTGTACCCCCTGGGGGGAACAATCTATTCCAGCGGCAGTAGGAAAAAAAAAAAAAAAATTAGCTTCATTCACGACCGAGGGGGCGACGGGGAGGAAGAAACAACTGTTTGTTAACGTTGCCTTAAGCTAAATGTTAATGAAGTGCAACACTTAAGATGCTCGTGCGCCTTCAATTATGTCCACCAAGATCACATGTTGCCTTTCCAATTATCTGGGCCGGGAAATGAGGGACGTGCGAGGAGGCGGCTGCCTGCTCATTACCTTCCCTGCCAGGAGAAATCCTGCCGGATTCCTGCTGCTCAGGTGCCCGGGTGTACCTGCACACACCCCGTGCAGGGGCGGGATTGGTGCGCAAAAGGGTTTGAAGCACAAAAATAACTCTTGGGGTGGTGTTGTGCAAATGTGGAGGTGAAGCTTGGACAGGCTGGAGATGGTATTTGGTGTCTGGAGGTGTTGGTGACCTTGAGGGAAGGGACAGGCAGACGTGACTGCGTTGGGAATGAGGGTGGCACCTCTCAGGATCTGCTGCTCCTTCGGCACAAAACTCAATCTTCCTGATTCTCATCGCCCTTGTCCTGTCACTGCTGCTTGATCAGGAGCACTGACAGGATGGGAACGGCTTCAAACCGACACAGGGCAGGGTTAGATTGGATATCAGGGAGAAATTCCTCCTTGGGAGGGTGGGCAGGCCCTGGCACAGGGTGTCCAGAGAAGCTGTGGCTGCCCCTGGATCCCTGGAGGTGGCCAAGGCCAGGCTGGATGGAGCTTGGAGCAACCTGGGATAGTGGAAGGTGTCCCTGCCCCTGGCAAGGGGTAGAAATTGGATGATCTTTAATGTCCTTTCCAACCCAAACCATTCAGTGATTCTCTAATTCCGTCAGGTTTTGTAAAACAAAAATATGCTCAGAAAAAAAGTCTCCTTTTTCCTGCACTAGACACACAGAGGCTGGACAACAATTTCAGAAACCAGAAAAGTGTTTTGTTTACCCAATCCATTTTTATTATTATCATTAAGTGGGGGGGGAAATGGACAGACAAAAATTCCTTCAAAATTGTGCAATAATACATAGCAGAAATCAATGAATGAAAAACAAACAAACCAACCAACCAAACAAACAAAGGACACAGAGTAGCAATTCAGACAGTATAACATTAAACTTCACTTAAAGAACCTGATTAAAAGTTGACACTACCTCCATGAGAGGCTGGCTGCTTGTGGACTGGTGCAGGTTTGGAAGGATTAATTATAATGCTGCAGCTATTTCCAGGAACAAGGATGCTCTTGGGGTCCAAGAGTAGCTGAGTTATTGCACCATTTCCCTTCTCAAGTCCATTTGAAGGAGACTTGAAAGCTGTTTCAGAAAAGGTGGAGTTTTTTTGCTGAAAAGAATGACATTTGACTTTTCCATCAGCGAGCAGGTCAAATTTGTGATTAAATTTACTCCGATTCCAAGCATGGAGATGCTCACACTGAGCTCTGCCCTGCGAGGAATGGGAATTCTGCTCAGAGAGACTTCCCCTGGCTCAGGTGGGCGTTCCCTGGTGGATGATGTGAGGGTTTTGGACACTCTGGAAACAGGAGGAGTGCAATAACGTGGTGACCACCACGGTGATAACCACGAGGTCACAAGAGGTGGATGCTGGCAGCCAGCTCTGCCCTTCTGCTCTCCCCTCTCCTTCCCGGCTGCTCTGAGCTCCCAAACACCCCTGTAACTCGATCCGTGTCCAAGGAAAAGAGGCTTTTCCCGGGGCTGACACCTGAGGCTGTGTCAAGGTGGGAGCACCTGGAACAGGTCAGAGCTGGGGCGTGAACTCGCAGCACACCAGCTCTTCTGCACACGAAACACCTGAAGCCAGGGGGTTTCACCCCAATTTCCACCCCTCTGTGAAATCCCCTTGCAGTTTTCCTGGGTCCTCAGCCAAACCCTAGAGGGGCTGGAAGCTCCTGCTCCAGCTGCTTCCTGCATGGGCTCTGCTCTCTCTGGGTTCAGGGAGATTTTACAGGGCTGGCAACCCACAGGTGGGGTTTGTTCCGACTGAAAAGAGCCTTTTTCGGACCTTTAATAGGTCTCCAGCCTGGGAAATGGTACCTCCTTGTCCTTTCTTGTAAAAACCAAAGCCCCAACACAAAAAAAGGAAACCTCACAAAAAGCCTGAGCCAAAGCAAAAGGAGCCTCATGGTCCAAAACCTCAACAGATTTTGGTGTTCAACCTTTAGTCTTTTGTTCAAATGGACTTGAGAGCACCCACGGGCATCTGAAATGGATGCAAACGCAAATGAACTGCTCAAAGTTCCTCCTAACCAGGGTATTTTCCACACCTTTTTTTTTTTTTGTTTGTTTTCCAGCCGGATCCAAACATTTTACCGGGTTGCCCTAAAGCGAACCCAAATCACCTCCCGAAATTCAGGGTAGCAAGTCATGTCACATCCACGTAAGGCTACTGAAATGAAACCAGAATGAAATATACATCCACATCCACGTACCATATTTACAGCAGGACCCTCCCACCCCCTGAACGTCTCCGTGAACAAGATTCCGTGCTTCAAAAGTTCATAAAAATATACAATTTACCCCAGAACTGCATCGGTTCCTCCCCACCTGGAGCCCAGACTTCTCTATCTCTACATATAAAATACACTAGCCCTGTGAAAGTTGCTTTGCTGAGAGCACAGTGGTGATTTTTGCAGTGAAGGGGAGGGTTGGGGACAGCTCTGGGTGACAGGGCTGTCCCCACAAGGGGCTTTGCAGTGTCCCCAAAGCCCTGGGCACGCAGGGGTGACTCCACGGAGGGCTCTGCTCTGCCCCACGCTATGTTTTAGAGTTAGATTTAACCAGGAGTGTTGGGGTTTGGGTACAAAATGCTTTGCTCTGCGCCAGTGTCCCCAAGCCAGGAGCCTTTCAGAGTGGCCAGGAGTGACCTGTCCCCCAGGTGATGCTTGGAAATCTCCAGGCGAGGGATTTCTGCAGGATATCAAGTGGTTACAAGGTTCCCCGTGGCATCTGGCTAGACAGAGATGGGCTAGACTCTAAATTCTGCTCATTTTACTGCAGCAGGATTTACCCTGGGGGAGTAAAATATCAGAATTAAACCGCTCCTAACCCTCACCAGAGAGGCACCAGATTTTGGGATGCTACATTGTGATTTTCAGTTACCTGTGCTAAAAAAATTGACTTCATAAAGAAGGGGTTGAATGCTCTTTATCTCTGTTTTTAGGCTTCCTCTCCTGCATAAAACCTTTGGATTTATGTTTTTGAGACTGGTTTCTCCTCTGGGTCAGAGTCTGGTCTCTCTGTGTAGCTGTAACTCCAGGGCAAGCTGAGCAAGTGTGTACTGGGTTGAGTTCACTCAAAATTTCAACTCCTGAACATCACCTGATCCACTGACAAGGTAAAAATATTGCAACTCTGCGAGCTTGCTGCTACTTACAAAAATCTGATTCTAGTTTGGTCCCAGCTTTGGGGAGGGGGGGCGGGGAGGAATCTGTCACCAGTAATTGAAAATAGAGTCAGTATTTCTCTAGAGTATCAAACCACCCAGACTTCAACTTTTTTTTCTTTTTAAATACATTTTTCTACTGTGAAATTAAACGGATCAGTCGCGTATCAAAACATAGTTGGCCTCTCTCGTTTCATCTGTAGGAAGACTGCAATTATAACTTAATTTACACAGCAAAAATACCTTTTTGTTTTTTGTTTTTTTTTTTTTCTTCACAAAAACAGTGTGACAAGACAGTGTGCTGCATTTTCCTGGTGAGAAGTTTTGCATATATCGAGCACGGCCAGGGGAGAGCCCTGAACATCCTCTCCTGTCGTGCTCCTGGCTTGGCAGGTAGTGAGGTTCACAATTTTTTTTTTTTTTTGGTGAAATTCACATTTTGCTGTCACAAAAATCAAAGCTCCAAACAGTGGCAAGCAGACCTTTTTTTTTTTTTTTTTTGCATTTGGCTCTGCAGCCAGTATTGTGTCTGCTGGGAATGCGAGATGAGAAAATAACACGTGTGTGTGTGTGTGTATTTATATTATTTCTAAAGCTGTAGGTAAAACTACAGCTGCTTTTAGGAAATTCCGACGAGGGAGCATCAGATCCCTGCTGTGGGCCAAATTAATTTAAATTTTCAGTAATTATTGCTCTGTGTGAGTGGGGAAAATCGGGATTTGCACACACTGGAGGCTCCCCCTTCCGTCCCACCAATGTGCTGGCATCTGAGGGAAGCTCCACAGAGCAGAGGTATCCTAAAAAATACCTGGGAAATGAGTTTTAAGGTGCAAGTGGCAATTTTTTTTTTTGTTTCAGTGATGTGGTGGTCATAAGCTCCAGATTAATTAAGGGCAGGGGCAGCAGCAGGAGGGGTTTGGGCAGCACATCTTGATGCGGGGATATTTTTGACTTCCCACAGCAGCAGGAAGCTAAAACTCGCCCCTAAAAAAAAAACAAAAACAGTGCTGCTGTACCTTAAGATTGCTCAAAGATTGGGTCTTTGAAAGGGAGAAAAACCATGTGAAAATGAGGGGGTTTATTATCATGGCAAGGACAACGATGGGGATGCCAAGATACGACTGCCTTGCAAGATAAAGTGGCACATGTTCTACACAAGAATGTGTACAATGTCTGACGACTCTGGAAATCTGTTCCGCAGCAGATTTCCCAATAAATTAACACAACAAAAATACTTTCATATAAAACAAAGTCCAAAGGATTTTTTTTTTTTGTTTGTTTTTTGTCCTAAAGTAAAAGCAAAACCTTCAGGGACTATATTATCTCTCTCTCTACATATATAATCTCCTGAATTTTTTTTTTTTAAATAAATTTATTCTCGTCTTAGAAAAATAAAATGAGTAGCCAATTTAGTCAACGGAAAATATCTCACAGACTTAAAAGCATGCCCAGCAAGCATAGCCTTGTAAGACTAAATTAATGTTAAATCAAAGCAATTTGTTACTCAACCAACCTAGTCTGCAATTCACAGTTGATTACTACAAAGTGTATTCTTAAAATTATTATTATTATTTTTTTCTTTTTTTTTTTTTTTTTGGCCCATATAAAAATAACGTATTGCAACTCAAAGTGCATTTTTAAAATAAACAATCAACTATTTTTATCAAATGAAAATATTTACACCATTTGGTTTTGTACAGTCAGAAATGCGCTTCAGGCGATGACCATGGGGACGTCATCTGAAAATCCAGTTATCATCGGGGCTTCGTCGTCCTCATCCCCTGGAAAACCAACCCAAAAGAGAGCTGTTAGGGGCCCCTCAGCACTTGAGACTCTGCTTTGAAGTGTTTGGCCTTGGAAGGAGGGATTTAATTGGATAAAAATATTGGTTGGTGAAACTTTCGGCGGTTGGACTTGATGGTCTTGAAGGCCTTTTCCAAGTTTAACAACCCCATAATTCTGTGATTTGTACTCTGAGACCAAATCCATAGAGATTGTGGTGCCAGAGTGGCCCAAACCATGACGAAATAATCAATCCTTGCCCTGATTTCACATCCCCAATGCGCTTCTAAGTGATTTGCATTGGAAGGAGAGGTCTAAGTTGAAAAAATATCTTTGGCCGGAAAAACTTTTGGCGGTTGAGCTTGATAGTCTCGAAGGTTTTTCCAAGCTTAATGACTCTGTAATTCCATGATTTATACTCTTAGACCAAATCCATCGAGATCGTGATGCCAGAGTGGCCCAAACTACAGTAAAATAATTAATTCTTGCCCTGATGCCACCCCCCCAGTGCTGTCCCCAAACGCCACCAGGGGCCACGTACCCAGATCGTCCCCGGAGGAGAAGATGGCCGAGCCCAGGCGGGAGCTGTAGTGGCTGTTGGCGAAGGCGGTGAAGCTGTTCTGGAGCCTCCTGTGCCTCATGTAGAGCACCACGAAGCCGATGCCCAGGGTCACCAGCAGCAGGAACAGCACGGGCACCACGATGGCAGCCATGTCCGTGGCCCGGCCGGATTTGGTGGCAGAGGAGTCTTGACCTGGTGGAGGGAGGGGACACTGTGGGCCTGAGAGATTTTTAACCTGCTGGCAGCTGCTAGCTTTTTTCCCAAGGAGAAAATTCTTCTTCTCAAAACAACCTTGGCAAACAACTCTCCTTTCTCAAAACAATCTTTCTCCAGGTGGTGTTTTGCTGTTCTTACCAATGGCACTAGGGAGGTGTCGTTCCTATTCGCCAACCATGTTAAGTCTGTATCAGAACACCTTATAAAAGGCAGTAAGAATTAGACAATAAAGCTTTTTTTCTGTGTTCTTTGCCTCTGAAATATTTGGAGTCTTTTATGTCCTACAGCGACAGGACACAAGTGCTGTTTGTACCAACAGCACATCCCTAAAGAATTTATGAGGTTTCCCTGAGTATTTTTTAAGCAGGATGAGGAGAAAACATCACTCCTTATCACTCTACAGCTCCTTTAAAGGAACTGTATAAAGCTGTAGTCAGGGGAGGTTGGTCTCTTTCTCCAGGCAGCAACTGACAGAATAGGAGGACTTAAGAAAAATAAGAGGACAGCCTTAAGCTGCACCAAGGGAAGTTTAGGTTGGATAATAGGGAAAAGTTTTTTACAGAAAAAGTGATAAAGTATAGGAATAGGGATAAAGAGGGATAAAGTCTGCCCGGGGAGTGGTGGAGTCACCATCCCTGGACGTGTTTAAAAAAAGACTGGATGTGGCACTCGGTGCTGTGGTTTAGCTGAGGTGTCGGGACTAGGCTGGACTCGATCTTGGAGGTCTCTTCTCACCTGGTGATTCTGGGATTCTGTGAAATTGGGACTCACCCGTTCCCAGCTCGTCATAGAGAAGCGTGGCCGGCTCCCCACACATCTGCCCCCCGTAGAGGCACCGGGCCTGCACGGTGAACGAGTAGTTGTGGCCTATCTTCAGGTTGGACACCTTGAAGAAGTTGTCCGTGGTGTTGCCCAGGTAGGCTGTGATGTTCATCAGGCTGTCAAACATGTGAATCTCGTAGCCCTGAGGGAGGGAAACACAAACCCCGGATCATTCGGCTGCAGAGGGCAGGTTCGCTCCTTCCAAAAGGGCTTTGAAACTTGGATCTGGCTTTGATGAACTCATCTGGGAGAGGGAAATGTGGAGCTTCCTGCAGGAACCCCTGCTGCTGTGCACTGACCTTGGCCAGTTCAGGGAGGAGAGAATTCTCTTCTCCCAAGTGACAGGAGGAGAGGACACGGCCTCAAGTTGTGCCAGGGGAGGCTCATCTTGGACATCAGGAAGGATTTCTTCACTAAAAGGGTTGTTAAACTTTGGAAGGGCTGCTCAGGGAGGTTTGGAATTCCCTTCCCTGGGGGTGTTCAAGAAACAACTGGAGGTGGCACTCAGGGCTCTGGGCTGGTGACAAGGTGGGGATCAGGCACAGCTTGGACCCAATCTTTGAGGTCTTCTCCAACCTAGATGACTCTGGTTTGGTTTGTCTGGTCCACTCTGTCCTTAGCATCCACCCACACACAGAGCCCAGGAGGGTGAGGGTTTTTTTTGGTGCAGTTTTCTACCTGCCCATGCTCTGACAGACGACATTTCACAGATTTTCTATCCAGGTCTGAATAATGACAACTTTCAGGCTTCCTGGCACGGCAGGGCAGTGTCCTACTCCCAGTGTCCTACTCCCAGTCCTTTCACACAAGGGACAATTGTCCTTTTCTAGCAGGGTAATTATGTTCCTAAAAGGTGACTGATTGCATCTATCAGCTTCAGAGCCTCAGCCATGACATGAATTTTAGTGAGCTCTTCTAGAGGGCTCGCCAAGGACAGGATGGATTTCAGAGTCTGTGAAAGGAGCCTCGCACTGACTGCGCCCCAGGATTATCTGCAGGACAGCAAAACTTACCCGGCTTTCATTGAAATTGCTTTCCTTCAATGCCAAACTCTTCCAGAAAAGCAGAATATGGTCGTTCTCAGTGATGATTTTTAAGGCGTCCGGTGCAGACAGGGGGACTGCAAATGGGGAAAAGTGGCAGCGGGTGAGGCTGTGGCACTGGTGGCACTTTCCTCTTACAGGAATGGAGTCACTTCTGAAACTCGGTGGGACTTTTTAAGGGATTAGCACAAAACTCTGGAAAAGGGATGTGCTGGAGGAGAGGCTGGGAGGGATTTTTCAGTGGTAGGGCTGTAATGGTGATCGATGATGTGTACCCAGCCAAACCGGTGCCTTTTCCACCTCCATTTACCAGGAGAAAAACACTGGAAATCATTTGAGAAGCTTCCTCTCCACTGCTGTTGTTTGGGGGTGCAGTCACCTGCCCTGGGAGGCCTCCCAAAATTGGGCTTTGGCTGTGGGAGAGGACCAAGAGCTGCAGGAACATTTCTGTCCCTTACCTGTGTTGATCTTCATGCTGGATTCCTTGCTCATGTTTCCCAGCTGGACAATCACGTGGTATTTCCCTCCTGGCTCCAGCTTCTTTATGGTGTACTCCACCGTGCTGTTCCGGCTTTTCACTTTGTAGATTTTATCTGTTTTTCTCACCAAATCTTTCACTGCCACGGCATAGAGCTGGAGGGGGAGGAAATGGATGGGAAAAAAAAAAATCTCATTTTCCTGCAGGATTTCAGCTAAACAGTGGTAGGACATTAGACAGGGCAGGTAAAATTAGCTTTAAACCAAGGCTGAGCTTTTCAGATAGCCTGGGAAGCAAAATTCCAAGCCTCTCTCTGGATCTCTGCCCAAAATCAGCATTTACTGGTACAGAGAATGCAGTTAGTGAAACAGATGAGGGCAGGAGGGAAACCTCAGGTTGTGTTTCTCGGTGAACCACAAGGATGCAACACAAACCCCTGCCCTGTCAGAGTTTCCAGCTCTGCTGGGAAGGTTTGTACCTCCAAACCTTTCCTGGTGAAGTCTCTGGAGCAGAATGGGAGGGGAAAAGCTTGCTGAGAAAATGACTGGCCTTCAATGGAGCGAGACCTGAGTGTATTCCAGCGTGGCAGAGAACAGAACCGGGCTTTGTTGGGGCTGGAGGCAGTGCCTTGCCCTCCTGGGCAGAGCCAAGGCCCAGAAAGGTGTTTTGGCACAAGCCCAGGGCTGTTTTTAAGATTTGCTCAGCAACAGATACCCCGGACCTGGCTCTTTTTAAATGCCATAGTCCTGAGCTAATGGCCAGTAGGGAGGAAATGAACATGTTGGAGGTGTCAGCGCTTTGGTGATGATTTCATGTGGAGCACAGACCTGATCTCAGCCTTCCTCCAGCAGAAGAAAGGCAGGGATCTGCCTCTGAGCCAGGATTTTGTGTGCACAGGGACAGGAGAAGGCTCTGTGAGGTGCTGCTGTTGGAACCCTGGAGGCTGAAAATCCCAGGATTTCTGTTCTAAAAGGCACTGACCCTCAAGCAAACACCACATTTGACCTGAGGCCGTGGAACAGGGTTCTGAAATTGAGTGATGGTGCTGGGGTTGTGTAGTTTGAATAGTATTGTGTGATCTCACAGGGTGAAAAACTTAGATTTGGGATTTTAGTACATAGTATATACGTGGGGCAAGATGGAGGAAGTCTAAATCCTTCTTCTTCACCTTCTTCCTCCTTCTTCTTCAAGGGTTTGGGTAGTTTTCTGTAACTGGGTGGAAAAGGTCTGCATTGCGGGCCTTGGGTGGTCATTATTGGGTCAGAAATATAAATGATATCAGCGTCACCTCGTTATTGGGTGATTAGCACTTAAATAACCTTGGAAAGAGTTCGAGGTGCTCCGTTTTACCTTCGTTTTGTAACTTGCTAGTTAGAGCTAAAGAAATAATAAACACCGAGTCCGAACACAAAACCCTGACTCCCGCATTAATCCCGTGCATTAATCACAAGTCACTAATCATTAGCCAAGCCATTAATTATGACTCCTGTGTATTAATCCTGAGCTTGGCAGGAGAAGAAGCCTGATCCACCACGTTACCATGTCCTGGTCGGGCGAGTCGTAGGGCGATTCCCACTTGATGACGGCGAAGGTCTTCCCGGTGTGCACGGCGTGCAGGTGCCGCGGGGGCAGCCGGTTGTCCGGGATCATCTTCACCACCACGTAGTCAGAGGGGGGCCCTTGGTATGGAGACATCACCCGCACCTGGGAGGGAGGCACAGGGCTCAGGGCTGTGTGCTGGTGGGGCCCCGGGGAGGGCAGAGGGGCAGGGGAGGAGGGCAGCCCACCAGGAACAGGTACTGCTCGTCCCGCTGCACCAGCACCGTGATGTTGTGGGCGCTGGTGGTGCTGTTGTGGGGGCTCCTGTACAGCTCCAGGAAGGACGTGGCGTAGAAGATGCCGTAGACCTGAGGAGGGAGAGCACAGCAGGGTTTGGCATGGCCCGGAGCATCCACTGGATGTCACTTTTTAGGGGCATGAAGCAAAGGCCCGTTTCCCTCTGCACCCTTTTTCCTGCTTTTCCCTCTGTCCTGCCCAAGTTCAATCTGCCCACTTGCCTTTGAACTCCCAACCCAAACCCCCTGAGCTCGGCTCAGGTAACAGCAGTCCATTCAGAGGCTGTGTTTAAGCCACTTCTCACTGCAGCAAACAGACAAGAAGCCTTTCTTTGCTTCTGTTTAAAAGGCAGGAGGTTTCTTTCCTATCGGGGACATTCCGAGTCCCGATCAGAAGCCAAATTTATTGAGCATGCAAGGTGTTTATATAGGGTTTTTCACTTATATAGGGTTCTATTTTTGGCAACAAATTCTCATTGGTTACACGTTCTTTATGACCTCGGTTACTTGGTAATCATTACAAAGTTTCACAACATGTTTCTCGGTCACTCCTGCCGCAGGGAGCATTTATCTGTCTGTCTCTCCCATGGTTTCTGCTTGATCAGGCCTCAGATACCAGCTCCATTATACTCTCTGTTCCAATCCCCATACTTTCCCTCATTATCCCCCCAAATTTTCAGGGCCTTGGAATTCAACCCAAACAAAAACAACAACAAAATATCCTGATTTCAGGGGTTTTGTGTGCTGCTGAGGCTCTGAGCCAGAGCCCAGGGTGGCTGGTGAGGGAAGGGTTGGTGCCTTACCACATTCCTGGGGCCGGTCCAGCTGCATTCCACGGCTGTCTGGTTGATGGCCTTGGCCTTGAGGCTTGGGGACACAGGTCGTGTGCCACTGGTCACCACATGCACAAAAGACAGAGGGCTGTCACCCAGCTCCGTCTTAGCCCAGGCAGAAATTTCATAGGGGGTGTGTGCTGTCAAATTGGCCACTGAGCAAGAAGAGAAAGGGGCACTATTAGGTGAGGCAAAGCACTGGGAGGGCAGGGTGGGAGCACGAGGGAAGGGTCAGCGTCAGCAAACAGGAGCCTGCCTCTCCTGGGCTGTACTCTGTGACTTTTTGCAGTAATTCCCTTTACACAGAAGCACCTGCGTGGGACTCTGGAATCCAACCCCAGCCTGTGCTTTTCTGTGCCCGGATGATTTCCCATATCCACACCGAGATTTTCCCAAGCCAGAAAAGTGATTTATAGGGACATGTGCTGTATGCCAGCCCAAGAAATCCTTGCTGCGTTTCTACTCCCTTTGGCAGATTAGAAAATGGAACAACGAACAAAGCCCCATGTGAGGAGAAAGGACTAGTGCAGCTCTGGGGGTAAATCCCAAATCTGCTTGAAATCTCCAGGCAGTCCTCAAAACAGAGGATTCGCTGCTCTGTCCTGTCCAGATTTAAACAGAATTGTTCAAACAGAAACTACTAGTTTAAAAAAAAAGAAAAATAAAATAATCCTATAACCTCTCATAAATCCTTCTGCCTGGTGTTGACCAAAGCAAAACTTTCTATTTTGAGCAGAATTCACCTTTTTGGATGGACTTTTCTCCTTCTATGACCAGAGTCCTTTTTTCCTGCCTGTGGCTATCGAATGTCCAGTAGATGTTGACCACGTAGCCACTGACCTGTCAAGCCCAAGGACACAGAGCCATCAGCTCAGCTGATGCACACAGGGAACCAGGGTTACTGGCAGACCCCTGACAGTCTTTGCATTGTATTTTCCATCCCAATTAAGAGCCCCGGGGCAGTCCGGGAGCAGCAAGAAATGATTTGGCGTGAAATAACTGGTAACCGCAATGCTTCAGTGGGTGACAGCTTCTCCCAGCCACTATTCACCATTCACCCAGCTCAGATGAAAACGAAAAAAAACTCTCACCTTGATATTCGTGGTCATTTTTAGGCTGAAGCTTATGGAGTCCTCGCTGTAGCTCTCAATGTGGATGACAGGGGGAGGAATGACTGGGAGGAAAGAGAGGAAAGACCTGTTAGTGCAGCACAAAGAAGTAAAAATGTTTATTGAGAGGGGACAGATAAAATACAGCTTTCTGTGGTAACTCCCAGCTGCCAGAACAGCACACCCCAACCTTGCCTCAGACATGTCCCCCTCAGAGAAGACACTGACGTCATTTTTTTAAGTTCACCACCTAAAAGCTGCTTTATCTGTGCCTTGCTCAGTGCAGGCTGGGCCTGGAGGGGTCTGGGCAAAGGGATTTTTTCCCTCTGAACACAGCAGGGTGAGCTCCTATCCCAGTTAACAGCTCCCGGCCTTCCCAGGAGCTGCTGAGGGGGGTCAGGAGATAACGGTGCCAAACACTTCGTGCTAAACCTGAAGTCAAAGCTGATTCTGTTCTTTTTTACCTCTGTTTTGCTAAACCATCAGGTAATTCACATTATCTGATTCCTGCACTTTGAGCAGCCTGGTGTTTTCCTTCCCTTTTTTCGCCTGACAAATCGGCAGACAATTTTGAGGCAGGGATGTAAGTTTGGATGAAATACTTGGCACGAATACAAACGACTTCAAAAGGTTCTTTCTTTTAAAAAAACCCAAAAAAAAACAACAGGTTGGGAAGGAAATGATTTACTGTGCTGTTTGAATTCATCTGCTGTTAGACTGTGATGCTGCGATAGTTCTTGGGAGCTGTGGTTGCTTTTTATGGTCTAAACCTGCAGGAGGAGCCACAGTAACCGTGACCTAAGAGGGAGAAGGATGAGCCAGCGTCCCTTCAGAGTGAGAGTGATGGAGTTGGTAATTTCTTGTCTGTCTGGAGGCAGGATTTGGCCTACAAAAGTCCGAGGGAATCTGTCTGCAGCCTGGGAGAGAGGGGACAGGCTCTTGCTCAGTTCCAGGGCAGCACATCCAGAGGAAATCAGTGACCGCTCCAGACACGCCAGGGAACTCTGAGGCAGCTCAGGCTGAGTGAAAAAGTCGCTTTTCACAGGTCACTGCCAACAGCAAAGCTGCCGAACGGTGTGAAAGGCCCAGCAGGGAGAATACAGGCCGGGGAGGTGTCTCTGGGTGCTGCTGCTGATGCTCCAGGCTGACACTCTGCCCTTCCGTCACCTCCTCTGAGCTGACCCGAACAACAACACTTACCTTTGCCTTTGACGGTGGTTATGGACTTGGATTCGCTCCAGTTTCCCACCCCTCGGCTGGTCACTGCAGCAACCTTTGGAAATGAGGGAACACGAGCAACATCACACAGTGCAAACAGAGCGGGAGGTTAGAGCAAGGTTACGGACCTGCCGGGGCTCCTGGGAAAAGGACTTGGAAGCAAACAAAAGCTTAATTACTTGGCAATAAAATGCTTAATGCAGAGATAAAGCCGACTGCTTAAAGTCAATTAGAGGAATCTAAGAGGAGGGAGGTGCAGCCTCTTTGCAGATAACTGCTCTCTTATGAGATCTTTGAGGAGTCCGTGAGATAAGGAGCTTGGGACTCCACGGGCCATTAAGTAGGTGAGAACCACGCCAGGGAAGTCCAAGCCTTGAATCTACTTCCACAGATTTATTTGGGGACGGGTTATATCGGGAAGGAATGCCATGGGAGGAAAGGCTCCAACCAGCTGTGAGAACAACAGATTTGGAGGAGGAGGTTTATGCCCAGGAACTTCCCCAGGAACTGAGGAGGATGGACAACGGCAAAGCACACATTTCCCAGGGCTCTCTGTGCAGACTTTCATTTCCTGCTCTTATTACTTCTGTCTATAATTACCCAGGCTCTCCCCTGTGCAGACATTCCCCACAGGCAGATCTGCTTCTCTTCCCCCCGATACACCAAGGACCGAATTTATCTCTGGCCCACATCCAGTGCAATTGCAGTGACATTGGAATGGGCAATTAGCAGGGAGGATTTTGTAACCCAGCCTGGCCTTCTGGGACAAAGGAGCAAACCAAGGGCCTTGGAACTATAGACATTGGCAGTGGTGGTGCGGGTTGGCATTAAAGGGCAGGGCTTTAACAAGATGGTTTTTTTAACAAGATGGTTTTTTAGCAAATTCTTGGCTGTGCAGGACTTTGGCCACTCAGTGATGAGAGCTCGCTTAGAGAGAGCTTTGGAAATACTCAGAAAGAGCTTTGGAAATACTCACTCTGACTGTGTAGAGAGTGTTGACCTGCAAGTCCTTGATCTCCGTGTAGTTCTTGGTGGTTCTGAGGGATGACCACTCCTTGGACCCACTGCTGCTGTATTCCACCTAGGAGCACCAAAACAAGGCGTGAGGGCTCACAAAGACCTCAGGTCAGCAGGGCCCTCTGGGGCAAAATATCAGCAGAATGAAGGGAGAAATTAGGAACTCGAGGGCTGTGGTGCTGCCTGCAGCCCCCAGCGTTTCTTCTCCCAGCCTGCCTGATGTTCCCAGCAGATTTCCTCCCCAAAATATCCCATTGCAGGCCCACCCCACCCCGGCTGTGTGCTGCTGTCCCCATGCCACCCAGCTGGGCTCAGCCCCCCGCAGGGGCAGCAGGACTCACGATGAATTCCCGGATGAGGCCGTGGGCGTTCACGGGAGGACTCCACCAGCCCACCACCACACCCTCAGCTTCTTTCTTCAGGGACAGCTGAAGGTTGAGGGGAGCATCTGGTACTAGTGGGAGAAAGAGAAACATCAGTGACAGCCACAGCGCCGGGGGGAAAGCATCATCTCCCCGAAAAATCAGCACACGGAGGGATGGACGGCCCTTTCTCCCAGCCCAGCACAACTCCCAAGGCCATGGAAAGACCCTTGCTGTTCACAGCAGGGATCCGTTTCTTTCTGAGCCCAAGGCAGCAGCAATCTGGCCGGCACTGGGGGGAGCAGCAGCTGTGCTTACGTCCTTCGGGCGCCCGCAGCGTGATGAAGTCGTTGGTGTTGTAGACCCGGCTCAGGCACTGCACCTGCACTTTCACCTGGTAGGTGCAGTCGGGCTTGAGCACCTTCAGAACGCTGTTGGTTTTGTTGCTGTGCGTCTCCAGGATCTTCCAGATGCTCTCACCGACCGTCCTGAGTGACAGAGCCACACACCTCCAGTCGGGATGGGATTTTTTTAAGATTTGTCCCCAAAAATGGAACCATTTTAAAAGGTTGCTGCTCGTTTTGGTAAGGCCACACCACCAGTCTTGAAAAGATGCCGTTGGAAAGCCTCAATTAACTGTGGCTTGGTGACTTAGAAGCCCCTGAGCTTTCCTATAACTCTTGCGCTCAGGTTTATTATCTTTGTTCTTGCTGTTAATGGTCCCACAAAGACAAGGCCCAAATGGGAAAAAAAAATGAATATAACAACTTTACCATCTGAGTAACTAGTCAAGGAGGAAAGCAATGCAGCTTGTCACCAATGCCCTCTGGGTGCACCTATTTTGTGTCTCTTTTGCTACCAAATATTAGATTTTCCAAGCAGAACTTGATTAAGGAGCTCTGAATGTCCCAGGCCTGACCCTGTGTGGTTCTCTGCAGTAAATCCAGGCACACCTGTGCTCATGCCTGTCCTTTTCACCTGACACAACAGCAGGGGAGGGGTGATGTACCTGTAGTAGATGTTGTAGACACAGGAGGTCGAGGACATCCTTTTGGGCCGAGCCCACGTCAGGGTGACGTCCCCAGAGAAATCAGCCGACCACTGCAGGTTCTGGACTTTGTACACGATTGTGTCATCTGAGCAGGGAATGGGGAAAGTTAATTTACTGCAGGGAAACAAGCCCTGTGCCCAGGAGAGAAACAGGAGTTTTGGTTTTGACACCAACAAGGGAGGAGGTACAAACAGCACTGACTGAAGGGGTGTCTGCACCATTTAAATGAGATGTGGAATTTATCAGTGGAGAAGACTGAGCTCACAGAGGGCAGTTCAGAGCAGGGGTTTACCCCTGGTGCTCTTAGTTCTACCCAAAATGTCTTTATGCTGCATCAGGCAGGCGTCCCCTTTCCCCTGAGGACAGATAAAAAGTGGCTGTGATGAAACACTGGGAATTTTGGAAGCGTGTGAGTGCAAACTGCTCAGTGTCACCCTTCTCCTGCTGTGATCAGTCTGTGCCGTCCCTGTCACCAGCCAGGACCTTTCTTTGAGTGTTTTCCCTTATCCCATCTTGTGCTCAGCAGCAGGACCCAAGCAAAGGCGGCTAACTGACGTTTGGGGCTTGCCTTGGCGTGAGCTCTGAATCACTGCCTGACCCTCACTGGGACACTTAGGGGAGGAAAGCACCGTGGAACCCAGCCCTGGCAGAGCTGGGGATGGGAGGTGCTGATCTGAAATTCCCCAAACCCGTGCCCTGCTCCCACCAGGCCATTCCCTGCTCTCTCTGTACACGTTGGAGCCCAAATCCCACTGTTGTGGCTTGGCTCTGCTGGGGTGCTCAGCTTTGGTGCTGAACAGAAGCCAAGCAGAGCAGAGGCAAATTGCTGCTGTTTTGCTTTCCCTGAACAGCTGGGATTAAATCCAGCAGGCACACAGGTCCACGGGCAGCATGGCAGGACAATTCCTCCAAGGGAAGAGAGATGGTTTTCCCTTGGCGTAGCAGCTGAGTAGTGTATCTCAGCATCTCCTTCCCTCTCCCCTGAACCTGCTAGCCTCTCCCAATCAATATTTAATTAAAGAACTAAACCTGATTGATGCCCAGCCCCCCCAGCAGCTCAGTGGGGGAGCAGCTGAAGCTCATGGCTGGCCAGAGGCAGTGATCGATCGCTGTCATCAGCCCAGGGCTGGCTCTGTCCCTCTGCCCCCACAGGGCCACCAAGGCCAGCATGGGACAGCCAGGGATGGCAGCAGGCCACCTGCCACATCCCCCAGGGTCACCTTGCAAGGGAGGGCACAGCAGGAGACTCTTGCTTCACCTGTGGGCTGTGTAAAATAGACAGCTTTGCTCCTATCCATCCTAAAATGATTTTTTTTTTCTTTTTTTGCCGTGTCTGAGGCTGCTGGAAGACAAACTGTCAGCACAGAAGCTGCTGGGAAGTTTGTCCCAGCTGGTGATAAATGGGTGAGGAGGTAGCTCGGACAACCGAGCGGAGGCAGATAAATCAAGGATGCTGGGAGGGAAAGGTCACACATCCAGGAGAGCAGCTGTGTGTGCTGACAGGGAGTGAGGGATGGCGCGGGGCTGCTGCTCACCTGTGCAGTTCCTCTCATCACTGCTGTCTGAGCAGTCCAGGTACCCGTCACAGCGCTCGGTCAGCATGATGCAGGCCTCGCCATCCTCACACCTGAAACCACTGGGGCACGACAGGCTGCTCTGAGTGGCTGAAAAAGGCACAAGAGTTCAGGGCTCGAGGCGGGGAAGTTCCCTCAGCAGCACTGGAATGTTTCCAGGTGGTTGCAATGTCAGGGATGGAGCTCAGGCTGATGTGCCAGAGACACTGGGGTGTCTCCTTCTGGCTTCACCTTCAGAAGAACCTGGAGCTTATCCCGTTAAAATCAACAACTGGACTTGTAATGGGAATAGCACCGCTTGGGCTTTTTATCCTTTTTGTTTGTTTGTTTTTTCTTGTAAAGGATTTCTGGTTTCTGTAAAGGATTTTTTATTTTTTCTGTAAAGAATTTTTTTTTTTTTCTGTAAAGGAAAATCCCCAGGGATTTTCACCAGCAATCAAAGCCTCCTCAGAGGCTTCCCTGCCCTCCCAAGGGAAGGATCCGGGTGGGAGCCTGTCCCTTGCCCACACTCACGGCAGTTCCTCTCGTCCGTGCCGTCCTGGCAGTCCCTCACTCCATCACACCGCTTCCAGTTGGGAATGCACTTGTGCAGCTGCTGGCACTCGAACTCGAAGCGGCTGCAGCGCCCCGGGAGCGCCGGGGACGTGGCTGTGGCGTTGGGTCCTGCACAAAGGACAGACGGGCAGGAAAGCACCGAGGCACGGCCGCGCTGGCACCCAGGACCGGTTATACCTCCTGTCACCGGGAGGGACCGGCTGCTGTCCCCGGGCCCCGACTCCACTAGATGGCAATGTCCTTCCATCCAGCAGGCGGAGGGGATGACGCCTAAGCCATCCTCTCTCCCGACTGCAGAGGGCCGGAAAAGCCTCTGCTGGGCAGGGAATGTCCCAGCTGGCGGCTGGAGGGTGACCACGAGGGTGACCCCCAGCACCACGGGACATTTTACAGCCACGACATAAATTAACCCCGCAAGCTGGCAAGGCTCTGAAAGGCCAGAATTCCCTGCAGACGTGATCCGGGAGAAGGGAAGGGGCGAGGGAGAGGAGAGCTTACTTGAGGTGGGACAGGCCTCCTCGTCCGAGCCGTCGGTGCAGTCCCTGTAGCCGTCACACACCCAGCTGTTCATGATGCAGGCGCCGCTGTTGCAGCGGAAATGGTTGGGCAGGCACGTCGGGGGGATCAGCGTGGTAATGGGATGAACTGGAGATCCTAAAAATACCCCAGGGAGAGCTGAGCTGAGCTCCCTGCTCCTGTGTAAGCCCTGCCTGCTCGCTGCTCACCGAGGGGGAAGCAGGTGAGGCGTCACAAGCCTCGGTGGTTTTGGTGGCGTAGTGTCTGTTATCAGGATATTTATAGAGTAAAAAGATGCATGGAAGTGCCCACTCAACCCATTCACGGGGTGTTTTTGGGACCACGGGGGCTGTGGGAAGGCAGAGTGATCCTTCAGCATGTCCCAGTCCCCGCCCTGTCCCTGTCACAGCCTCAGCAGTGTGTCCTTACCCTCGCAGTCCTTCTCATCAGACCAGTCCCCACAGTCGTTCTCCTCGTCGCACTTCCAGCGGTTGGGGATGCAGTGCCCGTTCCCACACTGGAACTGGTAGTACTTGGAGCAGTTCGGGGCTTCTGTTGGGTTTTCTGGCGGGGAGAGGAGAGTCCCCTGAGCCACAGGGTCACCTCAGCAACCCTCAGCACAGCTGAGAGCTGGGAGCACCTCAGGCTGGCCCAGAGAGCACCACCCTGAGCAGCACAAGCACATTCCTTTCTTTTCCTCCCCAGCATTCCCATTCCTCCCAGCCTTCCCTCTGTTGCCACCACTGCTTTGTCTGTGTTCTTCGTGGCCAGACACCGCCCCTGTCCTCAGAACGAGAGCAGAGCCCACCAGAGCATGGCAGAAACGGAGGAGCAAACCGTGCAACTCCGAAACGAGGCTGCAGCCGCCTCGCCTGGCTGGGTACAGCTCCTACAGCCACCCAGGGAACAGTGGTAAATATTGGGTTTGGCTGAAAACTGCCTGTCTGCTCGGGGCTGGGAGTCTGTGCAGTAAATATGGCCACAGAGGAGTTAGTCAAGCACAAGATGTGCCAGGTTTTCTGCGTGCTTCCCTTTACCTGCCTGCAGTATGAGGGAAATGGCACCGAGCTCCAGGTAGGACACGCTGTGATGTGCACAGGGAAAGCTACACTCACACATAACACGAGTGAAAACATGAGCAAGACGGTGCTCCATGCTCCTGAAAGCCAAAGGGAGCTGGAGTTGCAGTGGCAGGAGGCCCTGGGGGTGCTGCTCACCACAGTTTGCTTCGTCGGAGTAGTCGCCGCAGTCGTCCATCCCGTCACACTTCCACACCAGGCTGATGCACACACCGTTCTGGCACTGGAAGCTGAACTGGTCACAGGTCCGGTGGAACTCGGGGTCCTGGGCTGCAGGGAGAGGTTTGGTGTAAAGATCAAGGGCTTCAGGAAAGCTTGAGCAGGAAGGAGCACACTCAGGGGCGATCACCGATTTCTAAGCAGAGCTTTGAGGTCTAGAGCCACCTCCTCGAAGACCTGGCAGCTTCCTGGTAACCTGCTTCTCCCCACGCCTCTGGTTTCCTCCTGTGCCCACCCCTCCCTCGGCAGAGGTGCCCAGTGTGACACTTACAGCACCCAGCATAGCTGGCATCCTCGTCCGACCCGTCCCGGCACTGGATGATGCCGTCACACACCATGGAGTGGAACAAGCACTGCTGCCGGTTCTTGCACACAAAATCCATGTAGCGGGTGCACAGGGGCTCTGCAGGGGACAGGAGGACAGGGGGTGGCACCTCTGCTGTCCTTGCAAACAGCAGCGTCACCCACCGGTGACCTGAGCACAGCAGGAGGATTTTAAGGAAGTAAAGTTCCCAACAAATGGTTTGAGCTTACAGAAAGTTCCCAAATGGTTTGAGCTGTGTCCCTGCACAGGCTGCCCTCACCAAATAACCCCTCAGGGTGGGCACAGGCACCAGGAGGGGTTTGGTCACCTCCCAGCCTGTGCCTTTTGCTGACGCGCCGATTTCACAGGGGGCTCGTGACTGCACGCTAAGGCTTTCCCATTATCTCCCTGGGATAATGGGAAATATCTCCCATTATCTCCCTTCACTCCCAGCGGGACAGGCTGGGGCAGAGCAGAAATGTGTCAGCCCTGAGTGCTGGGCCCCAGCAGCTCCCCCTGCCCCCGGTACCCACCACAGTGCTGCTCATCCGAGGCGTCCGCGCAGTCGTTGATGCCGTCGCAGTGTTTGCTGGTTGGGATGCAGCTGCCATTGGGGCACTGGAAGCCGTTGCACTTCTTCTCTGAAATCCAGAATTGGGTGCATGCTGTGCGTTTTTCGGGGTTTTGTTAAAGCTGTTTTAAGTCAAGCTGTTTAATTAATCAATCTGGGACAAACCCACGGTTGCCCTTCGCACGGTGATCGCTTTGGGAGGGGTGGGGGCTCTCCCCCTGAGTTTGCTGCTGGTTTAGCTGGGTGGCTGTGCAGAAATCCCTCCCACCCGTGGCAGAGCCCCCCACACACACACACAGGGGACACGTTACCACAGCTGGCAGGGTCCTCATCAGAGCCGTCCTGGCAGTCGGCGTCGCCGTCGCACGCCCAGCGCTGCGGGATGCAGTGGCCGTTGTGGCACTGGAAGCTGGAGGCCTCGCAGGTGTGGTAAACTGCTGAAACCAGAGCAGGGGGACACCTGAGGGAGGGGTGTCACCGTGGCCCTGCTGAGCTGAGAGGGAGCCGGGCCACACCACCACACCCTGCTCCTCCCCCTGCACCAGGATCTCCCACCACAAGCAACCACCCCGTGGACCCCAGGCAGGAGAATTCCATGAGTCCCAGTTTTCCCTCTCTCTGCTCTTCTCCCTCACAAGCCTGCTGTGCCTCAGGGGTGGCTTTTGCAAGGTAGAGATCTCCCAAAGCTCTCCCCAAAGGCAGCAGCCTCTCTCCCTTTGATGCCAGCCCTCGGGGTGTGTGGGCAAAGGTGACAGCGGTGGCATGGGGCCAGAGATGGCGAGAAATGTCACCGAGATCAAGCAAGGCTTGGCAGAGCTGCAGAGTCCCCCGTGCAGGGCAGGACACAGCCAGAGAGAGCTTTTAATTACGGCAAACAAGGCTCTTCTATGTTGCCAAAGCAAACAAGAAATACGATTCTCCCTGGGGGTTTTCCTTAGGCTCCTGTCAGGAAAATATCTGCCTGTGGGGTATCTGGGTTGCAGCCTGGTTTGTGTTGTCACTTCAGAGACAAATCTTGCTCCTCCAGCACGAAAGTGCTCAGAGTTATTGAGAAAAGCAATGTTCAACTTAATTAAACGGCATGATCCTGAGTTTTAGGTTAGAGAGTGACATGCTCTCGCAGATATTTCGAAATAGCACAATCTGGTGGCAGTAATATTCTATTAGGTATTCAGCATGAAATGTAATTATTTTAGATAAGAGCAATAATTGCAGCCCGGTGAAGTCAGACGGAATGTTCCTCAAATAATTGTGATCCTCTTAGATAATTCCAACTCGGGGCTTTACAAACCCGGCACACTTTTTTGAAGTAGGTTCCTCTCCCGTAGTAATTCTCTCTCGAGACACTCATACGAGAGATAAGTGATACCAATATAAATTAAACCTTCTTGGAAAGCCCCACTCATGGAATACTAATGACCAGGATCAGCCCTGGCTGCTCCAGGCACGGCAAATGCCACAGGGGTGAGCAAAGAGGAGCTCAAAGACCTGAAAGGGATCTCTTAAATCCCCGTGCCAGAGCCCCAGGACAGCACCTGAGGCCACTCTGTGTCCCCAAGGCTCCGGGCTGCACCAGAGCCAAGCTGCTGCCAGCATTCCAGGGGCTGTCCTGGTCCCTACAGGCTCCCCATGGATCTCTGCCTCGTGCCATGGAAAGCGTTGCTTTTATCTGGAAATATCCCACGTATGGCTGGATAAATGCAGCCTTGTGTCTTTCACTGATGGGCTGGTGCTCTGCCTCCTCTGAGAAGTCTCTTCTCCTGCAAGCACTGAGGGTTTTTTGCTTGCTTGATATGTCTGCTTGATTGTTTCTAGGGGAAAAGACCGAGGCACTGCTTATCTGTTGATTTTTCTGATGAGAAAAAGGCTCTGTGTGGGCGTGAACCTCGGGAGGCTGCTGAGGAGCATCACTGTGGCGGTGAGGAGGGCGGGGTGTTGTGACTTTCCGCTCCGAACACACAGTGAGCCTCACAGGACTTGCACAGGAGGCATAAACAAGGTTATTCCTGCCAGCCAGGCTGCTTTCATACAAGTTGTAAGCAAAACCAAAAAAACCCCAAGAGTTGGGTCTTCTGTGGGGGACTTCCTACTTAGGACACCCTCTTTAGGGTTTTCGAGCCCGTGGAGCACTGAGGCTGCCAGAGGAGGACTGAAACTGCCAAACCAAACTTCCCAAACTAAATCTGCCTCTTCTTCACGTCAAATAACTGTGGAGAAGCCTGTTTTCTGCGCCAAATTAATGGCAAGGAAACAGAGTGAAAGCTGTGAAATGCGCCAGTGCCCACTGATCACTAATCACTGCCTCCCTGCAACACGGGAGCTCTTTTTGCCAGGAGAATCCTTTGGCTGCTCGGCGGCCACAAAGCCACTTCCCATTCCACAGAGCTTTGCCTGTGGGTGCAACCTTGCAGGTTAAAAGCAAAGCTGGGTCACTGTGAGAATCTCAAGAGCTGCCAGCAAATTCCCAGTGAACCTGGGGGAAAGAAATCCTTGGATTTGGAGCATCACATCACCCTACGGTGCTCTAAAAAGCAAGGAAACTGAGGCACAAGACACTGGCTAGTGTCTCCCAGGCTGGAAGTAAAAAGTAGGAGCAGCAGGAGGCTCTGGATCAACACCTGAGCACTCACCAGTGCAGTTTGCTTCGTCAGACCAGTCCCTGCAGTCGTTATCCCCGTCACACATCCAGGACAGGCGGATGCACATCCCCGAGCTGCAGCTGAACTCATCATTCTTGCACTGGTGAGCCTCTGCAAACCAAATACCGGGCTTCAGCTCACGGGAAAACCCAAGGAGCAGAGCAGGAAAGCTGGATAATAACGGCACAGCGGTCTCCCAGCTGGAACAGGGTGAGGGAAGAACCCGTCCCTCATTTCCCAGTACACGATGGTCCTGTCCCCAACTCCCAAATACCCCGTAAATGCTGGTCCTGTCCCCCATTCCCCAGTAAATGAGGAGGAGACAGCCTGGAAAAACAGGAGCATCTTTCCCTTCATCACCTCTGAGCAGCATCCAGAGGAGGAGCAGCTCTGGGACTGCTGGAGCTGCCCACCCATGCCCAGGGGAGGAGGAACTGAGTGTGGGCACTCACCACAGTGGCTCTCATCGCTGTTGTCCCCACAGTCGTCCTCCAGGTCACATTTGTAGGACAGAGGGATGCAGGTCCCCGAGCCCTGGCAGCGGAACTGGCTCTCGGTGTCGCACACGGTGGTCGCTGATGGAGAGAGGAGAAGGAGGTGGTGGTGGTTAGAAAATGGTTTCTGCTGCCTGAGGGTGTGTACTGAGTGCAGGGAAGTGGAGGGGACGGGGACAGAATCCTGCCAGTCCAACCTGAACTCCCGCTCTTGTATTTTAAGGTCATTTTTAGGCACTCCCCGTAAAGCAGAGCGCACAGGGGTCAGTTTTCTCTCTGGGGATTGGGACTGAGACTCCTGATGTCCACTCCCAAGCCAAGGAGCAAGAAGCCAAGGCTGTAGAGCTGTCTGCTCCCCACAAAGGAGACTGAAACCACAGGTGGCGGGGTGAGACAGAGCAGCCAAAGCAGGGGAGAAGCTGGGCATGAGTGCTGCTGTCCAAGGCAGCACCTCTGTGCCAAGCTGGTGACCTCTCCAAGGAATGGCTTTCCCACACCTGGAGCCATTGAACTCAAACTTGGACTCTGCTGGCTGGTACCTCAACTTTGTCAGGGAAATAAGTTCCTTATTAGTACAAAATGGGCATGGAGAGCCTCTCTCCTGGTCCTCCAGTGATTCCTAACTTCAAACCCAGTCCCTTTTTCCACAGTGCACTAATCCAAACCCTTCGGGCTGTGCAAAGCTGTGGAACACCTGCCCCTCCTGCACACATTGGCAGTTCCTAACTTTGCTCAAAAAGGTGACCTCCATCTTTAATGGGGGAAACTGATTTATCATCTCAACAAGAGGCCCCTGTCAGCACTATCTGCTCTCTTTTCCTCATTGGCTGTGCCCTCAATTAGCTTCAGAAGACAATTAGTGCAAGAGACAGTTGGCATCAGCCTCACCAAATTTTAGACACTCGCGCCTCATCTGGTCAGGGGGGTTGGGACAAAACCCATCCAATCTGCTTTGGGAGTTCACCAAAGGAGCTGAGTTACACCCCAGAGAGCCTCCTGCTCTCCCTGACTGTGGAAGGAGCGTGGAGCATGATGCCAGCACAGCAGAAAGCTGACTGTGGCCAGGCCAGGCCCTCCAAGGCAGGACACTCACGGCAGTTCTTCTCGTCGCTCATGTCCCCGCAGTCGTTGTCGTTGTCGCACTGCCAGATGCTGTTGATGCAGTTCCCGTTGGAGCACCTGTACTGGTTGGGCAGGCACGTGTTCTCTGGGGCAGGGGGGACAGCAGAAACGAGCTGGCATGAGGCTGCGCTCCCAGAAACGGGCCGCTCTCCTCCCCAGCAGAGGACAGGTCACGGTGACCTCTCGTGATGGCTGAGGCCACCTCAGCACCGAGCAAGAGCCAGGCAGGACTTTACCTTCCTTTATGCAGGTGTTGTTCTTCATGGCGTAGCCGCGGGGACAGTCACATCTGAGGTCCCCGCTGGGCAGCAGGGTGCTGGCCACCCCCTCGGGGCACTTGCAGCTGCGGCCGTTGTTGGACCTGGGCAGGCAGAGCAGGCTGCAGGGCTTGGAGATGCAGGCGTTGTGCCCTGGAGCAGGGCAGGAGGAAGGGGACAATGTCAGGACACGGGAACGGGAGTCCCAGTGTCACCTGCTACCCCAGGACACAGGCACTGGAGTCCCAGTGTCACCTGCTTTGGGTTCAGAGCCCGTTTGGAGCCAGCTCGGCAGGGCTGAGTGCTGAGGTCACCCCCAGCAACGCCCAGAGCCATCTGCTCCAGGCAGTCTGAGGGCCTTCAAGGGGGCCAGATTGGCCTTCAAGGGACACAACTCATCCGAGTGGCTTTGGAGGTCTGCCAAAAAATGTGAGTTACACCCCCAGAGTGCCTCTTGTCCCTCCAGTCTCCTGAAGGGACCGGTAGAGCCCTGCAGTGGTCTGGTACCCATCTGAAAAATGGGTGCAAACAGCACACGGGGCTCAGCACTGCCTGCTCACAACACAGACAGACGATTAAAGGAGGACAAAGCCAGTGCAGCCCTGAAATCCTGGGGTTTTTTTGGTCTATACAACACTTTGATGGAAAAGCCAGGATGTGTGACATAAACTATGAGGTGCCAGCACAGCCGAGTGACCCGTGAGCTCTCTCCCTGGGGAGAATCTCTCCTGGCAGCCCAAAAGCAGAATAGGAAGACTCATGAAACTCATTCCTCCTGCCTGTGTCTGAGAGCCTCAAGCCCTGCAGGAACAGGGATATATTCAGGAAATGCAAGCCAGGATGGCCCAGAGGGCTGGGAACCTGTGGAAATGGGGGATGAAAACATTCCTAAATCCCAAGGAGGATCATCTGCACGATTACCTGTTGTCTTTCCTCTGTAGAAGATTTTCATATCCATGATCCCGTTCAGTCGGCCGACCAAGATCTCCATCCTGGAGCCGCTGGTTTTGGATGCTCTGAAAATACTCAGCTGTGACCAGTCGTTCCAGTAGATTTCATTCTGAAACACAGGCTTGGCTCTTAGTGGGAGGAGAGGCAGCACCAGCTCATCACTGCTACCTGCCCTGATCACCCTAAATACTGGATGAGGGGGGACATGGAGAGCGAAAAGTGTCCCCAGTCCAAGGGGGAGAGGAAGAGGAAGGCCTGAGGTGGGATTTAAACAGGAATGGGGGTGACAGAGTGATCTGCTGAGTGGCAAACGTGGCAGCGCAGCTGCTTGGGAATGTTGGTCCTGGATTTGACTGCACTTGCCTGCTCATTTCAGGGATTTGTGGGGGTGTTTCAGGGAAGCAGAAAGAGAGCAAGCGTCGTGCCTGCTCCAAATCACATCCCTATCCTTTAAATCCAGCGTGCTCCGTGCTCCTCCAGAGCCTGCACGCTACGGAAAAAAATTACAACAGGGAAAACAAACCTTAAACACTGCAATGGCATAGGGGTGAGGGAGGCTGTCCAGGATCACAGATCTCTGCATCCCATTGAAGTCCACCCTCTCGATCCTGTCCATGTAGGCTTCAGTCCAGTAGATCCAGTGGTCATCCACAGAGATGCCGTTGGGCCAGCGCACGCCCTCCGAGACGATGCAGCCGGCCAGCGACCCGTCCATGTCACTCCTGTAGATGCCAGCCCTGGAGTCCCCCCAGTCTGTCCAGAACATCAACCTGGCGGCAGGCAGAGAGGTTACTCCGAATGCGCACAAAGGAAGCAGGTTAGGAGAGGCAGAGGTTGGAATGCTTTACATTCCACGTCCCTTGCACGACACGCCTTTCAGCGGGGAGCTCTGCAATTCTAACGAACGCCACCAGCAGGTTTACGAGCAGCACAGAGGCTTTGGAGCTGCAGGCTCTGTGGTGGGAGTGCAGCTGCAGGTTACCTTGCCATGAACCGCTTTGGTTTGTCAGAGCTGCATTTGCAGCCGAGGCCAAAGCCCAGAAAGATGTAACTCGCGTTTGGCTCTTGAATTCGAGCACAGCTCAGTTTCTCACACATCGCTGCAGCTTTCCCCACCGACCAGACCAGTTTTACAGGCAGGAAAAGGGATTTGCTAATGGATATGTATGGGTAGGAAGGAATAAACAGTCGGTGATCTGTGCACTGAGGGAGGTGATGCCTTAGTTGGGGACGCAGTGGTGACAGCGGGCTCCACAGGGCTGTGCTGTGCCTGTCCCCAATTTCACCTCACCGAGCTGTCCTCCCAGAGGAGGAAGTGGTGAAGGAGCAGCAGTTTCCTTGGGAATAGCAGGGAAATACTTGTGATGTTTTCTCTCTTACCCATCTCGGGGAACCAGAGCCAGGGCTCTGGGCCGCTCCAGGATGGAGGAGTTGAGGACGGTGAGTCTCAGGTCTCCATCTGGATTGGCAACCTAGACCCAAAACCAAACCCAGGACAGCTGTGTTTGCTCATGGAACTGCTTGAAGCGACACAAAATCCGTGGCAGGCATTTATTGCTCCTCAATAAAATATTCACTGCCACGGGTGGGCAGAGCTGTACCTCGATTTTGGGAATCCCAGAGTTGACCCAGTAGAGCAGCTGGCTGAGAGGTTCAAAAGCCAAAGCTTCCACAGTTTCCAACCCAGTGCTTATGATTATTTCCTGCCCAGAGCTGCCGTTGAGACAGAGACGCTGGGGGGGGGAAAAAAAAAAATAAAAGAAAAAAAATCAGAATAAAAGACGAGGAACTGCCTGAGCTCGAAGGCCAGGTGACAGACAGCTCGGAGGGGAGGAGTAGCAGGACAAACATTTGCATTTCAGGGTGTGAAAGGAGGCGATGCCTCCCTGCTCCCGGCTCACCTGGATGATGTCCAGAGTGACATCAGCCCAGTACAGGCAGTTGTGCTCGTAGTCAAAATCCAGCGCCACAGCCCCCCTGAGCCCGGCCAGCGGCAGCTCCTCGCTGACCCCCGAGGCGAGGTCGTAGCGGTGGATGGAGTAGCGCGTGGCGTAGAGAATGAACTCGTTCTCCTCTGCAACAACAGTGCCTTATTTAGTGGCTGTTTTCGGCTATTCCAGGGGCAAAAAAAAAAAAAAAGGAAAATAGCAGGTGTTTTTCACCCCTGGTTTTAGCACCTCGGGGAGGCAAAGAGCCTTTGTCTCAGTGGGATTAGGTTAATGGGAATGTGGTAATAGCCTCACACGGGGCCGGGAACACACTGTGGGCATTGTCTGGTCCAGGAGGAGGAGGAGGAGGAGGCACGGCCGGCAGAACCTGCCCCGACCCCTTTCTTCCCATCTTAGTGCTGCCAATGGGAAACAAAATACTGATCTCCTCTTCTCAAAACAAAACAAAACAAAACAACAACATTAAAAAGAGTGGGAGTGATGCAATTCTGCCAAGTCCTCAGGGACACCGGCCCCGCGGGAAATATCCCAGAGTGGGTTTTGTTTCCAAACGGAGCCGAATCCAGGTAATGGGATCCTGGTCCGGGACAAAGTCTCCCGGGCATTATCCCACCACCGGTCAAGTCCAATAATGCTATTAATGAGTAGAGCTAATGGCAGTAAGTAACTCTGGCTGTGCATCCCTAATGAGATTATAGGGAGATATGAAACAGATACTGTACATGAAAGTGTTACCATGGAGCGAGGCAGCGCGGATCCCGAGACGATCCGCAAACACTCTGGGAACGCGGCACTTCAAAGGCCGGCCCGGTGGGGACCACAGGTTTGTTTTGCAATCAGCAGGGCCCTTCTCAGCATGCCCAACACAGCTCTCCAAATAGCTCAAGAGGGCTCGGAGGGGTGAATAACGTGTCAGGAGTAAAGCTGAGTGCTGCCCTGGCAGGAGTCCCAGCACTGGGGATGCTTCCCCGGGCTGTTTCGCACCTGGAATATCTTCTGCACGCTGAGAAATTTTAGGGCAGTGCAGGAGAACCTGCTGCTGGTGGGTCTGGCTGCTCTGCTCAGCTCCCCAGCCCTTCCACGAGCCCCTGCCCTGCCTGAGGCTCTGGAGCTGCAGCACGGCAGCAATGCTGATCACGCAGCTCGTGACGGCAGATTAAATTAAAGCTGTAATGAGCAGAATGCAAATAACTCCGGCAGCACAGGGGCACGGGACTGCTACAGTGCCTTGTACGTTCCAGAGGAGAAAATAAGGATGGGGGAGATGAATTCTGGCAGGCAGAGGTGTGAGGGCTCAAGGTCTGCCCTGGTCTGGCCCCAAAGGGACATCGCTCAGCTGCACATGGTGGATGTCTCAGAGTGGAACCTCCCCAAGGGGACCTTCCCAAGGATGGGGGTGTCTTTGATCTAATTCTTGTCTTTCTGGTTGGGCTCAAGCCAGCTACAGCAAGGACGTGACCAGGAGGAAGGGGTTCCTGCTTGCAGCCTGCCCCCGAGGGCTTCACAGGGCTCTGCACTGTGGGCAGAGGCTGCTCCTGAGCAGGACCCTCAGGAGCTCTGGGCACAGCACAGGAGAGGGCGATTTGTAACCCACCCAGGCTCCTGTGTCACAGGTTTTGTCTGAGAGCCCTCTGGGACTCTGTGCCTGGTCCCTCAGGCACCAGCCAAAGGTTTTATGAATGGAGCCCTTGTGCCCAGAGCAGATCCTGCACACACTCACCCGCCAGCGGGCACGGCACCAGCTCCCCCTCCAGCCGCGACTCGATGTCTCCACCCGTGCAAGTGTCCCCAGAGATCTTTCTGTAGCTGCAACACACAGAGCCAGGCAGTTTATTCCATGGAAAAAACCGTGAACAAACCGCCCCGTGCAGCCAGAATAAGCTGTGGTGTTTAATTGCCATGTATGTCCTAACAGGCCCTGTGTTTGCTGCCACTCTTCCGGGTTTTGTGGTTGTTTGGGGTTTTTTTTTTTAACCACCAGTAAGATAAATTCCAGCACTTGGAACATCAGGTTGCCCCCCCAAGCACAGCACATACCCTCGAGTCTTCTTGTAGGTTGAGCCAACAGGGCAAGGGACTGGTGGGTCATAGGGTTTCCCAGCAAACTCAGGGTCAGGGACACAAATTTCTAAGGATAAGTCATCGCTCAGTTTGAAGCCAAAATCACTGCAAGGAGAAGAAAGATGTAGGGAGAGACAAGGAAAAGCAAAAAACGCAGCCATGCTATACCGCGAGTCGATTTGTGCCCAGAATTTTTAAAAACCCAAAGTGACCATTCATTTATTATCGGTATTTAGCTGCACAGAACATCTCCGAGCCAGACAGGATTTTTCAAGAGCACTTTGCAAATCAGCTTTGCCAGTGGCTGGGCAGGCTTGGGAAGGTGAGGCAGCGAGGCAGAGCTGAGCCAGTGTGCTCCGCAAAGCTGGCTGCAAGCCCCAGCCCTGCTGCTTGGCTGGCTCGGGTCACTGCTCTGTCTCTTGGCTGGTCCTGCTGCTAAAACGGGAGTTACAGTGCGGCTGTTCTTTGGAAAACGCTGTGGGGGAGAGAGGTTTTTGTCAGTGGGGTTTTGTAGGGAGCCCAGGGCTGAATTCTGAGGCAGGATCCCACCAGCCCTGCTCTCAGTCTGCTCGTGGTGAGCCAGGCTTGGTCTCAGCATCAGACAGAAGTCTGGTGTGAGCTCCACTGAAAGCCCAGCCCCTGAAAAGCCGTTCCCTTTCTAACCCCAAACCTTTGCATCAGGTTGCCAGAGTGTGTTTCCCGATCCCGAAAGCTGTGCAGTGTCAGGATTGTGGGAATTGCAGTCAAAGGGCAATAGCAGGGCCAGCTGCATCCCTGTGGCTACAAAATCACAAAGATTTTTAGTGGATCTCTGTCTGTGATGGGAAATTATCCATTATTGTTCGGAAGGTGATGGATTAACAATACTTCCCTCTTCTGTGGAACCTTTCAGAGGCTCCCAAAAGGCTCTAAAGACATTAATTAAGTCTCATGCCCTGTTATTAATGAAAGGATGTTTTCAGTCTGTTTAGTTTCCTCTCCGCTATAAAATGAAGCAGCGACACTCCGAGCTACGTAAATTGGATGTTTGCTCACTCGGAGCGATTGGTCACAGATACTTATCTTGGATTTACAATCCAGACTAGAAGGAATTGATTGGTATCTTACCATTCAAAGTCCTCCCTCGTACAAGAGCAGTTGGAGACCATGACCGGCCTGTCAAAGTCCTCCCCATTGAAGCAGGTCGCATGAGGAGTCCTCCTTTTGAAAACGGTTTTATGCCCCAGCAAACAT
Source organism: Chamaea fasciata (assembly GCF_029207755.1). Taxonomy (NCBI): domain Eukaryota; kingdom Metazoa; phylum Chordata; class Aves; order Passeriformes; family Sylviidae; genus Chamaea; species Chamaea fasciata. Next base: position 4,371,624 of record NW_027094109.1, read on the forward strand.
TCATTGCCTCGCTCGTCCGAGGGTGACCACAGCTTGTAGTCATTCTCTGTGCAAGGGACCCCTGAGAGGAGAAACAAGGTTGGGGTGCAGAAGGGTGCAGCTTTTGCAGGTTTAAAGGCAGAGAGAGGCAGGTGTCCCTGGTGCCCAGGAGTGCCAGGCGTGCTGCCATCCAGCCCCACACCACAGGAATGCCTCTTCTCCCAGGCAGGCACTGACAGAAGGAGAGGACACAGCCCTAAGCTGTGCCAGGGGAAGTTTAGGTTGGACATCAGGAAAAAAATTCTTCACTAAAAGAGCGATTAGGTACTGGGATCATCTGCCCAGTGAGGGGATGGAGTCCCTGCCCTCGGATGTGTTAAAACAAGACTGGAGGTTTTTAAAACAGGACTGGATGTGGCACTCAGCGCCATGGTTTAGCTGATGAGGATGTTGGTTGGGTCCTTTCCAGCTAAAGGTCTTTTCCAACCTGGTTCATCCTGTGGTTCCCTCCCCTCTCCACCCTCTCCTGGCACAAAACCTCCCCCAAAGTGCAAAGCCCCAGGCCTGTCCCACAGGGCAAGGCAAGGCAAGGAGCATTCCAGCTGGGAGTGTGCGGCGGCACGCGGTGACAGGAGGGAGCAGGCAGCTCCCTGGTAGTGACAGGGAATCTGAATGAAGTCGTTCTGGTTACCAAACACATCCGTTCCCAACAGAACGTCGAGGGAATCGGTGATAAATTTTAGTCAAGCAAATTCCTCTGCTGGGTTTAACTGCGCTTTGATTAAAATGCTGCCTCGCAATCAAAGCTGAAATGGGTTATAAAACATTCATAGGCACAAGCCTTCAGAAGGAATTTTTTCTTTTTTTTCCCCTTTTCCTTTTCAACAAATTCCTCAGTGAGGAGGGAAGGAGTACAGGGAGAGTACAGGGCACACAAGTGCCTTCAGCAGCTGTGCCCACGTGGGCGTGAGACACTTGGGACAGGGCAGGAGGAGATGCCCTCTCTCCTACCTGCAGAGCCACCCCAGAGATGGCTCTGCCACCTGTCCCCTTACCCAGCACGTCAGTGGTGTTGATCTGCAGGATCAGCCAGCTGTGGCCATTCTCCTTGTAGGAGCCAAAGATGGTGAATATGGTGCTCTTCTCGCCCGGCTCGGTCAGGAGGCCGTACACAAACACCGGCTTCTCCGAGAACGTGAAGACTTTCCAGGTTTCCCCTTCGTTTGTGCTGTACCTGCACAAAAAAAAAAAAAAGGAGGTTGGGAGAGATGCCAGGGGCACGTCCTGCCTGCTGCAGGGTGCTCTCTGCCATCCCTGTGCAGTCCCTGTGCCCTGACACTCACTTGAGCTGGTCGGTCTCGGTGCCTTGGGCGATGGCCACCAGAATTCCACCGTGGTCACCCCAGGTGTAGTAGTGGGGCCCAGACAGTGCCTGGAAGAGAAAACAGTGCTGAGGGGTGAACAGAGCTGTGCTGAATGAAGGGAAAATGGCTTTGTCAGAGACTCTGCCTGACCCAAGCTAACGCTTCAGCCTTGGCCAAATCAAGTATCCGGAGCACTAGAGATTCAAGCGTTTATAGAACACCATCTGCAGATGAGGAGAGCCAGCCCATTTCCCCTAACAGACGCGTGCAAAAGCTGCCATGAGCCCTGGACTCTGCTCCTCCTGTGCTCTGGGCATGGAAAGAATCAGTGGAAGAAGTGCCATGACACAAAACCAGAGTCCATCACTCCTCCTCTCATTTGTCACCTCTGCGAGGCTTTTCTGACACCCAGCAGTGACTTGTTGCCTTCCCAGGACTGCAGAGAAGTTGGTTCTCAGGCTGTGGAAGGTTTTGTGAATGTTCAGAGAGAAGTGGGGCCACGGCATGCTGGAACAAGCCCTGGGGACAATTCATCCATCCATCCCATGGCAAGAAGCTTGGACTTCACACTCACCTACACCTGCAGCACACAATCAGCTTTGCTTTCCCATCCAGGGAGCCAAGAGCACCTCGGAATGAAAACAGGGAGCATGTCCATGCCAGACCCTGCTCACAGGACGTGCTGTCACACTTGGGGACGTTCTTACACAGGCCACTGAGTGCATTGTTCCTTTCTTCTCTGGGCTGTGAAATCACCCCAGTGATGTGCAGAGCAGTGAGCCTCGCAGCCTGCTGCTGGCCAAAGCTGAGCAGAAGGAGCTGTGGTACTGCTGGGTCGTTCTGCACCTCTGCTCATGGCACAGAGATCAGTCAGGAGCTTGGTGCTGCTGACTTTGGATCAACGCTTCCTCAGAACATTTTAACTGTACTCCAAGGCAAACCTGTGGAGCTGGGCACCTGAAAGTCTCTGTTTTGGACACCCTGCCCCATCTGTCAGCTCCCGCCTGGCTGCAGGGTCCCCACAGCTGCTCTGTGGCTGGGTTTTGAAGCCAGGAGCAGCCTCTAAACCACCTTTGGCACCAGCCAGACCTGTGGCGTGTCCCCAGCACCGCTGCAGCTGCCCAGACCTCACCCCGACCACACAGCACTCGCAGGGGGAGAAGGAGGCCGCTCAGTTCCCGGGATTAAATAGACTGCAGATGTTGGAATACCACATTACACTGGCTGCAGAGTGCACAGGCAGACCACAAACACTGCCACAGACCAGAACATCCACTCAGTAAACAGCAGCAAACTCCCCATAAACCGAGGGCAGCATCCCATTTTTCGGGAAGAAGCCAGAGCCTCTCCAAACACTCTCACACACCAAGTCCTGGCTGTCAGCCCTGCCTAAAAGACACCAAATGACCCGTGCTGAGGACAACTCCTGCCAGGAGTAAAGGAAAAATAGAGGAGGGAGCTCCCCTGTGTCTGAATCCACCACCTACACCAGAGGTTCATCTCCAGCCAACCCACGCCTCGTCCTTCATCCAAAACTCCTTTTTATTTGTTTTAAGGCATTGAGCACCTTCCAGCTCATCACCTTTCATGTAACTCATCTACATTGCTGCCAAAATTCTTCCTGTTCCCCCACCACGCTGGCTGACCTGGCAGGTGCAAGAGCAGCCTTACCTCTCTCCACCTTGCTCCAGCACTGCTCGAGACATAAACATTGGTTTTCCTTGCCATGTTCTTGCCAACGGAGCCTGGGAAAACGGGAGAAATCAATCCTTCTTGAGAAATGCAAAGTGATTGCTTAAAAGGAAGCCAGACACCTCCAAACTATTTTTATCTGTGATTGAGGAGATGGTTTTTCACACTGTAAATTAATCCCTTCAAAAGCAAATATTTCAAGGACTATTACAAGTTTTAAAAGCAGATGGGGGAAAAACCCATGGCTGCAAACATGATTAAACAAAATGTGTGCGTTCCTCAGTAACAGAGCGAGACAAACAGGAATTTCTGAATCTTCAAGAAGCCCTTCACAGGGATCAGGAAAGAGGATCAGAACAGAGCAGGCTTCTCACATCTCTGTGCTGCAGTGAAATGTTCATTCTGTAATTACTGTATGGGGACTGCAGCAGAGAAAGGACAGCAAAATGCGCCATTTAATTGCATTTTATAACCTGCCTGTACAAACTAAACACTGCCTGACAACAACACCCCCCCCAAAGCCAAGGGAAAAGCAGTACCAGTGGCGATGATCAGTCCTGGCGCCGACTCCTTGGAGAGGATGGGCATCCTGCGCAGCTGGAAATTCAGCAGCTGGCTCAGGCGCTGGGCCAGGTGGAGAGAGCAGCCCTGGGACAACTGGGAAGGCAGAACAGTGGATTAACATCCACCCCTCATGCTGTCCAGCCCAGCCCTCTCTGCTTGGAAAGGCAAGGAGGGACTCCTTTGTGGCGGCATTGCCGTTTCACCCTCTTTGAGTGAAAAGACCTCCAAGATCACCAAACCCGTCACTAATAAACCACACCCCCATGTTGCTGTAGGACACGAAAGAAAGATGAGAGGCTCCAAATATTTCAGAAGGCAAAGAGCACAGAAAAAAAGGTTTCATTGTCTAATTCTTACTACTTTTTATAAGGTGTTCTGATAGAGACTTAATATGATTGTATAGGAATGGGTGACACTTCTCTAATCCCATTGGTTAAACTAGAGAAACAGCAAAACACCGCCTGGAGAAAGATTGTTTGGAGAAAGGAGAGTTGTTTGCCAAGATTGTTTTGAGAAGAAGCTTTCTTGAGAAATTTTTCCTTGGGAAAAAAGTTAGCAGCTGCTACCAGGCTGAAATCTCTTTCAGACCCAGAAGTATCAGGTTCACACCCCCCAAATGCCACTTTTGGGTGTCTCCTCGCTGTCCCAGTCACCCCGTGGTTACCTGGCAGTCGATGTGCTCCCCGTAGTGTGTCTGTGCCGGGGGCTGGAGCAGCTCCCAGGTGCCGCCCTTGTCGAAGGTGATGACGGAGCGCATGTTCTCCTCGCTGAAGGAGCCGTTGATCAGCGTGGCGATGTAGACGCCCCGCACGCCTTCCACGCGGTGGAAATCCGCAAAGGGCTCGTTGGCAAAGTACCTGCGGGGTCAGCGAAATGGAAATTCAACCCCCTCTCTTCCCTGTAAGTGGGGATGTGGGGGATTGTCAGGCAGAGGTGTATTGTTAGAATTTGGGATGGCTTAATTAACGATACGTAGAACTCTGGTTCGTCGGAGGGTGACGCTGTTTTACACCACAACGACACAGACTCCGAGCTTCAGAAGACTGAAAATGACTCCTCTATTTTTGGGATGTGTCTCCTTTTTATACTATTCTACACAGACCAATTTGATTGGTGAAACAAAGGCAAAACCTCTTCACTCACATTGGTCAGAGCAGAGGGACAGCAAGAAGAAGTCCCTCCTAGGAAAAGGAATGAATCAGAAAGGTACAGTTACAAAAATATTTCTCCAGTTTACAGAAAATTCCCCAGGAAAAGAATTTCAGAAAACCAAAACACCTCAGGGCACGGAATCAGGGCTACAGGAGGGCATCATAGCAAAATTCACTGAAAGACAGATTCTTTTTGTACCGTGTTTGGGTACAATGAAGAGGATTGCTCCTTTAGAGCAACACCTTCTTGTGAACTTCTTTACCAGTAAACAAGTTGGAAAAACACCAGGTGTCAGGAGGGGGCAACCTACAGGGATTGTTTTGGGTTCATCCTCATGACTTCCCAGGCCAGAATGAGAATGTTAGGTGCCCAGCTTTCTCACAGGCTTCAAGCCATTGCCTGGAGCCTAAAATCTATTTTCCGACCACTGTCAGTTCCCACAAAGGTAACGCATGGATCCAGCACAGCCAGAAGTCACGGATGTTGGTCGATGTTCTCGTTCACTGTTGGGTGAGTCCCGTCTTACCTGACCAAGGTGTCGCTGCCAGCTCCCCCTGGGCTGTAGTAGAGCACATTTTCTAGAGACAGGGAGAACTTCAGGCCCTCTGCCTCCGAGATGTAGAGGTTGGTGCGGTTGTTGTCGTGGCTGACACACACAAACACCTGGTCCTCCGAGGCATCAGCAATGTAATATTCCTTTGGGACACAAAGAACAGGATTTATGTGTGTGCACACAGGGAGGGTTTACACACAGGCCGGTTTGGATTTCCTCTTAGCTTGCTTCCACCTTTTTGGATTTTTTCCACTCAGCAGGTGGAAAATCTTCACTTTGCTTTTCCTGTTCTGTTCCCCTTACAGTGATTCCTGTCCTCCGCCCTGCAAAGCCCCCTGGAAGCAGCACTGGTTGCCAAGCCCCGCAAGTGCTGGATCTCTGGACCCCCCTGGGGCTGGGAGTGCACCCCACTGCTCTGCCAAGCACCAAGAACTTGCTTCTCGTGCCCTTCCTCATCCCCACCAGCCTGGGGACACCATGGAACGTCTGGCTCATGGATCAGGGACTTTTTACAAGCCCCGGTGGTGCCCTGGGCTTCCCCACCTTGCAAAAATCGGATGCTCCAGGTCATGCCAGCGCCATGGGAAGAGGTAAAGTCCCCAAAAGCAAGTCAGAGCAGCAGGATCAGCCCCTCTCTGGCGTCTGGGCTTTGCTGCCAGCCCCCATCCCCAGTGACTGTCCGGGTGCCATCGCGTAAACCACGAGATCATCCCACCGTGAGCCTTTGCTCTGCCAACCCCCCTACCCCAGCAGGGTCATCCGAGGTCCTTTCCCATTCCTGCAGCATCTGGAGCTGCTGCTGACACCACGGGGTGTCCTTGGCAAGGCAGGGAGCTGGGAAGCTGCTCGGGAAGCACCACTTACCTTAATTGGGTGCTTGGTAACGAACTGCGCCACCCGCATGGGCTTGCGGTTGAAGGAGACCCAGAGCTGCACCGAGGGTGGCTGTGAGCTGCCGAGCAAACGCTGTGCAGAGCACAGGGACACGTCAGGAGGGGCTCTCACCCCAAAAAATCACCCTCATCTCCACTGGGATCACCCAGTGGACTTCCCTCTCCCTGCATGTGGGCAAAGCGTGGCAGCTGCCTGATGCTGGGATTGCTGTGGCAATTTAAACCCCACTCAGGGTTTAAATTGCCACAGCCAGGGCTCAGCAAGGAGACAAACTGTCCTTCCTGGTCAGTCAGGTGGGGGAAAAGGAGGCTGGTTTTAATTCCTCCTTTTTCCTCAGAGCACACTGTCCTTTCCTTCCTTCCTATTTTTACCGATTTGCGCAAAACGAAAGGCGCCGGCGCGAAGCCGAGAAAGTAAAAAAGGCTGGGGGCAACCTATTTCATACAGGATGCCAACGGTGAGGACCTAAACCCAGATCTAGGCTCCAAAAATAAGCAGCCTGGTTTGTTGGTTTGGTTTTTTTTTTTTTTTTTTCCCCCAGGCTCTGTATCACTAAGCAACCGTGCCTCCCACGGAAAGGAGCAGAAGTCAGAGCCCTGGGCACCGCTGCCACCCCGCCTGTCCTTTCCCCAGCACCGCCCCTGCTGCAGCCAGGCTGGGAGGGAAGTGCCTCATTCCAGACCTGGGGATGTGATTCCCGAACGAGGGGTTTGCAGCCAGCCTCCCTCTGGCTCAGGGTTTCCCAGCAGTGCTCGCCGTGGTGTGGAATACGGGTGATTTCATTGATGTTTAGTCATCGCAGCTGCAGGAGGAAGTAGGGCATGCTGCCCCGGAGTACCCCAGAAGCAGGAAAAGCTCTAAAGCACCCCCAAATGGGGCCCAAACCCTCCTCATGCTTCCAGGATGCTGTCCCTGAGCTCAGTGGCTTCTCTGCAGAGACACAAACCACCCCCAGTGTTTCACCCTACACCAGCAGCGAGCCCTCGATAAAATCTCCGGCAAACCACAGAGCAGGCACAGCGCCAAGGGGCCGGGCCCCGGGAGTTACAGGCTGTACTACCTGCAAGGGAGACTTCTGAGGAACTGAAATTGCTCTGCCAATATTCCCTGCCTCTGTCAGACACTGCTGTGCCTGCTCAGGGGGCCGGAGGTGACACACCCGTCACTTACTGCCTCGGAAAGCCTCCCTGGTTCTGCCAGCAGCCACCCCTAAATAAAGGTTCCTTCTCAGAACACTCAATGGCAGCTGCAGGGGAGAAATGCATCTTGTGTAAAGAAAGCTGCTCCTTAAATTCTAGAAGGATCAGGGCTTCATCCCTCTGATGCTGTTTCTGATCTAGAAAGGCCGGGCCCTCAGAGGAAGCACAGACACTTTCTCGCTTTCTTTCAGGTTTGTTCGAATTTGGCCGAGAGCTGTGAAAAGCACAGAGAAGCTCCGGCTACAGAGGGGCCAAAAGACCACTTTTGCTCCCCCACATCCTCTTTTCTTAGGAAAGCCGACTGAAAATGCAGCTTTCTCTCCAGGCTGGAGCACATTAGGCTGCTTGGACCTGGTCCACATTTGATGGTAATCTCCTCTGACAAGCGGCCTCCTTTAACCACCGAGCCGCCGAGCCACCTCCCCCTTCCCCTGCCACCCCCATCCCGACGTCCTTCCCAGCCATCCTGGGGTTTTCCCCTGGTCCCAGCCCTCTGCAGCCTGACCTACTTCTGCCCAGCCTGCCGGAGGCAGGGGTATGGAAACACGACGGGCAGAGAGCCACTGCTGTGAGCCCACAGGGGGTGGCAGCTGCTGGCAGGCCGGGTGACACCTCTGTGACAAGCCAGTGAGGTGCAGCAGGGAGTGGCACCATCCCTGGCAGATGCTCTCGCCCTCTGTGGCTCTGCACCACATCAGCCCTCGGCGGCGAGCTCCTCGCGTGTCACTCACCACAGACTTGGTTGCAAACATGTATTTGTCCCTGAGCTGGAAGTCTTCAACGTCTTCCAGGATTATCTCCTTGTTTTCCCGGCTCTGGAAGAAGTCTGTGCTGCGGATGACGGTGGAGGCCCCCGAGGGCTCGTGCCGCTCGATGTACACCGTGGTGGGCTTGTCGTAGGGCTCAACCCCCCTGGGGAGGACAGGGAACGTGGTGGGCTGGGAGAAGAAGGCAGCAGGAGCTAGGAGATGGGGTGGGGGGAATAGGCAACACCCTTGGGTGCCAGTGTGGGTGTCACTTGTCACCCTGCTGTGCCACATCCCCACAGTGCAGGGTGAGAGGAGCAGGGGGCAGGGCTGGAGCACGCCCCGGCACCCAGATTCTTGATTTTCACAGCGCAGCAAACAGTGAGAAGCAAGAAGCGAGGAGTGAGAGAAGACAAGAGCTGAGTGCAATACATACCAAGAAAAGGACTTCACGTGTTCCTGAATCATTATCCAGGTCTGGCCAAAGTCGTCTGATTTCCAGAGCTGCAACAACAAAGGTGAGAGGTGCCAGTAGGATTGGGACACAAACAGACCCAATGTGTCCATCCACGGCTACTCTCATAACTTCTTTTCATGTGGCAGCTCCTGGAGCAACAGCAATTTTTCTAACAGAATAACCCAAACAGCAAAAAAACACCCTTTAGCCCTCCACCAGAAGGATTTCCACTATTTCACCTCCAGGTTTTACTCACTGTGTCTATCCAAATGTGCTGTAACTGTTTTCAATCTTTACCCAATAGCTCCAGAGGGGGGAAAAAAAAATGTTTGTATCCAAGCAGCAATTTGTTATTCAGGACCCAAAGCCAAACCACAGGCCCACATGAAACACTGCAGAGGTCACCCTGCCTCAGCTGCCAGTGCTCTGTGGTGAGCTCTGACCACGAGACTTGGGGTGGTGGATATGGTTGGGAGCAGCGTGGATGAAGGAAAAAAACACAGGCAGGTGTTATATCCTCCCTCTCCAGAGGTAAGAACAAGACAGACTGTAGGGAAGGGGGTGTCCTGGCTGATTTGGCCAGCTCTGCATGTGAGCTCAGACACCCTGGATGGCCAAAGCATGAAGCCACGTGGCCCTGGCACGAGGCACGGCGCCTCTCAGGAACATCCTGGCCGCAGGAACATCCCAGCAGGGCAGGGGTAAGATGCTGGTTGCCCACCTGAGCAAAGCGCTCACCTGTTTTTTAGGGTGAGACCTGTCGAAGCCCAGGAGGAGGTTGGGGTTCCTGCTGTGCAGGAGGAGGTCTGCTGCTCTGAAGGGAATGGAGAAGCCTTGGATGGTGTTGCAGAAGTCGGTGGTGATCCAGAGGTACGGGGCGAAGGCATCCACAAAGATATACTGGCAGTGGAGGGACAGACGGGGGAGAAGAGAAGGTCAGGCCAGAGCTCAGGCTGGCAGGAATGAAGGTGCACATCCCAGGGGAGCCTTTGGGAGGGCAAACTTTGGAGGAGAAGAATTCGGCTGTCCCAGCCACCCCTCTCCCGCCACACTCTGAGCGTCACCAAGCCATACAAGCAGTGCCTGGCACATGTCACCTCCGCCCCAGGGACAGCCCAAGGGGTGTCCAGGCTCCCTGTGACAGCAAAGGCCCAGCTGCCACGTCCTCCTCACCCTCTTGTTGTCAGCGGGGCTGTGGTAGAACTGGGCGATGGCCACCTCGCTGCTGTTCCCCCCATCGAAGCTGAACCTCTCCGAAATCTTCTTAAAACTCTTCCCATAGTCATAGGACACGTAAACCTGCAAAGGAGAAGCCCCACAGTGTGAAGCACAAAGTTCTGAGCTCCCTTCTGACAGATTCGGTGAAAACTCAGTGAACTACGAGGCGAGGAAAGATCTGAGATTTTCCCAAGCGTGCCTTGAACCCATGGGGCAGCACAAAGGATATTTAATATTTTTGTGCCTCTGAACCCAAACTTGTGGGCCTTTTTCGTGTTTCTCAGGACACAAGAGCAAGCCAGGCTGCAGCTCAGCAGCCACCATCACCTTGCCTGGCCCAGAAGCAGAAGATGAACCTGGAGAGGCCCAGGGTGTGTTACTTACATCGCTGTTTTTGGGACCCAGCAAGGACAGGCTGTCCCTGGCCAAGGCCACAATCACGTTGCTCTTCTCTCCTGCCCAGTGAACGACCATCTGATTGTGGGAATCATTGAGGCTGACCTGCAACGCCAAGGAAAAGGACACCCTGAGTCACAGCCTCACCCACAGGGACAGCAAACACCTGCTCATGCCACCCTTCCTTGGGAATACCAGACTTTGGGAAAACTCATTCAAAACTCGTCTCTCCTGAACATGTTGGCAGAAGGTGCCCAGAAGGGTCAGTTTTCCGTTTATCCTTCGTTGGACAAACAGGATTCGAGGAAAGATGAGAATGAAAACTCAAACCAAGGACTGAGAAGTGTTTTCAAATCCAGGCTGGTGAGGCCACAGGGAAACAGAGGCAGCTTTCTCCCTGATGGGAAGGAGAGGGCCAGGCACTGATCCCTTCTCTCTGGTGACCAGTGGCAGGGCTCGAGGGACTGCCTCGAGCTGTGTCAGGGCAGGTTTATGTTGGATTTCAGGGAAAGGTTGTTCTCCCAGGGAATGAGCACAGCCCTGAGAGCTGCAGGAGCATTTGGACAACGCTCCCAGGGATGCCCAGGGCGGGAATGTCGGGGTGTCTGTGCAGGGCCAGGGTTGGGTCCCTTCCAGCTCAGGACACTCCGTGATTCCGTGCTGGTTTCCAGCACACACGGATCCCGCCGTTCCCGTGTGTGCTGTATCCGCCAGCCCAGCACCGGTTTCTATGGGGAAGCTCTCGCAGCACCAGCACGGCGGGAGCTGACGGCGCACAGGACAAACCCTCCGTGGCTGTCAGCAGCCAGCAGGGACAGCCGGCCGTGCCGGGAAAGCCGGGGAAAGCAGCTCAGCTCGGCCATGGATGGGTGCCCCGCTCCCTGCAGCAGCAGAGGACGTGCGTGCCTGAGCCCTCGCACGCCGCAGCTCAGCCCAGGGCTGCTAACCCCGCGGCCTTGGGAAGCTGTAAAAATACAGGGATAAGCCCTGCTTAGGCTTGATACCCTGCAGCTCCCGCTGACCCCGGGATCAGCCAGCAGCACCGCCTGCAAGAAGGGGCTGCTCTAACCTCCAGCGAGCGAAACACTTGGAAAAACAAGGTCTTTATTCTGGAAGAAGATGGGGGTGGCGGGGGGGAGAGCCGAGGAGAAGCCCACAAATCCCTCTTATGCAACAGGCTCAGAGGAGGGGAAGGAGAACCCACCCCAAGCCCGGCAGGAGCATCCCCCGGGGCCGGAGCCCCCCGGCTGCCCGGGCAGGGACCCCCCCACCGGGCAAACCCCGCCGGAGCTCCCGGCTACAAACAGATTTAGGTCAGGCAGCAGCAGCAGCTACAACGCCAGGCAGACAGAGCCCTGCGTGCCCGCCGGGAAAAAAAAAATAATAAAAAAATAATAAAAAAAAATAAAAGGAAGCGACGCTGTTTGAGGATGCAGGGAAACAGGACGGAGAGACAGCCAACAGACAGCCTCGGGTGTGGGACTCAGCTCTGCTCTCCCAGTCCCCCTCCCCTGCTCTGGAAGAAGAATAACCCCGTTTAAACCTCCGACATCTCTGTTGGTTATTTTGGGTGCAGCTTTTTTGGGTGACCGGCTGTGCCCGGGCTGGAGTTGGGCACTGTGAGGAACACAGAACTTGGCCCTTTAGATCCTCCCAGCCAAGAGGGGTTTGTCACTACCTCAGTGTCAATTTTAATAGCACTTCTCTCTTTTTGTTTTGTTTTCTTTTTTTTTTTCCCCACAAGAAATCTGACACTTGGAGTTTCAAAGGCAGGAAAACCAGAGGTGACTCCTATCTGCACCTTGGTTTAACAGTAAACCTCTATATCTTTTTTTTCTTGTAAGATAAAGCAGACAGCAAGATCCCTTTTTGGAGACTTGGGAAGTGTAGTGAAACCCAAAAAAAAAAAAAACCCCAAGGGCAACATGTTTGGGGTCAGGGGAACCAGCTGAGCTTTGTTAGTCCTTGAGGAGCCGGGTGAGCTCAGGCAGTTTGAGTATGGCAGGGCCCCTATATAAAGGCAAACTGGAGACAGGAAGGAGGAGTGCTCAGTGGGAAGGTTTGGAGCAGCAGGAGAAGCTCTTACTAGAGGGTGTAAAGCAGGAGAAGGCAGCACGAGGATGCTGTAAGTCTCCCAGGATGGGGTTGTACAGCGGTGGCTCGGGTTTCTGAGCCTCAGACTTTTGTTTTTGCTGCCTTGCAGCCCTTCAGAGCTCGGTGGGGACCCAAGTGGCTCAGGGGAGCACCAAACAGGACCCCACGGACAGCAGCTGATGTCCCATTAACCAGGATGGCCTTTGTGGAATAAAGCTGCTGTTAGGGACCCTGCCCTGCTGCTGTGGCACTGTCACAGCGTCCCCACCTCCCCTAGCAGGGGACACCTGCCTGGGGAACTGGTGTAACCTCTGAACAGGCCTAATGGAAACAGCATTTAGCATAAATTCCATTTAATGGGGAAGTGTTTTGGTCTTTGCCAAGTGATTAAGTATATATGAAATATGCATGAAATTCTAATTTGTCCTCCTAATATGTAGGGTGCCAAATGGAGTCCAGGAGGGGAAAAGTGGAGCCAAGGCACAGCCGAGGCTGCTTGTAGCTGTAGTTAATGGAGTGAATGTTTCTAGCTTTGCTGTGTATTTATTTCTTTGTTAACAGCGTTTTCCAACAAATGAATGGCCTGCAGGAACGGGATGGGAAGAAGACAGCCCCTGGAGCTGCCATCTGAGAGCAGGTATGAGCTTCAGGGATGCAGCTGGAGCCCGGGAGCTCCAGGCTGGGCTGGCAGAGGAAATGTCTGCGAGCTGAGGTGGAAGTGTTGTGCTGAGGCTGGAGAGGTGATGGATGTCAGGAACTGAGGAGACCTGGGTGAGTGCAGTGCCCTGATCCATGTTCTTTGGCAGCTGAACTCCAGCTTCCCTTCCTGCCACATCCCTCTTAGTTGTCTATGCCCCGATGTGGAGTTTGGAGAAGGATTTTGGTTGCGGAGGTGGCTCACCCCCGGCATGTGACAAACGTAGAAGCCCCTGGTTCCAGCATGGTGCAGGCTGGCCAGGGGATGAGTGACAGGCAGGGACAGCTCTCCGGAGCAGCTCTCAAGCCCTTCCCTCACCAGAGGACTCTAAATCCCAGCCTTGGAGCCCCTGCTCTTGTGGGAAGTGTGACTTCCCCGTGCAGAAATCCCACCGCTGGCTGCGGTGAGCTGCCAGCACAAACACTATGTGCTGGCTGACTTGGAACAGCAGTGACAAGTGACAGGACAGCCTTAGGGGCTGTTCTTGGTGTCCAGCAGGCTTGAGAGTTGGCTGTGTGTGTCCCTGGGTTTGTTTTGTTGAGGATTAATGCTCCAGGGCTGGGGCTGCAGCTCAGGCCGGGCGCTCGTGATTCCTCGGGAGGGGATGTGCCCGGACAGCTCGGGGGGCTGAGGCTCAGTGCTGTAAAACTGAGTGCAGAACAAGGATCCCCAGGGATCACTGGGTCTTTTCCCATCCCCACGGTGGCCTACAAACACATGCAGCTCCCCGAGGATTTCTGAGTAGTTAATAAGTTAGTCCTGCTGTTTGATAAGCGAGGGTGGCAAAGAGCAAGGGTCCTCTGCGGCTGTGAGCAGCTGCTGGAACCGTCCAAGTGCTGCCATCAGCTCAGATCACAGCTTCAGGGCTGCCAGGACACGCTTGGAGAAGGGGAACGGGCTAAATTTTGTGCCCAACAGCTGGGGAAATGAGGATGGCGCTGAAGAAGGGGTCAGAAGCAGAGCTGTGCCTTCTGTTAGTCAGAGGCTAACCCCGTGCCCAGGGATAGCACAGGGCTGAAACAGAAAAGGTGTTCTGACCATGCTCCTCCTCATTCCAGCTGGCTGGAAGCTGCAGAGGACAAGTGCCAGGCCTTTGGTGCCCATTCCCTGTCCTCCCCCCGGCGGGGCTTACGCAAGAGCCGGGCCCAGAGTGCCATGGGTGGCTCCCGGCACGCCGCGTTCCCCGCTCGAGCTCCATTACTGCACCTTCTGCTCTGCTCCCTCCCGAGCATCTGTTTCCAGCCCTGCCATGGTATTTTAGAATACAGCCTGTGCCTGCCGTGGCGCTGCTTGTGGCTTGGACTGAAAATGCCAGGGTCTGAAATCATTGATATGAAACACGGGTGACTCATTTCGGAGAGAGCCAGGCCCCCGTGTTAATTTAGTTAATACTGAAATCATCTGCTCGCAGGGCTGGTTTGTCTCTGCCACCACCAAGAGAGCTCTCCCCGAGCTGCTGTTTCCAGGAGGATGGAAAAGGTAGGGGAGGAGGGAGACTGGGGTCAGGGCAGGAATCCAGAAACAAGCCCAGAAACAACCTGGGTTCTCCTAAATCGGCAGAGGGGCAGGGATGTGATGGGAATGAAGGCTTCCCCAGCAGATTTGGGAAGTGCTGATGAAATTCCTTCCCCCGTAATAAAGGAGGAAGGCTGCAGGAGAGGTCCAAAGTGTGCCATGAGCTTGTCATTGCAGCTCTGGAAAGCTTGAGCGGTGCCCCTGGGACACCACAGCGCTCGCAGGATCTGTGAGGCATCTGCTGGAGGGGAAAAACAATGGATAAAAACACAAAAGCCTCTCCCAGCCACCGCGGTGCCAGGAGCAGGAGCTGCGTGGCTTCCAGGGATCAAGCTCTGGCAAAAAGGAAACGCCAGGAGCGGAGAAACCTTCTCAGGGTGGCCACGAAAGACCCAGCAACGGGGAGGGGGAGCTGCTAACACAAAGAAGGAGGAAAAGGACAGGGCCGGGAGGCAACTGTCACCACCCAGGGCACCTCCAGAAGGTTAAAGTCTGATCTGGGGAGGCTCTGCCAGGCTGGCAAAGTAGGTCAAAATTAAGTACGGTTCAATTGCGATGCGGCGTGACTGATGTCTGCGCTCCCAGGGCTGTGTGGTGCTCACCCTGCAGAGCGATCTCTGCCTCCCCTGAGAGGAGCGGGGCTCTCTGCCAGGCCTGTGCCTCCTCAGAGGAGGTTATCTGAGGCCTCCATCGGCACAGAGGGGTGGGCAGGGTCAAGGTCAAGTGGTGGGCTGATTGGAGGTCAGTCGTAGTAAATGGGCTGGAAGTGATGGGAACTCAGCGCTTTTCTTCAAAGGCAGGGTGGGTCGTCAGCAGGAAACGGGAAGGTTGGGAGCAATGAAATAGTTCCCCCCAGAAGGGGAAGAGAAAAATAATGTCAGGGCA
Source organism: Chamaea fasciata (assembly GCF_029207755.1). NCBI lineage: Eukaryota > Metazoa > Chordata > Aves > Passeriformes > Sylviidae > Chamaea > Chamaea fasciata. The sequence continues at coordinate 4,387,029 of NW_027094109.1, forward strand.
GGCACTAACGCTGGTTGAGGGGACAGGGAGGCACAGAGGTGACAGCCACGTGCAGGGTATGAGCACAGGGAGAGGCTCAAGCCCTGCAGTGACAGCAGAGAGGGGACGTGGCTCCCACAGGAGCCACCAGCACTCAGAGAAGATGTCTTTTGTCCCAGCGTGGTTTAAGGCAAAGATTTCTTGTGAGCTGTGTGCTTTAGGGGGTGGCTTTAGATAAACCCTTTCCGGAGAAAGGGAAGGGATGAGCAGGTAAAGGTTAGATATGTTTTAGCAGTTTAAATGGTCTCGTAACTCCCCTCTCCCCCTTGGGACCAGCAGAACCAATCTGGGCTCCTGCCCCTGCAGTTTTTCCTCCCTGTCTGCCACAGCCGTGACACAACACTCGCTGCACGCCCGTCCCCATGGCCACCCTTCAGCACAGGCAGCCAGAGTGGCTGCTCTTCTCCCGCTGGTTTGTTGTAGTCCATGTGGTTCGTGGCTGGTTTGCACCCAGCAGCCAGGATTGATGTGGGATGGTGGAGAGGGTCCAGGGAAATGGAAAATCCTGGAGCCAGGCCCTGTTCCCAGGCCTCAGCAGGGGGGTGTAGGCAGGAGCAGAAAGGTTGTGAGGGGACAGGAGGGTGGTGCTGGTGGCAGGAGCAGGAGGGCAGGGTGAGGTGCCACGCTTGTGGAAGGGGTTCAGGGAGCCCTGCTGGCCCTGAGGGTGAAGTTTGCTTGCCCTGGGAATTATTCTCTGCTGCCATCCCAGAAAAGCCCTGTCTCGTGCCAGTGCCTGCTTCAAACAGTCTGTCCATTGTAACCCTCACCAACAATCCCACAGAGGTGAGGGCTGTGCGAGGGAACAAAACCTGCTCTGTCTCGAGGTGCACGGACTCCAGAGTTGGGCATTTGGTCTCCTGATTGCTGCTGCTTCCGAGTCAGAAAAAACAAGGAAAAGCCACAGAGGGGGTTAGCCTGCTGGTCCTGTTATTTGGTGATGCTCCTGGGAAGTTTTGCTGGAGCCTGCCCAGCAAGGATGTGATCAGCAGTGAAGGTCCGGATAAAAAAAAAAATCCAAGTAACATCCTGTGCTTGTGCTTCGGTGTCCAAGGCAAGAGGGCTCTGAGCCTGCTCCTGACGGTGCTGAGTAAGCTGTGCTCGGCTCCTGAGGAGCCACAAAGGCTTTGGATGTTCTTCCCCTGCTCGGATCCAGCCAGAGCCATGCATCCCTCCCTCTGCTCCCCTGATGACATCACGCACGCCAGCAGCAAACCCCGCTTTCCCCCGCCCCTGAGCTGAGCCGGGGCTCTCAGCTGTCCCACTAGCCCAGCATCAGGACCACAGGACCACCCTGGCAGAGCCAGGGAAGGGCAGAGAGTTTTGGGGCACGAGCCAGTGCGTAGCATATGGCCGAGTGACCTGCCAAAGGCACGGGAGCGGGATGTGTCCCAGATAAGGGACTGCAGTGACACGGCACAGGGATGCTCGCTCCAAGCACTGCCCCTTATGCTGATGGCCCTGAGAGAGGAGTGCTTTGACTGCACGATTTTCTGCTGCTGTTGGACTGCCAGAGAGAGCTGGGGGAGGGAGGGTCACGGGGATTGTTGGGTGCTTGTGACCAGGCACGAGACCCCTGAGCACGGTGCTGCGCGGCTTTTCCGGCTTCCCAGGCATTAGTAACTTGTGCGGTCAGATCTGTAGGACATGCAGGCTCCCTCTTGTCCCTTTGATTAAAGCAGAGCCCTGATTTAAAGCGCTGCAGCACTTGGGAGAACTCAGGAATGTTGTCTAGTGCCGAGCAACTCTTTCTGGTGACACACCTGGGCTGTGAAATCTGTGTGTCCTGCCCGAAAGCAGAGGAAGGAACGGGTGCTGTGTGCTCTGCTGCCTGTGAGAGCATCTCCATTCCCCAGGCAAATCCCCTCTGGAAGCTTGAGGCAATGAGAAAAGCCCAAACAGTGGGAAACTGTTGAACTCCCACGGCTTCCTATTAGTCCTGTCCTGGGTAGTGACAGGGTTACTGCACCCTCCTGGATCTGCAGCTCCGTGTGCAGGTGACAGGGACATTCCTGCTGGAACACCTGGCAGGTGGGCTGGTTGGAAGGCAAAGTGCCACCAAAGCCTTGCCGTGGATGAGAGACAAGTGTCATGTTTTCTTCTAAAATGGGGTAGCTGTGTTATGCTAAAAACAGCCAAACGCTGAGGAGGTAGAGGAGGCGAAGCAGATTTTCAAGGGGAGGAGGAACAGCTTTTCCCTAAACAAGGGAACAGAAGGGCTTTAGGAGCAGCTCCAGCCCTGCGTGTGCCCCTCCAGCAGCTCCAGGGCCGGGCCTGCCTCATGACCAGCTCCTTTTCATCCTACGAGTAGCAAAAAGGGGAAATTATAGAGCACCAGAGGGGAAAGCACTATCCAAGGAGGCAAAGGCAGATGTCACCGAAGGCTCAAAGCCTCTCCTCAAGCTCTCCGTGGGCTGGTCTCCCCCCATCAGCATTTTGGGCACGTGATGGGGACACGGGCAGTGTCAGCAAGGAGGATCAAGTAGGGCAGCAAAGTGCAGACAGCATGTGGGTACATCAAAAATAAAGCAGAACCTTTAAAAGGCTGAAGCCTTCCCCAGCCGAAAGTCCAAGTGTAATTTGTCATCACCACCCGAAAGAGATGCAAAAGAAGGGGGTGGGGGCAGCCTCCGTGGTCCTGGCAGCAAAACTTGCCAGTGAATCGAGCCCGAGCAGGGACACTTTCAGAAATAGCAGTTTCTGTCTTTTCCTGCCACGAACAACTCTGGATTTCCCCAGGATCAGTGGAGGATGGCTTAGACACGCAAGGAGCCCTTCTCACGGGGAAGGACACGGTGCCTCACAAATAGCCATGCCGCCTTCTCCCGGCGTCGCCTCCCCCTGCCCGAGCTCCCCGCGAGCATCCCTGGAGGCGCCGCTGCCCGCAGGGAATCCTGTCCCTTCCCCGGCGGCGGGGATGCCCGGCCCCGATCCCTGCCGCGTGCCCTTGGCTGCTCCCTCTGGGAGCGCATCTCGCCGGGAACGGGCCCGCGAGTACCACCGCGAACGTGACCGCGGCCAGCCGGGGCTGCGGGCAGAGCCGGGGGGCTACGGGGAGAGCTGGGGATGCGGGCAGAGCCGGGGGCTGAGGGCAGAGCCGGGGGATGCGGGCAGAGCCGGGGACGCGGGGAAAGCCGGGGGATGCGGGCAGAGCCGGAGCTGAGGGCACAGTCGAGGGATGCGGGCAGAGCCGAGGGCAGGCGCCAGCGGCGCCTCAATCCGCGCCGCTCTCAGCAGAGAACCCACGCACCGACCCTTCCCCAGGCGGGACGCGCCGCGACCCCCGGGCAAGGATGGGCACAGGGGGGTGACGGATGGAGCGCGGCGTTCTCCGGGGGGCGAGCCCCGTCTGTGCCCCCCCGTCCCCACCCGCGCTGCGGGCTCACCTGTCCGTACACCTGGATGGGCTCGGGCGGGCGCGGCGCGGCGCGGCGGCCCCGCGGGGGCTCGGCGGGGGCGGCCGGGGCCGGCGGGGCGCGGAGCAGCAGCAGCGGGGAGCGGGCGGCCGCCGGCAGCGGCCAAAGCAGCAGCAGCAGCAGCGGCAGGAGCGGCGGCAGGCGGCCGGGGAGAGGGGAGACACGGCCGGCCCCGCCAGAGCTCCGTGTCGCCATGTTCGTGCCGCCGGGGCCGGGCGGAGCGGAGCGCGGCCGGGAGGAGCGGAGCGCGGCCGGGAGGAGCGGCAGCCGCGCCGCCGCCCGGAGAGAATGTGCATGGGCAGCGCTGCTGCTGCTGCTGCTGCTGCTGCTGAGAGCCCCCCCGCCGCTCCCCGCGGGCACGGATGCTCGGGCCCCCACTCCCCTCCCCTCTCTTCTCGTCTCCTTCTCGCTGTTTTGCTTCCTCTTCCTTCTCTTCCCCGCTCTCCGTGTTTTTTTCTCTCCCTCTGCGGAGGATGCTCGGGTGCCCGGCGAGATGAAGTGAGATAAGTTCTGGTTAATTTCTGGGAAATGGGCTAAAGCTCGGGACCCCCTCCCCGCGGTTCTTCTTCCTCTCCTTTCCCCTGCTCTTTCCCCTCCTGTTTTCTCCCTCTCCCTCTCTGGAGGATGCTCGGGTGCCCGTCGAGATGGAGTGAAAGGATAAGTTCAAGGTAATTTCTGTGAAACGGAGTAAAGAGAAACGAAGCAGCCAGAAATCAAGTTGAAGGGAGCGAGAGTGAGTGGAAGGAAACTGTGATGAAGTAAATGAAGCTGCTTAGGAGGGTGTGGAGTGACAGGGCAAAGGGTTTCATACTGGCAAGGTGTAGGGTTAGATTGGATATAAGGAATAAATTCTTCCCTGTGAGGGTGGAGAGGCCCTGGCACAGGCTGTCCAGAGAAGCTGTGGCTGCCCCTGGAAATGTCCAAGGCTGGACTGGATGGGCCTTGGAGCAGCCTGGGAGAGTGGAAGGTGTCCCAGCCCACGGCAGGGGGTAGAACTGGATGAGCTTTAAGGTCCTTTCTAACCCAAACCATTCTGGGATTCTATAAAACAATCTCAAATAAAAGCATTGCAGCCGCTTCTCTCTGGGGAATGAGTGAGGTTTTTCCCCAAAAAAGCCAAGCCGCATTTTTCCTCCCACTTACATCTTGCAGATGTGTCCCTCAGCCTGGGATGTGGGCCTAAAACACCCCGGGATTGGTGGGAAGTGGCGGAGTTGTCCAGGCTGAGGTTTGATAGGATCATAGAGGTGTGAGCCATGAAATCAAGGTAATATGAGTGTGATCAAGAGCTGATTCTGCTTCTGGATGGGAAGGTGAAGGCGTGGAGGATGGATGTCAAGAGGAAAAGGCGCAAATGATTTCACAGGGTTTTGTGACAGATTCCCCCTGGTATGTTTCTGGCAGCCCTCAGAGCTCCTTATCTCAATTTCTGCCATCTTTTTACCTGGGCAGAGCCGGGAAGGTGAGCAAGACACGGTGGGAGTGGGAAGCCGGAGACCCTCAGGGTCTCTCCAGGGCCTTCTGCCACCTCTCCCAGCCACAGCAGGTGGGTTTGAGCTGTGCCAGTGCCCGTGTGCTTCCCACAGAATACTTGGCACAGGTAACGTGCCCGTAACTCACCCAAGTGCAGGCGGTGATGCTTGGTTGGTTGTGCAGGAACAGCACAGGACCGGTGCCAGTGGCCACAGCTCTGATTTACTGGGGCAGTGCTGGACTCCCAGGTGTGGGGACTCCCCTGGCGCTGCTCCCCTGGTCACTGGGCATCCCTTTCAGAAAGCAAATTGTCCCATCCCTGCCTGGGGCTCCTGCGTGTCACACAGCAGGGCGGGAAGGGGAGCAAGGATTTGAGGCAGGAGGTTCAAATGACACTGGGAGATGACAGGAAAGTTGAGCTGTGCCTGTTTCTCAGCCCCTAAGCCAGAGGTGGTTTTTTAGGCGTGATCTTGCTGCTAAGAAATGGCTCAGGCCTCTTGTGTCTCTGAGGTACTCAGAACACACTGATTGTTTTCAGTCCCTTTGCCTCATGTGCACCATTCCATTTCCACCCAAGAAAATGGATGTGGCCCAGCAGAGAAGGAATGGGAGCCTATAAATCCCACGGACAGCCCCGAGGCAGCCTTGCTCCCCCTTATTCCACTTGCCTTAATAGCAGGAATGTTGTCCAGAGCTTTCCCCGAGGTGCTTTCACCTAGAAACCCAGTTAGAGTATTTCAGTTTTCGGGTCAATACAATTATAAACCCTCCTAATGAAGCTTTTAGAGGTCTTGACTCTGTGTAATGTCCCCCTGGAGGACACGAGGTCACCGTGGGCATGGGCAGAGTCAGTGAGGGGCTTTTGTTGTGTGGGGATCCCTGCAGCCAGCTGCTCTCTGGGCCAGATGAGAAGGATTCAAAAAGGACCCGGAGATGAGGAATAGAATAAGAAATAGGAGGAAATGAGGAACTGCCTTTGCTGAGGTGCTAAATGGAGGGAAATGGCGTTTTGGTGGGGGGTTGCTGTCTCTCTTCCAGCCCTTGTTTCACACTTCTTGTAGGATGCAAGTCCCCCTGTGAGCTCCCTGTGGTGGGCACAGGGAGAGAGCTTTAGCCAGGAGCTCTCGGGGTAACCCAGCCCTGGTAAATGCTCACAGATGAATGGCTCTTTCTTTGTGCAGGGAAACACACGTTTCCCTTGCCAAGGTATTTTTTGTTTCTTGAAAAGAGGCGTAAAGGGGAGAGGGGAACAGTGCAGAGTTTATTTTAAGGTCCATCTGGATTTCATCAGCAGCAAAAGCTGTGAACTCCGAGAGCAAGGTGGGGAGCCCCTGGCCCCCTGGTTTCCCTTCCCCTCTTCCTTGAGACCTTTCCCTGTCTCAGCTTTAGAGGTCCCAGAGGGTTTGGGGGCCTGAGGGGCTGGAGCAGCCATTCCCCACAAATCCTCACTGAGAGAGAAAAGCTGCTTAAAGGAACCATTGCTTGTTGCTGGCGTCGAACCGGGGAGCAAAACAGGGATGCCAGGAGCCAAAGACAGCACCACTGATCTCAGAGCCTTCCTCAGAGGAGGATGAGGATGGTTGTAGGGTTTCCTGCAGCGCTCAGGGCTGTGTCAGAGGCACCCAATTGTTGCATTCACACACCACGGGTCACTTTGTGCGCTGGGGTCTCTCTGAGGGGGATGTTCGGTGTGCGGTACAAACCTGCCCTGATGTGTGGCAGAGCACCGTGCGGGGCGTGAAAGGAGGGAAGGAAATGTTCTGTGTGGGGTGGGACAGGGAAGCTCTTGCAGACAAATCAGCAGAAAAGGCTCTGATGTCAGGAAAAGCATGAGGAACGGGGTCATGGAACTGGAGCAGGGACACCCCGCGTGTGTCCTCTAGGAGAGGCAGCACGGCAGAGCCGCTCCTGCCCCACGTCGGGGAAACGAGGAGGAGGAGGAGGAGGAGGATGAAGGGCATCCACGCAGGTGCAGCTCCGGCGATGGCTGCCGTGAGCAACATCCCCATCTTGTGGCAACAGCAGCACCAGGGGACCGGAGCCGGAGCTGCTGCTCCCCGCGCTACAGTGCCCCAAGGCCACCGCGGGGACACCATCTCCCTGTGCCCGGGCTCTGGGTGCTGCAGATCCATCCCGCTGGGAATGGTGTCCAGCACAAGGGCCGTGGGAGGGTGCACTGGGCACCAGGAGTGATGTCATTTCCTCCCAGGGTTTTACTGCCCTGCAAGGACCCAGCTGGCGAGGGTCAGTCGGTCCCAAAGCTGCCAGGATGGGGTGCCCAGGCATGGGGCTCAGCTAAGGTGGAAGGATGGGGTGATGAGAGCTCTGGGGCTTTTCCCAAGGGCCTCCTGAGGATTGGGAATCAGGCTGGCCAAGGTCTGTGATGTTGTCACCGTGTTCCATCTGGGCTGTGCTAGGCAGGGCTCCAGGCCCCAGGTTAATCAGCAAACAGAGGTCAGGGGTCCTGTGCACGTGGGGAGAGCAAGTTGGGCAGGTGAAAAGGTGAAAGCAGAGCGTGACTGTACTGGCAGGACGTGGGACAGGTGTCCCTTGTGCTCACCAGGTGCCACAGGTGTGGTGGTGTGGCCTCGGGCCATACCCTGCCTGGGGACAGCTGAGATGGATGAGGAGCAGAGGGGCTGCCACCGCAGCAAGGGACTCAGAGAAGGGCCTCCATCCCCAGCCAGGGCAGCAGGCCTCCTGTGACTGGTGAAACTGGGGGACCAGGGAACGGGAAAGCACAGGTGTCACTTAGGTTACACCTTAGGAGGTTTGGGGCACTGGAGGTGGCTCTGGCCACTCTGCATTTTGCCCATCTTCTGCTGTTTTGGCCCGAATTTGCTGCCAGCACAGCACGGGTCTGTGACAAGCCCCTCATGGATGCTGTAGGGCAGAAACAGGCTGCCCCAGGAGACTGTGCACGAGCCAGGGAGAAGGGACCAAGCAGCAGCCAAGTTGGCAATTGCGATTTATTGAACACGGGCCAGCCCCAAAGGTGGGGTGACCAGACTTCAGCAGGAAAATCACAAGCCCTTAAGGGGGGAAGCTGGCCACGAACCCTTGAGTGAGGAGAAGCCCCTGCCCCTCACATCTGGGTGCCTGTTCCTCCTCCCTTCCCCCTCAGTGTTCTCAGGGAGCTCGAGAGACCCACCAGGACTCAAAGCACACCTCTGTCCTACAGGCATGATGTTTCCATGGGACATCCCCAGGCAAGAGGGAGGAGGTCGAGTGCAAGAAGTCCCACCAAGGGAGCCATCAGAAGAAGCCACACCACCTCCAAAAGGTAGGGTCCGTTTTCCAAAATACGGCAGGTCCCGATGGACACCATGATGGGAACGACGAATCAAACAAAGGGGCGCAGCAGGGGAACAAAGACCCTGCCACGAGTCACGTTAATTTGTGCCACTGTTCTATTTGTGCCATGTTATTCTTCTTGTAAAGCATCAGCACAGCACTAAAGCAGCGCAGGGACCTTAGCAGAGATCCAAAGGGAGCTGGGAGGGGAAGCAGTAGGAAAACCAGGGCAGATCTGTGGTGTGGAGCAAGGCTGGACACCGCGGTTTTGGGACCGGAGCAGGTCGGACGCTCACCAAAAAATCCCCCCACGCTGGTCACATCATCAGGGACAGGGGCTCTTTGTCCGTGGAAAACAGTCTTGGGTGGCTGGTCAGGAATGGGACAAGATCCAGCCAGAGAAGGGACACACTTGGAGGAAGCCTACTCAGTCTTGGAGGCCACAATCCCGTTGGACGCTCCCGGGTCTTTCTTGGAGGCCACGACGCCATTGGACGCTCCCGGGTCTTTCTCTCGGAGCTTGCGCAAGTAATCGTGGGGGCCTTTGCCCTCGAAGGACGTGGGGCTCTTGTAGGAACCCCCAATCTTGTCCCAGAGGGTGAAATACTGCCCGTAGTTGTAGTCGAAGTAGAGGTGGTGGTCGGTGTGGTGGGCAGAGCCGTTGATGACGTGCCGCAGCAGCCGCGGCACGCGGTAGTCGCCGTCGTGGATGGAGATGGTCCAGACGTTGACGAAGATGTAGAGGCCCAGGTAGGTGACTTTGTGCAGGGGGAACAGGAAGGGGTACACGTGGTAGGGCAGGCTCTGCATGAAGCCATCCACGGGGTGGAAGGCGTGGCTGGCGAAGGGCGTGGCGATCTTCCACAGGTGGTGGGGCTTGTGGAAGCGCTGCGGGGACAGGGGGCTTGTCAGCCGGGGTGGGCCCTTTTAGAGGGTCCCCCAGCCAGATTCCTGGCCCCAAGGGATGCTGTTTGGGCCATCACCACCCAAACTGAGAGGGGGACATGTGCCCTAAAGGGCTTTCAGCTCCCATCACACGGTGACACCTTGTTCAGCCATTCCCACCCATGCATGCACTCCCTGGGAGCATTTTCCCAGCTGGGAAATGTCACCAGAGCAGGACAGGGACTCCTGTCCAGAGCCCCCTGTCCTGTCCCATACCTTATAGAAGAGCTTGTGGTGGAGACCACGGTGTATCCAGTAGATGCCCATGTCAGTGAAGAAGAGGAAGGACAGCATGCTGAGGAAGACACCAGACCAGCCTGGGGGGGGACAGGGTTGTTAGAGGTGGCACATGTGGACATCAGGAGGCTATGAGGGTGTCCGCAGTGGTCCTCGTGGTGGGAGACACGTCTGAGTCATGTCAGAGTCTGCCCCACTGAGGTGAGAAGCGTCAGGCTGTCCCCTGTGACTCAGGGAAAGTGAGTCAGGTGCTGTTTCACTGGGAGCCACGCCCAGGGAAGGGAAGGATCTCTTCTGTGGAGGGTGGAATGTGTCAAGCAGGAGACACGACCCCGAGTGAAGGCGTATGAGTGCCCGCCCTAAAGAGAACTTGGGTTTTTGGCTGACAGCCTGGGACAGGAGATACCCAGGAGGATTTCTTGGGGTTGTCATCGGGAGAAATGGGGGCTGAGGGAGGTGACCCAGGAGGGGAGAGGACAGGGGGAGCAGGGAGGTCACTCACCATACGGGGAGTCCTCGATGTTGTCGTAGAGTTTGCTGTAGCCCCGCACCTCGGCGAAGAACAGGGCGACGGTGGGGACGCTGATCCAGGGCAGGGAGCGCAGGGCATAGGCGATCTCCCGGCTCACCTGGTTCTGTGGGGTGTGTGGCAAGAGGGGTCAGGGGCACAGGGACATCTCCTGGCTCACCTGGTTCTGTGGGGTGTGTGGCAAGAGGGGTCAGGGGCACAGGGACATCTCCTGGCTCACCTGGTTATGTGGGGTGTGGCAAAAGGGGTCAGGGCTCACCTGGTTCTGTGGGGTCTGGCAGGAGCGGTCAGGGGCACAAGGGACATCAGAAACCCCCAATGTCCCTCACCAGGCTGGGAGGGCTGGTGTCTTGGCCACCCCTTTGTCATGGCATCTGTGCCATGGTGTGGGACACAGGGTGCTGCTCATGTGGGGACAGCTGCGCTTGGAGCAGGGCAGGGCTCACGCTGGGTGTTAGGTTTAGGGGGTTGTGGCTCTTGCTTCTGGTCAGGGATGATCAAAGGCAACCGCAGGCTGAGAGGGGTGGATGTGACAGCCAGTGCCACAAGACTGGCAGGTGACATTTGGAATGGACAAGATGATGGCGAGGGGGACAGTGCCATGCAGGGCCTGGGTGAGGGGTCAGCAAGGTGCACCCACCTCCAGGAACTGGGGATGCTTCTTGAGCTCATGGTCGAAGATGAAGTAGTAGCTAAGGGTGCCGAAGAGCAGGTAGAGGGCCAGGGCGCCCAGGTTGGTGATGACAAAAAGGCTGAGGAGCTGGCGGCACGGCTCGCCCTCGGGCCACCCCGCCGGGTACACGTAGGGGGTCAGGATGTGCCTGTCCGCGGCTTCCAGGACCAGATCCATGGTGGCTCCTGCAGGAAATAAAGGAGTCGGTGTGACTGCTCAGAGATGTCCCTGCCCAGCGCCCACAGGGGCGCGGGAAATCGGGTGCCCGCCAGGCTGTGGGCAGGGGGGTGGCAGCGCTGGGATGCCGTCCATCTGTCCGGATCACCTTAGCTGGGACTGGGAAGCAAATCTGGGACATGCAGGTTGTGGGGGTAAAGCATGGAAGCGGGGGGCTCGCCTAATTCTGCGCTGTGTTGCTGTGGGAGGGCGCACCTATGCCGGGGGACAGCGGGCTGCGGGTGGCAGCGGGATGTGGGTCTGGGGTGCAAAACCCCTTTTGGGGCAGCACATGGGGCGCCGGGCTGCGCTCCGTGCCCTGCGGGGCCATTCCCGCAGCGCTCCTCGGGGGTCCCCGGGCAGGCCGGGTGGCCAAGGGGGGGTCACTGTGTCCGGGAGCCGCGGGTGGCGCGGCCGGCGGCGGGGACGCGAGCGCGGGGTGCTGGAAGCGGGGACAGGGTGACGCTGGCGGGGAGCGCAGCGGCCAGCGGGGCCCCGCCGGCGGCGTCCCCCGCTCCGTGCCCCCCCTCCCGGTACCGCATGCCCCCGTACCCCAAATCCCGCATCCCGTTACCTGCCCGGGGTCCCGGAGCGGCGCGGGGCGGGGGCGGGACGGGGGCGGGGCCGCGCGGTAGCGCCACGTGACGTCACCGGCGGAGGCGCTCGCGCCACCTCGGGCGGTGACGTCAGCGGGGAAAAGGGGCCGAGTTATGAGCTGGGGCGGGGTTATGAGCTGTGGGCGGAGTCACTGTTGGGGGCGTGCTTTTGGGGCGCGGCCTGGAGTTGGGCGTGGCCACGAGCTGGGGCGTGGCCGGGGCGGGGCGTGCGGAGCTCCCCGGTCCCTCCCCGGTCCTTTCTCGGTCCCTCCGGTGACTTCCAGCGCTGCCCATGCGGGATTTCTGCCCGCTCCGAGCCCCTTCCTGCTGTCCCTTCGGTGGAGATGGCGGGAGGACATCCCTGGTGGCAGTTTGGGTTGGGGAGGGACCTTAAAGACCATTCGGTTTATACAGGGCAGGTTTACATTGCACCGGAGTGCTCCCAGCCCCGTCCAGCCCGGCCTTGGACACTCCCAGGGGCAGCCGCAGCTTCTCCGGGCACCCTGTGCCTCCCCACCCTCGCACCCAGTTTGCAACCCTTTTTAATTATTATTTTTTATTCTATTCCCCCCGCAGATTCCTCTGCAGCAGCTTTTAGTCAGTCTCCAGACCCACCTCCTCTCTGCCACTCCCATTTCCCTGAGTTTTTCCCTGACTTTTCCCCAGGTTGCAAATCTCTTTTCCACTTTTCAGGTCACACCTTTCCACCTCTCCAGAGATGGGGACTCCAGCAGAGAAGCACAGCAAGGGCTTCGCTCGAATCATCGTTCCTGCTCATCTCTCTACCCAAATTCCTGCTTCCATGGGAATTCTCTGCTTGCTTTTAGCTGGAGAGGTCTGTACTATGCTTTCTTGTGAAGTTCTGCTTTAGCAAATCTGGGAGGAAGGGGTGGAGGGATTCTCCAAACTGTATTTCTGACATTGCCTCAGCCACCAAAAGCACAGGATTTTTCCCAACATGAGCAAAAAATTGTATCCCCCCCAAGCTTATTTTTATTAAGATACTGTCAATTCTTTTGATTGCTTCCCTAGTGGGGAAGGGAAACTTCAGAATATAAAAGTCAGTCCAGAATATTGTATTTTGTTGAAGTTATAGGCATTAAAACTGGATTTTTTTGACAGAAACACTGACTTATAAGGGAACTTGAGTCCCATTTGTTATTTACAAGCTGCTGGTGTCATAAACACAGACAAGTGTAGGACAGAGACAAGGGGGAAAACAATTTCCAGCGGGACTTTTTGGCAAGGCAGCTGAATAAAAAAGTTATATCTTGACCTAAAGTAATTTTCACTGCTAAAGCTGTAGTTATTCCTGTACTAGCCATGCTTACAAATGGAATTTTAACCAAAAAAATCATCACCAAGTCCCTGTAGCCACTTTATTTCAGGGGCAGCACAAGCTGTTTCACTTGGCTTTAAACCTTGTGCTGTTTTAAACTCCCTGCAGTGCTTTAAAATCCCCATGAATAAAGAAATAAACCAAAAACCAGGGTGGGTTGGGTGGCGCAGGGACTCTGGGTGGTATTTTAGGATGTTTTTCTGTGCTCATCTGTCCAACATTCTTTCCTGTGAGCGTGGGCAGGCCCTGGCACAGGGTGCCCAGAGAAGCTATGGCTGCCCCTGGATCCCTGGAAGTGTCCAAGGCCAGGTTGGATGGGGCTTGGAGCAGCCTGGGACAGTGGAAGGTGTCCTCCTGCCCCAGAACCCAAATCTCCTCTGCTCCTTCTGCCCTACATCCCACCCCATGGCAAACCTGCCAGACCCACACTCCAGCCCCAAACCTGTGCCCTCAGCTCTGGTGTGCCCCTGCCTGGCACCCCAAAACTCCCTGTCCATCCCTCCCAGGGACTCTTTGTGTCCTCCCAGGCCCTGCTGCTGCTCCCCGTGCTCGCCCCCATCACACAGAGCCGGTGCTTACGAAGGATTACAACACTCTTTATTCCCACGCAGCCGTTTCACAGAGTACGAACACAAGACAAGACACCGACACAGACAGCCCCCCCACAGCCACCAGCACCCCAAGGCTGCTCCCCAGCCTTCAGCAGGCACCCCAATGCTGCCGTGCCCGCAGTCCCCAGCCCTGCTCTGACCCTCAGCCCTTGCCCACCACGCTCACACGGCAGGGAATTTCATCCCTCCTTCCTCTGACTCTTGGCAGCAGCTTGTCACCACCACGGCACAATGCCGAGATTTCCAGACCCCCGTGGATGAGTTTGGCTCTCTGAACCAAACCTCAGCACCACCTCTGCTCCGGAGAGCCAGAGGGTGACACGGTCCCAAGGTGTCACAGCATCCAGTGCTGGCAGTGCACCGCTCTGGCCGTGACCTGTGCCCCAACACCTACCTCTGCTCGCGTCTGTGAGCTCATCAGACCCTGCTGGCAGCTCCCAAGGACAGTGGAGACGTGCCGCTGTCCATGTGAGGGGACAGCACGTACTCCATCCTGTCCCACGCTAGCGACAGCGGTGTGGGCCACCTACAGCGCACCCCACAAGGGAGAGCCGGGGGAAAAGCTGCAAAACCCCTCCTTGAGTCCACATCAATGATGGAAAGCTGTAAAAAAACACCCCAAACCCCGGTCCCACATCTCGCTGCTGGCGAATACCCTGCTCGGTCTCGCCGTCGCTGCCGCTGTGCTGTGTCACCTTCACGGCCGGCTCTGCGTCCCCTCTCTCTCCCGGTGACTCCCCTTTCCCTCCTCGCAGCATGGCCGGGTCGGCAGCGGCGTGGCCACGGCTGGGGGGGCTGTCTCCTACCCTACAAAGACTCCGGCTGACGCGAGAACAGTTTTTGGCTGGGCGGCGGGGCCGCGCCTACGAGGTCAGGTGCCGCGGGGCTGAGCGCAGCCACAGCCACAGCTGCGCCGCCAGCACGAGGGTCACTCGGGCTCGGTGCTCCCCCGAAGAGCTGGAGGCTGCCAACACAACGAGATCCATGTGAGCCGGGGCTGTGGCACGCACGCAGTCGGTGCCTCCCTCCCAAATGCCCATCAAATCGTGCCAGGCTGGTCCCACCCAAATGCTCTTTGCTGGGCCCCCAAACTCTGCCCACGGCATTTACTCTGCCCTGTACCGTGCACCGTCACCTCCCTTGCAGCTGCCTGGCAGCGCTTCAGAACCTGCCAGCAGTGCCCTCACAGCCCTCAGGTGCCAGGGACAGTGCACACCCGGCTCCCTGCCCTCCACACCCCTTCTGTCCGCAACACGCCACGTGGGCCTGATATTTCTGGGTCTGAGAGATTTTAGCCTGCTAGCAGCTGCTAACTTTTTCCCAAGGAAAAATTTCTTAAGAAAGCTTCTTCTCAAAACAGTCCTGGCAAACAACTCTCCTTTCTCCAAAAAAACTTTCTCCAGGTGGTGTTTTGCTGTTTCTCTAGTTTATCAATGGGATCAGAGAGGTGTCGTTCCTATTCACCGACCATGTTAAGTCTGTATGGGAACACCTTATAAAAAGTAGTAAGAATTAGACAATAAAAGCCTTTTTCTCTGTGCTCTTTGCCTTCTGAAATATTTGGAGTCTCCCATCTTTCTTTTGTGTCCTACAGTGACAGCACCACACATCCCAGCCACCTTCCCCACACTGCTCACCCCACAGCCCCTCGGTTTGGGGGTGGCAGTGCCCTGCTGTGCCCACCCCGACCCCGGTACTTGCCCCTGCAGCTCTTGCCATCCCCTTGCAGTGTCCCTGTCACACAGCTGCACAAAGGCCCGTCCGCCCGGCTCGTGCAGATCTGCTCACAGCCGCCGTTGTCCTCGCACCAGTCCGACCCTGGGCACAAACAGCAAACGGGGACACCTGAGCCGTGCTCCCACGCCCCAAGCCCCTGGGCCTTGGCTGCCTGAGGCTGGGATGGCAGACAAAGCCCGCAGCCTTCCCTGGGCTCCCACACTTACGCTTCCTCCTGATGGGCCCCACTGAGAGGATCTGCTCCTTGAACTCCTCAGCGAAGGCGCTGGCCATCCTCGTGTGCTGAGGGCAGTTCTGTTCGGGGATAAACACCACTCTGTCACCCTCAGCCTCTTCCCAGGGCCCCTCTGTGCCCCTCCAGCTGTCCCAGCTCCCAAAGGGACCCTGCAACCAGGCTCAGGGAGCACAGGTCCCGAGGTGACCTGAGCATCTCCTCCCCCTGCCTAGAGGGACACACAACCCTCCCACCTCACCCCTAGGGCTACATCTCTGGTCACCTCTCCAAAGCCACATCAGCAGGGCTCACTGCACTCTGGCAGAACCCCTCAAATGAAGCATCCCCTCCCCCTGCACTGGCCCCACTCACGATTTTGCAGGAGTATTTCTCGGAGTCGCAGAGGGAGACGGCGCAGTGCAGGTGAACCTCGTCGTAGTCCCCGATGAACTTGAAGACGGTGACATGGAAGCGACAGGTCAGGGACACCCCGTTCTCCTCTATGCCAATGGTGTTGTCCTTCATGTTTTGACACCTGTGCAAAGCACTGATGGCTCAGTGCCACCCTCCTGTGACTGGCACCCTCCCTGTCCCCATAAGGCCCCTCACCCCAGGTCCCACAGTGGGGTGCTTAGACCCTGCCATGGCTTCTCTGGACAAGGGTGTCATGCCCTGCCTCTGTCAACTCTCTCTGGTGTTTCCAACTTCCCAAAATGCCTGTGCCATGATCCATATCCCCCTGTCTCCTGCAGTATTGTCCACAGCATCACTGACACAAGGAAAGTGCTTCTCTCTGCACCTGGTACTCTGTCACACACAGGGCTTCTGGCCATGTCTGCACCAAGCAAATTAACTCCTGCTCTAACCACACTGCTCCTCACCCTTTCCAGATTTGGATCAACCATCTCACTGGCCAAAAGATCCTTGTCCCAGCTGATGCCACCACCCTTCCAGCACCGACAGACAGCATGAAAACCAACGGGGTGGTGGTCGCTCACCCTCCCTCGATGATGAAGTAGCGCAGTTTGTCGTTGCTGTCCCGTGAGGGGGTGGCATAGCACTTGTTCAGCATCAGGATCAAGTGGTTGGAGTCGGCCCCCACCACAAAGACCCCCACGTAGAGCACGTCCCTGGTGGTGAGCACCACCTCGCCCTGCCGGTACGGGTGCTTGTAGGACGAGTTCTTGTACAGGGCCATCTTGGTGGTGAAGCTCCCTTCCTGCGTCGGCACCGTCAGGTTAATCACGCTAACCATGGCAAAAAAAATACCGGCTCAGTTGGTGGAAAGGATTTGAACCCCCAAATTGCTGCCTTGCTTCAGAACCAGCACTGCCTCACCCGTCTGTGACACAGATCCTGCTCCTACCTCAGCATGGGCCGCACCACTGAATCCAGGGAGATCTTGATGTCCAGCTCATAGGCACAGGAGAACTCCACATTGATGGTCCTGTCCCGGGTGATGATGTTGCCTGTGTTGTTGGCACTCTCGATCCACACCGTGTTCTTGTACACTATGTGAGTGCTGTTGGACTGCAGAGGGAGCACAGGGACAGTTAATTCCAGCTGTCCCCACTTCCCTGCTCCTAATGAGTACCACTAAATGAGCTGTGTGACAAGGGACCTGCTGCCCCTCCACCTCTGGCCAGGAAGGGTATGGAATGGTGGGGCTTGGAATTGCATCCTTACTCTACAAATCCTTCCTGTGCTCTCCTTGACCCCCAGCCCATTAAAGCACCTCCCAAGCATCACTTACACTGACCTGCCCCACGCCTGGAGTTGAGCTGGACTGCAGTGGACTGTCCCACACTCCCAGCCCTGTGTGCCCCATGTCCCAGCTCACCTGCACCAGGTTGCCACAGTTGCCTTTGGTGTTGTTGATCTGGAAGGAAATGAAGTCCTCCCCTTCGATGCCGGGGCAGTGGCGGTCATTGACCCGCACGCCCTCACGCTCAAAGCCCAGCTGGAACAGCTTGCACTTGGAAATGGAAACCTCCATCTGGGCAGCCTTGCAGGTCACCTCTGCATCAATGATGTCGTGGGTGGCTGGAGGAGAAGATGACACAACTTTGGATCACCACAAATGGCCCCTTGGCACTTCTTTCCACCACCAGAAACGGGCTGGGATCATCTCTTGTGGTGTGCTCTGCCCATCCTACATCCCTGCTGCTCACAGTGCTCCCAAAGCCAGAGATGCCCATAATGGGCACCCCAGAAAAGCTGTTCCCTGCTCTCTGCTCCCCTCCTGAACTGTACATGGTCAGGGAAACCCATCTTGGCAGAGGTCACAGCCCTCAGCACGTCCCTTCCCAAAGCCCCTGTGGCATAATGGCCCAACGTGGAGCTCGGCACTGACCCCACAGCCAGGAGCAGAGGACTCACTGTTCCCATAGGGCCAGGAGCAGAGGACTCACTGTTCCCATAGGGCGGGGGCTCGATGCAGCCGCACAGCTCCCCGCCGTTGTCCAGCTCGCAGGTGCGGTTGGGGCAGTCGGCGCCCACGCAGGGATCTTCCACCACTCCTGCTAAACAGCACAAGACACAGCACAAACACAACCTTTACCCTCAGACCGTGGGGCAGCCACCTCTAGCCCAGTGGGACGTGGCTCCCCTCGACCTGAGCAGCCCCAGTTGCCTTACAGCAATTCTCCTTCTCGATCCACTCGGTGCCCAGGATGCCGAAGGTCCGGCAGGCTTCTCCGTAGGCAGCCAGCGAGCCGCACAGCTGGACCTTCTTGTGGTTGTAGCAGCCATCCAGAAAGCAGGACTCGTAAAAGGGCAGCGGGTCCAGGAGGCCGTAGCAGGGCTGGAAGAAGCCTTTCATGTCGGTCAGCTTCAGGCAGTAGCTGTCACTCTGCAGCTCCTGGATCTGCACGTTGTCGCAGGAGGCGGCGTATTGCGAATACTGCAGCTCGTTGCAGCTGTGGGCACCGGACACGTCGTGGGGGCTCCTTTCACGGCCAGCCCTGCTCCCATTCCCGCTCCCTCCAGGTGGGAAAGGGCTGTCTGGCCACTCACCTCTTCTGCATGCCGTTGGTTTTCCAGCTCTGTGCCAGCACCACGCTGCTGACGGCCGGCTTGCCCCGCAGCGTGGCGTAGTCGTCGGTGCGGTCGCCGTTGAAGTTGCCGCAAAGGCCGCACACCTTGTTCTGCAGCCGCTCCCCGATGGTGATTTTGATGATGTTGAAACCGTTGTAGCGGATCTGGATGTCGGGGCTGGAGTCAATGACAAGGAAACCCTCCTGGCTGAAGATCTTGGTGGACAGCCCCGTGACGAAGGGGATGGTCACCTGGCTTCCGTTCACCTGGCGCGAAAGAAGGACATGAAGCTGACGTCCCTCCCATATCCTCTGCCAACAGATGTGGGCATGAGCCACTCATAAAAGATTCCACGGCTGCTTCCCACTATCCCAGCTGTGAAAACATTGACAGTAGTCTGGGGCCATTGTGGAGGCCACTGTGCAGCCTGGACTGCCATCCACTATCCCCTCCCCTGGACGCCCCTGACAAGACCTCACCTTGACAGTGTTCCTGTCAGTGATGAGGATCTGCTCCTCGTTGATGTAGAAGTACACGGGGGAGATGATGGTGAGGTTGGGCGAGGACCACTTGTCGAAGTTGATGATGAGCTGGAAGGAGAAGTCGGGCAGCTTCTGGCAGATGGTGGAGAGGACGAAGGCGCAGTTGGCGGGGAAGCGCAGGAAGGCGCCGTCGAAGGTGCGGAAGACGCCGCCGCCGGCCGCCAGGCAGAAGGAGCTGCGGGTGCTGAAGCAGCCGCGGACGCCGTTGCGCAGCCCGCACTCCTCGTCCGACTTGCAGTGCCGGGGGTCGCACTGGATCAGGTTACGCCGGAAGCAGCGGCACCGCCGGGTGCAGTCCCCGCTCCAGAAGAGCTGCTTGGGCTGAAAGAGGGACCCGTCACCTGCTGCCCTGCCAGCCTCTGAGGATGTCTGGGACAAGGTTTACACCCCTCTGTCACACGACAAGCAAGAGCAGAGGAAAGGGTGCAGAGAACGCGCTGGCAGCTTGCACCTACCTTGCAGCATCTCTCCTACCCACACTCACGTTTGCACTGCCACCACAACCTCCCTCACCTCTTGTGCACACACAAAGCCACAGTGCTGAACACCCCCTTGGCCTCTTTCGTGCATTCTGCCAGCCACCAACCCATCTGCAAGGCAGCCCATATGACAGTGCCCTGGTACTGGCTCCTCATGGAACCAGGTCTGAACCAGTACCCCGATACTGGCTCCTCCTGGAACCAGGACTGAGCCAGTACCCCGATACTGGCTGCTCAAAGGCACCTTACACAGAACAGTTTCACTGGCACAAAATACAACCCACTATGATATGACCAATGCTATCAGCACAGCACTCTGCTGCTTCAAACTCCTGGGTGACAGACAGTAGCTATGAAAAAGCAAATTTCATGTGAAACACTAAATCTGTGATGTGTGAACACCTAGCACAATGTGATCATACAATACTGCACTTTGGCATTCTCATCAGAGAGTCTTCCCAGTCACCACCGTTCTCTCCATCCCACCTCCACCAGCTCCCTCCTGTGCTTGACACCCAGGTCACCTTCACCCAGCAACTGCACGATGGTGTTTTTTGGACAGAAATACTCGCTATGCAGCACACCATGGAAGGACATCCCTCTCCTCTCTAGCCCTGCTACCAGCCCACCCTGACTGTCATCCCCACTCCAACTCTGCCCAGAAACATCATCCAGAGGGGGGGAGCAGGCCACAAGAGCTGCATACTTCGTAGTATTTGCCGTCAGAGTAGCAGCCACAGTTGTGGGGCAGGATGCAGCTCTTGCCATTGAGGACGTAGCCGGGGTCACACTGGCAGCCCTCCACGCAGTAGTGGCTGCAGTCGCTCTTCAGCCGGATGGCAGCACATCGGGGCTGGCACAGGGACACACAGCTCTCGTAGTGGCTGTTGGGGGGACAGCTGACAGCTGAGCAGGGGACAAAGCAGACAATACAGATTAGCTCCGTGGGCACAACCAACCTGGCTCCCCAGCAGGGACTGATTCAGGCCTGTCATGCGTGGTGCCAGTCTGTGGCCTCACCACCCCGTGACAGCAGGGCCCCTGAGCCATGAGCTTGCTTGTTAGAAGGGAAAAACGACACAAATTTAATTTTCAGTCTCGTTAGCAAAGACAATTACTTCCCATCCGATTTGCCAGACAGATTGGCTGCCGGGGACGCGTGCGGTGCCCATCCTCAGGAGCCTGATTGAACAGCACATCGTCATCTTATTGACAAGGGGCTGCAGCTTCATTAGAGCAAACACGCACTGCTGGCACTGAGGCTGGCTGATATAAGCCCTGGTTAACAGTGGGGGATGGCTGATGCCTTCTGAGCTTGAGGCTTTCCATTTTCCACCCCTGGCCCTTCTGACCTTGAGGCTTGCCTTTTCCCATCCCTGCTCCTGCTGTACCACGTGCAGTTTGTGACAACTCCAAGAGAATACGGAGTCCCAGACTTCACCCACCTCACCCAGCAGGCGTGGGAGGGATTGGCTGCCAGGCCATTTGCTTCCCCCTCCCTGGCACCCCAGAAGAAGAAGGACCTGGAGGCAGGGTGGCACTTACAGCACGAGGTGAAGTTCCTCCAGCCAGTGACGGCAATGCCCTGAGTCTGGCACGTGCTGGCATAGTTCTGCAGCCAGCTGCAGGCGGTCTGCATGGCCCCCCCATCCACGCAGGTGTCAAAGAGGCAGTTCTTGTAGAAGAAGCTGGGGTTGATCTTGCTGTGGCACTTGGCAAAGACACCACTTTGGCTGGGGATGAGGCTGCAGAGCTGCTGGGGCTTCCAGAATCCTTCCACCTTGCCACAGGCCGGGCAGCGGTCACCGCAGCCCACGCGGCAGAAGGCGTCCCGCTTGGCCCAGCTCTGCACAAAGTCACTGATGCTGGCAGCCGGTGTCCCCCCTGAGGCCACCAGGTCGTCCTCGGGGTTGCCGTTGTAGCGGCCACAGAGGCCATAGGTGAGGTTCTGGAAGGTCCTTGGGATGGTGACAGACAGGAAGGTCTTCCAGTCGTACACCACCTTCAGCCCGAAGTCGGTCTCCACCACGATGTGGAAACCGAAGGCGAAGATGTTGACTTTGCCTTGGCCCAGCTTCAGGGGCAGGTAGAGACGCTCGTCGTTGACCTGCAGGGAGGAGACAAGGCAGGCTGTGAGGGGGAGTCATGGTGGGAACAGAAGGACACAAATGAAAAAGGAAGGTCCCTGCTGACCTCACCTCCACACCCAAAACAAGGCAGCCAAAACAGAAACCCCCCCCAAAAGCTGTGCCTGGCGGCACCCTAGGATGAACCTGACCCCCAGAGAACCTTGTAAGCCATAAGGCCTCACGTCTAGGGCTTTGCTCCACAGTTTGGGAGTCACACCTGCAGAAATAATCACAGCCCTCATAGCCCTGCACTCACCATCACAGTGTACTTGTAGGCACGGTGGATGACGATGTTGTAATTAAAGACCTCCACTTCGACCTGCTTCACCCACAGGGCCAGAGAGGTGTCCCGATCCTCGTTCTTGGCCGTGACAGTGAATGCCGGGAACGTGTCCGAGCGCTCCACCCTGGGCCGGGAGATGGTGGTGCACAGCACCAGCTCACAGCTGCTCTGGAAGTCGAAGGAGTAGCCATCAAAAGTCAGGTAGTGCCCGTAGCCCGAGATGATGCAGGAGGCATCGGTGCGGACGTGGCAGTAGTAGAGGCCGTTCTCCTCCAGGCAGTACTCGTCGTCCTTGCAGGACATGTTCTCGCAGTACACGCTATTGTCCGAGCCGTTGCAGTAGCACAGGAAGTGGCAGGAGATGTCCATCCAGAAGGTCTGGTTGGTGGCCAGCTGCCGGCCCTCGAAGTTGCAGCCGCACTCGCGGCGCGGGATGCAGCGGGTGCCGCGCAGGGCGAAGCCCTCGTCGCACTGGCAGCCCTCCGAGCAGGTGTCCCTGCACACGGGGCCCGAGGCCAGGCTCTCGCAGGTCTCCACGCAGCTCATGCACTCCTCGAAGTGGCTGTTCTCCGGGCAGGAGAGAGCTGCAGGGTTGGCAAAGGCAGAGCCTGAGCCCCCAGCTCCGACAGCACGGGGTGAGGAACGGGCAAAAAGCGGGTGGTGACGGGTTCAGGGGAAAAGGGGAAACAGTCCCAGCATCTTGTGGCCACTGGTTCATCCCATTCCCTTTGCAACCCCTTCTCCCCTCAGTCATCACCCCTCTCACATCTCAGCCTTGTCCTGCCATGTGCCACGTATCACCTCCTGTTATTTCCCGAACAAGCACCTCCCTGAAACCTCTGAGGCAGAGACAGGCACAGCCTTCTCACCATCTACTTCCACACTCAGGATTTTTCACATTTGCTTCTGAATTATGAATGTTCTCCCATCCACAGCAAGTTTACAGCAGCAGCTAAAACCCAGTGTTATTCAAATTATCCTCTGGTGGTGGCGTACGGCACCGCCAGACACCATCTGCGGCTCTGGAACGCTCCTACAGCGCTCCATAAAACTTCTGCTTCCTCCTGAAATGCCACCCTGAGACCTCTTCCCTGGGAAATCTGTCTCTGCTGGCACCAGGAACTACTGTCTGAGATTCCAGCATCCCTCACCAAAAGCTGCTCTGCCTCTGCACGCCCACAAACCCCCAACAAAAGGGCTCTGCCTGGGTTTGGCGGGTTCCAAACTCCCTCCTCCCCACCCTGGGAGATGAAGAGCTCTGGTGGACTCACGGCAGAAGCTGTGGCTCCTCCACTGGCCGATGTCCACGTCGGCGTTCTTGCAGGCGCTGGCATAGCGTGCCACAGAGTCACACAGCTCCGACACGTTGCCCCCGCTCTGGCACAGGCGGAACAGGCACGTCCTGTAGTAGGCTGAGACATTGACCACGCTGTGACACTCCAGGAAGGAGCTGTTGGTGGGGTCGTTGATGATGCCGCAGCTGGAGCGGCTCCGGTAGGACTTGAGCAGCTCCGAGTCGTTGTTGCACGCCATCAGCAGGTCCCCGCACTCGCCGTTGCAGATCTCGTCGAAGGTGGTCCAGCTCTCCAGGAAGAGCTCCAGGTTGTCCGTGAACTTGCCCTTGGGCAGGCAGAACTCGTCGGTGGCGTTGTCGTTGAAGAGGCCGCAGAGGCCCCCGGTGCAGTTGAAGTAGGAGGTGGAGAGGCGGATCTCCAGGAGGCCGGAGTCGTAGTAGCTGATGGCCAGGAGCCCCTCAGACTCCAGCACGGTGCTGTTGTCAGTGCGGTAGATTTCCAGGCGCCCAGAGGGGTGGAAATAGGGCAGCTCCACGTCATAACCATTCACCTACAGGGGACAAGGTGGAGAGGATTCAGGGAGGGTGGTGTGGCTCTGCCCAACCACACTGTGCACATTATAAACACTTCCTGACCCAGACCTGCCCTCCAAGGCGCAGAGCCTCCTCTAAGTGAGGTCATACAGCTTTTTGCCCGCAAAAAGCAATTTTTCTCCCAGGGAAATGGCAAGTTGCTGCAGAAGGAGGAGGCAGGAAAGCCTCCTCAGTGAACAGAAGGAGCAGTCCTGTGGCAACAACTTCACAGACACCCAAAGGGCCTCCACATGATGGTTCAAACCACAGACAGATAAACCCTTCTCCACTGGATCACACCACAAGCCACCACCTCCCACACTGTCCCTGGGCAGCACCTTTACCTTAATGTCTGACAGCCTGGTGCCTCCAATCTTCACCTCTTGGCCGGCTGCCTGGACCCTCACAACACGCGGCCCATTGGGAGCAGAGCCAACCTTCTTCTGGTTGATGTCCACCTCGATGAAGTCTGGCCTCTCTGGGCAGGTCTTGAGCAGCGTGTAGGACTGTTCCAGCGGGTAGGGGAAGGCGATGCCATCAAAGGTCTGCAGCACCTGGTCCTGCCCCACCAAACACACGGTCTCCCGCTTCGGGTAGCAGCCCCGGTAGCCGTTCTCGATGGTGCAGATCTCTCCCTCGGGGCAGGTGGTGTTGAAGCACCTGGCCTCCCCTCCAGCCTGGCAGTGGCAGTGCACAGTGCAGTCTGGCGAGGCCCAGAAGGACTCCCCGACGGGGTAGTAGCGGCCGTTGAGGTCGCAGCCGCAGCCCTGCACGGGGACGCAGCGGTCGGCGCTGAGGACATGGCCCTCGGGGCACTGGCAGCTCTCGGCGCAGGGGGACGTGCAGGCCAGCGGGGCCGTGAGGTCTGAGCAGGTGGCAGGGCAGCTGCTGGCACACACCGAGTACTGGCTGAGCTCCGGGCACTGCACGGCCGCCGCTGTGGGCGCACAGGGGTGACAAACAGAAGGGCCGTGTTACAGCACAGGGCAGGGGCAGCTGCCACCTTCTCACTGACCGCAGCAGAGACGACACAGAGCCATGACCACACAGAGTTCATGACCCACGAACCCCTCTGTGGTAGGATTGGCCCCTCCATTTCCCACCCAGGCCTCCCTGGCCAGGCCTGGGCTTCTCCAAAATAGCCCCAGAGCCACTGAGCTGCCCACAGCTATTTAAGGCGACAAGGATGGTGGACTGACCAACCAGTCCCTGTTCCACTCCAGCCTCCAGCTCTCCTCATGGCAGCTGATGATCTCCAGAGCAATGTGGAACTCCCACCTCATGCCTGACTTGGGCCACACTTTCGCCAGAGCAAGGGTGTGATGCCATGGAGAGGAGGGACCAATCAGTTCTCTCCCAACTCCCTCCAATTCAGGCAATTCCCTCTCTTGGGTTTCCTCTCCCTCCTGTCATCACTCCTGGGCACACAAGCAAACCCCTGGCATTGCTCCGCTCCTTTCAAACACTCACCACATCCCGTCTGACTCCGCCACTCTCCCACCGAGATGCCCAGGGCCTGGCACACGGTGGCATAGGCCTGGATAGCCTGGCACAGCCCGGTGCCATTGTCCTTGGAGCTGCAGAGGTCGTAGACACAGCTGTGGATGAAGGCGGTGGGATCCACCACAGAGCCACACTCCCAGAGGGGGCCCCCGCTCTTGTTGATGAAGCCGCAGTACTCGGGGGTGAAGTACAGAGCCTCGGTGGCGGGGTCGCAGAGGCTGCAGTTCTCCAGGCAGCCCGTGGAGCACCTGCGCTCGGGGTGGGGCACCTGCCAGCTCTCCCCCAGCTCCGGCACGGACGCGGCCATCCTCCCGTCCGAGCGCAGGACGTCGTCCTCGGGGTCTTTGTTGTAATTGCCGCACAGCCCGCACGTGGCGTTGATGTAGGAGCCCGGCACGGACACGGAGGCGTAGTGCTGTCCATCGTAGGTCACCAGCAGGCCAAAGTCAGTCTCCAGGGCGGTGGACAGGCCGCTTTGGTAGACCTTGATTGCACCCAGTTCCAAGGAGATGGGCAGGGACACCACCAGGTCGTCCACCTGTGGGGACAACACCCAGCAGCTGAGCCAGCGCGTGGAACAGCAGGGGCCTCGTGCTGGGACGCAGGCAGGACAGCCCTGTGGTGGGGTCTTGGGGCAGGGACATGCACAGAGGGACAGCCATTGGTAAGGTACAGGCACTTTGTGTCACCCGTGCCCATTCCACAGGACACACCAGGCCCACAGGTGTCATCCCACACTCTCCGGGCTGCCTGCACAGTGCTCAGAGGAGCTGACCTGGCAAGTTCTCCCCTTGCAGTAGAGCTCTTACCTTTGCCTTCCCGAAGCCGCCCCTGGGGAGAACAATCTTGTGCGAGTAGACCTCCACAAAAATATCCCTCAGCCAGGAGACGGAGGAGCCGCCTCGGTTCTCATTCTTGGCCTCCACGTTGAAGTAGGGCAGCTGGGAGCCTGGCCAGCACTGCCTGGCGAGGATGTAGGAGCAGGAACCCTGGAAGTGAAAGAGGAAGCCGTCGAAGGTGTGGTAATGTGGATCTCCGAACACCACGCAGGTGCTGCTCTCCACCGGCACGCACTGGAAGAATTTGGTCTTCGTCTCACACGCCTCGAAGGGGCCACAGGCCATGTCCTGGCACAGGATCTCATTGTTGAAGTCCAGGCAGCGGCACTTGGTGGTGCAGTTGGCGTTGTCCCAAAAGATCTCCCCTTGACGGAGAAACTGTCCTAGAAAGACAGAAAGGGAAAAGCCCACGCTACATCAACTCTTGAAACACAAACACGCTCTGAGCGCACCCTCGGGGTGGTCTGCTGGTCCTGGGTCCTGCTGCTGGGCTTCTCAGCTGCTTTCCTTGTGCAAACTCCCAGCCACTCAGCAAATCCCAAGCTTTGTTTCTAACATTTGGTGCATCCTCTTCGAGTCCTACCCGCACCACGAGTCCCTGGAACGCTGCGAGTGCTGTCACAAATCCGGGGTCAGTGCTGCAACACGCAGGCTGGAAAACTTGAAATTTATTCCACGCATTTTGGACACCCACCACTCTGGTTCTTCTTCAGTACTGCAGGGCACAAGAGGCTTTTGTGCTGTTTTCCCAAAGGAAAAGCCCCATTTGGAGGCGGTTTCCAGCACTTTTGCTGCACTTGCACCGTCCTCCAGCTCTGCTGTCACTTCCACTGTTCTCCTGCTCACATAACTTTGCTGGTCAAAAAGTCACTCTGTCATCAACAGCCCCAGGAGCAATTTGCTCCCATTCAGGAAGAGCTCGTAGTAGTTACGACACCAAAGAGCTGTTGATAAGCGACTTCCACCCCACACACGAGCCCCAGCAGGGCGCTGAGTGATCGCACAGCCCCAGACGGAGCCGACGTGTTACACCGCCAGAGAGGAAGCGGGTGTGGCTGGTGACAGACAGGAGAGGCAGGGAGAAGGCTGGAGAACAAGGGTGGCAAGTCCCCGTGAGAGTTTCTCTCCCCTCCATCTGGCCATTTTTCACACTCCTCCGGCGCGTGGCTTCTGCCGTGCGCTGCCTGAGTTTACCTCTCCTAAACTTTTTGTTCTCTTCCCTGCCTCCTACAAAAAAAAAAAAAAAAAAATAAAAAACAAAACAAAAAAACCCCCACCCAAAACTCAAACTATTTTCCGCTTCCCCCTGATGACAAATGTCTCCTCTTGGCAAGGCCCACGCTCCAACCATGCTGGTGTGGGGAATTTGGGAAAGGGCTGTCATTCGGATCCAACACCTCGTGCTGCATCTCCTCTCGTGGAGGGCAATCAGCCATCCGCTGTGAAATTTAAATCTACTCGCACTCCTCTTGTCACCTGCAGAGCTGAGACTGGTTTTCCGGCTTCTCTGCCAAGTCCTGCCTTTCTTCCTGGGGTCAGCAGCTGGAAAATGCTGGAGCAGCTGGACCCAAAACTCTGCTGGAGCTGCAAGAGCCTCGGAATCTCGTGGACCTTCACTAGTCCTAAAGTAGGACATAAAGAAGCCACACATCTCAAGTGTCTGTCAGCAAATGACAGTCCTCTCTTGCTGGAAAGGCTCCTGGAGCACAGTGGATGCTCCTGACAGTTTTATTTGTCAAATGGAAATGCAATAATCTTTCAGCAGCACAGTCCCTGTGCAGGCAGTGTGTGCATCGATTAATCCCTTTACGACCCCGCGCTGTCAGTGACAGGCACAGACTCTGTAACTGCTGCAGACACATGGCTTTTGTCCTGCCTGCAAAACCTGCTGCTCCTCCTGCACAAACAAGGGAAATGGCACCGCGAGATCAGCTCCCCTAATTTATGGGCAGGAGGAAATTGCTGTCCCCGGGTCCTTCCTGTTGCCACCAATTATCGCAGGAACTCGGAGATGTGCAAGGACTGAACCCTCTCTTGTGTTTCTGTCCCTGCAGCTGCAGCTCATGGGGATGCCCTGGCAAAAGCGCAGATCCTGCAGCACCCCAACAGCATCACCTTTTGCTACACTGCACCCTAAAATTTGGGGACAAGCAGTGCCGTTTCTCCCTTACCTCTCAGGCTGCAGCCGTTGGCCGGGTCTATTTCTCTGCCATCTATTTTGAAAGCCCAGCGCCCAGGGACGTTTACGTTGGTTGTTTCCTCAATATTGACAATGTCTGGGGTTCTGGAGCCTGGCATGCTGAAAAAGTTGGTGAGATTTCCACCATTGAAGCCAGCCTAAACCAGAGAGAGAGAGCAAATTCCATCACCCTTCTTGGCAACGGGAAAGCGATGCTGCGCTTCCTCACTTCTCTGTTCCACCCTGAGTGCGTCTTCTTTAGTTTTAACAGCTCTTTCTGGAGATTTCTGTTTTCAGGTAACCTAAATTTCCATTTTCAGGTAGCCTGGATGTGAATGAAAAGCTGAACAGGCGCTACAAGCAGAAGGGATGTGCACTCACAGATTTAGGTTTGTATAGTGACATTTGTGTGTACATGGAGATCTAAGGGTGTGTGAATTGAGGGGCCAAAATCAAGTGTGGGAGCAATGCAGGGAGAGAAGAAGTGAGGGAGCAATGTGGGGATGCAGGATTCCTGAATTTCTTATGCAGGAATGTCCCCTTCCTCAGGCAGAGGGACTGGACTGGCTGTGGCACTGCTGCCACCACCAAATTTTGGAGTGCTCATCCAAAACTTCAGTGCAAGGCAATTTCTAGTGTTGCTGAGGGATTGAGGGGCCCGAGCAAGCATGGAAAAGCCATAGGCTGTCATCCAAGGGCTCAGCACGGATGGGGATCCGGGAGCAGGAGCCTCACCTGAGCCATCACCCCGCCGAGACCAGTGAGGGGGTCCCCTCCGCTGGCCGTGCCCGTGGTCCAGCTGATTTCGTGGTAGTTAAACAAGGCAAAGGATGAGACCCCGTCTGTGATCAGGACAGCCTGGAACGTGTTCACCTGTGGAAAACCACGGGCACATTCACAGGTGATGCTGATTTTCTCCTGCCCTTCTGCCGCATTGATGTCTGAGCCTCACAGTGAGGAGCAGAAGTGGAATGAGACCCAAAACCGCTTGTTCTTCCTACCACAGCTCCAGCAGCTCCCATTCCTGCTCCTTCCTCCACCCGGGGGCACGTGAAGACCATCTCTGATCCAAGGGAACACCAATAGATGGCAGCACGAGAATAAGCTCAGGGGAAGGAGCGGCGGGCAGGATTTGGGTGGCTGTGAGCTGTTATCTCCCATTACCCTGTCTTAGCTTCATTCCTGCATTATCTTCCCCAGCTTCCCTTCCACATTCATACCCTACAACGCTGCTGAGGGTGGATTACATCCAAGCCAGCCATGTTTATCCTGCACTTTGCTGGCTGCCAAATCCCCTCCCGACCTGCTAAATCCTCTGCTCGTGTTCTTCCTTTCACTAGAAATGACTCTGCATTTCCAGCCCCACAAACTCCAGGCACATTCCAGCCCGGAGCCAGGTGGGAAGAGCCCATTTTTCCCTTCTAGGGCTGTGCAGATAGACAGTAGCAGCTCTTTCCCTCGGGATATCCCCTCTATCCCTGCAGATCCAGCAGCAGAGCTCGTCACTGGGAACTCAGTCTCTTCTCTCAGCTCCCTGCATTTTCCTGTCCTTCCCACCCTGGGACCACGCCATGAGAACAGCTCCTCCTGCCTTTGAGCAGGCAGGATTTTAGCAGGGCACAAAGTGTGGGCTGCCTCTTCATTAGTTAATCCAGAGCAAGCCTTCGAGCCTGGCTCCCTGGGGAGGAAACCACAGCCACAAAAACAATTCCCAGGTGATTGGGAAAGCCCAGGGATGGAATCATCTCCCACTGGGCGGCACCAGGGCTGATCCTGCCAGGAGCCCTGAGCACTGCAAGCAGTTGGTGGCCGCTGGAGGAAGGGCAGGGCTGGGGGGCACTCGGCACCACGTTCCATCCCCTTGGAGCAAACCCACTGGCTCTGAGGATGCCTCAGAGGGGAGCCCAGGGGATGTCACTTCCAAGGAAACCGGGCCCTGCCAGGAGAACTCTCCAACTCGGAGACGAAGCAGCTCTGGGAGCTGCCAGGAGAGAGACACAGAGAGAGAGAGGTGTGGGCAGAGCTGCCTCCCAGCAGCTGCAAATGGCACAGTTCACACCAGGGCAAGCAGGGCAGGGAGATAGAGCAGAGCCACTTCCACTCCTCAGCCTTTCCCCGGGATTCTTTCTCCCACTCGTGGTTTCCCCTCGCTCACCTTTGCCAAGGTTTTTGCTGTGCTGGGAAGTCACAAACACGTCACTCATAAAGGCAGTGGCACTTGAACAGCTTTTCCTCACAGGAACAAACCCTGCTCTGCTCAGGAGCCTCTGGGAGGGTGGCAGGAGGTGAATCCTACATCCAACTCTCCTCATGAAGAACACTTCCATCAATCTCCAAAATTCCCCTCTTTGGGGCTCCCGGCCATGGAGCACCCTCTCTGTCCAACCAGAAAATGAACCTATTTGCTCAGGTGACATCTCCAGGCAGCACCTGCAGCGTCCCTGAGGCCACATTCCCAAATTTTCTGCAGCTTTTCTGCATTGCGATGGAATTCCTGCTTAAGTTGCACGGTGCTATTCCTCGTGCCAACCCCGAGCCCTGGCTGCTGCTGAGCAGGAAGGCTGCTCTACAGCAAAATAAATGGCATTGTGTTGCAAATGTAATTCTTCAGGCAATACACGAATCTCTATATTGCTCGCCGTCTGCAAATACATGTATATATATAAATATATATATATATATGTGGGGTTTTTCTGCAAGCGCTGCCAGGACTGGCAAAAAAATATGCATCAAATCTCAAGCTTCGCTAACAAATGGAAAAGAGCTGAAGTGTTTACCAGAGCCAGCTCCTTGAGACAGGAGAAGCTGGGTTTTGGCACTCACAGCACACAGGCTAATCCTGAACAACCCAGACAATAGCTGGGATCCCTCACTTGCTATTCAGGAATGGGTTGGATGAGGCCTGGGGCAGCCTGGTCCAGAGGAATGAGGTGATCTTTTCCAACCCGAACCACTCTGATTCTTCCCCAAGCTCCAGCACGGGCCCTCCCAGCAGTGCAGCAGAGACCTCCCCGCATCAGCTGCAGTCACAGCTCACAAATTCACCAGATATTTAAAAGCTGCCCGTGCCCTGACAAACATCCCACTGCCATCCCCCTCCTGTGAGCTACAGCTCACACATTTGTGGCCATGTGACACGGCCGAGTCATTAGTGTGACTCTGATCAGCGTGATCAATCTCCCGTGCAGGCAGGGAGCTGCCATCAGAAACGTCTGGATTTGTATGCGAGAAATGCACTGTGATCAAGCCAAAACATCCTAATTGGTGTCAGAGCCTTGCTTAGATCCTACAGACACTGAGGAGGCGAGGCTTTCCCTGGAGATCTTAAAGCAGGGAGCCAGGCTCCTGCAGGCTCCCAGGGGACAGAATGAAAGGACCGTGCTGCTCCTCTGCCCAGAAGGGAAGTGGGGAGCAGGAACACTGTGGGCTCGATATTCCCTCAGCCTGAGAATTGCTGAGCTCTTCCCAAAGGGAACTTTTCAACAGTTTTTCTTTTTCCCAAAACAACCCCGTGTAAACAAGATTCCTTTCCCATGACAACAGGTGTTGTTGGCTATTTCTGTTACTGAGCCAAGGGGAGAGGTGTCAGCCCTATGGACCAGTAACGTGACTTTTGAACGTTATGAATTGTAAATTTTGGACTGAATGAATTGTAAATAAACCTCCTGATTTCTACTGCCTCCTGACTGGAGTCAAACATCTTTATTTCGTGTTTCATTGTGACAGAACACCAAGCGTCTCACTCAATTTCACCCACAGACAAGACACGAAACACACCCACGAGGCGCTGCTTACCGGCGTGGTGCTGCTTCCCCCGTAGAACGTCACCTCCTCCCAGGTGACGATGAAGACCCAGAGGGCAGAGAAGGAGGCCATGTCCCTGAAGTGCCTGCGGATGTCCCTGGAGGCCCTGCGGAGCAGCTCGGGCTCCGTGCTCTCCCTGTAGTAGATCTCCCCGCGGATGCCGTTGTGCACGTCGGCCCAGAAGGGCGCCACGAAGGCGCGGCCGTCGGTCAGCGGGAAGGCCTCGGGCGTGAACTGGCTCACCAGGGCGTTGAAGGAGATCACCCCGTTGTTGTTGACCTGTGTGGAGACCCCCCCCCCCCCGCCCACTTTTGGTTTTAGCAAAATGAATCAGCGCAGAGCTGCTGGTTTGCCGGGAAATGCGGGGAGAGAGGATTCGGGTGCCTCACTCGGCAAAGAACTCTGAATTAGGTCTGCAGTTACTTAAACAGCTTCAAATATTTTGGGATCTCTCTGCAGTCCCTGTGATCTGAGTTTCTTTCCTGAGGCAGAACAGCAAGAATGTTCTGAGCTCCCAAAAACAGCCACGACTTTGGACAGGTACATTAAACCCAGCTTCAAAACAAACCCGGCTCATTTTTGGGGTTTCTGCAGTGTGGAGGTGTCTGTGCCGTGATTCCTCCCAGTTGTGTGCTCAGACTGGTGCAGAGCTCCATGGAAGAGGATTAATGAGCTGGAAGGAAAGCTACACTTGTTTTTCTGTCTCTGTACCACGTGAGGGTTTCCCTGTCACCCTTAAGAGAAGCGTGGAACTAAGCAAAACCCAGGATGATAAAATTGACCCAAATAGGAACACCACAGACACAGGGTGAGCAGCCCGACCATCCGGGCACAGATTCAGCTTCACCCTAGCCACGGTGGCCAAGAGTTGGTGCAGGAAGCCCCAAAAGCAGGACAAACTCCTGAAAAGTCTTCTAAACAGGGTTCTACAGGAGGGGCACCCATCAGAGCAGGATGGCACCCTGAGACACTGCCTTGGCCTCCTGGGATTGCTCAGCTTTGGGAGGGATGTGGGTGCTGGTGACACAGGTGGCTCCATGGAAAAAGCTTTGGCTTTGTCATCTGTGACACGTCCTGGGGCTCCCCAAGAGCAGGGAGGTGCCACCTCAGCCTCCCCAGAGTCTGCTGGAGATGCGCCCCAAAAGAACACTTTGTGTGAAGAACGGACACCAAATGGCACTGCTGCCCTGGATATGCTGGAATCCCCCAGCACACGAGGGTTTGGAACGGGGTTCTGCTTTCCCAGTGCTGCTGTGCACAAACTCGAGCTGGAGAATGGATGAGTCTCACTTCTGATCCCACAGAGACCACAAAACTCGGGATGTGGCACAGTCACTCTGACTTAGGCCCTGTCTAAGGTTTAGGTGAGCTCAGGTGACCCCTCTCAGCCCAGCTCTTAGCCAGGCTTTTGCTGTGCCATCACCTGGGTGCAGCAGCCCCCCACAAAACTGTTGCCCCTTTTCTCCCCTGCAGGTCCTGCATGTTCTTGTTCCTTGTCATGGAGCAGGAATAATGTCCCTTGTGCCAAGCCCTTCGCTTTGCTGTACCATTTAATCCCCCACAAAGAAAATTTATTGCCTTTTAGATTCCTTTCCTATGAACATTATCCCATTAAATACACCTTTGACTTTCTTAATCATAAAACCTATCAGTTCATGAAATCTAAGAACTTGTCAGGTAGCTGCTAATAAATCTTCCAGTTCCTGATGACAGGCAGAGCGTGTTTAAAATGCAGCCAATAATGGCAAGGAAAAGGATGAAGGGAAGAGCTGCTCTCTCTACTCACATAAATGCTCCTGTACGGGGCTCCAAAATAGATGAATGGCACAGAGATCTTGATTTCAGGCGAGCTCCCATCATCGACTTTGGGGGTTTTGGTGTCGTTCTGCCAGAACGGATACAGGCTTGCCATGGTGTGAGCTGGAAGGAGAGGGAGAAGAGTCCTCAGGGCAGGGTCAGGACAGTCCTGAGTTCAGAGAGGTCACAGAAAACAAAAAAAAAAACCCAGAAAACACAGCACCAAGCCCCAACACCAGCAGCCAAAGGGCGCTTGAAGGCAGGGCAGAGCTGCTGGCTGTGGGGCTGGCTTTAGGACAGGCCCAGGAGAAAAAGCATCCCCCAGGTTACTCAGGGCACAGCAAAGTGACCCCAAGGTGCACCCCAGCTGCAGTTTTTCCTCCCCTGGGACTGTGACCAAGTCAAACCCCCCAAGTCTTGGCTTCACAGGAGGACACCAGGTCCATGCCCTGCTCCAGGATGGGCAGGACTGGCTGTTCCACAGGGTGAGGCGCTCAGGGGAGCAAGCAGCACCAATTCCAACCCCCAGAGCCACGTTCCTGGCAGTGCCCACCTTCCTCCTGCCTGTTCTCCCCTGCCCGTGTCACCTCAGGGCTCCTGGCCCGGGTGACACCTGAGGGGTCGCGACTGCTCCCACATTTCCGGGCAAAATTAACTTAAATTAACTTTCCTGCTAAAAGGCACTGCCAGAGAACATAACTGTCACTCCCAGAAGTACTTCAGAAGACGGGTTTGACACATTTCAGCCTGCTGCTTTTTTTACCAGCCTAAAATCCATCAGCCCGAGGCACAAGCAGCCACTTCAGGCCCCAGGGCACACATCCCTTCCTGTCCCAGCCACCGCCAGACTTCTGCTGTCATTTCACGTCCCGTTCCTCCAGCCAGCTCCTCACAGAGCAAAAGGAGATTTTTCTGGGTTTGCCTCCCCCTTCTCCCCTCTTTGATGTAGGAAAACCTCACGACATTCAATCTGGGATGACAGAGCCCCCGGGCTTGGAACAATCCCGGCTCTGTTCACCTGGATTCAGGACATGCTTTCATTTATTTATTTTCCTGCCCTGAGCTCTTGGGGGCCGCCAGCCGAGGCCAGGTTGTTTTGTGTTCCCATGGACAGGGAAGGAGCTCTCTTGATGCCCAGCTCTGAGGATGCTCCATGCTGGGCATTAAGGAGTCACTGATTGACCCTCCACAGGCTCCAAATTTTAATGGGAAAAGGGAGACAAGGGGAAATCTGGCCTAACCCACTGATTTCCTAAGACATTTGTGTGCCCTGAGTGCCCTGTTGGACATAAAGGGAGGTGGCACTGATGGTGTCCAAGCCACAGCCCTGCATCCACAGACATATCCAAAGGGCCACAGCAAAATCCCTCCTGCCAGGCAGTAAAATAAATCATTTCACAGCTGTTACACACCTGATGAGTTATCACAGCCAAGGCACAGCTACAAGACGGGGATTTTATTTCTTTTTCAAACAGGAGGCTCGGCAGACATTCCTCAATTCTTCTTTAGCTCTGCTAGTGCCACACTACCACACCTGCTCAGCAACCCTAACACAGACATTTCCCAAACTCCTGCTTCCACTGGAATGCTCCAGGTGCCCACACAGCCAGATAAATTATAAACACAGGCATCCCTGAGGATTCTCAGTCCCTCCCTCCCCATGGGAAACACTCAGTTCGCCCTGGTTGTTGTTCTTGCTCCAGCCGAGGAGCTGGGGGTGCTTCCCAAGGAGCTGGGGGTGTTTCCCAAGCCCTCTGGAGTTTTTCCCTAGCCCTCTGGGATCATTTTCCAAGCCCTCTGGGGTCTCTGGGCACAGCCCAGCTGGGGAATCTTTTCCTGCTGGGAGATACTCACCTCGCTGCCATGCTGTTATCACCAAAAGGGCCACCCAGGCTCCCAGAAACGATCTCTTGTTCATCCTACAGAAGGAGACAAACCCAGCCATGCATCACATTGGTAGGAAAACATCCTTGGGGCGATTCCCGGAGCTGCTGGCATGTGGGGGTTTCAGAGCTGGAGGTCCCTCACCTGCCAGGCAGCCCTGAAATGCCCGTCCCATGGATTGGTGTGAGGAGAATCCCCTGGTGGTAACAGCAAATCACCGCCAAAGGAAGCCCAGGAACACCAGGAAGAGCTCATTTCGTGTTTGGAAGCTGTGAACAGCCACGGCTCTCTGTGGGTTCCTCATTCTCCTGAGAGTTCAGGAGCAATTCCTGATCCACTTAGTGCAGGGCTGGCCACTCCTGGCTCCAGACAGCAGAGCTCTGATGTGCTCTCATGGTCCAGGGGCTTCAACTTCAGCTAATCCTCTGCCCTGGCTGCCACCACAACCATCACTCAGGGGGTTGGATGAGCGTGGAAGGAGCACAAACATTTACACAGCTGGGCAGCTCCTTGTGCAGCAATCAATGAGAGGCAGAGAGAGCACAGACACAAAATGAAAGGGAAATCCCGTGCCAGCTCTAATTCCTTCTGTGCCTAATGCAATTTGTTACTCGTTATTAATCCAATAGAAAATATTGCTCCAACACCTGCTTTGATTTCTTCTCCCGTCGATTGCGCTCGGCTCAGGGAGAGCTCGCAGGAAGGTCTGGAGGGAAGGTTTGGAGTTCTCCCAGAGTGCTGGGAAGGGATGTGGGAGCTTCCCACACCAACTGTGTGCATCATGTACAGCCTGGGTGTCAGCAGCAGCCTCCCCACCTTCCCAGCCTTAAAAATCTCCCTAAAAACCCCTTTGTGTTCTCCCCATGGATCTGTTTTTATGGAAAATGTGGGTCAACGGATCCAACTACTTCTAATGACACAGAGCACAGGATTACAGGGGGAACAGCCCATCATTTATCCCACATCATTCCCACTTGACTCCCATTACTTGGAAAGTTTGGAACACAGCGGAAGGGAAGTTCTTTGCTCACATCAACGCAACTGCATTGTCCATTGGTAAAAGTTCATTCCACCAAGGAAAAGTTTTAGCACA
Source organism: Chamaea fasciata (assembly GCF_029207755.1). Lineage (NCBI taxonomy): Eukaryota > Metazoa > Chordata > Aves > Passeriformes > Sylviidae > Chamaea > Chamaea fasciata. Next base: position 4,423,780 of record NW_027094109.1, read on the forward strand.
TTCTCTGTCTTGGGAAGGTGAAAGGAGAGTGAGAGAATTTTGTACAGATTGTAAATCTGAGTCTCACTAGCAGAGACCAGCAGAGAGTGACCAGCGGGGACTGTGGCAGTGCGAGGACAAGAGCAAAACAGGACAGACAGCAAGGAACACGCTATTGAACACACCCCATCCAAAACTACCATTTTTTAGGTATGGGAAAAAAAAAAATTACCAACCTGATTCATAGGCTAGAGGAGCAACCAGGTCTGAAATTTTAGACCAGTCTTGGTAGAGCAGGGCGAAATCCTATGTCAGTGGAGAATGCATGCCCGTCCTCCCGTGCCAATTACTGCTGATGACTGAAACGATGGCTCAGTCCTTTGCTCTCCAACTTGAAAACTCCGTTCTCCTCACGGCTCTTCCAGGGTTGGAGCAGTGTTGAGTTGCAATCACGACTGTTGTTCCTCTATTGATAACCAGCAGGCTAATCTGGAGATCAGATTCTGGCCTGGAGAGGGAGAGGAGCCTCTTTCTTCCCCAAAAGCTCACCCCCTTCAGGTGGATTCAGATGGAAATGCCAGAGAGACGGAGCTGGGCTCGCAGCTCTGCTGCTCAGGGAACAGAAAACCCAACCCTCAGAAGAATCGAGCCCCTTCCTCCTTTGTGTGAAGGGGGGAAAAAAAAAAAAAGCCCATCTATATAAAGTTACAGGATTAGCATTAAACAGTGCTAGGCTTAAAGCGCCGTTCAAAGGCACTGCCCTGGAGTTTCAATGGAGTTGCTTTGCCATCCAAGTCCTGCTTTCACAGGTGGAAAAGGAAAAACTCACCCAGTCCAGCCCCAGGGAAACTTTCCTTGCTGTTCCCATTTCCATCCTCTCTGGAAGGACTGGTGCTCATGGGGAGCTTCACTGGGGGGCTGCTGTTACCATCTTCGCTCGTACAATTGCAGTTTCCACAGGGATTTTTCCCTGCCTCCGGCATCTGGCCTGACCACAGCTCTACATTGGAGCCCAGTCTGTACCCCAGGAAAGATTTCAGCTGCTTTGAGTTGGTTGACACCCATGTTGGATGAGAGGGAGAGCTGGAACAGCAGCCGAGCCACTTTAGAGCTGATTTTTCAGCCTGTGGCAAGGCTCAGGTCAGACGGGCACTGCTCCACCCCAGCAGCGGGAGAACAACCTGATCTCGGCTGATTTTTCCCTCTGACATTGTAGGTGGGGGACTTTAATTCCCTATTTTCCCTGCTAGGAGGTCTTAATTCCTCTTGTGCTCCTCACCCTTTATCAGGAACAGAGAGGAGTCAGGAATGCTGGTAGCCCAACACATTTTTCTCTGGGTGCCTCCAGCAGTTTGTTCAGCAAGTTTCCCCCCAAAATGCTGTTTCTTACCTCAGCAGTCTGTTTTAGCCCATCAGGGCACCAGGCAGCTCGCTGCCTCCACAGCAAATCCCAGAATTTGCTTTCCCTCCATCCTCCCAAGCATGGCCTTGCTAGCAGGAATCTTTCATTTTTAAATTTATTTTTACCCTTTTCTAAGCCAACAGCTATTTTAGGAGGGCAGGGGGATATCAGCACTGACTGATATTCCAGGGGCAGATTACTTCCAGCCTGTATCCCAGCTCTTCCCTTCCCTCCCATACATTTTAAACACAACCAGCTCCAGGAAAATCAATCGACTCTCCTCGTTCTGTTTTGTAACACAGAGAAAACTGGTGAAAATAGGTTTCCCTCTGCTCCTTTGTCAGTTTAATATTCTGGTCCTGTTTATCGTGGACAAGTGAACACTGATGAAGTTTGATTAGGTCTCAGTGTCTCTTTGGGGAAGACTTTGTCTTCCAGCCTCTCTTCTTTTGGCAGGGGATGTTCCCATCGTGCAGTGCTGAACACATTGGAGCTGAACAACCAAACACTTTTTCTTTTTTTTTTTTTCCCTAATTCTTTTAGCAGGAAACTTCCTCCCATGCCTTCCCTCAAGGAAAAACCAGCATTCAAAGGTGCCACAAGGGCTTCTGTGGCTGCCTGACCTTGGCACAGCAGCCACAGGCAGAGCCGTGTCCCGTTCCCATCTCAAGGGCCTGGCACAGCCCATGGAAGATGCCCTGGCAAGGGGATTTGCCCAGGAGCTCTTTCCCACCCAGAGGGGCATCTCTCTCCTCCTGCCTCCCCCAGGGTCATTTGGTGCAGGCCAGGAGGGTGAAATTTGTTTTAACCCCAAGGCCAGTCCCTCCCAGCTTTATTCCTCACCTGGAAGTGGGGATGAGTCCCAGTCATGGGGAAACACAGTCCAGAAGAGGAATAGATCTTCCAGCTCTGGGACTTCTCCTTTTGGCAGGTGCCACCTTGCACAGGTGAGGTGGCCGTGCCCAAGCTCAAGGACAGACCACAAAGCCATCAGCAGGACAAAAAAAATCTCTGCAGTTCTCACTCACACCTTTGGGGTGACAACAAGGGAACATTTTTGCTTCGGGGGACACAGAAGTGCAAAGCTCAGGACACTGGGGTTTTTTTGTGTAAAAACTTACATAAGTTTATTGAACTGATCCAAACCAATGACCTATTTTGGCCTGAATTCCACCGCTACGTCTGCGAGCAAACCAAAGGCAAATTGTGGGAGCGGGAGGTGTATCCCCAGGGAGAGCAACCAGAATAAAAAACCAGATGCACTTACAGTTCTTCTTCTTCTCTGAAATTACATATGGATGCAACATTATCAGGGAGGCAAGAATAGATCTTCACGTTTAAATTATATTTGAAGTTTCCAGGAACAGCAGAGAAGCAATCACAGAGGCAAAGGCCCGAGGTGGCTGAAGCCCCTCTAACATTGCTCTGGGGAAGGCGTCTCTCTCCTGCCTACAAAAGTGCCACATCCAAACCAGGGAGGCACAGCTGCCAGGAATTCATATTTTAGCCTCTGGGCTGCTTCAAGCACCTCGTCTGCATTCTCAAATCTTGCACACGAACAGAACTTACAGAATCTCACTGATAAACGAGGAGGCAAAGCCGCCTCTGAGGGATTCCAGACCCGAGGAGGAGAGGGCACAGGGACAGCCTGTCCCCAGCAGCACTTCCTCTCTCCAAGCCACCGTGGGTCACACCTGCCACCAGCACGCCTGCAGCTCCCAAAAAAACGAGGTTACAAATCCCAGCCAGGGAGCAGAAGACAACCAGCACCCCGTGCAGATCCATAACAGCGATCCGCCTGGAACATCTGGCCAAAACCACGGATATTCAACAGGAACACATCCAAAACCACAAGGGCACGGCGTGGAACTGGGCACACGGAACCCTGTGACACTTTGGTATACAGCTGTCACCCAAGTCCTCGTGGAGCAGGTGCTGTGCCCGTGGCAGACTTTTCTGCATGAACTAGCAGGAACAACACAACAGCTCTCGACAAAAGTCGCCCTCAGATAGGACACACAAGCCAGGGAAGGTTGCAAATCTATTTTGTTTTCTCAAGGGGATGTGACAGACCCAGGGACCTCCAGCTGAAGCAGTGGCTGGACATGGTTTGAATCAAACCTCCTGCCACATCTGCACCCTCCCTCAGCACCCAAACCTCCTCTCCCACTCAGAACCTTCTCCTCTCGCCCCAAGACATGGTCCCTGTTGGGTGGCACACACACAAGTCCCTTCCCCACCAGGTATCAGGATTTGGGGTATTTTGCCACATCCTTGTGTGCCACTTGGTCCCAATTCCCACAGCTGATCATCTCCACACAAAAACTCTCTCTGGGTTTTGGGGCTGAGTCCTTCTCCTTGGGAGGCCAACCAAGATTCTTGGTTTCTACCCCACAACTGCTCCACTATCTGCACGCAAGGTGAATGCCTTGAGAAAAACCTTCCCCTGGAGAAGTGGCAGGGTGGTGATTTCACACCTAAACAGACCAAGGGAGCAGGGTTGGGTGTCAGCATCAAATCCCCAGCACCCGTTAATCTTCTTGCGTTCTCTTTTTCCATCTTCTAGTTCCCACCAGGTCTGCCACAACTAAAACCAGGATTTACTGCCAGTTCTGAGCTGGTGACAGCACCAATCCCTCCATGGACAGCCCAGTTTTTTAGTGGGCAAACGAACTCAAAAGCACGTACTTGGCTCTTCTTTATCATCCCATTCCACTTGTTAACGGCCTTTGTTTATTCTCTTCTCTGAAACCCAGACACTTAATTGTGCTGGGGAAGTTGGTCAAGAGTTACAGCATCTCATTAATAGCAGGTACAACGCCATAAATACACCCACAGAGGCAATTACTGCTCTGGAGAATTGGGTCAGAGATACTTTTGCATTCCCATAGGTCGCTTGCCTCGGACTCTGCAGCCACTCAGGGATAACCTACTTACACTGGAGGTCAAGGGCTGAAATAGGCTTCTAATATTAAACAACCATATCTTCATAAAACTTTGCTTTATAACAAAATATCTTATTAACCACAACTTTTCCTATTGGTAGGTATGTATATATCATACAGAAGTGTTGGCTTAAGGGTTCTGCTTATCAGGAAGGAAAATTATTTTCGCTGCCCAAATGGAAAATACATCTTCAGTAAAGCTCTAGCTTATAAAAGCATCATTTTATGTTACACTGCCAGTATCTCCCTGCTATTTAGTTTACAGGTACCACGGATCTATGGAAAAATCTATGCTACCTATGGAAAAAATCTCACTCCCTTCCCTATTGCTCATCTCAACGGGGCCAAGAAATTGCTATTTTTGGCAGGGGCATGAGGCACAAATTAGTAACTTGTTTAAAATCCTCCCGTTTTAACCCTTGCTTTGGATAAGGAACTAATCCCCTCTGAACAATCCCCACATCCTAAACCTGAAGACTATGAGATAATAATACTTCATCCCCCTCCCCACTGACCCCACCCCACAATCCAGGTAAAATGTGAAGAGAAATACACAACTCCAAGAATACCAAAGGAGCTCGGTGATGTGGGCAAAAGCATCCTGGGAAAGAAAGTGCACGTGGGGATAAAGGGAGCATTTCAAAATGAAGGTCAGGAGTTCATGTGTAACTAGAGCCCTCGCTGCACAGCTCCAAAAACTGCTCTGCAGCTGCTTGGAACCAGGAAATTGGGGAAGTCTTGAACTTGGAGCAGGGAAGACACAGGAAGGCGAAACGAGAGAGAGAAAGGAGGATCTCAGTGAGCAGGCAGGGGAATCTGGCCTGCAGTGGAAAACAGGGACTACGTGAAGCAGCAGCACGCGATGCCTACGAGGGGCACGTGGGGGAAGCCAAGAGAGAGAGAGAGAGAAAGAGGGAGAGAGTGAAACCTGCTGAACGGCCAACGTGAGTCCAGCTGCTTTGCTCCTCCACTGCCAGAGGCTGATCCGAGCCAACACCTCCTGCGAGTCCGGGCCCTACGCAGGGACCCCCGGCCAGGGGCCCCGGGGAAAGTGCTAGGTTTGAACTGGTGCAACAGCAACAAACACAAACTTCAACTTGACTCTTCCTCTCTCCCGGGAGAGGAATTTTAGCCATTCCACTTGCAGCAGCCACTGGTACAAGGTGAAGTGCAGGGGAGGATCTCTTCAGCATCAGGATGGACAACGGCCAACGGGGGAAGCTCCTCTTCAACCCCTTGTTGACCTGTTGCTCTAAAAGCCCTTCCAACACAGCGCTCATCCACCACGTCCCAAAATTCACTTTCCAACACACCTTTATCCCCACAGGCTGCAGGCACCGTGTGAGATGGGTACAGCAGCCAAAACCTCTTTTTTTCGCCAAGAAATCAGGTGGATATAGAGCGTGCACTTTGGAAAGAAGTTCTGGGAAGTTCTTCTTTTTCTCCCCATTTTGTGCACTCACGGAAAGCAAACCAGTGGAGTGAAGTGGATGCACTAAAGTACCTGAGCTCTGAATCAAGCAGAATACTGATGGAGATCTTTCCTGTGAACTCGAGCACAACAAAAGGTTGAGACAGCACCAAGCTGCAAGAAAATACTACAGCAAGCTCGAGCCACAGTTGGATAGCTAGGCCAAAGGGAGCTCTGGTGGAGCAAAACACCAAAAAATTTAGGAAAAGAAAACGACAGGTCAAATTCTGCACCGAGCTGTCTCCTCCCTTATGGACCCTGGCATTGTTTAGCTTGAACAACTGACCATTCATGCCAAATCACGAGTATACCGGAGCATCAAAGGAAACATCAAGGTATTGCCCACACTGAAACACACATCCTGAAGTCAATTGTCACCTCAAGGTCACCTGCAGTGGATGGTGGGCATGGTTCTCAGATCAGGGCACTTCCTCCGGGCTAAGAAATCACCTGCTACAGAAACACAACCAAACCTCAACCAACCAACCGAAATAAAAACCTTGCAAAGAACTCCTCAATGCATGTGTGTGGGTGTGTGGGGGCGTGTGGGTGCGGGCAGAAAGGCTATTTCATTCTGGGCTCCACGTAGATTTTATCTCCATCCCGGATGCCGTAGGAATGCAGCGCCCTCGAGCTGTATTTCATCTCCTCGGGACCAAAAGGAGCCTCCTGGTCCAAGTAGAAGAGCAGCATGTTGCTTGTTGACAGCTGCACCACAGTTTTTAAGTGCTTCTTCAGCTCTGCCACAGTCTGGTCGAGGCGGATGGACATCTCCTCCACCTTGTCCTGGAAGTGAACCTCCACCTTGGCGCTGCTCTGAGGCCGCAGGTCCACCACTGCCAAGGGCTCCAGCTTCCCGTACTTGGTCACCAGCTCGTGATACCTGGAAAATGCAGCGAGTTCAGAGTCATGGTGCAGCCAATGCACATTTCCCAGCTCTGAGAGCTCCCCACATGAGACGACACTGACCCTGATTCCAGCCTGAAGCCCCAGAAAGGCCAAGCACTCCAGTCACTTTGTCCCACAGTCCCCAGGCTGCACCGTGGCACTGACACGAGCTCAGGGTCCCACTAGGGAGAAGTATCTTGCTGAGGAAGGTGAAGTTACCACCAGCCTGAGATGTTCGAGCTGACTGGTCTCAAACCAGCTTCCTGACAGAACTGAGCAGCACAGTTTGGGCTCCCACAGCTTGAGAAATCCCAGCCGTGGCTGCAGTGGGATTTGGAAGAAAGAGAGGACGCTGTGCTCACAACTCCACACCTCCTGCTCCAGTGAAAACACTTCACTCAAGAGTGCCAGAACCAAGCCAGTGCTCACAAAAAGGACACAACCTTCCATTTAGATTCCCAGTACCTGTGACCTCACGACTTAACTGATCATCAGCCATTCCTGCTGTTTTCCAAGAGGCCAGCTAGGTCCCAAATGTTACACTCCACTGAGCACAGGGTCATCAAGATCACCAAAGCAAGGTGAGCTGCTGCACAGTTTGAGAGCTGATAACAAGCAGGGCACTTCTTGCCAGCTGATCCCTCACACCTGCTCTAAGACAAGATGGGAATTTTACTAGCAGAGGCACACACTCCAGTGACACCCTGTCCTTGCAGCCAAGTTCTTTGAGTGCTCTTCCCAAGGTCCCTGCAATGGAAAATCTGTGTCACCCCCACCCCCCTGGTATGGCTCCCATCGGGCCAGGCTGGATCTCCCTGCCTGGCTGGGAAAGAGGAGGAGCGGCAGCACAAAACACAATGGGATTGGGATGACAAAGGCTGGGAGCTGCCGAGGACAGGTAACGTTTCAGAGCCCCTGCACAGAAAGGGCTTTGTGTTTCCGATCCCAGGCGGGGCTGAATGCGATGGGCGCGGTGTCACAGCCCCGCGGCAGCGATGGGATCTGGCAGCCCGGGTGACCCCAGGGAGTCCTGCTGGAGGCAGGAATGTTCCTGGAGAACAGCAGCCCCTCTGTGTGCTGGGCACTGAGGTAAGGGCCGCAAGGCACTGGATTTCCCCAGTCCCACGGACACAACCAGAGGGTCCAAAGGTGGGATGGTGCCCTGCTCTCACAGGCACTGGGGTGGTAGGAGCAGCCCCATTTATCTGGGAAAGCCATTAGTGCTGAGAGAAAACAACACTCCCCTCCTTTAACCCACCTGCAGGCAGAACAAATGCCAGCCAACCTGTCAGAAGTGAGGAGGATTTCTCTTTCTCTGGAAGGATTTGCCAGCAGCAATATCCGACGGGAAAGAGGGAGAGAGGAACCCCCTCCTGCTGCTCCAAACCCTCAAAGGGGCCTCCTGTGCCCCTCTGGGACATCCCTTCAATTCTCAGCAGCAGCTTCTGGGCCAGCCACAATTACTGCCATGATTCATGCACTCAGAGTGAACTGGGCTGATGGTGGGGAGAGGATAAAGAGGGAGACAAATTTCAGACAGGCTGAGAGAGAGAGAACCACCACGAGAGAGCCACGATTACCCACATATGTGCTGTAAATATGTGGTGGGTCAAGCTGTCTGAAATTTTCTCGTCTTGAGGAAGGACGGAACGAGCTTTGCAGCCTGCTCCTGAGTATGTGAGCTGCAAAGAAAGTGTGTGAGTGACTGGCTGCCCTCAAATCAATCAGGACCAAGGCAAAATGGTACATGGGTGTTTTGGACCCCAATAATAGGCACCCTGGAGACTTTTCTAATCACCCCTTGCAGCCTGGCAGATGCTGAGGCTGCTGAAGATCTGAGCCTGGCTGAAAGTGCCTGTGATACTCTGCAGATAAACAGTGGAGCAGACATGCAGAGGGCTCATTAAAACCCCCCAGACACGAGGACGTCACTCCACGAGACAGCCAATATTGGATTGTGCTCCCTACAGCCACGACATCCACAGAGATAAATTGTTCCTTCCATTTCCCTGCCTGCCTGATCCCTTCCAGCTGCAGACAGCAATGCAGCAAGCAGGGGGGTTCTGGTGACAGAGCTTATCACAGGCTGCACCTTGCCAGTCCAGAGGGGGGAAGCTGTCCTCTGCTCCCACTGGGAACTTTTCCGTGCTCCAGTTGTTCTCCCTCTGCTCGAGGCAGCACTGCAATGCAGATGTCAGACCCCAGCCACAACATGTGTGTCCTGATTAGTTTCTAATTGCAAACCGCTCTTGGAGCCACCACACCAGATTTGGGAGCGAGGAAGGGGAAGCTTTAGCAACAGACAGACACAAAATCCCTCTGCAAGGAATGCCAGGTCTCCCTTCGGACAAGGGCTGCTGACTGTGGGCCCAGGAACTGAAACCCTGCACTGGGGACACTCTCAGCCATCTGCAGCCTCCCTAGGAAGGAGTCTGCAGTGGCACCCAACCCCTCCAGGACAGAACAAACCTCTCTGGTAGCTGCAGAAGCCTCTTGGAAACACTGCACGGATGAAGGGATTTGGACAAAGAGGCCATTGACCATGGAAAGAGCAGTAGCAGTGTCTAAAGGCTAAGAAGTCTGAGGGGGAGGTAATTTTTTGAGCAGAAAGCTGATGTGTTGGTCAAAATCAGCCTGGTTTTCTTGGATGGGTGAGATCCCACCTGCAAACCCATCCCAGTGGTGTGTGGTGATGTGTAACACACAGCCTGTGTCCACGTCCTCGGCATCATGACTGCCCAAAGCTGGACCCCACTGTGTCCTTCCCAGCAATATATGGATCACTGACATTCTGTCACCACCAAACACATGAAATATGAAAAGTTATGAAAATGAATCCCTTTCGGGAGTGGCACCATGAGCTCACAGTCCCAGTCTCCCCCTCCTCTCCTGCATTCTGTCTCTGCTGTTATCCCTTCCAATATTTCCTTCAATTTTTATGCTTCAAGGCCCTCTAAAATTACAAGTCAGGACTTGTTGTCAGAAAAAGGACCAGCTGTCTTGTCTCCCTCTGCCTCTGAACTGACCCCAGCATGCTTTTAACAAATACTACAATCACTGACCCTATTAATATTCACACAAAATGCCATGCCCTCATTCCCCATTCCAGCCTTCCCACCCCCGTACTGGATTGGCAAGTCAATATCCAGTGCTTTAGAAAAACAAGAAGCATTGTAGCTGAGAGTTTAGCAGAGGAAAACACTGAGCAGATTCCATTTGTCATCCATGCCAGGCCATACCTGTGACCTTCAGTGTGTCCCCACCTCTGCCTGTGCCCTCAGAGTCACACACACACTCCTGTCCTACCCCTTTTCTGTAAAAAAATGATAATAAAGCTTTGCTGTCCAAAAGCACAGGAGGGTTTAGGGCTGAGGGCAGGTAAAGGCAGTGGCCTGATGCTCCATGGTCCCTCCTCAGCCCATTAGAAGCAGTAAGTGGATGCTGGCACAAAAAAAGATACAGACTGAACAGCATCTGTCCAAGTTCATTAGTTTACCAAGATGAACGGATCATTGGATGTACTTTTTTGGCAAAGAAAACCCATCAGGCTCGTGATTTGCAGGCCTGAAAGTGAGGGGACAGCTTCCCCTTGCCAGCCACATTCCACACACCAGATGGTGCAGAGGATTAGATGCCCTGGCCTGGCAGCGGAGGGCACGATGTGTCCTGGGCTGAGTGTCCTTTGTGCACTCCCAAACACAGGTGGATTACGAAGGGAGCCACGGGAGAGGCCAAGAAACAATGAAGGTCATGAACTGACCACTCCTGTTGTTTAATGGCACTTGAAACAGGAACTATTAAGAGCAAATCTGACTCAGGAGTGACCCTACAAATCATGAGACAACAACAGTATAACAATTTCAGCCCAAACAGACTGAAGGAGCCATGGCTGGAGGAAGGTGAGGGATGTCTTTATCATGGAACAGCTGGCACGTATTTCCCATCACCTGGCCAGTCCCCACCCTTCTGTCCCTGCCTCTCCACTGCAGGAATTCCTCCCTGACTTCCCACCTGCAGGAATTCCAGAGAACTCCTACCTGAAAGGCACCTCCTCCTCGGGGAACTCCATGTAGTAGCGGATGAAGAAGCGCTCCGAGTCCTCGCGCTCGCCGTCGGCCACGATGCTGCCGTTGAGCTTGGTGATGGATGGCAACCTGCAGGCACACACCAAGAGCCACAGTCAGCCAGGAGGGGAGCCCAGACAGCCTCACCAACAAGGCAGCCACATCAAAAGGGCCTCAGCTTTAACACCGTGAGGATTCCTGCCAGGAAGCTCAGGCCTCGATCCCTTTGACAGAGCAGGGGAAGTTCAATGTAATTTCTCGAGAGCCTTCGAAATTTAACATTTTCATTTCACCACAGATATGCATCACACGTGCACAGATTTGTAGGAGACTCACAAAATCCCCTGAGAAGTAGAGCAGTCAGATTTAACATTTTCACTTCTGTGACTTTTCCACAAAACAAGCTCCAACCTTTCTGCACTCACACAGAACTTCATCTCCTGCCAGCCTCTTCCTCGGATTACCTGCTCCAACCCCTTCCTTGCCTTGTCACGTTTCTGCTGAGCAGCACAAACCAACAGACCTGGCTATTAGCAGCTTCCTGCGCTCCTCGGTGGTGTAAGACTGCAGCAGAGGAATTCCCAGCAATTTCACTTCCTCCAGCTTGGGGAAAGAGTTTAACTTGTCAATGTCTTCCCAGCAATGCAGACCTGCTCAGGAGGAAAGATTTGTGTTAACAAACACAGAAAACACATCATGGATCCAAGATAATCAGACACAGCCAAAGAACATATGTGACAGGAGAGTGTCACTGCTGCTCCTTTGAGAAGTTGGCTTTTTGCTCACGATGTGCTGCTAAAAAAAATCAACATTTGCTTACAAGGCAGAGGAGCTGAAATTCTCTAGTGCTGTTTCAAGGTCTAGAAGGATGCTCTCCATGGCTTTTTTATGGACCACTCAACCTTTGGCCTCACTGCTGGGGACTGACCAGCATCAGTGATGTGGTGTCTATAAAGGGATGCTGCCTTCAGAGTGCTAAAGCCACCAGCACTTCTTTCATTCCAGGCATCACTAAACTGCCATCAAAAGGCTTTACCTCATGTACACAACCACCTTGGGTCCCATTTCTGCTCACAGCCCAATGGTGAAACAGTCCCAGAAGCCATCCAGCCATTTAATGGAAAAGGTTTTAACTCGTTTTCAGCCCCCTCTAGACCTCACACTTGGCCTAACAAAGCAAGCAGGGAGGGCAAAATAAAACAAAGTGAGGACTGAGCCCAGCGGAGCCGTGACTGCGTGGTGAGATCAACACAACTCGTCTTGGAGTCTTCACCTGCCAGAACTTCAGAGTGCAGCAGCTTTCTCTAAAACCCCCCAAAAGTTTTAACAAGCTCCTTGGGATCCCTGTTTGACTTTCAGCTTCCAAAACATCAAAATGCAACACAGAGCTCGGAGTTCTTAAGCACCTGGCATCAAAACTGCAAAACTACTTACCAGAGGAGCACTTGTTCCTCGATGAGACAGTGCTTTCAAATGCAGCTTAACAGGCTTTTCCTCCTCTAGTTAAGCTTTTATTACAGGGATTCCTTGATGCTCACGTTGTAGGGCATGTTAATGAAGTCCCTTCTACCTGCCTGACACTTCAGCGGCACTGGCACAGCATATAAAGCCGTAAAGAACAAAAGCTGCTGGTGCATGAAGCACTCCTGCAGATGAATTCCTGGTGTATGTGTCACACACAAACACGTCAGAGCCCCCACGAGCTGCCCTGCAGCTCCTTCTCTCCCAGCACAGGGTGCTCTGCCCAATATTCCGACTGCTCATTCTCTTTCTGGAGCGTTGGCTGGAAATTCTCTGGGGCTGGAGTGTAAAAGCAGCTTCCAGCATCACTTGTGAGGCTGTAATGACTGAGCACAGATGACAGACAGCTTCTGCTGGGGGATGCTTGATCCATGCTGCCTACCTGCAAATGTCCTCGTTTTACCCGAGATAAAGCAGGGAATAAAGGCAAAATGGGATTCTTTCATCCCCTCCACTGCCAGACATTTATTTATCCTTCCCCAGCCAGGAGTACCTGAGGCAGGGATGGGAAACAGAGGGAAACTACCAACATAAAAAAAACCTTTCCAGCTCATTTTTGACTAACTGGTCCACACTGCTCTGACTCATCTTTTGATAATGAGTGAATACCCAAAGCAGCAGGAAAATCCCACAGATGGGCAAGTTCATTGCTTGTCATCTATACAGGAGGAGAGACTCTGATCAACCAACAAAACCCATCCCAGCTTCCAGGCTCTCACCTGACTTGTGCAAGTTGATGGATCTTAGGTTGGGGAAGAGCCTTGCCAGGGAATCTTCTGACTCCTCAATGGTGGTGAGGTTGTTGTTAGCCAGGATAAGCGTGTCCAGCGATGGAAACATAATTCCCAACTTTCGAATTTCAGTCCAGTCTTGAAGGTTATTGTCAGTTATGTGGAGTAGCTTGAGAGACTGACAGCAAACTGGAGAGCAAGACACTGTCTCGTAGTCATTAAGGCACAGGAAGAGCTCCTCCAAGCTGCACAGGGCAGAAAGGATCATGTCATCAATTTTTTGTGATTTTAACACAACTTTCTGCAACAGCTCTGAGAACCTTGGTGTAGAGAAGGTCTTTGAGCACTCCACAGAGAGTGTTCCAACTACATCTCTGCTCCCATCCGTATCTTCAGAGATTAAAAGAGCCTTTTAAATGTCCCCTGAATTTCTCCCAGTACGGTGTAACAGATTGGTTGGGGTTGTCTTCCACATCTGTGCCCAACAGGCCGCCAACCCAGCTCCAACAGTGACTGGGACCTGCTCCCAGTGCCCTCAGCTTAATTTAAAATGGGGTTTTGATACAACACTGATGATGATTTTTTTCCCCACATCACTGCCATGGATTCCCAGTAAAGAAAGAACAGATCCATTAAAGAAAGAGCAGGTCCCACTAAGTTTTCAGACAACTGAACTCTCACAATCCCAGGGAAGTGTAGGCTGGCCACACAGGACATTGTGCTGTCCCCATCTCTGCTTACAAAGCCACACACAGAGGGATCTGTCATCAAAACAAACCCACTGAGGACATCCATGGGAGCAGAATGCCAAGGTGGCCCGTGACCAAAGCACAGAAATCAACACCTGAGCCGAGAAAAGCAGGATGAAATACTCCTTGACAAGTGGCCAGACCCTCAGACGTACCTCTCATTTAACAGGTATGCCCTGCACCATTCACTGCACAGTGACTCACAGGGAAGTGTGACATTTTGGGGGTCATTATCCATCTCTGGTATTTAGGTTTGGAGGAGGAGAAGGCCTGGGCTTTGCAGCACCACCCAAGTTTGGTTTTTAGGACAATGCAAAGCACTCGCCTGGAGTTCCCAAACTCCCAAAGGAAAACATCCCTTTTTCCCTACTGCTGTTTGCGTCCTCACTGCCCCCTCATCCCTCAGCACACGACTCCACAGCCCAGCCTTGTCCTGAGTGCAGCAAACCCCCAGGTTCCCAGGCTTACTCTGGCAACTCCTGCAGGATGGTGTGCACTGTTTCCCAGGAAGCTTTGCTGTTGTTGAGCACAAGTTTGCGGACGCCAGCGAAAGACCCAGCGCAACTTCTCTCTAAAACGGACAAACTGAGAGGGTTGGAACTCAGGTTTAGAAACTCCAAGTGGGGGACGTTGGACACAATTTTACTGACCTGAGTGGGGAGGGAAGAAAAACAAAAACAAAACAAAAAAAAATAAAAAGAAAGAAATGTGTATCAGGCAGTAATCGGAGCTCTGGCAATAATATCCCACACCTCCTAAAAGGGGCCCTGTGGAATCACCACAAAGCAATGATATGGGGAAAAACATAGGGATATCTACCTGTAATTCATACTCCAGCCATTCCTGATCTAGATGGATTGGTTAATTACTCATTCTCCTCAAGAGTTCATTTAATTACACTCTAGGAGCAGCTTGATAAGAGAAAGGCAGTCCCTTGGGAGAGGCCATAAAATCCACCTGAACCCCAAGGCTGAGCAGCCGCACATTCCAGGAGCCAGCCCTCGCTCACAGGGGGCCACGGGCTCTTCTCCTGCCTCCCTGGCCAACACTGAGCACTTGTCCAGCTTCCCACTGCTCCCCACAGAGCTCAGCCAACCCCTAATTCCCTCCTGGACTGGGGAAATGAGTGGGAAGCAGCTTCCAGCACCAGCGGGCATCAGTGCAGAAAATAATTCTGAGAACACCTGGCTGGAGAGCTCCACCCCACAGAGCTCTGGGATGGGCAGAGATGGGCACACAGAGGTCAATAAATGGCCCAGCTGTTGGCAAAGGGTGATTGTCTCATCAATTCAAGTGTGGCAAACATGAGGTAATGAGTCCGCCTCACTTCACACCTCCTCTCAGGTGGTGACATGGTTTGGGTGCTACACTTCAAGAATTAAGTAGGCAAACTGGATGACATCAGTCCAGCAAAAACACAGGATTTAGGAAAAATGGCTTATGTCGGATGATTGGAAGAAGGGTATTTTTTCAGCATTATACTAAAATAAGGAAAGGAGACATTAAAGTTCTTCTTAGTGGTATAAAAAGCTGTTGTATAAGGAGCAGTGATGATGCTCCTCTTGCCTGCTGAGAACAGGGCAGGCAGAAATTGGCTGAAATTGCAGCACAGGAGACTTAAATTACACAGTTTAGCCTATGAGGTTATTAGCTAAGCATGGGAACAGGCTACCCAGGGATCTGGAATCCCCAGCACGGGCAGGTTTGAGGGGTGGGGAGATATTTATCTGGTGTGGATGGGCTGTGAAAACTTAATCCTGTCTCAGAGGAAGGGGCCAGCACACAGAGAAGCCTTTCAGTTCCAGGGCAGCCTGAAGAGACTGAGCACAGAGCAGAGTGTGAGATGTGTGAGTGACCAGTGTATGACCAGATATGAGGTCAGCCCCACTGAGCTGGGACACTGCAAACACGGCATTCCCTCCCTGCTTAAAGACATGAGAATCTGATGGCACAAACCCCCATGATATCCTGGTTTTCTCCACTTACTTCCAACAATAAACACTAACATAAAAGCAGAGCATAATCCAGTGAGGAACTTAATGACACTTGAATGGATTGAGATTGTTTCACTCCTGTTACATTGCATTTATTGAACATTATTTCATCCAAGCACTTCAAAGGATTTTACAACAGCATTTAGCATTAATTAATGAGGCTGCAGAAAAACCCTTTATGGTAAATATTATTAAATCTGTTCTGCAGATAAGGCAACAAACGAGGAGAGGGAATAAATACCTTGCCCACCATCACAGTGGCAAAGCTGGGAATCAACCGCCAGCTACTCTGCTAAAAACTAAACTGCTCATTAACTTCTTGGGATTAGAAATGCCAGTTCCACTGCTTCGCATGATGATATAAAACAAAAATACAGATTTTTCACCCACAGCCATGACTGTAAATCACAAGGTAAAGGAGTGAAGTGCCACACTGGATTAATTTCATCACATGTACTGCTCAGTTGCTGTCGCAGTAAATGAACATCACCTTCAGAAATGAGAAAGAAGCCACAAGAATGGAACTCTCATCAAAGCAACGCGTTTGCAGCCAGTACCAGCTGTGAGAGGCACCCAGTGAGGTGCCCATCACCATTTTACCTCGTGCCAGTCTTCCAGTTTGTTGTCAGAGAGGTCAAGCTCAAAGACGTGGGCGCAGAAGGCGGCGATCTCGTTCTCGTCCCCGGCGCAGGTGATGCCACAGCTGTTGAGCACCAGCACACTGGGCAGGTTCAGGCGGTCTGCCACGGGAGAAAACAGCAGCTGCCTCAGCTCAGCACTGCCTTGGAGTTACACAACCCAGCCCCAAACATGGATGTTACAGCCAGCAAGAGAAATCTAGCAGTAATGTCGGAATTTACACCGATTCCAGGCTAAACACGGATTTTATAACTGACACCACCTTGAAGTCTTGGTTGTAAACATGAAGTACCTCTCCTATCAGTGCTCTTCAGTTCCTCCATGTATTTCTGTGTGTTTCAGGCCTGTCCTTTCTCATTTATGGCCTGTCTCCTATCTGTCCTTGCCACAACTTCTGCTCTTCCCCAGGCAGCTGCTGCTGCAGATAGGACACAGGACTAGGGGAGTGCCAGCTGCACAGTCAGACTCACTTATCCTCTTACCCTGAGCCCACGTGGGCCTAGTAACAGCCAGGAGGTATTTAAACATTTCTTAGGAGGTATTTAAACATTTCTTAGGAGGTATTTAAGCATTTCCTTTCTAAGCTTTCCCTTCCCAAGGTTCAGTGTAGAGCATTCGGCATTCATGCAAAAACTCAGGTCTCAGCTCTGCCTTTCCATTTCTGCTCTGGTTTTGCTTCAGCTCCTCCTCAGACAGGTAAATGTACTCAAAGCTACAAGCAAGGACTTGGACCTCAAGCACAGCCTGCTGTGCTAAGGCTAAACCATGACAAAAAGCTGGGGGTTTGTAGCAGGAAACAATTTCCACACAAGAAATCCAGGTTGAGGCAAGGCAAGCCATCAGTCTTACATTCCTACAACATGGCTTTCCCACCTCTCTGGAGGACCGAAATCCATTAAAATCTAACCACAAGCTTTTTCCTAAATAGGTGGCCCCTTTTCTCCTTAACACTTGACAGCTGCACGACAAGAAAGGGATTCTAGCAGCAAACAATTACCTGGAGTGATCTGGGTTTCCAAGTTTTCTGGCTCACAAGTGTTTGGTTTCTTAAAAGGACAGCGTGGCACTTTGGGAATTACCAGTGCAGTATTTGTAAGTCATGTCTCAGTCACGTTTTAAGACGTGGCCTCTTTTCAGCACCCAAACAGCTCAGGTGAGCAGGAGAGAGGTAAATTTACCTGCAGAGAGGGCACTGCCTGAACATTCCATCAGGCATTTTTTCTGTTCTTGTTCATTTTGAGAGCGTTTTATCCTCAGCTGAACTCAGGCCCTTTTTTTTCTCCTCTGTCAAACCCAGTTATTGGAAACTTCATCCAGCTGATTTCCATGGCCATTTTCCCCTTTGGGGCTGGTTATGACACAAAATTGACCTGATGGATGTTTGGATTACTCCTACAGATCATGATGGGCAAGACGTGTGACACAAAGAAAGGGCAGCTCTGATGGGATCAATGCAAATCTCAGACCCAAACCAAGAATTAAATGCCACCACCAGAGCGTGAGGGAAGACTAAAGGGTGTCACATGGATCTAGTTCAGAGGAGATGGTGACACAGATTCTGCAGTCTGGGAGGCTCAAGGACATACACGAGCAGCCCAGAGCTTCAGACACACATCTGGCTAAATTCCCTCCAGGCAGCAAGGTCAGGAGCACAGGAGAGGGGAATTCTCCACTAGGTCACAAAGAATTTGGTGCCCTGAGAAGACAAAGTACACTGCAAAGAAAAGCAGCCTGGCTGGAGCTTCAACAGCTCCTCACTCTGCTTGAAATGTGTCCCCTTCTGTGTACACTGAGCTCCTGGCCCTGTAGGCATCAAAGCAAGCTGGTGGCATGGGAAACAACCTCACATTTAGACATTCGATGTATTTTTAAGCCACCTCTGCCAAAACATCTGTTGCTGCGGCCAGTAATAAAATAGGATCAGTGGCCTGAAGAAATTCTCCAAGGACTGCTGAACCCTCAAAACACAGACTGCACAGGGCCTTAGGTCCATCTTCCACTCACAGGGCTGGAACCTGGTCATCTTGAAGGTCCCTTCCAACCCAAATGATTCTATTCTATTCTCTAATTCTGATTCTGTCGTGCCGTAGAGAAATTTGTGCTTTTTACAGCAACCAGTTCAGTCACTTTCTACCTTTGTTAGAATCCAGACTCTCAGATCTCCAGTGAAAAAAAAAAAAAAAAACCAAACCACATTGTGATGGCTCTTTTTCTGGGCAATTCAAGGTGATTCCTCTTTGAGTTGATGCCTCCCAGCACCCTCCCAGATGCTGAGAAAGATCAGAATTTACCTTTCATGGGTGAGCCCTGTGGAGTTGCCGGGACATGCACCCCCATGCCAGGCCCACGGCGGTAGGGGAAGTTCTCAGGGCTGTATTTCTCACACAGAACTTGCATGAAACTCCTTCCACTGGGCTGGTCCATGCTCCCTTCTTGGACTTCTGGTTAAAGAAGAGAAAAACAGAGCACATGAGCGGGCAGCAAGTAATAATCACTTCTAAGAGTGGGGTTGAGCACACAGGGAAAGCAAGCAGATGGGTCACGGGTTTTATTTCTGAGCTGCAGATCATCCAACAGGTCTATTTCAAACTCAAGATTAAAGTGAAACATGACTTGAACCCAAAGCCAGAGGGTTTGGTGCTGCACAAACACAGCATTACAGGCCAAGTGCAAGACTTCCTTACCCCACATGCTCTTCCAGGATAATTCCAGGCTGCAAAAGGTGACTTCTGTACTTGTCACTCGTGCCCCTCCCACGAGGACTGCGAGAAGTGCACAGCTCTTCTCAAACACACTTGCAGGGCAGGCAGGAGGGGAAGGAGCAAACAGCTGTTTGTGAGGAGGAGATTGCTCCACCAGCTGTTTGCCAACTTCCCCTTTCTGCTGTGTCACCGAGCATCGCTTGGCCAGGCCGAGAGGCAACTTCTGCCAGTTCCATTCTGCAGCTGCCTAATGCATCTGGGAGATAATAACTGTGCCCTGCGTATCTGGGCATGGCACAGAGCAGCACAGGAACAAGGCCTGGCCTCATCACGGCCTGCTGAGCTGCCTGGAGAGATACTGAGAGTCAGCTGGGAGTGTTTTTGGCACTAGGACCCCCCCGTGGCCCTGCCCAGCTGGGACTCAGCCTCGCTCTCTGCCTTGTTTTTCCCGTGCACTTGGCATTGGGTGGGTTTGTCACACAGGAGCAGAGTTCATCACTGAAGAGATTGTTGTTTCCAGAGGTTTCCTAGTCCTGCTGCCTGGACACAGCAGCACAGTCCTGAACGTGCAGGCAGCAGTGCAGGCTTCCTACAATGTACCATGAGTCAGAGGGCAGCTTTTCCACTAATTACTGTAAAATTATATTTTTAAACCTCAGGCTGGGGCCACACATTCATTGCAAGCCATGTTGCTAATCTTGAATTAAAGTTGTTGTTTTTTTTTTTCCCTTAGACTGGTTAGGGGCAAGGATATAAACCTAGATATAAAATTCTAAACAAAAGTGATTTTCACTGAGGCTCCCTTTGCTGAGAATCAGCTGTTTAACAAGTTCCACTTCACTTCTTCACGACCAGACTACCTAAAACCCACCAGCCAAAAGGATTTGAGTACAATAAGCAGCAACTGACTGAAGCATCTTATCATTTTTATATCATATATGAAGTTTAAATACCACAAATAGGGACTTACAGGATTAGTCTTAAAAAAAAACCCACCCAAAAACCACCATTTTCATCTCTCAACAGCTTGGTTGATTCATAGCTCAGACTTGACTCATGTCACTACTCTACCTAGAATCAAAAAACAAACCCTCAGACTGGAGTTTGACAGGAACAAGGCATTTAGTTTTAGGCTAAACCATTCCACGTGGTGCAGGAACAATCTGCACTGACAGCCAAGGCTGGAAGGCCTCGTTCCAGGGTGCTCTGGGAGCTCAGCACCATCCACAGACAGCCAGGGCTTTCCAAACACACACCAAGACCTCCTGGTCTGGAAATTCTGGAACTCCCATGTGCACAAAGCCTTCTGTCCTTCACGTGGCTTTTCCACCAGCTCCATCCCTCTTCATCTGCTGAACAAACATCAGCTGGGAAATTCCACAGCAGAAACTCACCTTAGAGGCCAAAAAAAAGGCGTTTTCAGCTACAATGTGAGAGCAACCCAGAACTGAGAACAAAAACTGCTGACATTTACATCCAACAGCTCTGAACCCCCAGCATCTTCTTCCTCAAGCTCCACTTTTGAACCCCAGAGCCACTGTGAGATGACAAACACGTCGTGGAGGGGGCAGTCACCTTTCCCACGGGATTTCACATCCCCTGTAATCATCTGAACCCCCACAAATGCCTGGGAGCAGGGAGCAGCAGGATGTGCAAAGGGAATGACAGGTCTCAGGGGAATGCTGTCAGCACAAGGTGACCTGCAAGGTGCACGTTTCTGAGCACAAGGAACAGCCCAGGGCTCAAAATAACTCTGGCTTTTCTAAACGGCAGCACGGAGTGCAAACGAGGCGCTTGGGCTCTGAGAGGTGTCAACAAACGGCCTTTGTTGTTATTTTTAAGTGCTCTGCTGCAGGGCTGTGGCCCCGGTGAGGAAGGACAGAGAATCCCACAATGGTTTGGGTTGGAAGGCACCTTAAAAATCATCTCGTTTCAATCCCTCATTCCAACACCGTGGTGCTCCAAGCCCCATCCAGCCTGGCCTTGGGCACTTCCAGGGATCCAGGGGCAGCCACAGCTGCTCTGGGCACCCTGTGCCAGGGCCTGCCCACCCTCCCAGGGAGGAATTTCTCCCCAATATCCAGCCTAAAGCCACTGTCTGACACTTTGAAGCCATTTCCCCTTGTCCTCTCACTCCAGGCCCTTGGAAACAGTCCCTCTCCATCTGTCTCCCTGCAAGGTCACACTGAGGTCACCCCAAAGCTTCTCCTCTCCAGGTAAACAATCCCAACTCTCCCAGCAGAGCTGTTCCATCCCTCTGATCATCCTGGAGCCTGCCTGGACTCTCCCCACCAGCTCCAGCTCCTGCCTGTGCTGGGATTCCCAAGCTGGAAGAAGCACTGGGAAGTGTCTGGAAAGAGGAGCACGACCCTGCCTTGAGACTGATTCCATGGAAACCCAGTTTTGGCGAGTGAAAAGAGAACACTAAAAGCAGCACGGAAAACGTTTCCATCCCCTGTGCTGGGAGCCTTCCAGGAGAAGAGGAGACCCTTCAGGAGAATGACATCATTAATGAGATGCTAATGAAATTCCAGTGCCACTCAAAGGCCTTCGGGGCACGTCCTGAGCAGTCACACCCCAAACACATCCTGACGCGTTTGTCCACACGGAAAACAAAGCTTGAGGAATGACAGACGGCACAAACATCCCTCTGCAAGGAGCTGGAGCATCGTCCTCCCCAGACTCGATTCAGGGAAATTATTTTTGAGATGATCTCGAGAGGCAGAGAAGTGAATCACAGAATGGTTTGGGCTGGAAGGGAACCTTGAAGATCATCACTTCCACCCCTCGGTGCCGTGGGCAGGGAAATCCCAGCAGGATTTATCAGGAATTGTAGCAGGGCAGGGAGCCTGACCCTCGGAGCCACCAGGACAAGCCACCCAGGCAGGTGAAACTCTGTCAAGGCTCCCCTCAAACCCAGCAGGGCTGTTTGCTCCCACGGCACAGCACTGTGCCGAGGAACCAGAGAGCACACGGCAGACACCTGAGTTATCCCCTGGCACGCTCCTGGCCCGACCCTGCCCCTGCCCCACTGCCCCAGCCATTATTCCCTGCAGGGAACCCCTGTCCTGCCTGCGGAGCCAGCCCCGGCCCTGTCCGTGCTGCTGGGCCCGGGCAGGACGAGCTCACAGCTGCGCCGAGCCCCCGAGGGCTCTCCCTGCTCCTCACACTGCCTGAGCCTGTCCCTGTCCCCTCACAGGGCCTGTCACCATCCCTCTACACGGCCTCTCCCTGTCCCCTCACACTGCCTGTCACCGTCCCTTTACACGGCCCTTCCCTTCACGCAGCCTGAACCTGTCCCCGTCCCCTCACACGGCCTGTCCCCGTCCCCTCACACGGCCTGTCCCCGTCCCCGTCCCCTCACACGGCCCCGGGCTGGCCCCGGCTGACAGCGGCCTCCGCGCTCCCGCACCGCGCCGCTGCCGGGGCCGGGGGGTGCCGGGGGTCGCCGGGCGGTGCCGGAGGCTGCCGGGGGTCCCCGCTGTCCCCCGCTGTCCCCCGCTGTCCCCCGCTGTCCCCCCGTCCCCCGCCCCTCTCACCCAGGCCCGGCGGCCGCGTCCCGCATCGACCCGGAAGCAGCTCCAAACATCACGTGACGCCGCGCGCGGTCACGTGGCGGGGGCGCGCCCCCCGTCGCCGTGGAGACGGCGACGCCGATGACGTCATCCCCGTCACCAAGGAGGGTTTCCTTGGGATGCGACGGGAAGAGCGGTGCCAGCGCACCGGGGAGGGGACCCTGCCCCTCTGCTCTGCCCGGGGAGGCGCATCGGGAGCGCCGTGTCCAGCTCTGGGCTCCTCAGCACGGCCGGGACAGGGACATCCCGGAGCGGGGCCAGCGGAGGGTGACAGAGGGGAAGGGACGGGAGCATCGCCCTGGTCCCTGTCCAGGGACCTCACCCCTGTCTGTCAGTGCCTGCAGGGTGGGCTCCCAGCAGGGCCCAGGCTCTGCTCTGGGGAACCAGCAGTGGCACAAGGGGAATGGGCAGAGACTGATCCCAGAAGTTCCACCTGGACAAGAGGAAGAATTTTTATTGCTCAGTGACCAAGCCCTGAACAGGCTGCACAGAGAGAATGTGGAGTCGCTCTCACTGGAGAGATTCCAGAACCTCCTGGACACATCCCTGTGCCTTGGGATGTCCCTGCAGGAGCGGGGAGGACCAGGTGACCCACGGAGGTCTCTTTGCCCTGGCCCAGTCTGTCATTCTGTGATGCCACACAGAGATGGTGCCAGGCTCCCTGCAATGCCAGGGCCCAGCTCTGGGCACCCCAGCGTCCTGCTGGAGCCAGATACATAAAATGATCAAAACCCGCAAACCCATAACCACTGCATGTTCAGGATGTGAAGTGGCAGCAGCTACAGCCCTGTGCTGGCAGTGCCCTTTACCCGGTCACCCATTTCTCTCCTGTTTACCCAGTGCTGGCACCTCCTTTTCTGCAGTGGCTGGTCAAGGGCATGATTACAGAATCACAGCTTGATTTGGGTTGGAAGGAACCTTAAAGCTCATCCCATTCCACCCTTCTGGATAGGCAGGGATGCCTTCTGCTAGCCCAGGCTGCTCCGGGCCTGACCTGGGTGATAAATCATGCTGAGAGTGAGGACAAATCCACCCAGCCTGGTTCCCCACCTCCGTCCTTGCATGGCAGGAATCAGAAAGTGCCTGAACCACGGCCTGTCCCGCCTGGCAAAGCCAGGGGAGCTGGAGGAGAGCTGCATTAGTCTCGGCTGAGTGGCTGCAGTGCATCTCCCCGGGCTGTAACATCATCGGGACAGCTCTATCCTGTTACCCCGAGCTGTGCACGCTCCTCCGGGGCTGCAGGGCACAAAGGCGGCATTGTGGCTGCCACCCAGGCACAGGACAAGAGAAGGAGCTCAGCCCCAGCCCAGGGGCTGGGTTAACTCCTGCTCTGCCGGGAATTCCTGCCTCGCTTCGGGCAGACACGGCAGGTTTGCACCCACACGACTCGTGCTAGGCCAGGGAGGCAATGCTGGGATCCCCAGAGCTAGAGCAGCGCGCTGAGGGTTTCCCAGCAGAAAACCTCCCTCCCAAAAAGCAAAGCGAGGCCATTGCCAGAGCTGGAGCCATCAGCACATGGCATTAACCCCAGCTCCAAACTTAAAAGCTGTAATAGGCTTAGTCATAGAACCTGATGAGCTAATCAGAGGTGGCCAAACCTATTACCACAGCTAAAACACAGCTGCACTGTCTGCCATTCCTGCTTCTCCTCGGGCTGGGTCCACAGCAGCTTTTTAAACAAAGCACGGGGCATTTCCTTCAAGACCATGGTGGAGAAAACCTTGCCTGATGCCAGGGTTAGGACAGACTCACATCCCTGCTGCCCATCCTGTGGCAAATTGACCCGTGTGGGAGGGCTCAGGGCTTTGCAGGTGTCACACTCCATCTCCCACAGACCATCTCCATCAGCAGTTCTGCTGTGTGCCACCCCCCCCCCTCCTCCTCCTCTCCATTTCACGGGCCTGCTTGCCCTTGAACAGAGAGAAAACCACTTGGGTGTTCTTCCTTTTTACCCTGTTGACACAACACTGGCTTTATTTGGTTCCTGGGCAGGCCAGCACAGCCGAACATTTCCTTGCTAACGCTCCTTAAAAAAACCCTTTTTTTTCCCCGTGCTCTGAACGGCTCATTTGGTCCTTTCAATACATTCCGGAGAGAGAGCTTTGTCTGCACTCGGCTTTCCTTCCCCCTCTGCTCCCCGGATCTGTTTCAGCAAAGATAAAGAATTCCATTGCATCCAGAGGCCACCCTCTCTCCCTAACAATCCTCAGGGTTTCCTTTTGCACAGCTCACCTGCTCTATTTAGTCGCTGGAAGGCAGAGGGAACATGCTTCAGCTGGTAACTGGCACCACGGTTTGAGTCGGAACACATTTCAGGGGCTGCTTTCTACAATTACAGATGGGCTGGATAGAGCAGATGTCTGTGTTAACCTCCACCGGCTCGGCGCTGCAAGTGTGAGAAAGTGGCCGCTGTACCCCCGGCTGACTTCAGGGCCCATTTCCCGGGAGCCCGGACGGGTCAGGGAATTGTTAACACAATATAATCTTGCCCCTCCGGGGAGCGGTTTGAATTCAGCCCAAGCTAACCCAGATCCTGAGCGCTTATCGCGTTTGGCTGTGTCATTGTTCGGGTTTGATGGGTCTCCATCTCCTCCTCCCTGGCACACAGGTATCCTCTTGCCGGTGCTTTCAGCAGCCCCGGCTCCTCCCTGGCAGGCTCCCCTCTTTCCCACAGCCGCTTCCCCGGGGTTAAACAGGCCATGGGAACTGGGAGAACTGGGATCAGCACATCCCTCCCTCTGCCTGGCCGTGCAGGGGATGCCAACAGTGACGCCTCACACCCACCCTCACCTCACTGACATGTCCGTGTGAGGGGACAGAGCCACCAAATCCCAGTTATTTTCATGTTTTTCGAGCTGGACCCCATTAAACTCAGCCGGCAAAACATCCTGAATATCTGAAAATAATCCTGTCCCAAGCCTGCCCTCATTACTCGCGTTTCTAATGCAGCACAAATTAATGTCACCCACGACTGTCACCGGGGCACTCACCAGGGGCTGAGTTGCACAAACTGAGGCCAGAGGGGAATCACTCACATCCAGCATAAAACCCACAAACTCCTCTAATTTCACTGCCATTTGGTCTGAAGGGCAAAAAAAAAAAAAAAAAAAACCCTCCCATGTATTCCTGAAAAATTACCTGAGATGGAGAATCAAACCCAGTCTGTGAAAAATCAAACAGCTAATTACTCACTGTGCTAATGAAAAAAAAAAAAAACAAACAAAAAAAACAGGCTTTTTTCCAGTCAGAGTGAGGCATCTAAACCCAATTAATTCCCAGCTCACACTAATAATGTTCAAAAGGTCTCGCTGCACACGGAGCAGGAGTGTCACTGTCACACTCAGGGACACCGAGGTCACCCAACTTCCCTGGGTCACACACAGAGATAATGGCAGCAGCAGAGGAAGGAGCATCTCTTAGGCCGTGCTGCTTTATCAGAATACTTCTCCCTATATAAAAAACAGCAGAGGTTTTAGGGGGAGGGCTCGGTAGAGGATTTAAATCATGCAATTTTCTGTTTCTTTTCTGTAGCTTTTTGATCCTTTCACTTTTGGGTCTGGCAAATGCAACTTCCTTCATCCTTGGAGATTATTCTTCAATTCCTCAAAGAGGCTTCAATTTTCTCGCAAATCTCTCTTCCTTTCACTTAATTTAAACATTTATGGCCAATTCCATGATTTAATAATGAGAAATAAAATTGGAGATTTACTAAGTGTGGAGAGAAGACCTTTCATTCCATCTGAGGATTAAGAAGGGAGTTAGAGGTGTGAGCCCTGCTAGCCTGACCCGAGCTCCAGGAGAGCCCAATCCTGACGGATGCTGAGCATTCCCAGCTCCCACCCAAGCCAGGGAATGCTGAGCACACTGCAGATTTGGCCCCGGAAGACTCAAGCAAGCTCATAAATCCACAGCAGAGCTGTTTCATAGATATTTTGCTAATAACTTTAGAGCCTGACTTCATTTAGCACCAGTGCCAGCTGATCAAGTGCAAGCTGCTCCTCGCCACACCATTAATTTAAGGTAACTGTTCACTGGGATCTTTGGTTCCGCACAAACGCTTCCCAAATCACTTCCTCGGTCTCCGTCAATTATCCGAGACTAATGCACCTTGAAGTTACCTTTTAGAGCAAACATTTCTCCGTGGCCATAATTCTCAAATATTATCAGCGGCCCGAAGGTGGGGACGACGCAGCTCTCAGCGTCGGAAATGGAGGCTGCGCGTTCAGACGGAGAAATCAGAAATAAATCAGCACCGGTGGAGTCTCAAGATCGATTGCATTTCCATAATTTGGCAATTGCTAGGCATGCTCAGAGGACCAAGCGGGCCTTGAGCCTTTTATGCAGCTGATTTCATTTTCTGGATGGCTACTATTAGATAAAGGCAGCTTTCTCAGGT
The DNA here is from genome assembly GCF_029207755.1 of Chamaea fasciata. Taxonomy (NCBI): domain Eukaryota; kingdom Metazoa; phylum Chordata; class Aves; order Passeriformes; family Sylviidae; genus Chamaea; species Chamaea fasciata. The sequence continues at coordinate 4,450,836 of NW_027094109.1, forward strand.
GCTGCTGCGATGGCGCTGCTGCAAATGAAGTTTGGCAAATCAAATCTCCCCCACTCGGGGCCACACTCGCTCAGCTGGCTGCTGTCACCCTCTCCATCATCGTGGGGACCCCTCTGGGCGCTCAGTGCGGGATGCAGCTGCCCTGCTGTGCTTGGGAGAGCCCCAAACTCAGGTGTGATCTGATCTGCCAGCTCTGTCCTCTCCTGTGATCCCTCAGCGTGGTGTCCTCACCTCTGGAAGTGCCACAGCACAGCCAGGCACTCGCTGACCCAGCCTGGGCACGGACAGCACAGCCAGGCACTCGCTGACCCAGCCTGGGCACGGACAGCACAGCCAGGCACTCGCTGACCCAGCCTGGGCACGGATCATGCTCAGAGCCCTTCTCCAGCCAGCTCTGGATCTGTCCCTGGCCTGGCACCCACCTGTTCCAGGCACATCTCATCTTGGACCACAATTTCCATCCTGTTCACTCAGACAAAAAGGGCACCAGCAGACACAAATGAGCCCAGACATGGAAAAGGCTGAGCCTCCCTCTGCCAAATGTCCTGGATTTGGAGCTCTGATGAGACAGAGAGGTGCCACTGCTGTCTGATTTTGGAATGGGGCTTTGGCTGGGAGAACAGGACAGAACAGAGCTAGAAGCTGTCTCTTCCCATCTTCTGTGTGTAACAACTCCATTACAGGTCTGGATCCCACTTGGAGAACGATGCTGGCTGCGTCTGTGGGCTGCCAGAATTCATAATAATTAACCATTAGTGTTGGCAAACACTTGGCAAATCTCCACCCGCTCTTAGAGCCCTCTGCAAACAGGAACAGATTAAACCTTGCCAGTCCTACACATTAATCCAAAGATTTCCCTCCACTTCTATTCTCTGACAGGGTATTTAGCAAACAGGGTGAGATTGGGAAATACTCCGGTCGCCTCCGTTTTACAGAGTGGTGGCAAAAGTGACATTTCCAAAGCCCCAACAAGCACTGCTGGTGCAGGAAGAGTGAGTTTTGTGGCCTCCAGCCCTGCCCCATCCTTCCTCTGCCTGGCAAGGCTCCATTCTTATCTCACTGGCAAGAAAGTCCCAGCAGGAAAGGGATGCAGACTCAGCCCAGTCTGTCATGGATCAGCAAACTCGTGGAGAGATAGTTCTGCTTCTGTCCTCGCTGCTGGGACACAGCAGAAAATAACCCAGAAATAGCCCTGAGCAAAGCACAGAGCACGGGGTGCTGTGACAGCAGCTTCTCTTGTCCCTGCTGTGGCTCGGTGGCATTTTTGCCACCCAGCGTTGCCCTCCTTGCTGCTGTTTTCTGACAGCTCCTTGGGGACATGCTCTTGTCCAAAACAAACCTAAAAGCAGTGGGGTTTCACTCCAAAATACTGATGTCCCCTGGAAATACAGTGTTCCCACAGAGGAATTGGAATGAAGCAGGTTGGTCACAGGAAGGAATTACATCTTCTAAACCAGCAGACTTCCTCCTCAAAGCCATTCCCTGACAAAACTCCAGTTTCCCACTCAAGGCCTAGCTCCAAACAGAAATATCATCCATTTGACCCAGTCACAGTGTGCCAGGGCCATTAGAAACGGCCAGCAGACAAACTTCCCTCAGAGAGGAGAACAGTCTGGCTCCCAGCACCTCAGAGCACCGACATTTGATGGCTTTCTGCTCGTGTCTGGCTCCCTACCACGTCACGACCTCCATTTCAGCCGAGGGCTCAGGATGGCTGAGCAGTTGTTCAATAAAAGCAGGGGCTGTGTGTTCACCTCCTCGTTCCAGTTTAGCTCAGCCAGCAGCAATCAGAGCATCCTCCTGTGCTCAGGAACACTCAGGAGCATTTGCTGTAGACTCTGGAAGAACAATCAGTTTGAGGCTCGCAACTCAGACATCTCAGCGCTCGTCTGGGAATAAAAAGGTCTTTCTTCTTTTCCTCCCCTGCTTCTTTCCCCTCATTTGTGTTCATTTCTGGCTTTGAAAGGAAATTGCTTTAAATCTCAGCTCAGCAAGAGCTGGAAAGCCAGAGGACTCCGTTCAGGAACATTCCCTGGGAGCTCAGGCAAAAGCTCCTTTTTTTCTGGGACTGAGCAACATGAGGACAAGTATTTGGGGATGAACAGCAAAGGGACAGGGGCTTGGAAGGCAGAGTGTCCCTGCCCATGGAAAGGGGATGGAACAGGGTCCTTTAAGGTCTCTTCCAACCAAAACCAGCTGGGATTCAGTGATACAGGGAAAGATGGAAGAGGTTTGAAAAAACATCTAAACTGCCTTTTCCTCACCAATGCCAGTGCAAATCCCACTTTCCCTGTGAAGAACCTGCCAGGAACGTCCATTTTCCCCGCCTTTACACCCCAACAGATATTTCCTGTCCCTTGTACCCTAAACCCAATACATCAAACACCAAAAACAACAGCCAGGATTCGTCTGCACACATTGATCAAAGCCCGAAAAACGCTGCTCCAAACCAGCTCGAGCCGAGGCACAAGAAATGTTAGGCCTTTCCCCTGTAACAGAGCCTTATTTATCACACTGGAAAGGGTACTTTGGAGAGGCAAATGGCCAACTAGTCCCTTTGATACATGGAGATGCTTCAAGATAGGTATGATATAGAAAACCTCGGCGGAGATATGTCCCAGCTAATCTGACAGTTATCTCTTTTACAGCCAACTACTGTCATTTCAGTCTTTGAGAACTGCCAGCGATGCTGATAACTGCAGACCTCGACACAGCAGAGGAGAAAGCCTTTGTTAATTAAGCTCCCTTCATTTTCATGCGGCTCTGGCCCCAGCGGGGCTCTCGTGGAGCCGCTGCTGTGTGGCCCTTTGTGCTGGTGATGGCAGTGCCACACATCCTGCCCCCCAGCCAGGGCAGCTGCAGATCCTCGCCCTGCGGCTGGAATCCTCCCTGGGATGACATGCTGCAGCCCTGCCACCCACCAGACTCAAAACTCACCTGGAACACAGCAGATCCTCCCCCCCCCCCGGAGGGGAAAAACCCCTCCCTGAGGGATGCATAAACCTGCCCATTGTCCTGCTACGGGGCTGATTTTCCCAGCGTGGTGTCGGGTTCCAGGGGAGCCTATTTATGCTGAATTCGTGAGAGCCACTTTGTGCCCAGAAGAGTTCAGCTCTGTCTTTTCAATCAGTTAGTGGCCATCAGACCCTAATGGGGTTTCTGGAACTGTGGGTGCTTTATGCTCTGTTCGGCAGGCGTTTGGGCTGGCTGAGCTCTTCCCTGAGCTGTGTTCAGCCCCTCACTCCAGGCAAACGGGATGTCCCGTCACTCTCATTCCCTCAGCGGACTTGCAAGTGTCACATGTGAGCCCAGACTTATTTTTGACCATTTCTGGTGGCAGTTTGCAGTTCTTTCTACCTGATTCTGCTCACACTGGGGCTGTTTCCCTTGCCCTTGCCTCACTCTCCTCCTGATGGCCACTGCTGCTTTCCCCCTCCAGCCAAAGTCACTGCAAGAAATTCCATCACCTTCAGTGGGTGAACAAGTGAAGCAGAAGAGAGAAACACCCATCCTGCAGGTAATTAATTGCAGAGCTAAATGAAACTGAAATGACATCACCAGCACAAAGGGCCACACAGCTAAATGAAAGTGTTGGAGGGGCTTTCATCACTCATAGCGGGCTTTTCACAGCCAAGTTGTGACAGCTTCACCCCAAACCAGTCCACCTTTGCTTATCTGCTCTTTCAGAAACTTAGAAACCTCCTCAGGAACCAGCCAGCCTCCACTGAACAGTTCTCACCCACTGGTCTCTCTTTTTTACCTTCACTTTTGCCATCCAGAGCCATCACCCAAGAACCATCCAAACCAGTTACCCACATTCCTGTGCCTATCCCAGTTTCCCTGTGCCCACAGCTGCAGTTCCCAGTTCCCTGCCGGTTCAGAGGGATTCACCACCCCTCCTATAACTCCAAATCTCTGCAAAAAAAGCTGTTCCCTGTGGATCTCCCTCCACCTTTTGGGTCACTTACCTGGTGAGGCACTTGGGGGTCAAGGAGAAGGGCAGAAGCAGGAAAGATTTCTGTGGCCGTGGAATGGTTAAAAAGATTCCTGCCTCAGGACCACTGAGGGTTTAGTGTCTGTTCTATAATTTATAGCTCAGCACATCTCTCTTCCCAAGGTTTTGTGCTCACAGAACAACCCTTTTCTATTTCGTGTACACGGCTCAGCTCAGGAAATGCCCCCGGGTTAGCCCAGGCCTTGTTAATACCTTCACCCATGCAACCTCCGGGGAGAAAACAGCTTTTTATCGTTAGGTGAAAATGGAACTGCCTGGAAAAAACAACACAAACACGGGGTTTAGCCCACGAGCAGGGATTCCAGGCCTTTTAGTTAGGAAGCTGCCAGGCTGCTGTCGGCTGAGCCAGGGCTGGAGAATTGGCTGTCAGGGCAGGGAGAGACGTGAGCCCGAAACAGAGGGCAGCAGGAGGCTCCAACACGCTGGTTAGAGGGGATAAAGCAAAGTATTACATTTTAATTGATCTAATCTTTGGCTCCCGGTGGAATTTGCAGAGATATCTTACTAGAATTACCCAGGGTTTATCAGGAGACAGCAATACTGGGAAAGTGCCTTTTGCAAGGCAAACGACTCCAGATCTTGAACTGCATTAGCATTGGGGCTGGCTGAGCAAAAGAGCCCCCACAATGGTTTCAAAGATGAGAGGAAAGGGAAAAAAAAAAACAAAACCAAAAAAACTGGGCAGAGAGGGAATATGTGAGATGTAAACCCATCTGGGCATGCAAATGTGTGTGAGCACAAACCCAGCACATGCATAATGCTGCCTGCTCCCTCCAGGGTGGGACCTGGAAGGATTTACCAGGGAGCAGAAAATACAGGACAGAGGCACATTAGAAAAGACATCTCAGTGACAGCAGCTTTTATCCTCCTCGTCTGAGGTCCATTTCTGCTCTGAGTGCAAAACCTCTGAGTATTAAGAAAAGAAAGAAAAACAACACTAAAAAGAGAGGAGGGCAAGAGGGACATGAAACAAATCTCCTTAAAATACAGACCCAGATAGAAAATACCATGTGGGTGGGGCAAGCTAACAGGAGAGATAAAAAGCAAAGATACTCAGAAACCAGGTGGTTTCTCATCTTTTTTTTTTTCCTTGACATCCTCTGTCTGAGCAGATGACTGCGAGATCTTTGGAGATGCAGAATAATGTCTGGCTCTGTCAAGATTTCTCTTTATTCAATGCGGGGAAGCAGTGAAAAAAACATCAGGTCTGATAAATGATTCATGGAGCCTTTTCTTCTGCTAATCTGTAAATAAATTTTAAAAGGCAGCTTCCCTTTGATGAATGTATTCTGCGGCTCGTAGAAACATGTTGGCCTTTAAGCACAACACAGGCACTCTCTGATGTCTCTAGTGCTGCTGTCAGGACTTTGAAAGCCCAGCCTGGCTCCTTGCAGAGTTGGATGGAGTTTTACTGACTTACCTCAGCTCAGGATCTGCCTCTCCAACCCCACGGCATTGGGGGAGCCTTGCCTTATCTCACTGCTCAGTTTGTGTCAGGCAAAGGGGAATATCCTGTGGATTTACAGATGTGAAAGCCAGGAAGGACCTCTGTGAACATCTCACAGGACATCCTAAAAAACAAGCTCGAAATCCTCTCCTTGATGCCTGTTTTACAGTCACTGGGAGGCAGAGCTTCCCTTCACACCCTGCTGGGAACAGCAGAATGACCCCGGTGTACCCATCACCACGGATCACACCCCATTCCCTGCGCATCCTCCTCAGAAACATCTGCTGGAATCACCAGAACAATCCTATTGTACCCATCGCCACGGATCAAACCCCATTCCCTGCGCATCCTCTTCAGAAACATCTGCTGGCATCATCCTGGATTCACCCCTGTGCACCTGGGCTCCAACCACCATCCGTGGGAAAGATGGAGCTGCATCCCTGCTCACCCTGCTGCCAGTTCTGAGTGCTCTCCTCCCTCATCACCAGGTGTTTGGGCTTTTTTTTTATTTATTTAATTGACCTTTGCTTTTTAGCTCCTGTTTTCCATTCAGCTACAGGCAACAGCATCACCAGGGATGTGGACATTTGGGCAGCAGAGACCTGCAACAGCCAAAGCACCTCTTGCCTGTCAAGTTTCTGGGTTTCTCCCTGAGCAGATGGGTCTCAAACTGTCCCACAACTTTCCTGACTCTGAACAGGGGAGGAAAGAGAAAAAAAAAAAAGAGCATGATTATACAAGGACATCTTTTATTTCCGTACATTCAAGACAAAAAGAAAAGAAAACAATTCAAGAACAGGATGTACCTTCACTCAAGGTTTTATCTCCCCTGCCCCTCTCCACTGTCATCTCTTTCCTTTTACGACCAGAAATTGCATAGAATTTGTTTTATCAATCAGAAAATTAAATTTGCCAGTGTAAACCCCACATCTGTACCAAGCAGAGGGTGAGCTGCTGCAGTTTCTAGGGAAGTCACTATTTTCCTTACACGAGATCCTGGGCTACATGAATTTCTCAAATGTTTTGTGGCTGGGATTCACCCTGGAAGTTGAGGGTGCTCCGTGGGGTTTGGGGAGCTCTGGAGCCTGGGGCAGAGCTCAGAGTCACTTCAGGGGCGTGCAGAGCACAGCCAGGGACACTTTGGGGGTCCCAACACCTCCTCCCTCGGCTGGTGGGGACGGGCAGCCTCCCCCAGTGCTCTCCACTCAAAAGGCTCCCCCCACCCCATCCCAAGAATAAAAAGGAAAAGGAAAAACAAAAGCAAAAGATAACCCCAGAATGAAACAGAAGACACAGAACCCCTGAAATTCCAGGCGTTTCAAGGCCTCTTTGAGTTCACTGTGTTCGTTGGCTGCTTTTTTTGGCATTTTAATATATATGTATATATATATATCTATGTATAGATATATTTCTCTATATAAGTAATTTTAACAGCTCCTCAGGATGGACTTCCAGCAAATGCTGCTTCTCGCAGGGAGCGTGTCCCGTCCCATCCTCCCCTTCCCCCTTGAACCAACCCTCCGAAAAGGAAGAAGAGTTCAGCACCTGGTGCCTTGGAGACTGGGTCCTGACACACCCAAATTAAACAAACGAAAGAAAAAAAAAAAAACCAAACCCAAAATAATGACTCCTCCCTTCCCACAGCCACGGCAAATAAAAAGTCCCACCCCTGCCCTTGGAGAACATCCCCCAGTAAGTGATGGAGAGGCAGCGCCAGCGTCCTTTCTCCTGACCTTGGAGTGGGGAGAAGTTCCAAGAAGCCCTCTCCTGCCCCTGGGTGGGCAATATCTGCTACACCAGCCACCCACCGCGTCCCTCCTTCCCAGAGACCGCCTCTGGACACCCACCAGCCCGAGGACGTGGCTGCTGCCCCGCCAGGCTGCAGCGGACACCGAACCCGCCGCCTCCGCGTCCGCCCCAAGGTCCGCCTCGCTCCGGAGAAGCCGGGTTAACTGCTATCGATTTAAAAACGAGTTGACATTGTACAAGTCCGTGTTCTGTAAAATGGAACAGGACCCTCTCGTCCCACCCCCGACGTTAACCCCCCGCCGGCGTTACTCGGGCTCGCTGCTGTTGGTGGCCTTGTCCCACTCCAGGCTCTCCTCGCTGCGCGCCGGTGACCCCGCGGCCGGCCGCGCCCGGAGCCCCTGGAAGCGGCGACACTCGGGGCACACTCGGATGTGGGTACAGCCCCGGGCCACCAGGGCCGCCTCCTGGGCCAGTCTTTGCGCCAGGGGGTCTGGCTCGCCCCCGCTGCACAGCTTGCCGTTGCTGAGCGTGGTGGTGCTGCGGGCTCGGCGCTCCTCGGGCAGAGCGGGGCGAGTCCGAACCACCCCGGCCCGCCGCCGGCGGGGGTGGAAACTGTCCTTGCACAGGATGATGTTCCGCAGCTCCGTCACCATCTCCTGGCACACCGACACCTGCAGGGGAGAACGGAGCCCGCCCTGTTGGTGCGTTGCATCCTCCCCAAAACCAAGGAGATGTTTTGGCATAGAAGGGAAAAGGGTTTCGGTTTCGCCGCAGGACTTTTAGGGGACAAACGGCAGAAACTTCTGTGCCCTCCTGGATGTAATTGGGTCGATGCCAAGACAAAAACGCTGACAGGTCTTTATTTTACATTTCCTCAGAAATGTACATTTATGTTATCATTATTAATTTTGTTTATTAATATTAATTATTCGCATTAAACATTTAACTAATAATTAAATCAATTATTTATTTAATTAATATTATTCGTTTTGCTATTCTATTATTATATATAATTTATTATTACATTTATTGTATAACAATATATAGAATACATAATATATATTATACACTATAAAATGTATAATGTATAATATATAAGAATATATATTATATTCATTAAATATTCTATATTTATTGTATTAATTAATTATTATTTATCTTAATTATTATACATTTCCTCAGAAATGTAGCTATTTTCTATTGGGCTGTTTATCAAAAACCCACTCAAATCATCCAATACTTGAGGAAGAGCACGAGGCTTCTCAGCACATTTTCGGGGTGTTGTAGCAGCTCTGTGGGGCCCGTCCCTACACTGTGCACGGCTTTTTGTTCTTTTGCTTTGTATTATTTTCTTCTTTAATTAAAACCTTTTGCTTTTTCAAGACACACTCGACCATGCTGTCTCCCAAGTTATTTTAAGCCATTTCTGGGAGGCTGCTGGACACCCTCAGAGTGCATTGAACCCTCGTGGAGCTAAAAAAATCTGGCTTGGCGAGAATTTCAATAGTCCTGCTGACCTGAGTCCCTCAGGGGCTCTGGGTCCTGGGGTGATGAGGGCTTGGGGTGACCTGGGGTAGTCAGAGATGTCCCTGACCATGGCAGGGGGTGGCACTGGATGAGCTTTAAGGTCCCTTCCAACCCAGGCCATTTTTAAGATTCCGTGATATGATTCTGACACCAAGTTTTTATGGATTTAGTGCTGCTGGTTTTCAACATCCATGCTGAGACATCTACACTTGATTTACCCCAACTGTGCCTCTCATCAGAGACCCCACTGTGTTCTTCACCCCCGCATCAGCACAAGATCCAAACCTGCTGCAGGTACAAATCCCATCTCCAGGAAAGGCCCCTGGATGTTGTACACATCTTTGATCCCTCTGAAAGCCCTTGGAGCATCTCTACAGCCTCGCTCTGAGTAGGAGTGCACGAGCAGCTCACGGATTTTAGTCCCTGCCCAAAGGACCAAGCCTGTTCCTGTGTTTGAGGTGTCCTGGCTGGGATTGCTCCTCAGCCTGGGTGCATGACTTGCTCTAGGACACCCCACAGACGGCAATAAACACGCCCTGTCCCCTCAGGACACTCCCAGGTCCTACCTCCGACTGTTCAGAGTGTCGAAGGCTCCACAAAAATTCCAGCATTGCCATAAAAATTGCTACGATTAAGCCACAGATGAGCACCACGAAGATTCCACCAATGTTCTCCATTCCCAGGCCTAAAATAAAGCAGGAGAGGCACTCTGGAGAGGCAGGCACACCATAAATCTCAAGTATCACTGCACAGAACCCCCAGGTTTTGCTGTTTTGTTGGCACTGTAGATGACCAGCCAGGGACCAAAACCACCGAGCCAGCAGTGTCCTATTAATAGCTCCCTGCATGACTCAGATGGCCCGAGTGAGTGACTTGCAATAACTGCAGGATCGAAGATGCCTGCTCAGAAATGATGATTTTGCAGATAAACAGCCAGAACGTCGGAGGGAAGCACAAAGCAATTTGTGGACAAACCGAAAACAGGAAGGGAGAAACGTGGGATCAATGGGGCACGTTGATCCCTGCAAATTATTCACCCAGCTCCAGTGGCTTTGAACTTGGAAAGGAAGAGGAGCAAGGTTGTTAAAGGAGCAGAGATGAAGGAGACAGGGAAGGGCTTTAAAGGAAACTGGCAGCAGGAAAAGCTCCTTTGATTGCATCACAAAGTGCTGCAGGAAAATGATTCCGGCTGCTCGGACTGCAGTGGGAAAGGAGAGGCTCCGAACAGGAGCAGGATGCTGTGTCACACCACAGGGTGACAAAATGGGGTCCCTGCCACCCAGGGGTCCCTGGTTGTGGGTTGGGTGTCTCTGCCCAGCACCCCTGGCCCATGAGGAGCAAACAGCCCCTTCCATGGGCGACTCATCCCACTTCCCTCGGACAGCTCTTCTCCTATGGGATAACCACTGTGCCTACCCAGCCTGCATTCCAGAAAGTTCACCAGCTGAAGAAAAATCCATCCCTTAAAAACCTGAGCTTTCCATGTGCTGAGGCCATCACTTCACTTGCCACCACAGCCCTGGTCCCCAAAACCGTGCCTCCATCTGCCTGTGAGATGAGCCGACCTCAACGTTTGCTGTCCTGGGATATGAGGAACCACAGCTCCTCTCTCCTGTGTTTGGTTTGTGTCCCTGATTGGACTGATCACTAAAAAACACGTGCTCTGCCCTGGGTTGGCTGTGCGAGGCCATTACTCAACAAGAACATCTATAAAAATCTTCCTCTCCCTCCTGTAGCATTAAATCAAAGTGTAAGATCTGATGATTTATTGACTTGATCCTGGCGTGGCTTTTTAGATGTAAAACCTCACCAAAATCCTTGTAAATCGCTGACCTGTTTTGTTCTAAAACTTAGCAGGTCACATTTCTGCCTCCTCCTCCGTCATTCTTTTGGCACCGCCCCCAGAACAATGCAGGGAGTCTATAAATCAGAGACTCTTGCAGAGGTGCTTCCACAGCAATGGCAAGGCAGAAAATCCAGCCCGGAATCACAATTCAGACCCAAAGGTAAAGGCCACCCACTGCCCCAGCAGCTCACAATGTGAATTTAGCGTTTGTACCCCTCTCTGCATCCTCCTGTCATTCTGTCTGGGCGCCACCTCAGACACCCAAGCTCACTGAGAGGATTTCCTTTCTCCATACAGCAACAGCCTTCCTCATCTCCCAAACTGAGGAAGTGAGCCACGGTATAGGGAACAAACTAGCAGAAAAACTTGCCCAGGGGCACAGATTGTGCTGGGTAGTGCCAGAAACAGCCCAGCTTCCCCCTTCCAAAGCCACCTCAAAGCAGCCCCCGGCCTAGATTCCACCTTGGAGTGGCTTTTGGCACAGTCTATGGAGAAAAAAACCTTCCACCTTCAAAAGTAACTCCTTTAATAGCAATAACCTGATGTCTTACGCCTTCAGCCTGGAGATAAATAGCTGGGGTTGTCTGTAGAGCAGCACTGCCCAAAAACGAGCATCACCTCCCAGCCCCGTGGGGTCCCGGCAGGAACCGCACAGACACACACACACTACACCTGCTGCAAGGTCAAAACCCCAAAAGAGCTTCCCCACACCTGGCTTGGCTCTTCTCTCTGCTCTCACAAAGGTCACGAGGCTGGGCTTTTAACTGGGGGGCCTGCTGGCCTCGCAGAAAACACTTGCTGAGGACAGGGCGGCTGCCAAAACTGAAAAATGCAGCAACTGTGTTAAGCTGGCAACTGCTCTCACGCTGGGACATCAGCCTAATGTGGTGGCTTTTATGGCAATTTGCATAGCATTACCCAAAAGAATTTGCTCCTCAGTTTACAAATGTACTAATAAAGTCCTTGTGTCCCTTCCCCTGGCTGTTTAAAAGACGCTTTCACTTGGAGCCATTAACCAGCGGGCCTGTGGTGGAGATCCATCTCCCTTCAAGGAACCCATGATTTTGGTCTGATCCCTTCAGCCATCCATTTTCCCAGACATTCATTAGAAGCTAATTTACCCTCATATGCCTCCAATATTTGTCATTTGGTTGTTCCCGCTATCTCTGCCCCAGGCAAAAACACACAGCGGGAGGCACGGCGGAGCTGCTTGGCTTTCTCCTTGAATTGTGAAGGGAAGGAATCTCAGGTCAGGAGAAGGGGAAAAAGTGATTGCCAGGCAGAAAACCTGGCAGGCATGCAGCTGGGTGTTCATGCAGGATGTTTCTGTGCCTGGGCCCCTGGGAGTGCAGGGCTCACCTTTGGCTCTGTGATCCTCCTCTTTGGGGCACTTCCCTCCTTCCCACCACTTGCGCTTGAGGATTTCCAGGCGGTTGTTCTCCTGCAGCTGGAGGATGGCCAGGTCGAACTCGTCGCGGAACACGGAGCCTGCAACGCCGAGAGGGACGTGGTAGGGCCCCGCCTTCCTCCCCACCATCATCCTCGCCACTCGCCCCACCCCAGCGTGCCCAGCTACCATGGCTCCTCCCTGGGGGGCTTGGAGGGGCTCTCAGTCCATGCAAGCCATGGGAAGCCACGGCCACCCCGCTGGGAATGTCACCTGGTTCGTGTCACTTGCAGAAGGTGACTTTACCTGGCCACCAGGAGCCACACAGGCCACTGGAGCAGGTGTATGACAAGGGGAGCTTTGGCTTTTGAATGAGCAGTTCGGTATCCTGCTCCTGCAGACCATGGAGGTCCCTCTCTTGTCATTCCACCTCCAATTCAACCTTGTTTTAATGCTCCTTCCCTCAAACTGGTCACGGAATAGAAATTCTGAGCTGGAAGGAGCCCAAGGATCATGGAAGCCAAAATGTCCATGTTGGAGGAGCTCAGTCCTGTGCTGGGCATGGAGCTCTGCTGCAGTCCCAGTGTCTGCTACCAGAGATCCTTGTCTGGTACAAGAAATCCTTGTCTGCCACCAGGGATCCCTAGGAATGGCCATGGGAAAGACTGTGCTTCTCCCAGTAACTCTGCACTATTGTCCCAGCCAGCAGCTTTCTGCTCCTCTTATCTGCTACGGTTTCACTGTTTAACAAGACAATGTCAGAACAAATTTAGCCCTGAAGGTAGGGATTTGTACTCACTTTGATCAGGTTGCTGTGACTTTACAAGCTTACCCGTGTTCCCTAAACTAGAGTGGCTGTTTGTGTGACGGGGCCTTATGTAATCCACCTCAATTTCGTGTTGCTAAATGCCAGGGCTTAAAGGTCAGGACAAGGCTTCCAGGCTGTCCAAAAGATCAGCTCGTTTGGAACAACAGTGACTAACTAAAGCCTTATTTAGCGGTGATGTTCTCTCCTGAGCTCATACATTTGAAAGACAAAACCCGTGCATTTGTTAAACCTGATGATGACCCCCTCCCCCGAATCACCCAACTCTCTGGCCTGCAGTTCCAAGAACCACCAGCTGTTACGACACTCCTGCTAAAAACTACCAAGAGTTGCCACAGCATTGCTTCGACATCACTTCTGGGATTAAAACAAGGAGCAGCACAAAACGATGCACAAACACTGGTTCGGGGAAGGAAACAGCAAAAGAGCAGAAAACAAGCAGCACTTTTGAGACATCTTTCACACGAATTATCGAAAGAGCCGCGGTCGCGTCTCACATGGCTCTGGGCCAGAGCAGGGTCTCGCACATCTGGCTCTGGACCAGAGCAGGGTCTCACATCTGGCTCTGGACCAGAGCAGGGTCTCTCACATTTGGCTCTGACCATGGGCAACAGGTAAGAAATCAAAAGGACCCTGGGCAGAGCTGTGAGATGCAACGTTGGCTTTTTAGAGCCGGCGCAGCCTTTGGAACGCTCCGGTCCTCTGCCGACAGCCGAGAAGGACTAGAATTGTTCTTCACTGCCTACCGACGGGCATGCCAATCCCGTAGCCCTTGGTGTCCAGAAGGCCCCCGACCTGCGTGAGGTTGCAATTGCGCTGCCGATAATACTCGTTCATGGTGGACTCCAGCAGGAAGGCGTAGTTGGAGTTCAGCACGCGCGCGATCCCTTCCTCCGTGCTCTTCACGAAGACGCTGGGCTGCTTGGAGTACATGTAATTCCACATCCGCTGGTACGTCTGGTAGCGGGAGTTCTGCGGGGGACGGGAAAGGGGCAGCCACAGCTCAGGGAGGGGATTTGGGGGTCAATTAGAGCTTGAAAATCAAACCCCCCAAGTCAGGCGCCACTATGAGAAGGCCGCAGTGGAGAGAGGAATTGAATCGGATTTCAGATTCAGAAAGGATTTTGATGCCTCATCCTCGTTTATCTCAAATATGTTGGGAGTTTGTTGGAAAAGCCGGGCATGAAATGCCCCAATTCCAACAGGGTCTGGCGAAACTCTTTGTGTAAATTCAAATTTAGAAAAAAAAAAATCACAATTTCAGTAACCATGTATCAAAAACACACAAAAAAAGCCAGAAGAAACAGCTCCTGCTTGGTTGACTGAAACCTCTGGGTGCTCCCTGGAGAGCTCACACCGTACTGACCATCCCTCAAACATTGTCCCGACAGTTCTTCAGACTCCAGCACCCCGAGGAGGGCACTGAGGGCTGGGGATTGTTGCTCACAAGTTTTATTCCTCTCTGGAGATTGTTGCTCCCAAATTTTATTCAAAAAACCATCCAGATTTGGTTCACCCCCCTGTGAGGCAAGTTAAAGTGCTTGCTGAAAAGAACTGGGGTTTTTTTTTTTGTCATTGATTACAATAAACTAAAGCTCAGCCAGCCCCAAATCCTCCGAGTCTGGCGGTGGCTGAACCACCTTGGTCCAATGGAAAGAAAGCTGAGAATGATTAATCTCTCTTGCCTGTGCTGAGCAGAGAGTGAAGCCTGCTCGCACCAGGACTGAATATAAACACACCCTGCTCTACACAAGGATTTTCACACTGTCAAGGGCTCGTTTTCTGTGGCTGGCGAGCGATGCCGGAGAGCCTCGGGGAATCTGCTGCTGACCCAGTTCCTGTCCTCATCTGTCCAGCTCTGTCCTCTGGGTGCAGCCACTTGGGCAGGAGACAGATGAGCAGGGGGAGGTTTGGTCCCGACTCGCTGCATTTTTAAACCTTAAACTGTGTGTCAGTGTCAGCAGCGGCACTGCCAGGACAAGGTGCCTCAGGAGGGGACAAACATTCCTCCATGCCCCCAGGAAGGGAGGGGAGATGGAGGCAGTTATCCACCCCTACTTTAACCTCCCCATCCTTACACCAGAGGCAAATGGATCCCAACACAGCTTGAAGCGCCACAAATGGGACAAAGCCCTCTTTTCCTAATTTCCTCTCTGATTTCCTCACTGCCAGGCAGTGCAGAGACTCAGTCAGGGGTTTAAACATGAAAGCTCCCCTCAAGTGAGCCCCTCGTATACAACCACCTCCCTCACTTAGGCTCTGCTCAGCTCATTTGAGATGTAAAGTTGGGCTTAAAAGTAGCTCTTTTCCATACCCCTGAAGAGAATAAAGTTGGGCTGAAAAGCTCAGGCTGACTCCAGAGATTTCCCAGCCTTCCAAATTCAGTTCAGGCTCAGAGCGGGGGGAGAGACTGAGAACAAGCTTCCTCTCCTTTTGGAATTTCAACAAGTGATAAATAAATAAAAAATCCTCAAGCAGTTCTTTGTGCGTTCAGAGCAGAAAAGGTTCACTCATTTATTTCCCTTCTGAGCAGAGCAGGCAAGATAAAAATTAAATTGGGCTAAGTGGCCCACATAACCTTGCATACACTTGACTTATTTCAGTGCCACTGACCTCTCACAGGCACCAGGACTTTGACTTCTGTGAGCCTGCCTGGGCTGTGCAAACGTTTCTTTGCTTATCCCACCTGAAAGACTCTCAAATAAAGGCTAAAACCATGTGGGACACCTATGAAAATTTGACTTCCTGGTCAAATTCCCTTCTGTGTCCTCCACCATGCCTCTCCCACCATTCATCCCATCATCCCCATGCTGTGCAGGGATCTCTCCAGGGGTCCCCTCCGTGCCAGCAATGGAGTGACACGGGCACAGCAGGCTGAGGGGACACCCAAATGTGGCTGAGGGGTGCCCTGTGCACACCCTGCCCCCCCAGGCAGGCAAAGAATGGGGTTTACTTGGAAGAAGGTCATGCTGGAGCCGCCGTGGATGGTGCCGTACTCGATGGTGGTCTGGTCAGCGAGGTCATCCACGGACTCGATGGGGACGTCCATGCGCTGGACGGTCAGGAACGCTGCCAGGTTGGCCGTGTAGGAGGAGATGATGATCAAGGTGAAGGCCCACCTAGGGAGAGGGAGGAGAAGGTGTGGTTTCCCTCAGGGAAATCTGCTCTCCATCCCTCAATCTTTGCCTCTCAGAATCCCAGAATCGCTGAGGCTGCAAAATCCCTCCAAAGCCATCAATCCCCACCTTGTCACCCAGACAAGCGGGTGACACATCCAGTCATCCTTGAACACCTCCACCACCTCCCTGGGCAGCCCCTCCAAACGTCCCACAACCCTTCCCATGAAGAAATTCCTCCTCCACATCCAACTTCTGCCCAGAGGAACCTTCCCAAAGGGACGGGCTGCCCTCCTTACCAGACTCCGCTGACGCAGCGAGTGGACAGAGCCTGGGGGGCGATGGTGGAGCCCTGCTGCATGAACCCCCCCACCGGGAACCACAGCGAGTTCCCCAGGGAGTACTGGTTCACCAGGAGGTTGCATCGACCTTGGGAGCAGGGGTGGGGGCTGTACCACTCGTATGGAGTCAGCCTGAAAGGACAAGAAACCGGGGGGGAGCTCAGGGAACGCGCTGGGAAATGGGACACTTTAAAAACAACAAAAGAGAGAGAAAAGCTGTGAAGCTGCAGCTCTCCTGGAGGCAGAGTTTTCTGAGGAGGAAATGCTTTGCTGTCAGTTGGTGCCCAGGGCTCAGAGCTGTGTGAAACGTTTGCTCTAAGACTCAGGAGCCAGAGGCTTTCTTGTAAAGACTTGCAAAAAAAAAACAACTTTGAGAGGCTGTGCTGTGGGCAGCCCTGCGCGCATCCTGCAACCCCGTGTGCAGATTCACACCGCAGCAGGAACTCCAGATACGCAGGGACTTGATGGGAAGTAGAAATCAAAACATCTTTGGCTGTGCTCCCTGCCGGAGCACGAGCACTGATGGGAAGTTCAAAAGCGAAGCGCGTGAGCCCTGACTGCATTAAACCATCAAGAAAAACCCTGTTGGTGCAGAGGGTTGCTCTGAGAAGCTCTGAGGTGGAGCTGGAAGCTGAGTGCTGGCGTTTCAAAGCATCCCATCCTTCAGGGACAGGACGGAGGTGGGAATGGGAAATATCTGACAGCCTGTCACTGCGGTGACTGCAGTTCTCTCTCTTCTCTTTTGCTGTTTCCAGTCCCCCGGTCCCTGGTTGCTAAGAAAGCCTGCTAATTCGTGTGCTGCACTTCAACATCTTGCTCTAGCTCAGAAAGCTGGGGCCTGGCAGGGTCATTTTGGGGCTTTTGCCAGAACAGCTGCCAGCTGTGCCAGCTCACATCGCATTTAGCCAAAATGAGGGGGTTTATTTTCATCCCTGCAGCTCCTCTCTCACTGTGGTGCCAGGGAGGAGGAGGAGGAGGAGGAGGAGGTTATTTCCTGCAGACTTTCCATGGTGGATCAAGCACTGGCAGCAAACCCCAGTGCTCTGGGAGCGTCAGGGTCAAAAGCTCCTTCCTGCTGAGCAGGGCAGGGAGCAGCAGCCAAAGCTCCCTCTCCAGTGGGGAGCTGGGTAAAAGGCACCTTTTTGGAGGATCATATTTAAAACATGAGGAAGGGGCTAAAGAGGCGCCAGCTCTGCATAATTCAGTGGCTCCTCCACACCTGCGTTTCTGAGGCTGTAAGAGCATTCGAAGAACGCATTAAAGCCCTGTCAGGACTGACAACTCCAGCCATGCCGAGGGAGCGAGCGACAGCGCAGTTCCAATTTGTGTAATGAGAACTGGGCAGCAAAGGGGCTCCCAAAAGAGCCATCGAGCCCTGAGCAGCCTCTGGCACACTGTGCAGGACACGGCTCCACTCTGCCTGCCACAGCCCCTCCACAGCGGTGCTGGGAGGGCAGCACTGGAGCCCAGACCAGCCTCGATGGGGCCGTGCTGCAGGAGAGCACTCAGCGAGGTATTTTAGGACTGATTTTAATTAATCATAGGGGAAAGGAGTTGAGAGGTGCCAAGCGAGGCTCTGCACATCAGCTGCCCAGAGATACTCATGAACTTTCCTCCACAAAGTGGGTTGCACAGTTCCACACATCACTCGGGGAGTTCATGTTGACACCTCGGAATGGACTTGCAGGTCCCTCACAGCCTCCACCCTCCCTGCTCGGGACAAGGGGTTAAAAAAACCCCATCTGCAGGGAGCATTTAAACAGCACCAAAACCTTCTCCAGAACCTTCTCCCACCCAGCTCCGGGCACCACTGTGGCCAAACACATCCTGAACCAGGGCGCGACGGCCACCCCAGCGCGGGGGCACGGTGACAAACCTCAGTCCCCAGCTGGCAGAGCGCTGGGACGCTTCTTGCCAGGGCATCCCGGTGACCCGGGGTGGGGCAGAGGATGTCCCCGTGTCCCCCTGGGCGTCCCCTCTCCGCGGGTCTGCGGGTGACACTAGGTGGCACCGCGAGGAAGGGAAAGGCACCGCGACATTACCGAGCCACCAGGAAGAGGACACAGCTGACGGCCAGGTAGGCGAGCAGCATGAAGAGCCAGACGCCGGGAGAAAAGGGATCCAGGAAGGAGAAGTAGCCGGGTCGGCGGCCCTGGGGATGGAAAAGCAGAGGGGGAATTTCCAGCTGGTTGGGTTTGGAGAGGTGAAAATGGTTCTGGAAGGGCGCCAGGGGAACGGCAGGGAAATGGAGAAATGGGAGAAATGGGGCAAAAGGGGAGAAATGGGAGCAAGGGAAATAAATGGGAGAAGGGGGAGAAATGGAAGAAATGGAAGAAATGGGAGAAATGAGAGAAAGGGAGATAAATGGGAGAAGGGGGAGAAATGGGGCAAAGGGGAGAAATGGGAGAAAGGGGGAGAAGTGGGAGAAAGGGAGAGAAATGGGGCAAAGGAGATAAATGGGAGAGAGGGAAATAAATGGAGAAATAGGGCAAAGAGGATAAAAACAGGAGAAGGGAAATAAATGGGAGAAATAGAAAGGAGAAGGGGGAGAAATGGGGCAAAAGGGATAAATGGGAGAAAAGGGATAAACAGTAGAAGGGGGCTAAATGGGAGAGAGGGGGATAAATGGGAGAAAGGGGAATAAAAAGGGGAAGGGGGATAAACGGGAGAAGAGGGATAAATGGGAGAAAGAGGGTAAATAGGGCAAAGAGGATGAAAACGGGAGAAGGGAAATGAATGAGAGAAACAGGAATAAAAAGGAGAAGGGGATAAATGGGAGAAGGGGGATAAATGGGAGAAAGAGGAATAAATGGGAGAAGGGGGATAAACCAGGCTTCGGAAAAGCCTTGCAGGGCAAACAAGCGACCCAACAAATGACCGAGTCCTGCAGCATCTCCCCACTGGATTCATCCCCTAAATCTGCTTTTCTGCCAATTTTTGTTCCTCCAGGCAAAGGAAGAGGTGAATTGGGAGAAAAAAAATGAGTCAATCACAGCGTTCTTCCCCCTCCCTGGCAGGGTTTGCTGCACCCTCACCCCCCATCCTTGTCCACCCCACATTTAACCAGGCAGAAAGGGCTCCACCTGAGCTCACAGGGTGGAAAATACATTTGTGAAGCAAAAGGAAGGGGGAAAAAAAAAAAAAAAGAGATGTTTTCAAAACTTTCCTCTCTCCGGCCTTGAAATGTTTCTTCTTTTACAAAAACCCCAATAAAATTATTACTTTTATCTCAGGGTACAGGATATTTTTACCTCCAGGATGCGTCAGAATTTCCTGTTTTTCTTCCCCTCAGCAAACCACCTTTCCTTGAAAAAAATCAGGCTTCACTGCTAGAAAAAGCAGGTTGATCTTCTCCCAGAGCATTTTAAACTTTCACAAGGATGCTGCCACCGCCAGCAAATCGTCAAACGTCACGAAATTTGTGCAAAGGGGGAGATTATTTTTTTTTTTTTGGAGAAGTTTCTCAAAAGCCACACACATCCCATTTTAAGTGGATGGCACCATCAGCTCTGTGGATGGAGCTCCTCAGAAAGGAAAGAGCAGCTCAAGCCCGTCCAAGTGAGCACAGGGACAAGGGACGTGACCCCATAGCTCACAGAACCCTGTATTTTCTGTTCCAAACCACAAATCCAGTCCTGGCATCCCTAAAACAGCTCCACAGCTTCCCCAAGCACCTGGAACCAGGAAGCTTCCCACGAGTCAGAGCTTTGCAAAGTGTTGTGTTTTTTTGGGGTTTTTTTTGCCTTCCCCAGACTTAGAGCAGCATTTTAAATTCCATTTCCATCCAAACCTCGCTGTTTTACTACTGAATGTTATGCAAAACCTGAATTTCACAAGGTCTCAGCAGTCCTCCCGGAGACTTGGAGTTGTTGCTAGAAAAGGCAACAGTTGTTGCACAAAAATCTTCCTCTGCTAAAAATATCCAGGAGCCTGTGAAATCCTCAGCTCCAGTCACCATCTGGGAACCTGTAACGTGTCAGGAACCTTCCCCAGCAAACCCTGCACCAAGGAAAAACCCAGCACACCACAACAACCTGCCCCTGTATCCGTCAGGACAAGATTTTTGGGATCTGCACTGTCCCTGCCCGTGGTGGGGGGGTCTTTGAGGTCCCTTCCAGGCCAAACCATTCTGGGATGAGCAGTTTTAGAGAATCTGGCTTGCTAAGGCTTTTAGCAAATGGACGAGCTGAGGACCAGTGGTTCAGCATCCATTCTCACATTAAGTCAATTCCCAAGGAGAAGTTCAGGTTCTCAGGTTAATTCTAAGTCAATTCCCAAGGAGAAGTTCGGGTTCTCAGGTTAATTTTAAGTCAATTCGCAAGGAAAAGTTCAGGTTCTCCTGGGTTTAATTCCAGAGTCTTTCTTAAAGCAATGTCTCCTGTTCCAGGTTATCTCCTATAAACAGGTGAGCTACAAACAGTGGGAGACACCACATTCCTTGTGTCCTTTCCCGATTTTTGGGGGGGGGTCAGTTGCTGCTGTGATTCTGGTTTTCCCAAGCCAGGGGCTTTCAGAGCCACAGAAACTGCAGGAAGCTGCAGCCCCAGCATCCCCAGGGACCCTGGCAAAAATGGCTTTTTTCCTCACTTCCAGGAGAACCCCTTTGCTCACCGTGCTGGAGCTCCAGAGCACCTCCCAGCCCTGCAGGTGCCAGGGTGTGTTCCCTCTGCCCTTCCCAATGACCCCATCCAAAGGGTGGCACTCCCAAAGGGTGGCACTGCCAAAGCTCTCCCCTTCATGGCTCTCCTGGATGCCCCTCAAACCCTGGTTCCCCGTGGGAACTGAACATGGATTTTAGGCTCCAGGCAGAATCTTGAAGCCTGTGGGAAAGCCAAGCACAGATCTCTCTCAGTCTGGCCAGGGGAATCGTAAGGAGGAACCCAAAGCAATCCTTGTAGATACCGTCCTCCTGACACCTGGTGTTTTTCTAACTTGTAAGAAAACAATCAAGAGGTGTTGCTCTAAATGACCAATCCTATTGATTGTACCAAAGCACTGTATAAAAGAGTCTGTCTCTCAACAAACTGGTGCTATAATGCCCTGTATATAAAGAAATCAGAGTTCCACGTGTCGTTACTGGGCCGTCCTGAATCGTCCCCATAGTTCCCTTCTTCTTCCTCAGGAGCTAAACTGCCTCGATGACTCTTCATTCCTCCAGGTTTTTGCATGCTCAAGGATGAAACGAGGCCGTGGGGGACCAGCAGGGTGTGAAGGGCACAGGCTGCTGAGCAGGCTGGAGCTCCTGGAGCTCCTCACCCCAGGCAGGGCAGGGAATGATCCTCCCTGGCATCCCAGAGCTGGCAGGGAATTCGCAGAGCCTTGGCTGAGCCTCCCCCTGCGAGACGCTCCCGTGACAAAGTTCCTCTCGGCAATTAAGGCCTTGATGTCTTCTTTATATTTCTGGGGCAGTTTGTCAATAAATTGCTCTCATTAAGGAAATTGCGTTGGAAGCTTTAAGTCTCCAGCTTGGCAATGAATCTCTCCTGTGACTTTACAGTTGTAGTAGTTCTGGTTCTTTTCAGCTCCAGTCATTTCCAGGCTGCTGGGACATATTCTTTTCATTCACAGTTGTGGGTAAGAATAAAGATCTTCTGTTCCCACGGAGGGCACAAACTCTCTCTTATCTGTCTGTTTTGAAGATGGGAATGACAATATCTGGAGTCTGTCAGATATTTTTAGACAGTCCCAATAGAGCTTTGTTAATTGGAAGAGCTATTTTTCCTGGAATAGATACGTTCAAAATGTCCAATAATTGATGAAGGCCTCCTGCAAATCCTCAGATGGAAGCGGGAGAGATTAATTTGCCCTCCTCCTAAGTTGTTCTTGGAAATCTTCATTTTTCCAGCCAGTGAGCAGCAGTTTTCTGGGAAGGTTCTGGTGACTGAAGAGTTTGGACAAGGGGGACATTTGGGAAGGAGAGGACAGCCCTGGATTTGTTGTTTTCGGCACTCCCTGCCCCGCACACGCAGAGTCTGGAGGGACCCCAGGCAGCTCCATTTCTCCCAAGTGTTTTCCCTAAAAAAGGAGGGCAGAGAACTCTCTTCTGCCTCTGGAAGTCAGAGGGAAAGCAAGAAAACTCAGCCTGGGGGAGGCAGAAATGTTGCTGTGGGCTGGGTACAACTGCAGGGCACCCAACCAGGGCGTATCCCAGGAAATGTTCCAGGGCAGATCCAGATCCCTCCTCTTCCTCTGGAGTCAATAAAAGCCCTGCACAGGCTTCTCTGAATCTTGAGCCTGATTTGGTTCATAACCAGCAAATCCATTCCGCGATCCAGCAGTTGCTCCCACCCTGCTCTGCTGGGGAGAGATTCCTGCTGGCAGAGCTGTCAGGAGGGGGATCAGCTCCTCCCAGCTCCTCTCAAGCCTCCTCTGGCTGGAATGAAGGAGTTTTTCCATCTGTCCTTCCCATTTCGTGTCCTCTGCAGCAATCAAGTCGAAACACTTCAAGCCTCAGCTCCACTTGCTGTGCACTCTCCCAAACCTCCATTTCCTCGTTTTGAAGGCAAGGTCCTCATTTCAGGGCTGAGGGGCCAGAATCATCTCTAGTCCCTGCCACAGAGGCAGGATGTGAGCAAAGGTGTGTAAAACACAAACAATCCTGATTTGTCCCTCCGAGCAGAAGGGACCCTGAGCACCTGATTCCAGCCCCCCTGCCAAACACCCAGGGACTGCTCAGGGCTCCTCACCCACCTCCTGCCGTGCCCACATCCCCCTGGCTGGGCAGAATGAGCACCAAAGAAAACCAACCGAGCCTTTTCCCTCAGCAGCCTGCGAGTTCAGGGAGCCTGTTGGAGCTCCCGTGTCAGAAATCCAGCCTTGATTGTATCACAAGCAGTGAAATTGAGAAAAATGACAGCCCTGGTTAAAGCTGCCATATTTGGTTATGTGTGATACGAGGCACAGGCTCGGTGCTGGCTGGGTTGGCGGCGTGGGGAGGAGAAAGGGGCGAGAAATCACTTGCCACTGGAGCTACATGGAAATTAAAATAAAATGTCATCGCGTTTCGGAGGAGCCCAGGGTGTGGAGACAACTCCTCGGTGAGGAAGAGGCTCATTTGTGGTTATTTATTAGGCTCCATCTCATCTGAGCTGTGATTAACAGACGTCAGCTGCAATTTTTGACATTGCAGAGGTGGTTTTTGGGGTGGGGAGAAGAAGGCTGTGGGGCTGCTCTGCAAGCCACATCCTTAAAGGAAAACCAGAACTGCCTGCTTGAAGAAATATTTACCAGCCTGAGGAGTTAAACTGCCACCCAGCTCTCAGGCACCCTCCTCAAGCTGAGCAGGAAAGGTTTGGAGGAAGGGTTGGAGAGGGAAGAGGGGGCTCTGAGCTTCCTTGTGGGGATCCCCCCTGTCCTGGGCAGGCCACGAGCCCTGGCTGCCCCTCCAGCCCTCCCCACGTCCTTGCTGTGGGGTGACCCCACCTGGGAGATGTCTGCACCCCTGCCTGGGTCCCTGGGCAGCTCCTCTGCTCACATCCAAACCCCTCATGGAGCAGCTGAAGCCCTGCTGAGAGCAGGGGGTATTCCCCAAACCCCCCTGGAGTCTGGAATTACAGACCCTGCTCCATCTGGTGAGGGCCTCAAGGGCAGGCTGGGCTGCGCTCTGGTGGCAGCAGAAGCTCCCTCTGCCCTGAGGAACTCCCCCCCTGAAGAGAAGTGTCAGACAATCCTGCAGAGCTCCCCAGGCAGCAGCAAAAGCCTCCGGTGGACGTTCCCTGTGCAAAGCCCGCACCAGCATCCCTGCCTTTCCCCTGGAGGGAGGAATGCTGCTCGGGGAATGAATTGCTGAAGGCTGTGGTGCAGATCTGAGGCAGGATGTGCACAGAATGGTTTGGGTTGGAAGGGACCTTAAAGATCATCTTGTTCCAACCCTTTTTTCACGGGCAGGGACAATTTTCACTGTCCCAGGTTGATCAGAGCTCCATCCAACCTGGCCTTGGATGCTTCCAGGGATGGGACAGCCACAGCTCCTCTGGGAAATCTATTCCAGGGCTTCCCCACCTTCACAGGGAAGAATTCCTTACTAACATAACACAGTATTTAATCACCAAATCCGATTTCAATGCCGGGAGCCACTGGCAGAGAAAGGGCCTGGCTCCACAAGGCAGCAGCTGCCGTGAAAACCCAACAGTGGTGGGGAAGGGACAATTCCATTCCACTTCCAGGAGCTGGAAGAGCCAACCCCTCTTTCATTTTTTTATTTTTTTTTTTTTTTAGCGATCACTTCAATCATCGATCTTAAACTCTTCACGTAGCAGAGGAAGCAGAATTTTAACTAGATTTTAATTACTTGTTTGCTCTTGGCAGGAGCCACTCAGCACAGAGAGAGAGATGCGTGAATTTGTTTCTGTTCATCCCCAACGCTGCATCCTTAACAACCTCCCGGCTGGGGAGGGGGCTGGGAGAGGCAGCTTGAAGGGTTTTTTCTCCTTTTGGCTGACAGAAACCAAGGCACTGTCACTCACATCACACTCCACACCCGTGCAGAGCACGCTTCCAAAATGCACACTGGGGAGAGGGAGGCTGCAAAAGGAGCTTCCCTCCTGTGGCACCGGGAATTTGGGAGGAACTGGGGGAAATCTCACCTCTCCTGAGCTTCCGGGAGAAGGTAGAACAATGGAGGATGCAAAGAAAAGGGGATTGATGGGAATTTAAGACAAGTTTGGCTAAGCAGAGACACAACACCGTGTACAGTCTTGCACACACGAATCCCTTGGGAACATTCCCAGATGTTTTGACATAGAAAAAAAAAAATTGGCTCACTCCTGGAAGTGTCCAAGGCCAGGTTGGACAGGGCTTGGAGCAACCTGGGATAGGGAAGGTGTCCCTGCCTGTGGCAGGAGGGGGAATGGGATGAACTTTGAGGTCCTTTCAACCCAAACCATTCCAGGATCCTGTGATCCTACAGCAGTGCTGAGCACCCCCTGAGATTAGGGAGCTTTCCTTGGGCTGCTGCTGTTTGGGGGGCTGGGAGCAGAGAAGCAGAGGCCAGGCAGGGCTGTGAGCTCAGCCTGGCACCCAGGAGGGACATTTCCCCTGGGCTTAGGAAAGCAGAAGGCTGACGTGCCTGCAGAGCATTCCCAGGAGGTGACAGCACAGAAAGCAATCCAGGATTCCTTCCTGACGGGATTCTCAGGTGGGAGAAGAGAGAGCAAAAGAGCAAAGCTGAGATCAGGAATGGCCCCAACATCACAGACAGCCCAGCTCAGCCTCCAAGCCAGTCTCACCACTAAATCCAACTGGTTGGTGACTCCAAGCCAAATTTCTGCAATTGTGTCATGTTGCTGCACCCCTCCAGCCAAACCTGCCCTCAGCACCTCACCCAGGGGCCTTAACGCCACTTAAAGCCACTCTAAAACCATCCTGCAGCCCCCACCATGCCGAAAAAATCCCACCAAGTGCCCTGGGAGGAGTGGGGAGAGAAGCCAAAGGGCTGGAGGGATGAATAAAAATGGAATTCACCCATCCTGACACACAGAAGAGAGACAGAGAGGAAAAGCAGGGAATAAAGGTCGAGCACATTCGCGTTTAAATAGGAAACCAAAATATTTTTATGAGCCGTTCATTATTCTCCTCTAAGCAGGCAGGTTTGCATGCAAATAATGGAGGGACATAAAGGGCTCTAAAATCGGGCTCTTACCATGTGAACTCGGTAGAGAATGCTAATTCCCAGAGTCATGAAGGGCTTGGAGAAATCAATCACCTTCTCCCGCTCCGCCGTGATCGTCAGCCCCGCCACGGCCAGGTCGGCTTTCTAGGGAGGAGGGATGGTGGAAAAGGTCAGAATCCCGGGAAAGCAGCACACCTGGGGCCACACGGCACTCCTGCTCCTGCAGGGGGGATGTCCCACCTCCCTGGGACAGGAGTTTTGCATCCCCTGGTCCCCACATCCCTCTGCCAGGGTGGGATTCACACCAGCCCTGCTCAAACTCACCCTAAACTTTAGCTCAGCCTGTGCTCTGGGGCATTCTCCCCATTTTTCTTTCTCCCTTTTTCCTGCCCTTTCCCCATTTTTCCTTCCCTTTCTTCATTTTTTCCTTCCCTTTCCCCATTTTTTCCTTCCCTTTCCCCATTTTTTCCTTCCTTTTCCCCATTTTTCCGTCGCTTTCAGGCCAGAGCAGCTCCTTCCCCTGAGTGCTCACAGCCCAATTGCCATTTTTATTCATTTAATGCATTGAAACCTGGAGCCATAAACCAATAAATATTGATCTATAGAAAATACATTAAAAATAGAAAATTGAAAACCTTCCCTGTTGAACACAGCTGTCCCTTCTGGTACAAACAAGCACCACAGGTGACAAAGCAGCATCCTCACCCCTGAGCCACGGAGTTCACAAACCTGCCAAACTCAGACCTCCAGAACTGCAGATCAGTCTCCAAATAAATAAAATAAAATTCAGAGGACTGGCATTAAAGTTTGCAGATTGACTTGCAAAGCAAATGAGATTACGGGGAGGAAAAAATAAAATAAAAATAACTCCTTCCCATGTTAATACCCTTGTAATATAGATAAGGGATTTGAATTTTAAATATTATTTTTATTACTTTAGCTCTTTTAATGTCTGTAATTGCTTTCTGTAGAAATGAAACCTCCACTCCCTTATCCATTTGTTTCTCTGCTTTGCAGGAAGATGATTATGCATGTGGAAAAAGAGAAGATGGGGGAGAAAGGGAAGCTGCCTGCACTTTTTGTCCCTAAATTAGACAAGGTCTGTGCAGATGCCGAGGCACCACCACGTCTGATGGAGGCCCTGGGGCTGCAGGAGGGAAGAGCAGCAGGAGGGAAAAGAAAGGGAAGGTGACATGTAGCCCTGGTGCCGTGCCTGAGGTGTTCTGGTTTTCTGAAATTCTTTTCCCAGGGAATTTTCTGTAAACAGAAGAAATGTTTTTGTAGCTTTAACTTTGTTATTCATTCCTTTCCCTAGGAGGGACTTCTCCTTGATGTCCCTCTGCTCTGACCAATGTGAGTGAAGAGGTTTTGCCTTTGTGTCACCAATCCGATTGGTCTGTGTGAAATAGTATAAAAGGGAGACACATCCCAAAAATCAAGGAGTCCTTTTAAGCCTAATGAAGCTCAGAGTCTGTGTCGTTGTGGTGTAAAACAGCCCCGGTGACCCACGAGCCCAGGAAGGGGTCCCAGAGAAGGTGACACGGTGACACTTCCCAGGCCATGCAGGGAACATGGACATGCTCACTGGAGGTTTTTGCACTTGTCTCCAAGCAGCTCATACAGATTCCTAAGAGGTTCAGGCTGGAATGAATGATGAGCTGAGGACAATTCCTGCATAGCCAGAAATTTACCCACAAGCTTTTAAAAAATACACCAATAATCCCAACGTGGTGTGCGAGCACTTGAGCCCTGTGTAAACACCAGCAGATTACTAAAAACGGGATCACTTCATCTCTAGAACGTGGCATGTGGAGAATTTTATCTAGGAGGAAAGCCTAAAGCTTCCTAAACCTCTCCTGTCTCTACTTAAAAGGGTTTGTAGGTGCCTTTGTCCCTGGGAAAGCCCCTGGTGAAGATACAGCTCAGTCTGACAGTGGAATCCTTCTCCCAGTTCTCCAGACTGAACACAGTTCCACCAGCAAAGTGACAGACTAAAGCAGAGGGTAAAAGTGCCAAAGGGCCCAAGGGTTTCATGCCAAAGCTTCCAGGAAATTTTCATTCCTACCCCAGATATCCCAAATATAAAGGTGCTGTTAAAGGAGCAGCAGCACCCCCAGGTGTGCCCAGCTTTGGGGTCCTGACCATTCTCTGGGGAGAAACAAAATTTGGGTTGTTCCCTGATCATCTTGGTGTCACCGAATCATCAGCAGCCTCTTGAAATGCTCTTCCCCACACAAAATAAAGTGCAAATCCATCCCCCTCCCTTTGTCCAGAGAGCAGAGACACAGCACAGCCTCCCCCGGGCACTCAGATCTTGTGCCCAGCTCCCTTCTCTCATCTCCAGAGGGTTCTGCCACTCCAGCAGGGTGATTTCCTTCTGCTCATTCCCTGCTAACTTTTCAGGACTTTTGCCACATCAGAGGTGCAGAACTTTCTGCAGCAGAGCTCCAGCTCCTCATCACTCTCTCTTCTCTCTGCAGGCTCAGTCATGCAAGTTAAGAGCTGATCTCTGATAGCAGGAAACTTTGATCTGGGAATGGCATGCAAAGAATTCTCTGCCTGAATTTCGTCCATTTCATGCTTTCAGCTCTGCTCCCTGGCAAAACTTCTCGGGATTCACTGAGCTCAGAGGAGCCCTGCAAACCTGAGCTCCCTCCAGCCTCCCCCACCTGAGCACAGGTAGGTGTTGGGATTTTATGGGCTAAGGGATGCCCTGGGGGAGGAGAAATGGGTTTTGCCTTGTGTCCCTGCACTCTGTCCACATCTGAGCTCTGAGGAGAGGAAAAAAACAGGAGGCAAAGGATGGGGAGGAAGAGGGTTTGGTTTTCATCCCTCCAGCACAGTTGCAGCTAGAAATGTCGGCGTGAAATAGGCTTAGAAAAAGACCCAGAGCTTCTTGGGCGTGGAGGCAGCCGCTTCTCTCGACAACACACCGCCTAAACGAGGCCAGACCCTCGCTAGGTGAGAGGAAACCCAGGTGGGCTGGCGTGCCAGACAAAAGCTGCCACCACCACCACCACCCTACCTGGCATTCCCGTGGGCTCTGCCCGCATCAGGGCTCTGCAAAGGACATTAAACACGGGGGCTGAGCCGGGCTCCCGAGGAGGAACAACAATTAAGCATCCTCCGGGAGCAAATTGCAGGGACTGCCAGTCCAGAGGCGGCATCCGCCCCCTCTGACAGGGCTCAGCTCGGTGCTAATGGTGATGAATGGGCCCTGACGTCAGCCCCAGCCCGGAGAGGATCCCAGAGAAGCCTCCCACGGCATGGGATGGAAGAAAGCAGCCGGGAGAACAGCCCAGCCCCGGCCCCACAGAGATCCCCCAGCCCTCTGCCAGGCTGCGGGGACACAGCGCGGGGAGAAGGTGCCAGCAGGGCTGGGGCTGTGTCAAACACCTGGAAAGCAAGGCAGGACACCTCTGGGAGCACAGGGCTGGCATCTTTTCCAGGAGCAGGAGCCCCTGGTTGAGCAGCTCCTTGGATGCCACATCCCCTGGGTGCTTGTGACAGCGGTGTTGTCACCAGCGCTGCCCAAGGAGCTCTGACAGCATGACCAGGGGCAGCAAACCCTTTCTCGACACTGTCCCTGTGCTCAAAAAGCCTCCCAGAAAGGTGAAACAGCTGCTCAAGCTTCAGGAGCCATCTCTGCAGGCCCAGCAGCACCGGCACTGGGTGGCTGCCCCAGTGGAAACCCATCCTGCTCCCTGCAGGATGATCTCCAGAGGTCCTCTGCTATTCCATCCAACTCGCTGATGCTCAGATGCCTGTTCTTGCCTTTAAAGGCAGCACGGTCACTCCAAACAGGTGTTAGGGAGTGGGTTTTTGTTAAGGACAAGTCTGTGCTCTGCCATATCAGAAGTGACAGCCTGCAAACCCCGGAGGCTGCAGCTCTCCCTGCAAGGCACAGTCAGGGTGGGGTGACCGGCACTGAGTGCAGGTGTCAGCCCCGAGTCTGCCCTCGCCCATCTGCCCTCGCCTGGCCTCCGTCTGTGAGTGGGAGGACAAATCCTGTGTCCCCTGCCCGTGGCAAAGCCAGCTGAGGTGAAGCAGCAGGAATGGGGACCCAAAGCACGCAGGGCCAGCAGTGAGACCAGCCCAGCTCACCCCACTCCCTCCCTCCTTTCCCCTTCCTGCCATTCCCCAGCTTCAGAGCAGCTGAGGGGAAAGCAGCACCTGGCCACCAGCAAGGAAAACCAGCACCCCAAAGCTTTAAGGGGGTTTCTGTTCTTGGTGTTGCTGCTCCTGAGGCTGGACAAGATGGATGATTTCATGTCCCTCGCTTCAAAAAGAGCTTTGCTCACCACTGATCCTGGCTGGATTCAAGCCAGGCATGGTGGGACAAGGCTGTGAAAATACATCCCTTGGTTTGTGTCACGCCAGAGAACTCATTTCAGCTCGAGGATGTGCTGGGGAGAGAGAGAAGGGGAAGAGCAGGCACCATCAGGGACTCTGAGCCAGAACTGCACTGCAGCAGCAGGGAGCAGGATGTAATTCTTCCAGCCCAAATGCCCTTTAAGTCTCTGATGCCAGAAAGGAGGAGATGGGAAGATTTGCTGCTCTCCCTTGTTTGTTGGTCTGTGCCAGAGCCAGGCAGGCTGGCAGGGAGAGTGGCTTTACTGCCCTGCTCACTCCAGGCAGGAGCAGGGTGCTCAATCTCCCTGCCCTGCACGCTCAGAGGGACAAATTAGCCCAGGATTTTCTGCCTCTGTGACATCCTTCACTACAGAACGGGCTTGAGGGGCTCTTCATCAGGGACTGGAGTGACGGGACAAGGGGGAGAGGCTTGCAACTGAAAGGGAGATTGGGAAGGAATTCTTCCCTGTGAGGAGCTGGGATGGAATTCCCGGAGAAGCTGAGGCTGCCCCATCCCTGGGAATGTCCATGGCCAGGCTGGATGAGGCTTGGAGCACCCTGGGAGAGTGGAAGGTGTAAAGGGGGTTGAAACGAAATCACCACTGGGTGATTCTGATTCCTTCCAAGTGATTTCTCCTGAGCCAAACCTCCGTGAGCTGATCCCAAACTCAGGATTCCCAAAGATCCCAGTCCCCCTGCTCCTTGCCTCCCAACCTGTTCTGTGAGCAGGTCAAGAAGATTTGTACTGGTGAATTTTATGTTTGTACAGCATCCTGCTCAGTCATATCAGGGCTCACAATTAGGCTCTAATGGAATTCCCAGCGGTTTAAGAATAAATCAATAGCCGGTTAATTTAGAAGCAATAAAATAAAACATTTTCCCCCAAACAGCCCAGAGTTGCTCTGAGGAGATTCTGTGCCACAGAGGGATTACAGGGGAGACGTGGCATGGAGCTGGATAATTCTGTGACCTTTTGGTCCTGCACACTGAGTGTGAGTCAAACCTTATTTTCTGATGGCTGATCAGGATCAAGGGGGAATTATTTTCCTACAATGATATTGTGCTGGACCAAGGCAGAGCTTTCATTTTTAGGAAGGATTTTGGACTTTTATGAGAGGTTTGTGCACCAGCTGATCCCCTTTTTCTCCTAAAGGGGCAGAGTGTCCAGGGGATAAATCCACTGGAAGAGGAATATGTGAACCCAAGACAGGATCTGCTGGATCCCATGGGACAAGGGGCTGGAATCAAGGATAAGCTCCCTTGGGGACTGACTGTCCAGGACGGACAGAAGCCCCTTGGGCTGTGAAATGCCCCCAAAAAACAACATCCCAGGCAGCCCTGAATAAACACAACACCAAGCACACACAGCCCTGCCCTGGCTGACCTGAGCCCAGTCCCTGGGATTGATCAAAAACTCGCTGAAACCATTATAAAAACTCTCAGGGATATAGGGAGAACAAGAGACAAAGCTGTTTTTCTTCCCCAATTTGTGATCCAGCCTCGCAGGCTCTGACAGCTCTGCCCTGCAGAAGCAGAAGTAAAAAAAAAAAATCCTCCTAAATAAGGCTCGAGCTGCAGAAGAAACAAACTGTGTGAAGATAAAGTTAAAACACTCATCACTGGAGAAAAACAACCCTCCAGAAGGTCCCATTTAATGAAGAGACACTGCCAAGGTTAGCAGGCCAAAAGTTTGATGGCTGCTCCCTCCCTTTGATCAGATGCTGCTCTCGGCTCCTTCCCTCTTGCCTCCCCAAAGGAATGTTGCAGGAGTGTAATTGTGTGTGTGTACACACACACACAGAGACACAAAGATGGATAAAAACGGTGCCAATAGCCTGGAGCATTTGCAAACAGCCTCACAGAAGCTCTTTTAAAAGAGCAGATGGAGGTGGGATCTCAGCTGGCGTTGAGAGCGACTGCTCAGGGAAGGGTGACCCAGGAGACAGGGAGAGCTCAGGGGAGTCTCCAGTCTGTTCAGTGCCCTGTCTGTGACCCTCAGAAAAACCAAAATCCCTCCCTCTGTCAGACAAAGACTTGTCCCAGCTGACCTCAAACACTCAGCTGGAATTCCTGGAGTGGGATGAGCGTCACCCTTCACCACGTGGGGAAGAAGCAGAAGGTGCCAGTGGGCTTTTCTAGAGGTCATTAATGACCACAGAATCATGGAAACGACCTCCAAAATCCTCAGGCTCAACTTTCAACCAAATTCCACCGCTCCCAATAAACCACAGAGCGAAGTGATGTTCATTTTCCAGGGAGGAAAGATCTGGCAGGAGCCTCAGATCCCTGCCTGGAGCCACAGGGGATGGATTTGGACCTTTGCTCCTCTGCTCTGCAGAAGGCAAATGACTCAGGGTCTCCCCTCCCACACAGGGGGGGATTATCAGCAATCCACGTCACCATGGATTTGTCACCAGCTGGGAAAGCGGCACTGGGTTCTCCCGGGCACGTCAGTAGTGACAAGGCAGAAATCAGTGAGGAAGTATTGGCTTAAACAGCGTCAATCCCACAGTTAGCTGTGGCTAAGCCTATTTTCCTAAGGATCTCAGAGCATTTTTGGGAGCTCTGTTTAAGCTTCAGGAAGCCTGGGGAGGATCACAGAGGAAAACAAAGAGCAGGGAGGAGGGTCCAGGCTGGCTGAGCCCAGGTGTACACAGAATTATTGTCAGGCCCAGCAAAATAATTCAGTTTTCAGCTTTGCTGCTGGGCAGCAGCTCCACGGAGCAGAGCAGTGAAAAGATCTCAAGCCACGCACTTCAAGGGAATAGGAAATGTTCTTTTCCAAAAGCAACACTGAGTTAAGCAGCTGAACTGAATCTACCAAAACTTTTCGAGGCAGAAATGGGATTCCTTCTCGCTTCCATCCCAGTGTGGTTTTGTAAATTTTTTTCAGCTTCTACCAAGCTCTGCTTCTTCCCGTTGCAATTTTTTTTGTTAATCTTTCCTCTAGGAAAAAAAAATCTATCCTGTAATGAGTTTTTACATGGGATCCCAGAGTCCAAACTTCCTTTCCAGCAAAGTGAGCACCCCTGAGAGCTTCCCATGCCCCTGCTCTTGCTCTGGCTTCTTCCCACACTCTCACACCACCCCAAGAAGCACATTTTCCATCAGGAGAACACATTAAGTGGAAATCCTCGGCTCTAAGCCTCCCAAATGGAATAAAACCCCATCCATCCTCATCATCACAAAGCACCAGGGGCTTCACAGCACCAAACCCAGGGCTTGAGCACATCCAGAGGAGGCAACGAGGCTGGTGAGGGGCTGGGAACACAAACCCTGTGAGGAGCGGCTGAGAGAGCTGGGGTTGTTTAGCCTGGAGAAAAGGAGACTCAGGGGTGACCTGATCACTCTCTACAACTCCCTGAAAGGTGGTTGTAAAGTTGTAGTCTGGCGGGGTTGGTTGTGAGCCTGATATTTTTGGGTCTGAGAGATTTTTAGCCTGCTAGCAGCTGCTGAGTTTTTTCCCAAGGAAAAATTTCTCAAGAAAGCTTCTTCTCAAAACAATCCTGGCAAACAACTCTCCTTTCTCCAAACAATCTTTCTCCAGGTGGTGTTTTGCTGTTTCTCTAGTTTAACCAATGGCATTAGATGGTTTTGTTCCTGTTCACCAATCATGTTAAGCCCGTATCAGAACACCTTATAAAAAGTAATAAGAATTAGACAATAAAGCCATTTTTTCTATGCTCTTTGCCTTCTAAAATATTTGGAGTCTTTCAACTTTCTTTCGTGTCCTACAGCAACAGTTGGTCTCTTTCTCCAGGCAGCAATGGACAGAACGAGAGGACACAGCCTCAAGCTGCACCAAGGGAAATACAGGTTGGATATCAGGAAAAAGCTTTTCATGGAAAGAGTGATAAAATATTGGAATAGGGATAAAGAGGGATAAAGTCTGCCTGGGGAGGTGGTGGAGTCACCATCCCTGGGTGTGTTTAAGGACAGCCTGGATGTGGCACTCAGTGCCAGGGTTTAGTTGAGGTGTCAGGGCCGGGTTGGACTCGATGAACTTGAACATCTTTTCCAACCTGGTGATTCTGTGAATCCCAGCAGAGGTAAGAGTTAAAAAGAGCAGCTGCCCCACTCACCCGAGCTATCAGCTCCCCAACCATCCCTGTCCAGGTGCCGTTGGCCTCGGGCACTCCGTAGACGCCGTCCCCCACCAGGTGGATTTTGTAGTTGAAGCGCAGGATCTCCGCCAGCTCCTTCAGCATGTCCACGCAGAATCCCTCGTAGCGGTCGTTGCCTTCCAGCTCCTGGTGGTTCCACTTCAGCATTAAGTAAGGGTTTTCCTGCAGTGAAACTGGGCAGCTGTCATTCCCATCTTAGCCGAGGTGTCCCACCAGCACGGAGCAGGGAGGGGGTTGGAACCCTGGGCACTGAGAATTCCAGACTTTCTGTGCTCACCGGCACTGACCCCCAAGCAAACACTGCATTTGACCTGAGGCCTTGGAAAAGGCTCCCAAAATGGAGTGACAGCACTGGGGTTGTGGGTGTGGGGTTTGGATAGAAGTGTGGGATATCACAGGGTGGAAAACTTAAGAGTTTAAGGGTTTAGAATACAGCAATATAGATATAAAGCAAGATGGAGGATTTAGGGCATTGGCTGAGTCCTTCTTTTTCACCTTCTCCTTCATGGTCTGGGTGGGCTTTTGTAATTGGGTATAAAAATCCGCATTGCAGCCACGGGTGGTTGGTTATTGGGTTAAAAGTAAAAATAATTTACGTGTCGTTTCATAATTGGACAGTTTGTGCTTAAAAGACCTTGTAGAGAGACAGAGACAGAGCCATTTTTCACTTTGTTAGCCGGAACTCACAACTTGTGAGACTGAACTATAGATAAGAATTAATAAAGAGCTGACCCCACCCCTGAGGGCTGGGCTGGCCCGAGGGGAAGGGTAGGTGCCCCCCTCCCTTACCAGGATGGTGGTGACAATGAGCGTGGTGTTGAACAGGCTGTCCGATATGTTGGAGGAGAAGATCCTGTTGTCCATGCTGAGCCCTTCGGAGACGTGCCAGTGGCCAATCTGGAGAGACAAACAGCACAATAAGGGGATTTATAGGGCGAGTCGCTGTCCATATGGCTGTGGTGAGTGACAACCCTGGAGCTGGCCTGTTTAGGGACGCTCCATTACCTTCACAAGGCACCCCAGAACGGGTCAGCAGAGAGACATTAACCCTCTGTGCACAGCCCCACCTGCTCTGCAGTGCCACCAACCTGGCCCTGTGCTGCCTCCCCACGTGTCCTCCCTGTTGGGGGACAAAGCTGGGAGCTGGGCAGCTCCATGGGAGCCACACAGCCTTGTGTGTTGTCCCCAAATGCCACCAAACGCGCCCATCTTAGCCAGAAATCCCCCATCTGTGGGCTTGGCCCTCCCAGCGTGGTGCTGGGAGCCTCTGCCCTCCACCTTGAGCCAAAGCCACCTTCTCAGTGGTGCTGCTCCACCTTCCAGCTCTTAGCTACCACAATTAAGCACTTCCAAATCCTTTGATTCGGGCTCATCACACCCAAGAGCCCCGCCAACAGCCCAATTTACCCATCCAAGCATCAGCGTGGCTGCAGCAAACCCAAACTCCCAGCAGCAAACCCAAATTCCCAGCGTGGATGGCAGGAGCCAGTCCCCCCGGCGCTCGGGAGGACATCGTGATTCAGCTGTGACACAACTGCCTTCAGCCAGGGGGGAGGAATATTCCACAAAACCTAATTTTAACTTCAAGAGCCTCATCTCCTTCCCTCAGAGCTCTGGGCAGGGAGATCAGCACCTCCAGCAGCTCGTTCAGAGCGTGCAAATTAAACTCTTGCTCTCTCATTGTCCTTAAAAGAGCCTCTGGTTTTCCTCCTCTGCTTTTCCTCGTGGATACAGGGGGGGCTGAGAGAGGCCAGCTCCCTCTGAACCCCTTCCCCTCCTTTTTCTCCTCTGTCCCATCAGGTTCCAGCACTCTGCTGGTGTCCTCTGGCACCTCTGGACTGGGGTGCTGTGGCCCTGAGAGGCAGTGGGTGACCCCAAAGGTGCAGGGAGGGTCTTCAGGGCTCCTCCAGTGCAATTCCATGCCCAGCACCCTCCCGCGACACCGGGACTGAGGCAGGCTCTCCTCCTGCTGTCAGGGTGGGAGGAACTGATCGATTTTCCTTTCTGTCACGGGTTAACCTTGTTATGTCCAAGGAGGGGGAGACAAGGTGGTGTGGAGCCCTGGGATTGACTCTGTGCCTGCTCTCGGCACTGCTTGGCCTCTGGGATGACCAAAGGCTCGAGGACTTGGGGGTGGCTGTGATCTGAGCCCAGCAGAGCCACCCTCACTGACTGAGAAGGGTGTTGAGGGAAGGGCCAGGTCCTTTCTGGGCTCCCTCTGGGTGCTGAGGGAATGAAGAGCCAGGTCCTTTCCTGTCCCAAGTGCTGGTGCAAATACAGCCCAAGTGACCCGACAAAGCACAGTGGGGGTCTGTGAGGAGTCCCAAATCCAGCCTCCCCATCCCAAGGCACAAGGGGCAGTGGGAAGGGCGAGCAGGACAGCTTTGCACTCAGCATCATCAAAGCCCAGCTCCTGCGCAGACACCCCAGCAATCCCACCCCGTGCCTGAGAGCATTGTCCAAACCCTCCTGGAGCTCCGGCAGCCTTGGGGCCATGCCCATTCCTAGTGCAGGGCTCACCTCTGGCAACAACAGCCCCGAACTGGGAGATTGCCCAGATATTTCAGGGGCAGGGAGCCCTTGGAGCACAGCTTTCAGTGGCCAGCACAGGCTCTGAACCCATGCAGGATGAATCCCCCACCTCTGCTCTGATTGCTGAGCAGCAATCGCCTGGCGGAGCGACTCATCACTCACAAACATTGCCTAATTTCTCTTCCCTCCCGGATTCCTCAACCAGAGATTAGTGACAGATTAACTTTAATTTTAACAGCCCTCGCTGTTCTCCAATTTGTCCCTCCCCTGCTGGCATGTGCGGAGACTAATTGCCTCTTCTCCTGACAGTGCTGTGGGTTTGACCTTGCTCTTAAAAGCACCAAGGCCACGCAAATCCCACGTGCTGGGGGCACTTCCCCCCCGTCCTGGCTGGCCCCAGCTCACCCCTGTGCCCCTCAGGGGCTGGCAAAGCTCCTCGTGCTGCTGTTCCTGCAGTGCCAGAGGCTGTCTGGGCCCCTCACACCCCTCTGCTGCAAGATGGATGTCAAGGTGATTTTAATCATCTCTATCTACATATAAAGAGCCTCTGGAAAACAGAAAACATATCCATCTGCAAAGTTGTTTTTTTTTTTTTACAAAACAATCAAATGCTCCACACGGACGTGGATGAGACCATCCTGTTGTTGAGGCTCTGGACAAGGACTTCAGGGGTTTTTAGGACTCAGGGTTTTTAAGCAGGGGATGTGATTGGTCTGTATAAATACTCCAGGTGGAGGAGGTCTGCAGCAAAGAGGTAGAACAGCTTTTCGAAGCTGAAACGATGGCGTTGGCACAAAAATAAACACATACAAACCAGCCAGAAATAAACAGGCTGACAAAGCAGGGGAGAGGTTCCTAATGATCAGAGGAGCTGGAGTAGTGATACTTGTCCTGGAAGGGCAAGGAGGGCAGCACAGCCAGCTGGAGCTCAACACCTTTCTGAGAGGGATTTTGTGACCTGGTGACAGCCCAGGGCCTGGGTGGAGAAAGTTCCCTCCATGTCCTCAGGGGATGTGTGACCCGCAGGGCATCATCTCTGCACCCCTCCGAGCCCCGAGGAGATCCAGCCCTGCCTGCAACACCCGCAGCTCTGCAAACACAAACTGTGAAACTCAGAGTGTGAACCAGCCCCAAGAGCCCGGAAGGAGCAGGGAAGTGGCACTGCTCGCTGCTCGTGCCGCTGCTCTCTCCACACAGGCAGATGAGGTGCCTCGATTTAGCTGCTCTGAAAAAGGCGTGATTTGGGTTGGTGGCACAGAAAGATTCCTCGTCTCTGTAGAGAATCCCCACGTGGAGCATTCCTGGCTCACTCCCTCCACCCTGTGAGCAGAGGCTTTGAGGCTCCTCACGGAGTGAGGTGATGCGATACCTCTCAAGGTAATGATTTTAGTGAAATCTTCTGCTTATTCTTCTCTATTTCTTATATTTCTGTATTCCGCTTGTTTTCTGTAAGCACAGAGATGACAGGGCAAGACTTCTCCACGAGTTTCAGAGGCACCACAGGTATTTACCAGCCCCATTCCCAGCTTCAAATTAAGGTCAAGCCAGCCCTGAATCCCGATCTTGGAACAGGCAAACAACAACAGGCACCTTCTGGGCTGTGATTAGAAGTGCTGCCCCTCAGCCTGCAGCCATCATCTCCCTCTCTGCTGTCCCCAGGAAAAGGAGTGCACAGTGCAATCAAGGTGCCCCGAGGAGAGGGAATCTGGGAGAGGCAGGGGAGGGGGAAAAAGGAATCAAACAAACAAATGAAGGAAATCCCTCTGAGGACACTGCCGTGGGGTTGGATTCCTGAGTGACGCCGCTGATGGCGGCACAGCAAGGAGGCAAAAGTTCCCCCACTGAAATTAGCGCGGAAAGAACTATGAAACCAAAGAACCACACACACAGAGCTCACCCCTGAGGCCACCAGCGTCCCCCAGATGTCCCCTCGTCCCCAAATGTCCCCTCTGGACCACATGACTGACACTTGGCACAGCCCAGGCAGGGCTGTGGTGGCACACACTGAGTTTGTCAGGTCCTGGGGACAGAAGTCATGGAGCTCTTGGCAGAACCTGTCCCTGGGCTGTTCCTGGGGTAGCAGCTGAAGAGGAACCGGTCCCACCGAGGCTGATTAGCTGCTGCTAAATTAAAAAGGCCTGATGTGGCCGGGACTTCGGAGGGTCCCAGAGCTATCGGCGGGGAACTCATCTGTATCTCATCAACAGCCCAATTAACAGCCTCAACTCTTGCACTGCTCCATCTCAGGACACCAGCAGGGCCTGTGGTTATGTGCAGACTGATGGGCCTCACTTAGGCTGGGGAGAGCTGGGCTCAGGGTCTGCAGCTTCCCCCTTCCCTTCCCTAAATCACAGCCCCTCCTCACTCCCTTCCCCCAAAGTGAAGTTCCCAAACTCCAGCTCGTGATTTCCAGCAAATCAGTCTGCTGGAACTCCGCAGTGTTTTTTAGAGGGGCAAAGAAAGGAGGAGGGGAGAAAAATAAAAAAGATGACATTTACCAAAGCCAGCCCTTGTCAGATCTATAGATCACCAGCACATTAATGAGCCTGTGCTTTATCGAGCATCCTGTGAGCAGACAGAGCCGCTCTCATATGGCTGTGGAAAAAATTCCTCTGGTTAAGCTAAATCAGGAAAAGACACGTTTGGTGCGTTACATAAATGCATTAAAAATTGGATGTCAAAAAGCCCTGCCTCTCCTTGCCCAAAAGCAGCAGCAAGTTAGAGAATCTAAGTGTCTCTAATTTGCTTGCTGGCTGGATCAGCCTCAAAATTCGGTGAACTCTCCATCAAAGCTGATGAGCTGGAAGTCCCTGTGGCTTCACTGGATGGAAGGAGAGAGAGGAGGAGAGGGAAAGAGAGGAAGAGAGGAATGGGCAGAGTTCAAACGAGCTTGGTTTAAAACTAAGCAGGGAATAGAAGCGTTTCAAACAAATCAGTTAATACAACCCTTGGGAGCAAGATTGTCTCCAGGATGTGAATGCCTGTTCCTTACCCTGTTTCTTTAATTAAAGTATTTCTAATGATTTATTTAGTCATCTTCATCAAAAGAAGCCAGGCTGGCAACAAGAAAATAACCATTTATGGCACAGCAGAGCTGCCTTTGGCTTCCCTTTGAGGGGAGGCAGGTCGGGCAGGAGCCTGACAGGTCTCACGGCTCTCTGGGGATGCTCTTCCCAGTCAAACACATCTCAACAAACTCCTTTAGGCTGGGAGGGGCCCTGACGCCCCTCTGGGCACTACTGTGGATCAGGAAAGCTCCCTGAGAAAGGGAGAGAAGGCAGAAAAGCTGCCACAGGAGCAGTTTAATGAAAATCAGCTCTTTCCTGGTGGGTTTGTGACAGGCAGGGCTCGCAGCCACCCCCAAGGGACTGCCCTGTCCTTCCAGCAATTTCTTCCCTGTGGCTGGAAGCGTTTCATCCCCCCTGCAGCCTGATGGGGAACTTGGAAAGCTTGATCCCGGTGCAGCTTTCCTGGGCAGCTCACAGACACAAAGCTCCTTTTTCACCCAGCTGTTACAACAGGTCAGCAAAGGTTTCCTCCCGTCACACCAGGTTTCTGGGGAAGAGATGAGACTTCAGTCTCAGGGCAGATCAGGCTGCAGTCACAGCTCCCCGTGGAGCTCTGGGAGAAGCTCTGCTCCGAGAGGACCTGTGAGTTTAACGTGAAGCCCCTGCCACATTCAAACGCATCAAAACCAAAGCTGTCACGGGGAGCTTCGCAGCATCTCCTTCCTGAATCCAGCTGAATTTGTGCTCCTATTAATGCAGATGGGCTTGGATCTGTCACTTCTGTTCAGAGGGTGATGGGTTTGGGAGAGGATTAAAAGGGCATTGATGCTGCGAGAGATCTCTGTGGGGAAAATGCCATCCCGATGCCCCCTGCTCGCTCAGAGAAAGGCAGCATCAAAGCCAAGCTGTCACTTGACAGGTAAGAACTGGCAGGTAACATCCTTGCCAAGGCTGAAATTCACTGCTGCCAGGCCAGGAGAGGGTTCCTGGTGCCAAAACGCTCTGTTGGTGAGGGTAGGATACAATAGCTTTTGTTCTCTGCCAGCATCGAGAAGTGGCAATCTCTGAGAAAAAGGGCAGCAGGGAAACAAGACAGATGAAACTCTTTTTTTTTTTTCTCCTGGATAAGGTTTGGATTTACCAGCAAATTCCTGGGATTTGTGTCATGTAATCTCACCAGTCTGCTATCCTCGACTTCAGCTCAAGCCAGAAAATATGGCTCGGGCAGGAAGTGTGAGATGAGGAAATACCACTCAAATTAATGATTTTAATGAAATCTGCTCGGTGTTCTGTGGGCAGAGGAAAGCTGTGAGGAACCTACGGGCGCTGAGACAAAAAGTAAATGAGTGTGAGCTGAGGAAACCTGTTAGAGAGGAGCCACAAACCAAGAATGAAATGAGCTTGGACTTCCCCTCACAGGGGAGAGATGAAGGGGAACTCCTCACGTGGGGCTGCCCCATTTGCTTTCCCTCCCAGAAACAGTTTGAAAAGGTTCACAGTACCCAATTTTTTACCCCATTTCATAGAAAATCCTCTGATTTACCCCGCATCCAAATCATTTTAAGCAAATGCAGCCTCAAGCTTAAGAACTGAAGGGTTGTGAGCGTGAGCTTGCACCTGGCACAGACTCCCTGCCCTGAATTAGCCCCTGTGACAGGCCAGAGATTGGCTCTGCCGTCACCCCCTGCAGGGCCTGATAGATTAAGACACATCCAAATTATCCTGAGGCGCGTTCCTGATGAAGTCAAACACACTGAGTTTGCCAGCCAGGGCTCAGCCAGAGCTGAGGTGACACCCCGAGCACCTCAGGGGGTCCACGGCCCCTTTTTGTTGGAACCCTGGAGGCTGAGAATTTCAGCCTTTCTGTTCGAAAGGGCACTGACCCTCAAGCAAACACCGCATTTGACCTGAGGCTGTGGAAAAGGCTTCCAAAAGTGAGTGACAGCACTGGGGTTGTGGGTATGTAATTTGAATTGTGTGACCTCACAGGGTGGAAAACTTAGGATTAAAGGTTTTAGTGTAGAGTAATGTATATGGGGCAATATGGAGGATTTAGGGGGTTGTCTATAAGTCCTTCACCTTCTTCTTCATGGTTTTAGGTGGTTTTTCCTAATTGGGTGAAAAAGGTCTGCATTGCAGACCTTAGATGATCAATTATTGGGTCAAAAGCATAAATAACAGAGGTGCCATCTCATTATTGGGTGGTCAGCACTTAAATAACCTTGGAAAGAGTTAGAGACACCTCCATTTTCTACCTTGCTAGCTAGAGCTCACGACTCGTGAGGCTGTGCCATAGATAAGAATTAATAAACACTGAATGCGAACATGAGAAAACTGCGACTCCCGTGTAACAATCCCGGCTCTAACACGAAGAAAAGAAGATAAGAAACCCACACCTTTTGGTCCCCAGAGCACCCCCGTGGGCCAAGGACACCCAGGACACGCTCCCAGCCCTCCCCTGGCTGCTCTCACCTGCCGGAAGCCGCCCCGTGTGTGCTGCAGGATTTTCAGGGCGTAGTTGGAGCGTTGGCCTTTGCTGTTGAATTCGATGTGGCCGGTGAGACCTTCCAATTCTACCTGTCCAAGAGAGACTCAGTTACAGCGCCCAGCGAGGCTGCCCCACCCCAGAACACCCCACCCCCCCAGAGAGTTGAGGGATGGCCCCACAAACCCCACACTCCCAGCAGGAACAGCAATGAGACCCTTTTATCTCAATCTGAATATTTCTGGAGTCTGGATAGTGGAGAAAGGAC
Source organism: Chamaea fasciata (assembly GCF_029207755.1). Classification (NCBI taxonomy): domain Eukaryota; kingdom Metazoa; phylum Chordata; class Aves; order Passeriformes; family Sylviidae; genus Chamaea; species Chamaea fasciata. The sequence continues at coordinate 4,493,470 of NW_027094109.1, forward strand.
ACACAGAGGAGCAGGGAATCAGCAGCACGAGGTGCAGGACTCTCCAGATTTCCTTGCTTTGGAAAAACCAGCTCCACACCCCCTCACTGCCTCCCTCCATCCCAGGGCTAAGACCACTGTGTCTCCAAGCAGCAGAGCTATGGGGAGCTGGAGGATTTTGTTGTCCCTGGCTAAAGGTGAGGTTTAAGTCAATGGGGCAAAGTGGTGAAATGCTCAGGTTCAGCTGAGCTCTCCTATGGGGAAAAAAAACCCCTTATAAATAAAAAGCCCTTATAAAATATTCTTGTCTCACTTACACCCAAACAGCCTCAGAAACCTGCTCCTGCTGCATGGTCACCTCAGCTCTGAGGAGCCACAAACTCCAACTAATTCACAAGGATGGAATTTCAGAGGGTTCTCGTGCCAGATTTAGGCCTGTTTGGTCCCAGAAATGACAATTTTGGGTTCAAAGGAGCCCAAACCCATGGGGGAACTCGCTTCTTGCCCGAGTCTGAGCAATTGTACTGTGTGATCTCATAACAGCTCAAGTCAGAGCTCAAATCGCTTAGAAACATTCATACTTAAAAAAAAAAAAAGAAAAAAAAATTGAATTCCAGCTTTTCTACAGCAAAGCCTGAAAAAGGGAGAGTTTCATGTCGTTCCAAGGCCGGTGACAGCCCCAACCCTCAGATCTCTCTTTTCACTGCCTTCAAAGAGCCCGGGCACAGCCAGCCCTGCTGCCGGCAGCGAGGAGCAGCCCTCAGCCCCCTCTCACCATTCTCAGGTAGTTCATGAGGCTGGTGCCGTGCTGCCAGATCTGCGCGGAGCCGCAGGACAGCGGCTTGACGCCGATCTCCTGGCTGCGGTTCAGCTCCTGCACCGCCGTCACCACGGCGTACACGGCGTCGAACAGCAGCGCCGAGGACAGCTGGGGGGGACAGGCAGGGAGAAGTCAGGGGTTTAGGCTGAAACGCGAGATGTAACCAGCAGTTTGTACTCTGTTACCAGCTGTTAAAACCAGGTGGGGCAGTATCATTACGATTCAGGACACGCAGAAGTCCAGTTTCTTCAGAGGGTTTATAGCAAAGTTTATTGAAAGGCAGATTCTTTTTACTGTGTTTGGGTACAATGAATCAATGATTAGGATTGGTCCTTTAGGGCACCACCTTTTTGTAAACATCTCTACCAGTAAACAAGGTGGAAAAACACCAGGTGTCAGGAGGAGGAGATCTACAAGGTTGTTTTGGGTCCCTCCTTATGATTTCTCAGGCCAGACTGGGAGAGTTCTGTCCTTGGTTTTCCCACAGGCTTCAAGATTCTGCCTGGAGCCTGAGAATCCGTGTTCTGACCACTGTCAGTTCCCACAGGGCAGTGTTCTTTATCCCTTCCAGGACCCATCCTCCCCCCAGGGGATATCTGCTGTTCATGGGCCATCCAGGCTCACTGCAGGGCTGATACAATCCCATCATCCCATGGGCAGAGGCTCCACCCAGGGGCAGGAGCCCAGCATTCCCGCCTGGATCAAACCTGGCATTCAGAACACCAGCACAGCCTGTGTGCACTGGATTCCCAGAGGGAGACCGGACCCATCTCAGCACCACTGGACCTTCAGAGGAAACTCCACCCTCCTACAGGATCATTGCTCCACCAGAACCACATCTGTCACTGCAGGAGGACTGGACAGGGCTGACACCAACACCCTGACCAACAGGGGGTCAGCTCGTCTTCTGGCTCTGTCAGGGTTTTCTTTTTGTTTGGTTGGTTTATTGTACAACTGCGTTTCAATTTTAATTTTCCTAGTAAAGAACTGTTCTTCCTATTCCCATATCTCTGCCTAGAGCCCCCTGAATTTCAAAATTATGATAATTCAGAGGGAGGGGGTTTACATTCTCCATTTAAAATGAGGCTCCTGCCTTCCTTAGCAGACACCTGTCTTTTCAAATCAGGGCAATCAGCTTGGAACACAACAATCCACCATCCTGCTGCACCTCGGAGCTGGAGAGAGTTCTGTGCACAGCCTGGGGTCGGCTGGGATGCCCTCTGTGCGGGCTTGTTTCATCCATCACTGTCATCTCTCTATCTCTGCTCGTCCCTGTCCCTTCCCAATCCTTTCTATCTCAGTTTCTGCAGTTATCCTTTCCTCATCAGGGGAGGTTTTTCAGCTTTTTGGTGGCTCTGATCAATCTGCTGGCCAGGGGGAATGCTCCTGAGAGAAGCAGGAATTTCCAGGGGGAATTGCTCCTGAGATCTGCTGCCTGGTCCGACAGAAGGAAACTCGACTGTGCCCTTCAGCCGTCACGGGCAGCCTTCTCCGACCACTTCTCTGACAAGCAGACCCACAAGGAACGAGGTTTTGCTAGATCTGCTTGTCCAGCAGCCAAATCCTGCCTTTCACACCCCACGGAGATCATCCATCCCTCGCTACAACCTCCAGTTCCTGCTGGAACAGCACTGCCGAGGCAATGTCCAGAGTGCCAGAGCTCAGCCCCTCTGCTGCTCCCCTTGGCTTTGGCTGCCTTTGCCCAGGTTTTTTGCCCACCAAGCCTCACAAACCCCGTTTCTCACCTGTGCACAGCAGTTTCCATGGCTTTGGGCTCGTTACCAGTCAGCTATTTTCTCCCTCGTGCTCACTGTTGCGACTGAGATTTCACTTTTAATTACTGTCACCTCCTGACTCTGCTGGAATTAAGCTGTTGCAGCTCATTACTATCAAAGATGCATTTTCCTCATGGATACTTCCAAGAGCATCCTCTTCCCATCCCAGCTCCTGGCAGAGGGTTCAGTCTCCAGCCTGGGGCTGCTTTCCCCACCTCACCCTGGCTGTGGTTTCTGCATCCTCTCCTCCCCCCAGAGCCTGACCAGGTTTATTCACTGCTGCCAGTGGCCCTGCAGGGACAATCTCACCCAGCTCAATGACCCCAACAAACCCAGGGCTTCCACTCTGTTGCTAATTTGGAGTTAACCCTGCTTGATCTTACTCAGACCAGGGGCGAGACCTCACTGGCCACGTTGGTGTGGGATCAGACACTGGAAAAGCAGCACAAAACCCTCCAAATCTACAGATCATCCTAAATGAAGAGGCAGGATTCCAGCCTGATGCCATCAAAACCCCAAACACCAGCTCTGACAACACCGGGGACCTTTCACTCCTCCAACCTGCTGAGTCTGACCTAAACATTCCCCTCCTGGAAAACCAGAGATTCTAAAAGAAGCTGATAAATCCTTCTCCCACCTTTCTTTTATCCCTTCAATATAAATTCTTTCCCTAACAGGGCTTCTCCAGCCTGTCCTGTCCTGTTCCATGAAGCTCTTTCCATGCACTTAATTTTAATTATGAACCTCATCCCGTTGAGGTTACAGGATGTCACACCCAATTAGCAATTCCTTTCCTCAGTCAGGAACCATATTAACATCAGATGGACAAATGAAACTGTTATCAGACCAAACACAACCCCCGCGAACCCAAAGTTTCCCCCATTTCCTACCAAATCAGAATATTGGCCCAGCATTTTTAATTTTCTCCTGCTGGGTTTCCATTTCCATTTTCCCTGAGCAGTTAATCCCTTATTAGCTGGTGAGCAAGAGACTTGTAGATCTCAGTGAAGCATTTGACATTATTGATTGGAATGTTTTACTCCTGAACTCTGGAAAATTCATTGTGATTTCTGCCAGCAGCCTTTATGAATTCAAGTAATTTAAGTGTTGGGGAGGGTGTGGAGGTACACAGGATCGAGTCCTCATGGCATGGAATAGGAATCCCTTCCCTGCAGCCTGACTTTGCACGGAACAGATGTAAACCACAAAGTTTTGAGGTCATAACCTTCGGCAAATGAGTGAAAAGAGACCTTTGGAATGTCCTCCAGGCGGATCCAGCCAGAGGGATCAGTGGCTGTCCTCCTGGACATTCCTCAGCTTTCCCCATGTCACTATAAAAACCTCTCACTCCTTCTATATCCTCATTTCAAACCACAGCTTTGTCCCTCTGCCACAAACAAGCCAATTTGTCTGCTAACAAATTGATTCTCTCCCTCTGCCTGATTTGTGCAGAACCCTGGTGGTTTTGTGCCCCTCTGCAATATCAGAGCTCCACGGAAAATCCATGGGGCTCGGGGGACTTCCCTCAATCCCCAAAGCCAAATTCCTGACGATTCTTGACACTGAAACATGAACAGGTTTGGCTGCTCTGGGTTTTGCCATGTGGGGTTTTATTTTGTTCTTCCCTCCCTAGAACATTATCAGCTGTATCTTTGCCCCCAAACCCAACACGGGGAATTAAAACCATTAAAACCCTGCGAGATAGACTTTGCAATCTGGATTTTATTCAATGACATAAACACTTAATTACAAACATCTGTTTTAGCCTAAATTCTAATTACCAAATCTAGCCATCTGTAATTTGAATGATTTTCTCTGATTTCCTTTCTTTGCAATGTGATTAATGAGAATGGCATTAGAGCAGGCAGCTCCCTCCTCCTTTGTCAGATGCTTCCTCAGCTCCAGCAAGGATGCCCTGGGATTTTTTTGCAGCTCACAGGAAACCTCCCTCCTGTCACTTCCAGCTGTTGAGCTTCCTTTGCTCTCTTTAGGATGAGTTATCCCGCTCCTTCCCAGGGCTACAAGGGGAAGCTCTGACACAGAGAGATGCTCCCTGCCAGATTTCAGAGGCAGAAAGGTCCTGGATTCACCTCGCAGACAAAAGAAACTCCGCTTGGGAATATTTCACCTCTGCTCTGTAACTTCCCTACCCTCAAATCCTTTTCCCATCACCTGGGATGTGGCATCTTGAAGAATTCCAGCCCCCCCAGGCATCATCATCTCACATCCTCCCACCTACAGGTTTTGCTGGATGCTCAAGACAAGGCAGGGTAAGAACCTAGAATGAGAATTTTCATTTCCCCGTCGCACCTGCTGCTGGCTCCTGCTGTCTCCTGTTTGCACTAGGAGGAGGAAATTTGTTTTTAATGCCTCTCCACAGCCCCTGCAATCCAAAAAGGGATCTTCCTGGTAGCAATCCCGTGGAGACTGAGCAGGGCAAGCTGATTACAGCTGCCTCTGGGTGGGAGGGAGAGGAGGATGGTCCCAGGCACATGAGCTCATGTCAAGCCAAAGGATGCGGACACAAAGGGCAAAAATCTCCTTATTTTGCCTCTTAAGGATCCCTTTGTGGTGACAATAAGGAGGTTTTCAGCAGCTCAGCTCGTCAAGGGGGCTCCGAGTTCATAAAAATCCGTGCAAAGGGTTCAGCTGATGGTATTTTCCTCTCCCTCCCCTCCCGCAGCTGCAGCTGTGAAGTGGCAAATCTGCTTTGCAAGCTCCCCCAGTTGTGGAGAATCCCTGGGGAATGCTCCAGTGCTGATGTGCACGCTCCTCAGGGAGATGCTGGAGCACAGAGCACAGCTCAGCATCTGCCTGACCCCTGTGCCATCTGCAGCCACAATCCCCCCTGCACCAGCCATTTTCCTGGAGTTTAAACACACAGGGATAAACTTCATGAGGGAAAAAAAGAACCAGAGCTGCATCATCCCCTGCACCCACAGAGAAATACAATCCAAATCAAGATTAGGCTTGGATTTAGAGCTGTGCTCCCAGTCCAGCACAGAGAAGCTCTGCCAAGCTCGGCACCCCAAGGTCCTTTGGGCAGCTCTGACTTTCAGGGTCACTTTGGTATTTTCCACATCAGGAGACTCCTCTGTAAATCACAGATCGACAGCTCGAGTCCTCTTCTACCTACTTAATAAAAATGTTCTGCTCTGGCTCTTCCTTCCCATTCCTGGACCAGCATCCCCCCACAAAATCCAATCTGAGCTACAACAGCAGCCTGGGGATATTCCTGAGCCCTTCAGCACAAGATTAAATAGGATTAAATAATTCAATTATTGAATAATTTAAATAACTTTTAAAAAAATTATTTGAGCCCGGAGTTTATTACCCCTGCATTGCTCAGGACCATCCTGAAGCTCTTCCCACAAGGTTTTTTTTTTCCATGGTTTATCACATCTCCCAGCTCAGGGAGGTGCTGGGAGGTGGGAATGGACTTTACTTACTGCTGGGCCAGTAAAAGGAGCGTGGTCACAATTCTCCTGCCAGGACTGGTTGAGGCTCTGGACAAACTCTTGGAAGAAGGCGTGAGACTGGTTGAAGATGGAGAATCCCAGGATGTTGACTCGGTCATCCAGCAGGCTGTCCAGGCGCTGCAGGGAAAACTCCTACAGCAGCACAAAGCAGGAAATGGGATTAGAGGGGAAAACAGGCACTGAAAGCTTCACACCCACTCAGTGCCCTGGGAGGGAATGGGAGCTGGGAGATCCTGGATGTGACACCCATCCAGCTGTTGGAAGAGAGAGCCTGGGTTTTAACCAGGATTTGACTCAGGGTGCTGCTCACCTCATCAGGCTTTTAATGAAGATATCACCCGAGTCCAGCACTTCACTGGCCAAATTCCACGAAAGAAACACCCAAAACCCTTCAAGGAGGGTGTCACCCACCTGCTGAGTGAGGCTGCTCGATCGCCACATCCAATTTGGTGACACCAAGTTTCAACTGTCAAATTAAATCAGTTCTTTCCCACAGTAGGAGGAACCAAATTCTACCTAACCCTAAAAATCCCCAATCCTGCACTGCTCCTTTCTGCTGCCAGGAGGAGATGCCACCCTAATACCCTGGGGAGGCTTGAAGGGTGACTTGACTGTGGGTTTTGGAGTTGGGAGCCTCCCCTTGCATTTCTGCAAGTGGTAAGAAGTAGAAAAACAACTTCATAAAAATAATTAAAGCAAAAACGGAGGGCTCGGTTTTGCTCCTCACCTCCGTGGAAGCAGCTACACAACAAAGCCTGGGGAAGAGTCCAGCCCTCCTTGTCCTATTAGCAAGGAATAATGGCACTTCCCTCACTAATTTCTCTTCTGCTAATTGCTGAAGTGGAGTGAGAAGGTGGGAGTGACAGTTTCAGCAACTGCTGGATGCCCAGCACGGCTACAGCTGTCCCTGAGCTCCCTGGGGGATGAGATTCCAGCAAGTCCAGCCACTTTTTAATCTTTGCTGGGCACGCAGGAGCAATTCCTGTAAATCTCCCAAACATGGGCACTTACAAGACTCTTCCAGCCCGGCCAAAACCCACGGGAACGCGATCAAACCCAGGATGAAGCACATTTTTTGGACACGCCGCCAGGTTAACGTTGGTTAAAATGTGAAATTGCCTGTGAACTTATTGATTCATTTGAATGATATCGTCCCCCTGCCTTGCTGACAGGTGATCCATTCACCCACGGCATCCTGTCAGCGGGGCAGGTGGCTAATGAGGAGCTGCGCCCGAGGAGATGCTGGCTGCAGGCAGAGCAGCAGGAAGGATGTTCAAACCCCTGTAAAATCCTCTCTCCCCGCAGCCAGAGCCTCGAGGCGAATCGTGCAGGGCACCAGGCAAACAGCTGCCCCACTGCCCTCTTGGCTTCGGGATGTCCAGGAGGAAAACGGGATGTTTTGTTCCGGAACAGCCGCAAAATCCAAGGTTTCATCTCGTGCCAGCCCGCCCCAGCCTCGGGGCAGCTGAAATCAGTGCCTTCGTTTGTTTATTGTGCCTCTTCTCCCCTGAAAACACTTCCAAGCTTTTGAAGTTGAGGGGTTTGTTACGCTCTGATCTTTAAACAAGCAATTACTGGGCGAGGAAATGAAATGGTCTCACTTCACGTGGGGAAACTGAGGCAGGGGTGAGATCCACCCCAGCCACAGGGCTGAGCACACAGCTCCTGCTGCCCTGAGCGGCTGTGCCATGGTCAGAGCCAGCCCCCTGAAAGGGTCTTTTCCCACTTCCCCTGGGTAAATTCGGGGAGCTGCCAGGACTCTGCCTGTAAAACAACCACAGCCAGACCCTGACAGGCTCCCGAGCCAATAATTTGCTCTGGTTCAAACGCCACCAGCAGCTTTGCCCAGCTCCCATCACCCCTGGCTGCTTTGTGCAAGCTTTGGTCTTTTCCTACAACCGACCCTCTCCGTATCCATTTTTCCAGGCAAGCCTCCAGCTGCAGAAACCCCCATTTCTGTGGCTGTCACGTCCATAAAGCATCACCTCAGTGACACACGGGGGTGGCACGGCCTGGACCCGACCCCTTCCACCCACTGCTCCCCGTCCCTTCCCTCTGCCCCAGCTCCAATCTTTGGCCATTAAATGTCTTTCCATGAGATGAGCACGCGAGCAGCCAGCAGAGCCGGGTCAGGAGGAAATGAGCCGTGAGCTGCCTCTGCAATGAGATGGAGATAAACCACCCTAGGGGGATACACTTCATTTGCAGTGGGATAAGAGAGATTTGGTAAGGTCAGGCTTTGCTGCAGAGGGCAAAGGGGTGAGAGCATCCCGATACTCCCCGAGCTGCCAGCTCAGCTTCTGTCCCTTTTATTTCCTCGGGTTTTTATTTTTTTCCTCTTTACACACTCACTCGCCACGCTTGACATTTCCAAACCCACGTTTTGCAAACAAAACCTCATTTGCTATTCGAGACCTGCGCCTCTCAGCTGATTTCCCACCCGTCCTGCCCTCCTCCCACGCTGCAGAGGCAACCACAGGCAGGACAGGAGGTGGAAAACCCCTGATCTCAGAGGTGTTTTCAGGTGGAGAGCCAAGGATTTCTCTCTGAGATGTAGTGAAGTTGATTCCTACACAAAACACTTTCCCAGCTGCCTTTTTCTCCTCCTGGAGTTGCTCTCCCTCACCCTCAGTGCTGGCTGGAGCTTTTGCAGGATACAAAATTCCCAATTAAATAAGAGCAAAGAGGAAAATAACTCTGACATCCTCTTTTAAGAGGGGACTCCAAGCCTCTCCCACCTGTGCAAACACAGCTTTGTAACCACAGGCTTTCAGAAAATGCCATCAAAAAGATGGGTGCAAACAGCAGCTCCCTCATTTCCTCCCATTCCACTGTTTGTTTTTTTATTTATCCTTCTCCCTACATTGGAGGAATTGCAATAATTGCCCAAAACTTGGCCCTCAGTCTCAGTCCAACCAGGAGAAGACCACCAGGAATCACGCCAAGGTGAATTTCAGGGACACCAATCCTGCCTGCCTGAATTCCTCCCCCTCTTTCCACTCTTGTTTTTTAAAACACCCACGACATGTCAATATTCTGTTCAAGAGAGCTCAGTAAAAAACAAAAACAAAAAAAAAAAAAAAAAAAAAACAAACAAACAAAAAAATTTAGACCCGGAGGATCTGCAGCCAAAATTCATGAACTTTTTTACAGAAAGAAAAAATCCCCAGGCCTTGCTGCGATCGCAGCAGATTCAGCAGCAGGCACCAGCAGGCAATTACGGTGTAGATTTTCTGACTGCTACTACAGGGCTGCAACCACGGGATGCGTGCTGTTAAATAACAACACTTAGCAATTCCGTGGCATGCTATATTTTCCGAGTGCTAGGCACACATTAGCTAATTGAATTCCACGGGGTTCCCTGGGAGACGGGAGCTGGAGGAGTTATTAGAGGATGAAGTCACTCCCCGGATTCCTGCGCCGCTCAGCCGGCGCTCTCGCTTTACAGCAGCACACAAACCCCCTGGAATGACCCCAGCACTGAGGTCACGGGGAGGATCTGGATAATAAAAGGCACAGAGCTGAGCTCTGCCATCCCAAAGGTGTGAGATTGGATTTTCCGGCGTGGCTGGGTGTGAGTTATGAGCAGATCTGCAGGATGCTCTCCCTGTTCCGTTAGGGACATAAAGCCATCAGGAACAAGTGTGAACACTGCAGGTCTTGGATGGAGCAGCAGTGATCCTGACCAGGATTCTGCACCCACAAGCTCTCTCCCACCTCAGCTGGCTCCTGCAGCACCCGTGAGTTTGGGAGGGAATTCACAGGATCACAGAATCACCAGGTGGGAAGAGACCTCCAAGATCATCGAGTCCAACCCAGCCCTGACACCTCAACTAAACCCTGGCACCGAGCGCCACATCCAGTCTTTCTTTAAACTTTTTTTATGATTTTCCCTCCCTGGATGCCCCAGCAGTGGCACCCTGCTCCTCACACTGGCACTGGGTCAGTGTGGGACATCCCAGCTGCCTTGCCCTGAGGGAAATCCTGCCTTGGAGTTACTATGCCCCGAACACAGAGGATGAAACTGAGGTGCAGAGTGAAAAACAGCAAGAGATTTATACCTGGCAGCACGGCTCTTAGAAACACAGGATCATGGAATGCTCTGGGTTGGAAGGGACATTAGGCGGCATCTCATTCCACCCTGACACCTTCCACCAACCCAGGCTGCTCCCAGCCCCATCCAACTTGGACACTTCCAGGGATCCAGGGGCAGCCACAGCTTCTCTGGCACCCTGTGCCAGGGCTTGTCCACCCTCCCAGGCAACAATTCCCAATATCCCATCTAAATCTACCTTCCTTCACCTTAAAACCATTTCCCTTTTCCCTATCACCCATGGTGTTGCAAAAATCCCTCTCCAGCCCTCTCGTGGGTCACATTCAGGCACTGGAAGGTGCTCTGAGTCTCTCCAAAGACTCTCTTCTCCAGGCTGAGCATCCCAAAAGAGATGTGGGTTAAAAACCTGCCTTACAACACAAAACATCACAGCCAGCATTCATCTATCACCATCTCACTAATCAGGCTTCATCCCAAACCTGCAGCTAAGGAACAAACTCCTAGGCTAAAGGAAACTCCAGAAATTACGGCCAGTTCCTCCCTCACCACTGGCTCCACTGCTTCCCAAGAAGATTAGCTGGAGACTTCAGCATGGGAAGAGCAAGCCCAGCAGGAAATTCTGCACGTCACAGCAGCCTGCCTGGCAAAAAAAACCGTATTTTAAATCATGGAGCCGCCTCCCCTCCCCTGCCACACTGGGATGTCACTCCAGAGAGTGGCTCCTGGTCATTTTCCCCCTGCAGCAGCCCCTGTGCTGCTCAGCACTGCAGCAGCTCCTGAGCTCCTTCCAGCAGCATCGATTTCACCAGTGATGTGCAGGACCTCGATCCTTATCTCAGCTTTAATAACCCAGAGCACCCTGGCAGCGGGGAGGGAGTGAGCAGTGCCTGCACGCTGGGGAGAGCCTAAAGAGGGGCTCCTTTCCCTGCCAGGGACACCCAGACCTCCCCACAGCCTGTGTGACCTCCTCCCAAGCCTCCGGAAGGAGCAGGGTTTGCTCGATTCAGGCTGCACCAACAGCAAGGTGCCCACTCCATCCCTCCCTCTCCCCCTTGCACACGCACAGTTTTATCTTCCTCTCCTAATCACTGCAAGGACTTCATTGGATTCGTGGCTCTGCTGATTAACAGCCTCCAAAACAGCCTCCAGCACTGTGCTCAGCAGGAGAGAACTCCCTGCTGTAAACTCAGCAGAGACTGCACTAACCTCGCTCCCCTCTGACAGCACCAAAAGCTGATTTACACCAGCCCAGGACACTCTGTGCTCTTCCTTCTCTTTTTTTTTTTTTTTTATGTGGGATGGGGAAGGAGAACGCTGGGCCAAAGCTTCCATTTCTCTAATAAACCCTCCCTCCGGCAAAACCTCCTCGTCCAGAGCGTTTGGTGCTGAGAAAAGCTCTCCAAACCCAGAGTGCAACGTCCATCCTGAGATTTCTTGGCAGTGCAAGAGCCAAACCTGCGGTGCCAGCTCAGCAGAGCTCTGCTGACATCACCAGTGTGTGTGTCATTGTTCACCATTTTAGGGTTAATGAAGTACCCCAGAGCAAACAGAACCTCTCCCCAGGTCCTGGAAGGCAGAACTAAAACACTGAACCCAAAAGGAGTTTGACCCTTCAATGGTCACCTCTTCACCCCCCGTCCCCAGTGACCAATTTTTCCTCCAAAATCACCAAATCTCCTCAGTTAAAGGTGGAGAAAATTCTTTCCTTGTCCTCTTTGGATCCTGTTTCCCTCAGAGCCGAGCTGCCAAGCCAGTAAATCATCCCAAAGCTCTGCTCAGAACACATTTATTTGTTTACTCAAGTGGACAATATTATGTTAAGTGCTTTCTATGGTTTTCCTGAAAGGCTCCATTTATTTATAAACTATCGACGGAGTCAATAAGTTTCTAATGGGCCACATGTAAAAATCAATTTCTCTAGGAGGGGAAAAAAAAATAAAGTGGAAAAAAGTCATCAGAGCAACAATTTGGGTGGGTGAGTGGATGGGGTGGATCTACTCAAGGCAATGCTACTTGGCCATTCAGATAAGGAAAGGGAAGGTGTGACCTCAGTGAGCTCAGAGACAATTTAGGGGAACCATATTTATATCTGTAATTGGATTTCTCTTCCCAAAAAATAAAGCATCAGTGTGCTTTGAACCTCCTCATGCAAGGCCAGCTGTTAAAATGTGGAGGCTGTCCTTCAAACAAGAGCGCTTTTAGGAAAATACCCAGCCCAGGCTTCAACTTCTCTGCCGGGAGCCCCAGATTTGGAGAGAAACAAATCCACAGAGAGGTCAAGTGCTAAATGTTGGGACCTGAAAAAAGACAAAAAAGGGGTGGGAAGCAGGGCAGAGGGAAAGAGAGCTTTTCCCTCACCTCAGAGGGGCTGGGGTGTATCTGAGGGAATGATTTACCCAAAAATTTGGAATCTGGTCAGAAAGTAAAGAAGACTCAGGCAGCAAAAGGCAGGGAGGCACAGTCACTGCTTTGTCTAAACCCTCCTTCCCTCATGCTAACTAGAACGAGGAGAAATTGCTTTGGCAGCCTTGCAAAAACCTGATTTGTTTGCCCTGCTACCACATGCCACTGAAAATATGATCCATAAATCCCGGCAATGATGGGGGCTCTCCAGAACACTCCGCGTCAGCTGCTGGGAATCAGGAGGGCTGGCTGGGCTCAGAGGCGAGATTTGTCACAGGGTAACGAGAGGCTCTGCCTGCCTCACCTGGGCAAGGGGCAGGGAGGTGCCCCAGGCAGCACAAAGGTCGAACACCACGGCTTGTGCTGGAGCTCACGGCGAAAAAGAAGATTATTTCACCAGAAAAAGGTAATTTCACAAAATATAAACCCTGGTCAAAGCCTGCCTGTGCTGGAGCTTATGGCAGAACAGAAGGTTATTTCACCAAAACAAGGTCATTTCACAAAACCTGCGCCCTGGTCAAAGCCTGATCTGTAGTTCCCTGTCCCTCTGCTTGATTTGACATCATCCTTCCCTTCCAAGGGATGTTCTGCTGACAAGGTACAGCAGAAACGTGTGTGACACACTCTGGGGGATTTGGACACCAATTTCCCCTCCAGGCTGACAATTCAGCTCTGAAAACCTCGTCCTGTGTGAAGACCTCTTTATAAATCACCGAACAAAGAAGAGAAAGCAGGAGACAAGGCAAAAAAAACCAAAAAACCAAACCCAAACTGATTTATCTGGTCTGTGGGAGTTGAACACAGCAGCTGTTTTATCAGCAGCAACACCTGCACACAATTTTGTCAGGGAACAAAACTGCACCCAGTGAATTGCTCTGCCTGACTTAAGGCACTGGGAAACCTCCTTTGCACTTTCCCCCTTTCCAGTAATAATTTTAATTGTTTCAATTATTCCCATCTAATCGCCTTGACAAATATTTTGAAATTTAAACCCAGCCTGAGGTCTGGACGGTATTTAAAAAAAAAAAAAAATCAAAATGACAAACTAAACAGAGAGGGAAAAAAAAAAGAAAAAAAAAAGAAAAAAGACAAAACCCAACAAGCTACAGAGAATTAACAAGCTAAAAGAATTAATTGTAGCGTGGGGTTTTGGAGGCATCCAACACCCCTCCTACTCTGTGCTGCTGATTTCAGGGATTTCCAGTGCTGGAAGGAACAATTTCTTCAATGCACAGCAGCCTGCTTGCAATGGGTTTTTTACAATCATTATTATTATTATTATTGTTATTATTATTACTATTATTCTGCACATCATTGCCCCCCTCACATGGCCGGGAGCTCTGTGGAGACCCAGCCAGCCCTGCCAGGGAGAAGGGAAGGGATCATCCCGGCAACCTCCTCAGGGAATTTCATCCCTCCCAAAAACCCCAGAGCAAGGGAACCATCACCACGTGGAGATGCCAGGGAGAAACTTGGCTTGGATGGGGATTTTTTTTTTTTTCTTTTTTGCCAGGGGGTGGAGGACAGGATTTGGCTGCCAGGAGTGCCCCAAATGCAGCTGATGGATGTGGGGAAGACAAACGCACCGGACCTGAGAGTTCCATTAGGACTCCTGGAAAATTTGTCAGGCTGCTGCTGCTGCCGCCGACAAAAACGGGTCCCTGGAGCTGGCTGAAGGAGGCAGATAATGAATTTGCACGCAGGAAAGGAGCCTGTGGATATTTTTGCATTTTTTGCCTCTGCTCCCGTGGAAATGCGTCGGGGGCTGAGGGTTCCTCCTCATCTGCTCCGCTGGTAGAGCCCTGGTGCCACTCCCTGCAGCCACCAGGCTGGGCCAGAGGGGTCCTGACCCCCCAAAAATCCCCTCCAGTGCCCCAGCACACAGAGAATTCCCTCCTCTAACACTCACGGAGAGCAGAGCTGCACCACAGCACGAGCTGTCGGCTGGGATGTGCTTATTAAATAAAATTAATGCTAAAAGACAGAAACAGAACTCCCCTCTAGAGCTGCAGGGCAGGTGTTTAATTCAGCATTTTATCCTATTTTCTCCTCTTTTTTTCTTTTTTGCCTGAGATATTTTTCCATCTCCGAGCAGCTCAGTGTTGTACAGACTCTCTGTTCCCTTTTTCTGATGGGCTCTCTCTCCATTTAAGCCATCTTTCTGCTTGCTCCCCTTGACAGTAGCTCACTGTGATTTTATCTTTTCTATTAGGCAGTGATTGCAGAACCTCGGAGGGTTCATTAGGAGCTTGATAATCCCTCCAGATTTATGAGCCTAAATTGCTCACTCCCATCTCCAATCCCCATTTAAATATTACTAATTTCCTTAAACATCTCTTCCATCTGCCCAGGTTTTGTCTGATGTCACCTTTCCATAATGATCCCTGCCAAAAATCCAGTTAGTTCTGCTAAGGGCTGGGCTTTTGCACAAAGTGCTAAAATAACCTGGATAAACAGATTAATACCCTGAGAGAGTGGATGGCAACAAAACTCATTCCTTTCTCACCTGCCACGGCTGCATTCCACGAGATGAATGGGTTTGAAAGGCAAATTCCACCTCCAGCAAATGCTTAATCACACCCGTGCTCAGGGCTGGGCTGGGGGTGGAGGTGGGAGCTTCATTTTTGGAGTTGTTTCTGTTGTCTGAGCAGCATCCACGAGCAGACTCGGCTGAGCTGGCGATGTGCAGGTGGAAATCCCTCCCTGTGTGCACAGCCCTGCTCTGCGGGGCTGGGAATGGGGTGGGGAGGGCAAGTGGAAGAGGAGGAGCTGTTGGGAGCGCTGGAAACCCTTCCTGGGAGTGGGAATGGCTGGGTCTGGCGTTGTGGGCAGAGCTGGTGGGGATGGCATTGTCCCTCAGCAGCTCTGCCAGGGACACCGTGACTTGGGGCACAAAGCACAACCCCCAGGCTCCAGCCCTGCCTGACCCCTGCAGGAACGTCCCCTCCCGTGCCTGTCCTGACATTCCATGGGGATGAGCAGGATCAGTGAAGTTTGTCCCGCTGCACTGACCTGTGGATTGAGCACTGAGCAGGGACACAAGCGCTGCCCAGCCAGGAGCCTCGTGGCCTTTTCCATTCGCTGCATTTCCCTCTCTCTGACACCTCCTTCCCCTTCTCCCTTCTCCATTCTGTGCCCCAATTGCTCCCAACCCCTCCATTTCCCTCCTTCCCCTGCTCCTCTCCACTCCAGCTCCCCAGCCCACACGTTTGGCTCCGTCCCTTCCCGTCTGTCTGCCACCCAAACACAAAGCGTGATTCAGCTCCGGCTTCCCTGCCAGAAATATTAATAGCAATTAGAGAACAGGAGAATCACTTGGGCTGGGAGGCACCTCCACTGAATCCCCCAGGCTTCCATCAGCCCCACAGCAGCACTAACAGGTTCCTGCTCTCCTCCTGGCACTTCCCTCACGCCCCGTGGCAGCCCTGGAGATGTTCCTCTGATGTTTATTTCGGATTTCCCCCACTGCTGCCTCAGCCCATCACTCCTGGTTCAGCCCAGCACGGAGGGGTTTAACCGCACCATGCCCCCATTTATGTCATTCGTGGCCATAAAGCCAACTATGCTGGAGATACCCCCTGCCCCCGACATCTATGGGATCATCCTTGCTTTGTCTCAGGGAGCAGCGCAGCAGGAGGGCACAGGGCTGTGATGTCTTCCAGGTGCTCATCCCTGGCCTTTTCCAACACAGGGAATGGGCTCTGGGCAGGGTGACAACACCAGCAGATCCCCCACAAATCAGGACAATCAGGAGCCACCCATCTGCTGGAGCTTCCCAAGGACCTCCACACGTCATTGCACCAGCTCCTGTCACAATGTCCACAATTCCTGCCCTTGGATGCTGCACCAACCTTTTCCCACCTCCCAAAAACCTTCCCAGCTTTGCAGGAATGACGCCTGAAGATTTTTTTTTTTATCCTTTTATATATTTTTCATATATTTGTAGCCTGGTAGCTTTTTAACATGTAGCTTTAGAGTTTCTAGTAATTTTCCTGCCCTTTCTCACATTTCAGAACAATATGCCAACCCTTCCTAACACATTCTTGAAATTCTGGTTAGTCTGATTTTAACAACAGGAATTTCTAACGAGGACATCTTGTTTTGCACCAGGATTTAAGAGACATAACAAGACGTAGAACAACTGCAAGGGGCAGACCCAAGGGTGGGTTGCTGGGGCAACTGGCCTCTTGCCGGATGTACCTGTTAGATGAACTAATTAATTAACCCGACAAAAATTGCAGAAATCCAACACCATGCGTGCGCAGAAAGCTTTTGTTACAGAAGGGCTTCTGGAAAATTATTGTTCTTGATTGTTGTTTGGAAAGATTTTGCCTTGTGGTTCCAGGCAGCAGGTGCCATCCCTGCCTCCCTCCCTCCCCAGCACACGTGGCTCTGCCCAAGGATCCCAGGGGTCAGGGGGATCAGCTCCCATTAAAATGACTCCACACTCAGGCAGGAAAAGCTGGGGAAAATTCCTTACCAGATTAGTGAAGATATAGGTGTAATAGGCAGATGCCATCCCCAGTTCAGCTGCCTGTGAAGGAGAGGAGAAAAAAAAAAAAGATTAAAGCAGAGCCTGACAATCTCCAATCTCCACTCCAGCAAGGCAGAGCCGGGGCCACATTTTGCTTTTTCAGGCTTATCTCTCCCTGCAGGAAGGGAGGGTGGGACACAGCAGCACGCTTGGACCTGGGAAACTGAGGTCTGGGGAAGCAATTTCTAGGCAGGACTGAGCCTACCTGAGGTCTCCTGCCCACGACAGCCCTGACAAAGCACCTGCACAGAGAGAAATGACCCAGCTCCGGAGGCCTGCGAGCATCCCTGCTCTCCCGAAGGCATTCCTAGATGGAATTCAGGGATTTCTGCATCCTGCAGGCGCATCCGTCCAAGGACAAACTCCAAGGAAGACGCCTGTGGAAAGCAGAAGCTTTTGAACTCCCAGCAGGACAGCTTTTGAACCCCTGACACACCCCAATGGCCCACAGGGACACTGCAAAGGTGAGGTGGGTCCTGCAGCCTCAGTCCTGAGAGCTCCAGAACCCCTCGGGATGAGGAATTCCAAGATGTTTTTGGAGGAAAACAAGAATTTCTGCTTTGTGTGTGGGTGCTGCTTTGCTCCTGTTTTGGGACATAACGAGCTAAAAGAGCGGCTGAGAGCTCCAGGCTTGTTCCTTCCACCACAAACACCCCGACGGAGAGAGAAAGGCAGGAAAAGCTCTTGGGAGTTAAGGGAAAAGGACAATCAAGCCCCTGGTGGTTTTCCAGTTTTATCAGTCAGATTTGGGCTCAAGTTCCACAAATTAATGAGCATGGATGAGACCCAGTAACTCAGCCTGCTCTCCAGAATTGAGACAGGGCTGTGCTGGCCGCAGAAATAGAAGAAAACAGGGCAAAACCGTCCAGGGATGCAGAGAGAAGGACACGGAATTCTCCATGGGGATGATCTGTTCTAGAGATCACAGAGCAGATAACTAAGCCCTTTCCCAAAATTCCCACTGCACAAGGATCTGGTTGTGGGAACAGATGCTCAGGCAAGTGGGGCATTAATCTGCAGATGCTCCTGGAAGCCTCTGTTCCACTGCCAAGCACAGCTGGTCTCAAATCAACTTCCAGACCCTGGCAAAGAGGTTTTCCCAGCAGTCCAGACCACACAGAGGAATGGGAGGCAAGGAGGGAAGGACCAAAGGCGGCATCTCCTGGTGAGAGTCCCTTTTTATCCCTCCCAGTGCTGCGACAACAGAAAGTGAGGGAAGGAAAGATGGAAAGAGGCAGCTTGGATTGCACCTCTCCCTTTTCCTGTCTTTTACCTGTTCCTGTGCAAACCTGAGGCTGCCACCACAGGCCTGGCTGCGCCCAGCCTTTTGGCTGCACATTGTCACCCTGTCCCTGGCACGGGTGGCACACCAGACACAGCAAAGCCTTTTGCTCCAAGGACTCCCCTGAACCCAGAGGAGCCCTCCTCATTTTTCACCCCCTCCACAGCAAAACTTGGCACCAATTCCCCCTCCCCATCCCTTCCTGGGGACAGTGACAATGCCAGCTCTCCCTGTGACCCACTCTGAGGTCAGAGAGTCTGATTTCAAGGGCAGAAAATCAAGGTGAGCAGCAAAGCCTGAGAGCGCCTCTCCCATCCATTCAGCTGGCAGCTGGGAGCGGGACGGGCTGGGAATCTGGGAATCATCCATGTGTCTCCAGCCCATCTGTGGAGGGTGAGGGATGAGAGAAACTGTGAATTCCTCTCACTATGCAGGGCTGCTCTCCTGGGACAGACCCAGCAAACCCACAGAGCGTTTTCCCTGCTGCTGCCGCCCCGTGGGATAGAACGTGGATTCACCTGATGCTCAGCACCACCATCCCCGGCTCCACCTCCATCAATAAAACACTTTCCAGCCTCCCAAGGTGCAAAAAGTTGCCAGATCAGGAGCTCTTTACTTATTGCCCTCCATTCCTACAGTGCTCTAGCTGGAAGGACTGGGTTTTACTGGGAAACACTGGCAATTTCTGACGTTTCTCAGTGGTGGCAGAAGGAGGCTGGAGCTGGGCAGGGAGATGTGGGTGCCTGGAGAGAGCTGCTGGGAGCCTGTGGGAAGTCACTATAGCAACAGAGGAGGGGGGACAGCCCTCAGCAGCCAGGCAGCAACAGGGGGAAAAGGGGGGAAAAAACCACACAACCCCCCCACCCTGAGTAGACAACCCCAAAAAAATCCCCCAAACTGTCTGTTTAGAAATGAAAATTGCACGTAGTGGAATAAAAATCTTCTGTGGGGAGAGAGGAACGATAAAAAACATCCCTGCTGGATGTCCTCAGGGATAAATCTGACACGGGCAAGGCCTTTGGATGACACATTCCATCGTGATAAAACAGCCAGGGCAGCGTGGAATGCCTGCACCAGCCCAGGGGGATCCCGGTGCTTGGATCCTGCCTCCCTTCAGGAATGTGCTTCTTGTTCCCTCCAGGATGTGGGAAACTCTGCTCCATCTGGAGCCACTGCTCAATTTTGAAGCAGGCTATCGAAACAAGTGCTAGAAACTGCAGCCAGAGACCATTTAAAAATAAACAGGATGAAAATAAAATCTCGGTTAATAAGACAATAAAAACAAAAAGAAGGGAAAAGTTAAAGAGATAATGGGAGGGGGAAAAAGAAGGCACAGGAGGCATTTCAGTGAGCTGAGCAGCCTTTTGATGGCAGCACCACTTGTGGAGAGCAAACACATCCCCTCAGAGCAATTAAACCACCACTCCCACAGACCCAGCCCTGGAAATTCCAACAGTGGCAATTCCCCTCTGGGCAGAGCCCATTCCCAGTGCTGCTGTGGGAGTTTTCACATTTCAATATGTCTTAGGCTGCAGTGCAGGATGTAACCAGCAGTTTGTGTTCCATCAGCAGCTGTTAAACCAGCTGGGGCAGTGTTCTTTATCCCTTCCAGGACCCATCCTCCCTCCAGGGGATATCTGCTGTTCATGGGCCATCCAGGCTCACTGCAGGGCTGATACAATCCCATCATCCCATGGGGAGAGGCTCCACCCAGGGGGAGGAGCCCAGCATTCCCGCCTGGATCAAACCTGGCATTCAGAACACCAGCACAGCCTGTGTGCGCTGGATTCCCAGAGGGAGACCGGACCCATCTCAGCACCACTGGACCTTCAGAGGAAACTCCACCCTCCTACAGGATCATTGCTCCACCAGAACCACATCTGTCACTGCAGGAGGACTGGATTGGGCTGACACCAACACCCTGACCAACAGGGGGTCAGCTCGTGTTCTGACCCTGGCAGTGGGTTTTTGTACTACATTTTTATTTTAATTTTCCTAGTAAAGAACTGTTATTCTTATTCCCACATCTTTCCCTGAGAGCCCCTAAATTTCAAGTTTATAATAATTCAGAGGGAGGGGGTTTACATTCTCCATTCCAAGGGAGGCTCCTGCCTTCCTTAGCAGACTTTCCAAACCAAGCCACAACATCCCCCAACAGCTGGCTGTGGGGAGCAGCAGCATCCCGGGGGACAGGGGACGGACACTGACCTTCTGCAGGATGGTGTGGGACATGGAGGCGTTGGCATGGACGATGATGGTGGCTGTCTTGTCATCTCGGATCTCCTTCAGGAGCGGGGTGGGGTCCCGACTGTCATCCAGCATCCGCACCGACAGCGTGTCCTTGGAAATGAGGAACTGCCGCAGCAGCTTCTCCAGGTTTAAAAGGCCTTTGGAGAAAAGAGAGGAAAAGAACAGATCCCTTTTAATCTGAGGCTTGGTTCTCCCATGGAACACAGTGATCTGTGGCAGAATGCATTCCTGAAGTTCTGGGTCTGTGCACTGCAAAGGAAAGGATTTGGGGTTCAATTCTGGGTCCAGCAGGGAATGAGAAATGATGGAGTTATCCCAGCTGTTACCCAGAAAAAGAAAATGGAGAGGATTTAGGACTCATTGCTTAGTCCAGCAGGGAAGGAAAAGTGATGGAGCTACTCCCAGCTCTTCTCCAGGAAAAGAAAGTGGCCCCAAACTCCTCTTGGGAAGAGATAAGACCGTCAATACCAGGTCCAAACAAGGTCTTCATTATCTCCCTCCATGTGGGGTTCTTCTGGTTACAGGAGGGATTATTTCTCCCCCTCAGCCTTTGCATTTCCAGCTCTCAAATTGAGTTCTCAGGAAGGAGCAGCTTTTTTGGAGATCTTGGAGCACTCTGATGGGTAGCTGCTCTCTTCCAAGGGGATGAGAAGCTCTGCCGAGAGTTTGAGGTCACCGCAAAAATACAACATAAAAAAACTGTGACAAAAAATAAGGATGGGCACGTCAAGGGCTCCTTCCAGCACAGCTGCCTTGAAGCCTAATAAGATGTCAAAACTCCTGCTGCAGATTTTGTTAGTCAAGAAAGCAGCTTTGATAGAGCCCCTCTGCTCTCCAGCTGCTGAGTTTCATCAAGAAATAACCTCCTGCCAAGTTTGATTGATCAGAGGGACCAGCAGATGGAATCATCAGCAGGACACAGGCAGCACAGCCCCACACCCCATCCCCACGGGGAGATAACCCCAAAAGAGGGGGGAAAGCTGAGCTGGAGAAACAGAACTATCAGCAGGATCACACCCCAGCTGGCAGAGAGGCAAATGAACCCTCAAGTCAGCGCTTTACTCTTAACCTGACTTATTTTTGACTGCACGAATCCACTCATCCCCCAGCAGGTCAGAAGGCAGGGAAGGGACACAGCAGGGTGGGATCAGTGCTGGAGCTCTGCTCTCAAGGACTCCCAGCACTGCACAGGGTAACAAAGCAGAGCAGGAAAAGGGACACATCCAAGATGAGGAGCCTCTCGTTCACAGGGAGAGGTTGAAAGCACTCTGAGTTTGCCCTGAGCTCCTGACAGTGCCCTTGCCTCTCACCTCCTCTCTGGGTACACGGAGGAGCACAGCAAGGGGTTATAAAAACAACTGTGCCAGGACTTTTCTGGGTCACAGCAGCTTCTTTTTCTTCCTCACCAAGCAGAGAATTCACTCTGCTTAGAGCACACAAGGACCTCACCTGAATGCTTCTTTTGTCTTCTAACCCAAGTGAACAGTAAATTTTACCTAAGCCCTCCGTTTGACCCCTGAGGATGTGGAAAGGTTTATTTTCACCTCATTCCACATCTGCAGGGGACCAGACAGGCTGCTGCAAGTTACAGCCCTGACACTACCAAGTTTACTCTCAGCTCATCCCAGAGAACTCTGCTGCTGCGAAACCCAGGAAAATTTTTCTAAAGCTCATCAGGCACAGAGAGGAAGAAGTAGAACCAGGGAAAAAAAAAAAAAAAAAAAAAAAAAAAAAAAAGGAATCATTTCATCTCCACATTCAGCTCAAGGAAGTTATCATTTCCAGCACGTTAGATCCTACCTGTAGCCTCATCAAGCCTCCTGCGTGCAGCTGCTCTTGCTGTGTGCAGGGAAGTCTCTATTGTGTGCAGAGATTCCCCTTTGTTTGATGCCGAGAGGATGTGAGGCTCTTGCTGCTGCTGCTGCCAGACTGGCACTTCAGAGGGACGTGAACCCCAGCAAAGGCTTTGCAGACTCCTCCTGGCACCTTTGAAGTACTAAAGTGGTGACAGAGAGGCTGCACCAGCACCTGCTGCTGGAACACTCCCGTGGGGAGCTGTGAGAGAGGTTCAGGCCGGCCCGTGGCAAGTCCTGACCTTGATTATTTCATTTTTCCTCATGCAAACATCCGGAACTGGCAGGAGCAGCCCCACTCCTGAGCTCTCAGCACCAGAGCTGCTTCCTGGGAAGGAGGAGAAGGCAGGAGCAGGAGCTCTCCTGGAGTGTCACATCCCTGTTTGATGCCCCTGCTGTGCTGCTGATGGACATGGATGGCTGGGAAGAGAACATTCCCATCATCCAGCCTCGCTTTTAGTCCCAACACTGTTGCTTCAAACATCTCCCTGGGTGTTTGAATTAAAACAAAACCAAAAATAAAATTAAAAAAGGATCAAGGATGTGCACAAGGCCTTGGACCTCAGTGCCCTGGTCACTGGGTGTTATTCCCTCCCCTCTGACAATCAGAGAAGCTCCTGAAGTCTGTGCACTCGTCTATTTGCCGTTTTGGGTTAAGATTTCTGTGGAATCACACAAAACCTTCCAGAGCAGTTCCCAAACCAGCCAATTCTTGAACGTCACCGAGAACCTGAGTCAGATCATCTCATTCTAGCCACCAAAGCGAGTCACACAAACCTCATTCTACTCGTGCCATTACATTTTCCATTCCCCACGGCGTTACACGTAGGCTGGCCCAAGTTCTTTGGCTTTAAGGGTCATTTTCTGCTTCCGCCAGGGGAAATCACAGCCAGCCCCCAGAGGGAGGATGTGACAGGATGAGTGTGGCAGGGTAGGGCCCAGGGGTCCCATCACGCAGCCTCGCACTTAAACCAAAGCAGCTCCAGCTTGGCCCTCCTGGGATCTAAATAATAACATCCCTCAAAACAGCATTTCCTCACTGATGAGCAGGCAGCTCTTATGCTCCCCTCAGCTGCCTCAAGGGAACCTTCCAAAAGCCTGAAATGCCTCCAGTTAGTTGTTTAAGGACTGTGCTTAAGAGCAGTACATGTTCTAAGGGAAAAACCAGGGTTTGTGCTGCTACATGAAGCTCAATTAAGCCTCGTCTGTGCTCTGTCGCAGTCAGGGCATGTTGGGCTTCAAGCCTGGCTCAGATCAGGTCCTTGCTGAGCACAAAGAGCTGGGTGGATGAAAGGCTCCTGTCCCACTGCCTCCCTGGGTCTGGGAAGGACCCAGCACATCTTAAATATTGAGTTATCCAGCAGCACCAGAGTGAAATAAATTGGATTGCTTCAGGTAAGAGGGTTTGATCCAGCTAAATAAAAATGATATTAATCATGTTAATCCCAGTGGGAGACACCTGGCCCAGGAGTGGGGAGCAGGGCAGGGGTGCAGAGCCCTGAGCCTCCTGCACGGCAGCTGAGAAAACCTCATTATCTTTGCTTCCCTTCTTGCTCCAGGTGAAGGTGAGACAATGAAAAATTCCGGCACTGGGAGTGATGTGGGAGGCCATTTGCATGATTTTAATTGCATCATTTCGAGCCAGGGCCTTTCCTGGGGAAAATGTGAGCAGTGCTCACTGGAGGTGATTTACTGACTCACCTCAGCCGAGTGCCTGCAGCCCTCGGGGCACAGAGAGCACCGAGGGAAGGCAGAGACACTCCTGTGAACTCCTGTTCCTTGTGTCCCCGTGCAGGAACATTCCCTCACCCCGGAGGTTTGCCCAGAGCTAAGTGGGAATGACGCTGCCCATCCTTCACCTGGCCCAGCATTCTCAAAGCTCTCCCTGCCTTTCCAAAGCCCCTCTTCCAGGCCGGTTTGCCTGGCAAACTGCAGAGCTGATGGATCTGGCACGGGGCAGTGCAGGCAGAGCTGGTGTGGCCACCCCAAACCTACTGCACGGTGACCTCAGAGAGCTCAGGAGACACAGAGCCTGCTCCTGCTGCACCGGGAGCTCTGAGGGGATCGAGGTGGCCCTGCTGAGGAGGAGATGGCCTGGCTGAGGTGGAGATGGCCCTGCTGAGGTGGAGATGGCCAGGCTGAGGTGGAAAGTCCAGTGTCCAGATGTACAGTCACCAGCAGATGTGCGGCTGCAGAGCCCAGGAGGACTCTGGGCACTTTGCTGACCATGAATCAAATCCTGCTTTGAGGCCACAAATTGCACGTGGCTTTGAGCAAGGCATGTTTCAAAGTGCTTTACTTGCCTAAAAATAAGCTCCAGAAACAGGCCTATGCCTTTTTAACTTTTTTTTTTCTTATTCAAAACCCCATCTGTGGAAGCAAAACACTCTTTAGATGGTCACACAGAAGCAGGATAATCTCTTCCCATCAGCTTTAATCCTCTGGAAAACACCTCCGTGGGGCACCAGGGTGGAGAAACTGCTCTGCAGTGGAAAAGGCAGCTCTGAGCTGGGACCTTCTCCAGCAAGCACCAAACCAAAAGGAGAAGGAGCAGAGGGGCAGGCAAAGCCAGCCTGGCGAAGACTCACATTCAGCTTTGGCACAGATGAGGCAGGCAGTGGTGCAGTTAAAGAAATTCAGGATTCCTGCCACGGCCACGCTGATGTCGGTGTTGCTGGGGTGGAGGTTGAGGGTGGTGAACCTCTGCAGCTGCAGCTTCA